>NC_089503.1:6839604-7461270 GCF_036850995.1 Saccopteryx leptura | reverse complement strand
TCCACAGCAATGTGGCCTCTGAGGCCAGGTCCCCTGCTCCCCAGCAGGAGAGCCCCCTGCTGGGCAGGTGCAGGGTGGCAGCCAGGAAGCGGGTGCACACTTTTCCTTGATCCTGTGTCAGATAGCATCTTGCTTTCTGGGTGGCAACTGTTTAAGGTAGCCCCCTTGATGGGCCACCCCCTTGAGCGCAGCTGCTGGGAAGCATGCAGGGCCTCCCTTTCGGCTGGGCTCTGCTTTTCTTTTGACTTTTCATATTTTTCTTTTGGTGTTTCATATTTTTCTGAGATGGCATTCACTTTGATTAAGTTGTTGAATTTACTAATATACCATTATTTGTAATATATTTTGATATTTTTAAATGTTATGGGGCCTCAGAGGTCAGACCATGTGGGACACGAAGGCGATGGGAAGGACTCTGGGTTTGGCATAAGCAAAATGGGCCGAGTGACGGAGATGGGAAGCTGCAACACAGCTCCAGGATGGAATGCATATGGAGCTCCAAGCCCAGTGGCTGCCGGCCAAGATCCGAATTTTAAAGAAAATAGATAGAAACCATTTGCCACTCTTGAAACCCCTGATCTACTTCAAGTTAAAGGAATGGAGGGTGAATTCTGGACACATGCTGTGGGGCCCCCCTGCCAGATAACAGAAGCCCTCTGGGCAGGACCACTTGCTACCTGCCGCGGGCCAGTTTCCACTCTGATTCTGTGGCCTTTCCGGAGTCCTGTGCACTGCTGACCCTCTGTACTGCTGCGACTTTAGGAAGCCCACCTTGAGCTCTCCAAGTGGCCTCCTCAAAGCACTTTTCCCCTGATTTGGGATTATTTTATCATTATTATTATTATTACTACTACTATTATTATTATTTGTATTTTTCTGAAGTAAGAAGTGGGGAGGCAGAGAGACAGACTCCTGCATATGCCCAACTGAAGTCCACCTGGCATGCCCACCAGGGGGCAATGCTCTGCCCATCTGGGCCATTGCTCCGCTACAACCAGAGCCATTCTAGTGCCTGAGGCAGTGGCCATGGAGCCATCCTTAGCAACCAGGCTAATTTTGCTCTAATGGAGCCTTGGCTGTGGGAGGGGAAGAGAGAGACAGAAAGAAAGGAGAGGGGGAAGGGTGGAGAAGCAGATGGGCGCTTCTACTGCGTGCCCTGGCCAGAAATCAAACATGGTACTTCCACACACGAGGCTGACACTCTACTGCTGAGCTAACCGGCCAGGGCCCAGATTTGGGATTAGAAGGCAGCCCTAGCCCATCCCCTGAGGAGAGTGCTGGAAATCAGTGTGACATCAGCTCTTTCCAAATCAATCTCATCACTAAATTTCCCTTTCAGAATTCACCCTCCATTCCTTTAACTTGAAGTAGATCAGGGGTTTCAAGAGTGGCAAATGGTTTCTATCTATTTTCCTTAAAATTTGGATCTTGGCCGGCAGCCACTGGGCTTGGAGCTCCATATGCATTCCATCCTGGAGCTGTGTTGCAGCTTCCCATCTCCGTCACTCGGCCCATCTTGCTTATGCCAAACCCAGAGTCCTTCCCATCGCCTTCGTGTCCCACATGGTCTGACCTCTGAGGCCCCATAACATTTAAAAATATCAAAATATATTACAAATAATGGTATATTAGTAAATTCAACAACTTAATCAAAGTGAATGCCATCTCAGAAAAATATGAAACACCAAATTTGGCACAGAAATATAAAAAGCTTCAGTAGATCAATACCCAGTATATCAAATTCTGCCTCCTACATGAGAGAGCACCGGCAGAAACACTTTTATGGGGAAGTTCCCCCAGACTTCCGAGAAGCAGATGGTCCTTATCTTACACAAGTTGCTCCAGGAGACAGAGGAGAGGAAGCCGTTCAGTTCCTCACATGCCTCTCCCACCAGAAAAGGACAGTAAGAGGAAAGTACAGAGCATTTCACTCTGAATACAGATGTTACACTATTATCTCAGAGAATAAGTGATAAGAACGTGCCCACGTAGGGGTGGAGAAAGGAGTTAAGACATCCAAGCTACAAACCCCTATTCAAGATGTTTACAGAACGATGTCAGTATTAAGGATTCCTGTTCCACAAAGGCTCTCAGAGCTAATGTTGCCAGACAGGTGGCTGCGATCTAGTGAATAAAGAACTCCTGCAAGTCACTAAGGAAAAGACAAGAGACAGTGGTGGTGCAGTGGATAAACGCTGAGGTTGCCGGTTCAAAACCCTGGGCTTGCCCGGTTAATGCACATATGGGAGTTGATGCTTCCTTCTCCTCTCCCCCCCCCTCTCTCTCCCCCTTCTAAAACAAATAAGTAAAATATTAAAAAAAAAAAAAAAAAGAAGCACAGTAGAGAAATGGTCAAGAATATAAGCAACCAATTCAGATAAGAATTGGCCCAAGTGGGCCCTGGCCGGTTGGCTCAGCGGTAGAGCGTCGGCCTGGCGTGCGGGGGACCCGGGTTCGATTCCCGGCCAGGGCACATAGGAGAAGCGCCCATTTGCTTCTCCACCCCCCCCCCCTCCTTCCTCTCTGTCTCTCTCTTCCCCTCCCGTAGCCAAGGCTCCATTGGAGCAAAGATGGCCCAGGTGCTGGGGATGGCTCCTTGGCCTCTGCCCCAGGCGCTAGAGTGGCTCTGGTCGTGGCAGAGCGATGCCCCGGAGGGGCAGAGCATCGCCCCCTGGTGGGCAGAGCTTCACCCGTGGTGGGCGTGCCGGGTGGATCTCGGTCGGGCGCATGCGGGAGTCTGTCTGACTGTCTCTCCCCGTTTCCAGCTTCAGAAAAATACAAAAAAAAAAAAAAAAGAAAGAAAGAAAGAAAAAAAAAAGAAAAAAAGAAAAGAAAAGAATTGGCCCAAGTGGCAAAAAAGGATGTGCTTAAAGGAGTAATCAGAGGATTTCAATTAAAATTATAGTGAGATCTCTCTCTCTCTCTTTTTGCAGGAGAGAGATAGGAAGGGAGATGAGAAGCATCAACTCCTAGCTGTGGCACTTTAGTTGTTCATTGATTGCTTCTCATATGTGCCTTGACTGGGGGTCTCAAGCCAAGCCAGTGACCCCTTGCTCAAGCCAGCAACCTTATGCTCAAGCTGGATGAGCCGGGTCTCAAGCCAGTGGCCTTGGGGTTTCGAACCTGGGTCCTCAGTGTCCCAGGTTGATGCACTATTCACTACACTACCACCAGTCAGGTGTGAGGTATTATTTCATAACCAGCAGGTGACTAAAAATTCATAAGGTAAATCATAGCAACATATGGTGAGGGTGTGGGCAGATGCAACTCCCTGGTTACCTCTTTAGGCATGTAAACTGTTAAACTATAAACAGCCTCTCTCTTGCCTGAACGGTTGGTGGCGTACTGGATAGAGTGTCAACCTGAGGTCCCAGGTTCAGAACCCTGTGGTTTCGGCCTGAGCTCAGGCTTATCCGGATTAAACCTGGGGTCGCCAGTTTGAGTGTGGGATGGTCGCTGGCTTGAAGCCCAAGGTTGCTGACCTGAGCAAGGGGTCACTGGCTTGGCCGGAGCCCCCCACCCCCCACTCAATCCTTGGTAAGTCAGCCACAGAAATTCTCATGCAGAGGTACAAAGACGCTTTGGCACCCATCCTCAGGGAAATGGATTAGTAAAGGTGATGAAGGTAAACTATGGGACACTGGGCAACAGTCAGTATCAACAGGTAGCTTTTAAAAACACAGTGTTCAAAGAAAAGAGTAAGGGGAAAAAATGAGATCTGTAGCATAATACCATTTATGTAAACTGAAACCACAAAGGCACAAATACAAAACTAGCGATTTGACAAGGATCTGTTTATGTTTAAGTGGGGGTGGGGATCAAAGCTAAAGGAGGCAAAGACTAAACCAAAATGAGAGTGTGGCCTGGCATCCACCCACGATTCCTGCATACTGTGAAATAAGGAATACAGTAAACCTAGCTCTGCTCCTGAGGACCGGAAGAGGCGTGCTTAAAGCACCCAGACAGGAAGTTCACAGAAGAAGGGCAAATGGCCCAGAAACATATGAAAATATGCCAATCTCACAGATAATGAAAGGGATGTGAGTTATAGCAACAATGAAATCATATTTTTTCATTTGTTAGATTAACAACAAAAATTATAATACCCTTTGCTGGTGAAGGTGTAAATACTTTGGATGGAAATCTATATTGATTGAGCATCTGGGGGAAGTGATTGGGCATTATTAAAAGGTATATTGCTTAGCTGGCCTGTGGTGGCGCAGTGGATGCAGGGGTCCCCAAACTTTTTACACAGGGGGCCAGTTCACTGTCCCTCAGACCATTGGAGGGCTCCCACATACAGTGCTCCTCTCACTGACCACCAATGAGAGAGTTGCCCCTTCTGGAAGTGCGGCAGGAGCTGGATAAATGGCCTTAGGGGGCCAAATTGTGGCCCACGGGCCGTAGTTTGGGAACGCCTGGATAGAGCATCTACCTGGAAAGCTAAGGTTGCTGGTTTGAAACCCTGGGCTTGCCCACTCAAGGCACACACAACACAAGGAAACAATAAACAACTAAAGTGAAGTAACTGTGAGTAGATACTCCTCTCCACCCTTCTCTCCTCTCTCTATAAAATCAATGAATTTTTAAAAAAAGATATATTGCTTAGCACATTTGCTTATAGGAACTTATGTTTAAGAAATACCCAGTGTGGATCCTGGCTGGTTGGCTCAGTGGTAGAGCGTCGGCCTGGCATGTGAATGTCCAGGGTTTGATTCTGGATCAGGGCACACAGGAGAAGCACCCATCTGCTTCTACACCCCTCCTCCTCTCCCTTCTCTCTCTCTTTCTTCCCTTCCTGCAGCCATGGCTAGATTGGAGTGAGTTGGCTCCGGGCACTGAGGATGGCTCCATGGCCTCCCTTCAGGCACTAAGAATGGCCCAGTAGGCCCTGGCCGGTTGGCTCAGCGGTAGAGCGTCGGCCTGGCGTGCGGGGGACCTGGGTTCGATTCCCAGCCAGGGCACATAGGAGAAGCGCCCATTTGCTTCTCCACCCCCCCCTTCCTCTCTGTCTCTCTCTTCCCCTCCCACAGCCAAGGCTCCATTGGAGCAAGGATGGCCCGGGCGCTGGGGATGGCTCCTTGGCCTCTGCCCCAGGCGCTAGAGTGACTCTGGTCTCGGCAGAGCGACGCCCCGGAGGGGCAGAGCATCGCCCCCTGGTGGGCATAGCGTCGCCCCTAGTGGGTGTGCCGGGTGGATCCCGGTTGGGCGTGTGCAGGAGTCTGTCTGACTGTCTCTACCTATTTCCAGCTTCAGAAAAATACAAAAAAAAAAAAAAAAAAAAAGAATGGCCCAGTTACTGAGCAACAGAAAAATGCCCCAGATGGTCAGAGCATCACCCCCTAGTGGGCTTGCCAGGTGGATCCAGGTCAGGGCGCATGCGGGAATCTGTCTCTGTGCCTCCCATCCTCTCACTGAATAAAAAAGAGAAAAGAAATACCCAATGTGAAACAGCCATTTACAATGTTGTCTCTGCTGCAATGTCTGTAGTAGGGAAGCTGGTGGAAGTCATGTGCATATTTGACAGAAGGGGACAGGTTTAGTACAGAATGATGGTCAGACTATAACACTCACTGAAGGTGGCTCTGCACATACTGACATGGAAAGCTGAGGACAACTTACTATTAAGCAGAAAATGTATGATCTCATTTCTGTTGAGAAACTATATACAGTCATGCTTTGTTTACTGACAGGGTTACATTCTAAGAAATGCTTCATTAGGTGGTTTTGTTGTTGTTGGAACATCACAGAGTGCACTTACATAAATCTAGGTGGTCTAGTCTACCACACACCTAGGCTATGTGGTGAAGCCTACTGCTCCTTGGCTACTAACCCGTACAGCACATTACTGTACAAATCAAGCACAAGAGAAATTGATGCAATCAAGAGGCACGTTATACACAAGCCACATGAGGCTGCTGCTGTCGTATATGAGTCTGGACTTCATGGAACAGGTCAGGACTGAGAAATGCAAACTTGGGGGTAGCTGGGAGGCAGCAGATGGCTTTTAAGGCTGTCAGACTGGATGAGCTCACTTGAGGGAGAGTGAGTGTGGCTAGAAAATAGCTCTAAATGCTCCTTATGAAAATGGTGACCTGAGAAGCCCAGACTTGTCCTCTGCCAAGGAAGTAGCCCAGACTTTGTCCAGGAAATTGGTTGGGTTGGGTTTGTTTTCTGAAAATGAAACACCTGTGTCTTCTACCTGGGGCTCCCGTGGGTGACATTCAGTAGAGGAGGCAGATGGGGGGATGGGATGACCACCAGAAAGAACAGAGTTTACCTATTTAGAGTGACAATAGATGTTCAGCTGCGGCATTATTTAGGCTGTTACTGGTTGTGCTCACTGCAGAGGTGTTACTGGGATGGAGTCTGAGAGCAGATGAGGATCCACAGGAACAGAGGGCTGGGAAAAATATGCTCCCAGGGCATCTGCTGGGATTTACTTTCAAAACCTGTCTCCCTGGGGCCACGCAGTTGGCTAATGAACAACTATTACATGGTAGTTACAGAGCCATGGAATTTAATCCTTAGCACAGCGCTGGGAGGTAGATACAATTATCGCCAGCCCCACATTGCTCATGAGGAAGCAGGCACGGAGAAGGTCTAGGACAAGCGGAGGAGCTGGGTATGAACGTTAACCCTTCTCCTTTCTGCTCTTAACCATCCTGTCGCACTGCCTCCCAATAACGATTGGCTATTATGGCAGCAGTAAAACGGACATTTACTAAGTGCATTGTCTTTGTGATTTCATCTAATCCTTGCAACAAGCCAGTTTTTGCAGAGGGGAGAAGTGACTTACTTGCTCCAGGTTGTAGAGCTGCAGATGAGGCCACTCCAGGGCCTCAGGCTGGCACCATGTACCTGTACGGCTGGTGGTAGTGGTCAGTGCCAGGTGTCCCATGAGGACTTACCATGTCAAAGCTTTTTGGCGCTACTTAGAAGGTTGAGGTAAGATGTAAATATTCCGACTCCCTCCAGAGCTTTCTGCAGACGCTGCTGGCTTGCCTGCTGCCTCCTCCTGGCCTCCCTGCTGTCAGGCCTCCCTGCCGTCAGGCTCTGGGACGGAAAGTGGTTTGAACAAGATCTTGTGAGGGTTGGTTTGGCTTCCCCAGGGCCTCACCCAGGACTGGGAGCAGAGAGGTAGGGAAACACAGGCCAAGCAAAGGCAGGGGCCTCGTGCCAGGTCCACAAGGAGGCTGTGGAGGCCGGAGCAGGGGCGGGACGTAGCCCTGGGTTTCTGAACTCCCGGGCTCTGACCGTTCCTCAGCATCCTGCTGAACTCTCCTCTCTGGAAACACGTTGGCCTCACATACCCTGGCTGACCCTTCCTGTCCCGCTGTTTGCCAGAGCCCTGGAGACTGGCTGAGGAGTGGTTGCCATAGAGATGGTGGAGAGGACAGTTCCAAGGCTGGCAGATGGGAGTGGGGGGAGGGACAGGCACCACTGTGCTAAACACCCACCAACAGTTGGTCAGGACCACACCTGGGAGACTGGGGCAGGAGCCTGGGCTCCAGGCTCCAGAGATGGCCACAGGGCTGCTCAGGCTTCTGTCAGGCACCCCTCAGGTGAGCAGGTGAGGGAGACCCTGTGGGGGACTCCCAGCTGCCCAGAGGCAGGCTGGCTCTCTGGGGTCAGGGGAGGCCAGGGCTGAGGAACACCCTTCAGAAGCCATGAGACTGGGGCAGAGGCCCAGCTGAGAGTCAGGGAGTCTTGAGGGGGGAAGGGGCCGTGGGGAGGCCTGTAAGGATGGGGATGAAGACGAGGATGATGCCAGGGGATGGCTCCTGGGCTTCCGATGGAGTGATTTAGGGGACACTGCAGAAAGAGCAGAGCTTAGGGAAAGATAATGAGTTTCTTCCACCGTGGGTTAGCGAGTCCAAGGCCCTGTGGGGTGCTCAGGAGACCTGTCCCGGGTCCAGAGGCAGCCAGTGCCATGGTGACAAATCTGGGCTCTGGGGACAGATCCAACATGTTCAGATCTTGGCTGTGTGACCTTCATCAAATGATTTTACCTCTCTGAGCCTCAGTGTTCT
Source organism: Saccopteryx leptura (assembly GCF_036850995.1). Classification (NCBI taxonomy): domain Eukaryota; kingdom Metazoa; phylum Chordata; class Mammalia; order Chiroptera; family Emballonuridae; genus Saccopteryx; species Saccopteryx leptura. Next base: position 7,453,237 of record NC_089503.1, on the reverse strand, counting down.
CATCTGTGATGGCGAGTACCTACCTCACAGGGTTCTTCGGAAGGTTAAATGAGTGAATGTATGAGAGCCCTGAGCACCTCCTGAGCTGTTGCTATTTTAATATTATGAATTGGGGTAGCCATCAGTCAGTTTTAGGGGGCAGCCAAGTTGCAGAGAAGTGGAGGGCCCCCTGGGGGAGGTGTGAGGTGGGCTAGTAGCTGGGCCTCCTCTCCTGTCTTCTTCCAGAAAAGTTTTGGGAGTGGTGATAGTGTAACCCAGGACCAGCGACACAGGTCTCAGAGCACAGGGCAGATGGCAAAGAAGGACCAGACGTCCGGGGGCTGGAACAAGACGGGACATGGCTCTGCTGAGGCTGAGGAGTAAGCAGCTGTGGGGAGGGCAGGGAGGGATGCTGGGTGTCAGCCCCCCTGGGGCTGGTGTCCCGACCCTGACCTCTGCCCCCTGCCCTCTCCCTCCTCAGTCATGTTCCTTCTCGGAAACCCTCCTTCCCTTTCCAGTGGGCCTGGGAGAGGTTCACCACAGATGGCCGGTCTGGCTCCCACCTGGCCCCTGGCCACCATGCCCGCTTGCCCTCAGCAGTTCCCCAGCACCAGTCCAGCCCCAAGTCCACTGCCAGCCTCCTCGAGGACCGCGGCCTCTGCTGGAAGATGAAGGGGCAGAATCTAGAGAGGGGGCAGCAGCTCAGCACCCGGGGCTGTGTCTTCATCGCTCCCAGCCAAGGGGAGGGCCGCAAGCCGGAGCTGCCCAGTGAGGGGAGCCTCCAGCCCCCCGGGGAGAGGTCGGGATCAGGGTCGGAACCCGAGGAGGCTGCTGAGCTGGAAGCCCCAGGTGCTGAGGTGGCTGAGAGAGGTCTGAGCCCTGGGGAGCTGCCCTGGCTCCCGAGGAGGGGTTCAGTCTTGGGGCAGAAACTGTTTGCAGAGGCGACAGAAGAGGTTGAGGAAGAAAAGCACAGGGCCCCCCACAGAGGGAAGACAGGTTCTCAGAGAAAGGGGCCGAAGTCGTTCGAGGAGGCCTCGCAGGAGGGCACACCGCAGTGCCGAGGGGGCAGTCTCAGCTCCGACAACGCCCGAGAAGCACAGAGGAGGAAGGCAAGGGCCATGAAGCTGGAGGGCACAGGGGACCTGGAAGAGCTGCAGAGGCAGTTACAGCAAAACTGGGACTGTGGTGAGTGCCGGGCTCAATGCCTGCGCTCCCCAGCAAGTTGTATGGTGGGGAGAAAGGTTAGGGAGCCAGTGACCCGGGCCAAGAGTTCCGACCAGCCTGGCCTGTGCTCCAGGTGCTGAGTGGGATTGGCCTGTGGGTCAGGAGAGAGGGTCGTCCCTAATTCTCCCACTGTGGATAGGCCCCAAAAAGCATCCCTGGAAGGCCGTGAGGGCTGCTGTCCAAACCTCCACCAGGAGCGGGAAGGTCCATGCCCTGGGAGACGATGAGATGCCCCCGTTTACCAGCTTTCCTAACCGTACCTTCCACAAACGACAGGAGGCCACCAGGTAAGGGGGAAGAGGAGGGCGGGGAGCCGAAGAGCCAGTTCTCCAGTAGACCCTTAGTCATTCATTCCTTTATTTATCCATGCACCATTCTTCTGATTATCCAATCAACCATTGACCCATCCATTTATTTATTTATTTGTTTGTTTGTTTATTATTGAGAGGTGGGGAGACAGAGACAGACTCCTATATGCGCCCCGACAGGGATCCACCTGGCAAGCCCCCTACGGTTTATGCTCTGCCCGTCTGGGGTGTTGCTCTGCTGCTCAGCAACCAGACTTTTCTTAGTACCTGAGGCAGAAGCCACAGAGCCATCCTCAGCGCCTGGGGCCAACTCACTCCAATTGAGCCATGGCTGCAGGAGGAGAAGAGAGAGAGAGAGAGAGAGAGAGAGAGAGGGAGAGAGGAGAGAGGGAGGGATGCAGAAGCAGATAGGTGCTTCTCCTGTGTGCCCTGACTAGGAATCAAACCCTGGACATCCACATATCAGGCGACACTCTACCACTAAGCCAGACAGACAGGGCCCCATCCATGCATTTATTCATCTATTCATCTCTCTGTCTGTCTGCTTGGCATAAGCAATTTTTCATTCACTTCTCATCTTCTATCCATCCATAATTTATTAATTAAGTGATTCATGCAACATATATTGAGTATATACTCATGTGTCTTCAGAACAGAAAGTAAAAAAATTGATCCAAACCTAAAAAGCCCATGGTCCGCTGGAAAAGAGGCAGGAGGGCAAAGCAACAATAATGGCGGTAGAGTTAGGTCACTGTTGTACTTGGGGCTTGAACAAGAGACAATGGGAGCAGAGGGGGAAAACTGGGTGGGGGTGGGGGCTGTTGGCATTGTCTAGATGAGGGATGATAAGGGCCTGAGCCAGGTGGCCCTGGGAATGGAGGGGGGTCCATTTGGAGGCTGACTCAGTGGACCTTAGTGACCAGTTAGAAGTGGCAGGCAAGAATCCATTCAACACCTCTCAATTCTTACCCATCATCATCAGCTTGACACCCCCCGTGCTTCCTTGTGCCCTTGGGACAATGCCCAAATTCCTTGGTAAGGAGGCTCCTGTCTCCCACGCCAGCTGGTCAGAGCAGCTGGAGTGCCCTGTGTTCTCCCTCCTTCCTCCCCGGGACAGCCCTTGTCCCGCATCCTCTCAGCTAACTACATGCATCTCTGAACTCTCAAGTCAGGGGTCCCTCCAGAAAGTCCTCCTCTGTGCTTGCCTCCATCATAGTTCTGGCCACAGCACATTGCACTGGGGTTCTGGGCTGTCTGTCCATCCCTGTGTAAAGCAGGTGACAGATCTTATTGATCCCGGCCCCTCTGGTGCCCTACACAAGACTTGCCACATAGTTGGTGCTCAATAAATATGTGCTAAATGAATAACTGCAACTACCTCTTTGTCTGTCTGTCCATTTTTCTATCTGACCATGATTCGATCATGCATGAACTCACCAATAGTGAGTTTCTATGTTAGGCACTGTTCTAGGTACATTCACTGGTGGTGAATGAATCAGGACAGACAAGGACCTCTGCTCTCATTAGGCTTACATTCTACTTGGGAAGAAGGATAATTCATAAAGAAGTGAACAAGGCCCTGGCTGGTTGGCTCAGTGGTGGAGCGTCGGCCTGGTGTGCGGGGGACCCGGGTTCGATTCCCGGCCAGGGTACATAGGAGAAGCGCCCATCTGCTTCTCCACCCCCCCCTCCTTCCTCTCTGTCTCTCTCTTCCCCTCCCGCAGCCAAGGCTCCATTGGAGCAGAGATGGCCCGGGTGCTGGGGATGGCTCCTTGGCCTCTGCCCCAGGTGCTGGAGTGGCTCTGGTCGCGGCGGAGCGACGCCCCGGAGGGGCAGAGCATCGCCCCCTGGTGGGCAGAGCATCGCCCCTGGTGGGCGTGCCGAGTGGATCCCAGTCGGGCGCATGCGGGAGTCTGTCTGGCTGTCTCTCCCCATTTCCAGCTTCAGAAAAAAAAAAAAAAAAAAAAAAAAGAAGTGAACAAAATGTAAAGCTAGAGCTGGAAATCCCTGAGAGGTAGATGGGATGGGACAGCAGTCTCCTTCCCTGTCATTCAGCAAAGCCCTGATTGACAAGAAGGAACTGGCCATGAAATCTGGGGGAAGAATGTTTCAGGTCAATCTAGGTGTCGTCTGCTCACCTATTCACACCATTCATCCATTCCTTCTTCCATCTACTGATCACATCACCATTTTTTTTTTCTATGCATTCATCCATCTGCCTGCCCCTTAAGCGAAAACGCGTTAGCCTAGCCCCATACTCCCTGACCTGGCCCCTGACCCTCCATGAGGCTCCTGCTCCCACAGACTTCTTCCATCTCTCTTCTTCCCTCTCCCCACCCAAGAAGCCTGCTGCAGGCCTGGGAGCGGCAGCAGCAGGAGGAGCAGCGGCAGGCTCAGATGCGGCGCGCCCGGGAACAGCGTGTACAGCAGCGGGTGGCCCACTGCCTGGCCACCTACGCACCCAGAGGGAGTCGGGGGCCAGGGGCCACCCAGCACAAGCTGGAGGAGCTGAGGTAGGAAGCTGAGCTGTGGAGAGCCTGATGGGGACAGGGCCGGGAGGCAGAGTGTGTCAGACAGAAGGCCCCATCAGCCCCAGCCCTGCCCTTCCCCAGGGCTGTGCCTTCACTGCTGTCCTCTGGCCTGGCCCAGGAGGTAGGCCGGCCACTTAGCTGCATTTTACAGATAGAGAAGCTGAGGCCCAGGAGAAGGGACTGGTCCAGGGCTGCCCAGTTAATAACAATCTCTGAAGCGTCGGATGCTCAGGTTAAATGTTCTACATGCTCTATCACACTTTCAAATATTGTTTTCATGATTTCAAAAGCCAGGCATACTTACTATAAAAATTCAGATATTGGCCCTGGCCGGTTGGCTCAGTGGTAGAGCGTTGGCCTGGCGTGCGGAAGTCCCGGGTTTGATTCCCGGCCAGGGCACACAGGAGAGACGCCCATCTGCTTCTCCACCCCTCCCCCTCTCCTTCCTCTCTGTTTCTCTCTTCCCCTCCCGCAGCCGAGGCTCCATTGGAGCAAAAGATGGCCCGGGCGCTGGGGATGGCTCCTTGGCCTCTGCCTCAGGCGCTAGAGTGGCTCTGGTCGCAACAGAGCGACGCCCCGGATGGGCAGAGCATCGCCCCCTGGTGGGCAGAGCATCGCCCCCTGGTGGGCAGAGCATCGCCCCCTGGTGGGCGTGCCGGGTGGATCCCGGTCAGGCGCATGCGGGAGTCTGTCTGACTGCCTCCCCATTTCCAGCTTCAGAAAAATACAAAAAAAAAAAAAAAAAAAAAAAAAGATATTACCGAAATAGTTGATGTAGACTGTGAACAGCACTGATGACACCACCCCTGCAGACAGCCATTGTTCACGGTCAGCAAAGAGCCATCTGTTTTAGCCTCTTCCTGTACTGTGACCATTAAAAAACAAAAAAGAATAAACACTCCCTGGCCAGGTAGCTCAGTTGGTTAGAGCATCATCCTGATGATTACAACAGTCAAGATCTGGAAGCAGGCCTGACCTGTGGTGGCGCAGTGGATAAAGCGTCAACCTGGAAACCCTGAGGTTGCCGGTTCAAAACCCTGGGCTTGCCTGGTCAAGGCACATATGGGAGTTGATGCTTCCCGCTCCTCCCCCCTTCTCTCACTCTCTCTCCCCTCTCTATAATGAATAATAATAATAAAAAAGATCTGGAAGCAGCCCAGGTGCCCATCAGTAGATGGATAAAAAAGCTGTAGTACATTTACACAATGGAATACTACGCAGCTGGAAAAAAGAAGAAAATCTTACCCTTTGTGACAGCATGGATGAACCTGAGGATTATCATGCTAAGTGAAACAAGCCAGTCAGAGAAAGACAAGTACCATATGATCTCACTTATATGTGGAGTCTAATGAACTGATTTCACTTTCATGTGGAATCTAAATTAAACTGATGAACAAAATAGAAACAGAGACATGGGTACATGGAACAGACTGACAGCTGTCATTGGGAAAGAGGTTTGGGGGACTGGATGATAGAAAGTAAAGGAATTAAGCAAAAAAAGTATATAACACAGACAGGGACACCAGTGTGATGATAGGCAGAGGGGGAGGGGTGGGGACTGGTGGAGGCGGGCGAAGGGGGGAAGTGGGAGGACAGGGGCTTTGCTTGCGGCGCTAGGCGCACGACGCAGTGTGCAGACGATGTTTTATTGAGTTTTGCACCTGAACCTGTACCCCAGTAAATTCAATGGTAAAAAAAAAAGAATCAAGCAGGAAAATGTACATGACATCACGGGCAAGACAGACTGAATGCCAGCTCCTGTTTCCTCCACATCCTGCCCCTTATAACTGCTGTAAGTTCCCTCCTGAATGGAGAATACCCCTTTTTGCAGTAACTTCTGTTCCTGGCCATGGGTTTTTAAGTCTCTCTCTCTCTTTTTCTAAACTTATTGATTTGAGAGAGAGAGAGAGAGAGAGAGGGAGGGAGGACGGGAGAGGGTAACATCAATTTGTTGTTCCATTTATTTATGCACTCATTGGTGGATTCTTGTATGTGTCCTGACTGGGGATGGAACCCCCAAGCTTGGTGTATCGGAACGACTCTCTAAGCAACTGAGCTACACGGCCAGGGCTCCATCTCTTTTCCTTGAATGGAGGAAGGTTCCGTCGCTGGCTCATAGCCAAGGGTCCAGGCTCAGCAAGGCAGTGTCTTCTACAGGGCCCAGCAGACTTGCTGGAGGTCCCAGCACGAGTCAGAATCTTCTCCCCACCCATACTGTCTGTGGGCGCTGCCACCACACGCTGTGGCCTCTCATGTGTGCCTCGCAGGGTTCCTGGACCTGTGTGGGATGTGGCCAGAGGACCCCTCTTGCTGCCAGGAGGCAGACACATTTCTGATGAGTGCATAAACTGGGTTTTGTAAATGGAACTGTGCTACCCCAGTGGAAACTGGATCTTTTCAGGATGTGTTCTATTCTTTGCAACACATTTTTCAGTTCATCTGTCCCATTTTCTAAGCTGTCTGCTTGTAAGAACCACAGCAAAGGCTGACAAGCTTGTCCAATCCCTGCTACAGCCCAGAGCCCAGCCCAGGGCTTTGCTCAAAGCCACAGCCGACAGCCACGGCTTTCCTCACAGGTCCAGTGTGAGAAGTCCCCAGGTGGAGACTCGGAGGGGAGAGGCTGTGCAGCAGATGCCCCTCTCCCTTGGGGGTGGCTGGGAGGACAGGGGAGCCCTGGCGCACAGCCTGGAGACTTCGGCTCAGGGCTCTCTCTCATGTCCCAGCTGTGCAACCTTAGCCAAGACCCTCCTAGGCCTCAGGTGAGTCATGGGTAGAAGGGGAATACCAGTTCCTCCCCCAGTGACCTCAGGAGGCATCCAGGACGAGGATGGGATGAAACGGTTTGGTAAAGGTAAGAATGGGAGAACAAAGTCCTTAGTGAAGATGAGAGGCTCAGAAGCTGGGTCGGGTTGTCTCCATGGTTAGGAGGCCCGTCTCCCCACAGGCGCCAGGAGCGGCAGCGCTTTGCTGAATACCAGGCAGAGCTGCAGGGCATCCAGCACAGGGTGCAGGCCCGGCCCTACCTATTCCAGCAGGCCATGCAGGTGAGGGTGAGGGTGAGCGCTGGCATCCGCACCAGCAGCAACCCCTGCCTGAGAACACGGCTTCTCACTGGCGGAGTGGGTGGGGAGGCAAGGTGGGAGTGGGCCCTCGTAGTCGGGACCCCAGGCTGGGCCCCCTCAGTAATCAGAGTCCCACGTGTCCTCGGCAGCCCTGGTGCAGAGTGGGACTCCCTCACCTCTCTCCTCAGGCCAATGCCCGGCTCAGCGTGACCCGGCGCTTCGCCCAGGTGATGTCGGCACTGGGGCTGGAGGAGGAGCAGCTGCTGGCTGAGGCAGGAAAGGGGGAGCCAGAGGGCACCTCCAGGAAACCCAGGTGAGGCCATCTAGCTGGCTCTGCCCGGCTGTGGGGGAAGGGTGCCATCACCAGGACTTGGGCCCTGCAGGGTCTCCTCCGACTGTCTCCCTGTCCCCCTTCAACTTGGGCTGGAAGGCCAGGGAAAGGCTGAGGGAACTCCATGGGCAGCCACACTGACCCACCCTGAATCTAATCTTAAGCCCTGCCCTGTCCACCCCCCATCCCCTCTATGACCTGGAAGACTTCACTCTAGCATTCAGCAGATACTTCCCCAGGCTCTGTCCTCTATGTCACCTGAGGAAGATGGAGCCAGGAAACTAAAGACCAGAGAGAGACAAGATCTTTCCCAAGAACACAGGAGTGAATAAGCAGCAGAGCCCGCCTGGGAATCTGTGGCCATCTGAGTGGCCACACACCAAGCCTCCATTATGGGCTGGTGCTATGGCGGTCATCCCATGCATACTGTCCCTTAAGCTTAAGAGCAACCTGTAGCAAAGCAGGGATTATAATACCTAATTCACAAGAAGGGAACTGAAACTCAAAGTCATTTCTTCAGGGTAGGAGCCAGATTTGAACCCATATCATCGACAATGGCCTTTCCCCCTCTTACACTCAGGCCTCCTTGGGTGTGGGGCGGGGGAGCTGCAGCGCCCAGTGGCCTCTATCTTTGCCTTCATCTTTAAGGAGCCACAGGTCAATGAGGAAGAGAATGGAGCATTTTTCTCAGAGCTCCCCAAGGACAGAACCCACCTGCAGCCAGCCTGAGAGAAAGTCCACTCCAAGCCCAGACCAGGAATCCAGTCCCTTAGATAAAAATTAAAGGCTTCATGGAAAACACAGTGTGGGGTCTCTGGCAGTGGTAGTAAGTGGCTGCGGGTTGGGAGTAGGAGGTGGCAGGTGGGTAGGCAGGTGTAGCTTGCCCCAACCCCCAGGGGCTGTGGCTGGTCCAGCTGCCAGCACCCAGACAGTACACACAGCCTCGTGTCTGCTCCTGAGGAGGGGGGGGGCTCTCACAGAGCAACGCTGCGACTTCCCCCACCCCCAGTCTCGCATATGTGCTAGAAATTCAAGAATGAATAGGACAGATGGCCTTTGCCTTTGAGAACTTCCAGTCTGATGGGAGAGTCGGGGTACACTTTTAAAGGGGCACATACATCGTACCACAGCAGATGGACAGCAGAGGGGCGACCAGATGGAGCAACTAGGGCAGGCGTGGCCAACAGTTTTTGCCCCTGGGCCAGATTAGAAAGAAAACTTTTTTCATGGGCTGGATGAAATATTAAAATTAAAAAATGTTAAATACAAAAATGATTCGTTTAAAAAAAGTTTATTATGTAATTTGTTTATGAATAAATGTGAGTGAAGACAAATTTTAATATACAATATTATTTTAATGAAAATATATTTTAATAAAAATATAATTACAGCCTGACCAGGCGGTGGCGCAGTGGACAGAGCATCTGAGATGTGGAGGACCCAGGTTCGAGACCCTGAGGTTGCCAGCTTGAGCACGGGTTTATCTGGTTTGAGCAAGGCTCACCAGCTTGAGCCCAAGGTCACTGGCTTGAACAAGGGGTCACTCAGTCTGCTGTAGCTGCCTGGTCAAGGCACATATGAGAAAGCAATCAATGAACAACTAAGGTGCCGCAACAAAGAATTGATGCTTCTCCTCTCTCTTCCTTCCTGTTTGTCCCTATCTGTCCCTCTCTCTGTCTCTGTCACAAAGATAAGTAAATAAAAGAGCACAGAGCTAGTACAAAATAATAACTTAAAAAATAATTAGCCTGGGCCCTGGCCGGTTGGCTCAGTGGTAGAGCGTTGGCCTGGCGTGCAGAAGTCCCGGGTTCGATTCCCGGCCAGGGCACACAGGAGAAACGCCCATTTGCTTGTCCACCCCTCCCCCTCTCCTTCCTCTCTGTCTCTCTCTTCCCCTCCTGCAGCGAGGCTCCATTGGAGCAAAGATGGCCTGGGCGCTGGGGATGGGTCCTTGGCCTCTGCCCCAGGCGTTAGAATGGCTCACATTGCAACGGAGCAATGCCCCAGAAGGCAGAGCATCGCCCCCTGATGGGCATGCCAGGTGGATACCAGTTGGGCTCATGCAGGAGTCTGTCTGTCTGCCTCCTCCTGCTTCTCCCTTCAGAAAAATACAAAAAAAAAACAAAAAAAAACTTATGCGCACACACACACTTGTGACAAATTTTGCACCTACTTTCAGGGAATTCAGAGACACACAGAAGCTCTTTGGAGCTCCTTAGCAGTTCACAGAACACAGGATAAAACTCCCAATCCAGCTTTGGATGGATGGTTCATTTGGTTAGGACACTTTCCCAGAGCACAGAGGTTGCCAGTTTGATCCCTGATCAGGGCACGTACAGAAACAGACTGATGTTCTTGTGTCTCTAAAATCAGTAAAACAGCCCTGGACGGTTGGCTCAGTGGTAGAGCGTCGGCCTGGCGTGCAGAAGTCCAGGGTTCGATTCCCGGCCAGGGCACACAGGAGAAGCGCCCATCTGCTTCTCCACCCCTCCCCCTCTCCTTCCTCTCTGTTTCTCTCTTCCCCTCCAGCAGCGGAGGCTCCATTGGAGCAAAGATGGCCCAGGCGCTGGGGATGGCTCCTTGGCCTCTGCCCCAGGCGCTAGAGTGGCTCTGGTCGCAGCAGAGCGACGCCCCGGAGGGGCAGAGCATCGCCCCCTGGTGGGCAGAGCGTCACCCCCTGGTGGGCGTGCCGGGTGGATCCCGGTCGGGCGCATGTGGGAGTCTGTCTCTCCCCGTTTCTAGCTTCGGAAAAATACAAAAAAAAATTTTTTTTTAATCAGTAAAACAAACATTAAAAAAAATAAAATAGCCCTGGCCGGTTGGCTCAGCGGTAGAGCGTCGGCCTGGCGTGCAGGAGTCCCAGGTCCGATTCCCCGGCCAGGGCACATAGGAGAAGCGCCCATCTGCTTCTCTACCCCTCCCCCTCTCCTTCCTCTCTGTTTCTCTCTTCTCCTCCCGCAGCCGATGCTCCATTGGAGCAGAGATGGCCCGGGCGCTGGGGATGACTCTGTGGCCTCTGACTCAGGCGCTAGAATGGCTCTGGATGCAACAGAGTGACGCCCCAGATGGGCAGAACATCGCCCCCTGGTGGGCATGCCGGGTGGATCCCGGTCAGGCGCATGCGGGAGACTGACTGCCTCCCCGTTTCCAGCTTCGGAAAAATGAAAAAAACAAACAAAACCCCCCCCCCAAAAACAAAAAAATAAAATAAAATAAATAAAAACGCAATCCAGTCCAATAGCTCGGTTGGTTAGAGCGTCCCCCAAAACGAAGAGGTTGCTGGTTTGATCCCCATCAGGGCACATATAGGAACAGATGGATGTTTCTGTCTCCCTGCCTCTCTCTCTCCCTAAAATGAAATTAAAAACAAAACAAAACCCAGTCCAGAAGGCAGCATTTACTTATAACACTGGTTGGAGGGGCTTGGAGGCTAGGCTGCGGAACTCAGGGGTCTCGAGGAGAGCATGCTGGGTTGTCCAGCACCGAATGGAGCTTGATCCCAGGGAGTCCATTAAGGAGGAATCCTTACTGAGGCGACGGGAGCTATCCACAGAAAGTCAGTGAGATAGTGAGCGTCCCGCGGAGGGGGGTGTGCAAGCAGGCGGAGGCCGGGGAACGCACGCGCAATCGGACCACCGGCTCCCAGACTTCCACCCAGCCCGAGACAACTGCGTTGCGCAGGCGGGGTCCATGCCGGCCTTCCCATGAATCTTTGGGGCGGGCTTCTGAGAGAAGACGGAAGCAGCCGCTCTTGATTTCCGGCAATACGACAGCGGCTGCTGAGCGACCCGGAAGTTTTCCCATCTTACGTCTTCGGGGCTCGGTGGCAGCCGAGCTCGGGGCGCACTTACCACCATGGGGTCGTCAAAGAAGCACCGTGGGGAGAAGGAGGCGGCCGGGACGACGGCAGCGGCCAGCACCGGGGGCGCCACCGAGCAGCCGCCGCGACATCGGGAACACAAAAAACACAAGCACCGGAGTGGCGGCGGCGGCGGCGGCAGCAGCAGCGGGGGCGAACGACGGAAGCGAAGCCGGGAACGAGGGACCGAGCGCGGGGGCGGGCGGCGCGGGACCGAGACCGAGGTCCGCAGCGGTGCGCACGGACGGGAGCGCAGTCAGGCCGAGCCCTCCGAACGGCGCGTGAAGCGGGAGAAACGCGATGATGGCTACGAGGCCGGTGAGGGGCGGGGCTTGCGCAGGGGGCGGGGCGCGTGGCCGGGGGTCCCGGGGAGGCCCAGGGTCCCTGGGAGTGGAGGCAGTGCGGGCCCGGTACTTCAGGCAGAGGCACGCAGGCTGTCTTTGTCAGCACTTATTTAAAAGTCTTCTTGTAAAACAAAACAAAACAAACGAACAATTTTCCTTATGGGTATTTAGGGTTACAGATTGTTTTCTTCTACTAAGCTGTGTGAAGGCAGAGATTTTGTTTTCCTCAATTGGCCCATCACAGGCCTTCAATAAGTGCAATGAGTGAGTGAGTGAGGGAATGAATGAATGGAGCGCTACTGGCGTGTACAGAGGGAAGGTAAAACCTGGTATTGGGCGGGAGACTTGAAGCTGTACAGTGGGAGGTCGAACACGAAGGGCCCTGTAAATCCTGTTAAGAAATTTGAACTTTGTCCTGGGGGTAATAGAGAGGCATGGGTTTGAATTGGGAAGTGAGTGGATTATATTTGCAAAGATCGCTGCATTAAGAACTGGGTCAGGGATAGTCAATACTGGAGACCAGGTGTGGCCTGCCCCAAGGCAGTGGTAGTGAGGTGGAGAGGCTTGGACAGATTAAAGAGGTAGTTTGCAAGAGGAATTAGACTTGAATGAGGGTGGGAAGGAAAAGAAGGACTTGAAGATGACTGGAATTTTGGCTTGAGCAACTAAGTGTGTGGTGGTGTCCACTGAAGTTGAGGCACTTGGAAGAGAAGCAGACTTTTGAGGCAAGGATTCAGTTTTGGAGAGTGTGGATGTGACATGCATAAGAAACCTGGGAGAAATCCAGGGTTTGGGCTGGATGGAACAGTTTTAGAAAGACAAGTATTTTTAAAAATTGATTTTTAGTCCATGGCCATTTATCTCAGTTGGTTAAGAGCATCATCCCCAAACAACAAAGTTACGGGTTCGATTCCTAGTTAGGGTATGCACAGGAAGCAACCAAAATTTTTTTGCATGAATGAGTGGAACAACAAATGCTTCCCTTTCCCTTCCCCTCTCCCTTCCTCTCTCTGTCTCTCTAAAAATCAATAATAGTTAGCCTGGCTGGATGGCTTGGTTGGTTGGAGTATCCTTTTGGAGCACAGAGGTTGCTGGTTCGAATCCCCAGTCAGGACACATACAGGAGCAGCTTGATGTTCCTGTTTCTCTCTAAAGCTTCTTTTAGAGAGGAAGGAAGAGAGAGAGAAACATCGACTTGTTCCACTTATTCATACTGTTTGTCATTGGTTGTTTCTTGTATGTGCCCTGACCAGGGTTTGAACCCACAATCTTGGTGTGTCAGGACCACGATGCTATAATGAACTGAGCTGCCTGGCCAGGACCAAGATGAGTATTTAGGTGATAAATGAAATCCCCTGAAATAGTGTGGAGTTAGAAGCCAGGATCAGGAATAGAGCCTGAGAAATACTAATGTTTTACTAATAGTTGGAGCAAAACAGTACAGAAAAGGAGATATAATAGCCAAAAAAGCAGGAAAACCGTAGAATCTTGTGTTGTGGGATCTGTGGGCAAAGAGTATTGTTAGAAGAAGGAAGTGATCAAAAGTGTCCCACACCACAGAAGATCAAACAAAACCAGAGCTGGGAAGAATCCATTGGATTAAGAATAAGTAGGTTCTTGACTTTGGAGAGAGCCTGGAAGGGTAGGAATCCAGGGTCCAGGTGGAAATAAAAAAAGAGGAGGCAGGCTATGTGGTAGCGGCGGGTTGGGGGAGCTCCATCTGAGGGTGCCTAGCTTCTGTCTGTGTAGTCAGTGAGGTTAATGGATTGTTTGTGAAGTGGATGAAGGAAGTTTGCAATGCTTCTTTATCTCTGTGTCCCCAACATCCAATACAGAGCAGGCGCCAATAAGCATTTCTTGACTACGTGAATCACAGAGGACACAGTCATGCTGCCACACGGTTTCTGCCTTGTAGGGAGTAACAGACCCGGAAACGACTGACCCTGCTGGGGAGTTTGGGGCAGAGCAGTTCATTCTGATCAATAATTGATCAGGACTTCATGAAAGAGGTGGCATTTGGATAGGACTTTGTCAGCCAGGGTGATGCTAGAGAGGGCGGTGTGGGTCGAAAATAGAATACATGAAACGGAAGAGGTAGCAAAGTGTGTGATGCAGGAAGTTGGGCATTTGGGGTCAGGAAAGGAAGGGATGCAGGAGAGGTGGGCTTCCCAGAGACTGGGACTCACAAGGAAGGAGTTAGTGGGGTGGCAGGAGGCTGCTGTTTTCCGGTGTCTCAGCAAGGCCTGGTGCTGGTGAGGGGCCCTCGTCTTTGGCCCTAAAGCTGGGGCCAAGGCTATGACTTCTTGGCTTTGTGTTCAGCACCTGAGCCGTACTTCTTGTTGTTCCAGCTGCCAGTTCCAAAACTAGCTCAGGAGATGCCTCGTCGCTTAGCATCGAGGAGACCAAGTAAGTACTGGGTCCTTTGTCTCCTCTTTTTCTTCTGAAACAGGCAGGTCGGGAGCTGCTGCTGAGGGGGGCTTTCACACACTGAGGCATTCTGGTTGGAATTCGAAATGCCACATAAATCACACTAGCCAACCATCTGAGTGACAGGAGAGGACACGAAGTCCCAAGACGAAGGATGGCATCCACTGGTTAGGGGCAGGCCATGCCTAGCACCATTTTCCCTGATTTAGGGGATAGTGCCCTTCCCAGTACCCTGGACTGCCTGGGACAGGTCCTGTGTTTGGGACCCAGCGCATCCTGTTTTCACCCCAGTGTATCTAGAAATGCATTTGGTGCCCCGTTTTTTTGACAGCTCCTAACACTGATTTCTCTTGTCCTCAGTAAACTCCGGGCCAAGTTGGGGCTGAAACCCCTGGAGGTCAATGCCGTCAAGAAGGGTGAGTGCGTGGCTGAGGGTGTGGGTGAGGGAGGGCGTTTGGGTGGAAGACAGTGGGCTAGAGCGCAGGCTCAGGACATTAGTGAACTTGTGTGTGTGTATGTGCTCGCTGATGGGCGTGGAGTGTCTTGCTTTCAGAACGTCACTCAGTTTATTCTTTAAGTTTGACAGTCGGCATTGCCTCCTCACTCTGCTTGTGAGGTAGCATTAAGTGGGCTGAGATATGTGCTCTTGCTAAAAACTGATGGGGCTGTGTGGGTGTTGCATTTTTTTACAGCAGGAGTTGAGGGTCTTTGGAAAGCATGGAGGGTCCCATTGTGCCGTGTGGGGACGTGGGAGTGTGGGGTAAAGTGGGAGTAAGGAGGTGAAGGGTCCTTCCCCCTCTCCGGGCCCCATCTGGCCCCCTGAGCTGGAAGGGGCAGGGTGAGTGGCTTCCTCCTCTCCCCACCAGCCATGGGCAGGCATAGCCTCACATCTGGGCCCCCCTTCCAGAGGCGGGCACCAAGGAGGAGCCTGTGGCAGCCGATGTCATCAACCCCATGGCCTTGCGACAGCGAGAGGAGCTACGAGAAAAGCTGGCGGCTGCCAAAGAAAAGCGCCTCCTCAACCAAAAACTGGGGTGAGGGGTCCCCGATAGAGTGGGCAGCGAACGGGCCCAAGGAGGCTGCCGTGAGCTCTGAGGTCGGGGTCGGGGAGCAGGAGTAGGACTTCTGAAGGTCACTTGTTCTCTCTCTTCAGCAAGATAAAGACTCTGGGGGAGGACGACCCCTGGCTGGATGACACTGCGGCCTGGATCGAGAGGAGCCGGCAGCTGCAGAAGGAGAAGGACTTGGCAGAGAAGAGGGTGAGCATGTGGGTGGCCGGGCGTTGCTCCGTGCCTCCAGGGGCCTGGCGAGGGCTAGGTTCAGAGGGCCAGTTCTGTGGACAGTGGTGTCTGCTCTCAGTCCTTAGCGGCTTGCCTGCAAGGCCTGCCCTGTGCACTCCCAGTTGATAAAGCCCTGTGTGTCTTCGGGTGGTCCTGAGTGGCCCGAGGTCATAGGCCGTCGCCCTTGTCCCACAGGCCAAGCTGCTGGAGGAGATGGACCAAGAGTTTGGTGTCAGCACTCTGGTGGAGGAGGAGTTCGGGCACAGGCGCCAGGTGAGGCTGCTGGGGCGGTGGGGTGGCGGCAGCACTGCTGTCCGTGGTGCTGGAGTCCCCAGGTCCGGGCTCCTGACTCAGCTGGCCCTTCCCCCGCCCTTCTAGGACCGGTACAGCGCTGGGGACCTGCAGGGCCTCACGGTGGAGCATGCCATTGACTCCTTCCGAGAAGGGGAGACCATGATCCTTACCCTCAAGGACAAAGGTGGGCTGACCTGGGGTTCCCTGGGTGGGGCCGCAGGCGCCCCGAGCGAGCCAGGAGCATGTGTGAGCGGGTGCTGCTTCTGCCCTGCCCCCAGGTGTGCTGCAGGAGGAGGAGGACGTGCTGGTGAACGTGAACCTGGTGGATAAGGAGCGGGCAGAGAAAAACGTGGAGTTGCGGAAGAAAAAGCCTGACTACCTGCCCTATGCAGAGGACGAGAGTGTGGACGACTTGGCACAGGCAGGCGGGCAGCGCGGTGGCTGGGGCGGGCACCTTGGCAGCGGGGGCTCTGTGGCCTTTCACGAGCCAGGCTGGCTCCCAATCTGTACCTCTCGCCTTGCAGCAAAAACCCCGCTCCATCCTGTCAAAGTACGACGAGGAGCTGGAGGGCGAGCGGCCGCACTCCTTCCGACTGGAGCAGGGTGGCATGGCCGACGGCCTGCGGGAGCGGGAGCTGCAGGAGATCCGGGCCAGGCTGCGGCTGCAGGCGCAGTCCCTGAGCACGGTCGGGCCCCGGCTCGCCTCCGAGTACCTCACGCAGGAGGAGATGGTGAGCCCCGGGGCCACTCCCCTCGCTTGTCAGGGCAGTGGTGCCTCCCTCCTGTCGCAGTGAACTGAGGAGGGAGATCTAGTCTTCAGCGATGTTCAGTCCTTGTGGAGGCACCGGGAGGCAGCGGGTGTGCGCAGAACGGGCTCTGTGAGTCACAGGGACCCGTGTTTCTGTCCAGGCTCTTCCACGGAGCCAGCCTGTGCTCTGTGGGAGTCATTTAACTATGAGTCTGAGGTGCCCCTTGTGAAATGGGGAGGGCAGGAGCCACCTCATAAGGGCCATTTCAAGGGTTAGTGATAGTTTGATAAGTGGTGACCTTATAGCTCGTATGGGGATTTTGCATTTGGCATGACTGAATACAGAAGTAGACAGCTGCCTTAGGAGATTACGTGGCTCAAGTGGCTGAGAGCAGGACTGTGGGGACACACTACCGAGATTCGCAGTCCCAGCTCTCCTCAGTTGCCGGGTGACTCTAGGCAAAGGTACTTAACCTCTGTCTCAGACTTCTGCATCTCACTGGTGGGATGGTGCACACATCTCACGTCTTATTTCTGTGTAAGAAGGGTTCATTTGGGGGGCTTGTGGCTGTCCACCTTTCCCCTTCTTCCTTCATGTCTCCTGCCCTCCTCCCCGCAGGTGACCTTTAAAAAGACCAAGCGGAGGGTGAAGAAGGTCCGCAAGAAGGAGAAAGAGGTGGCGGTGCGGGCCGACGACTTGCTGCCTCTTGGGGACCAGACTCAAGATGGGGACTTTGGCTCCAGGTGGGCTCGGACACGGGTGGGTGGTGGCTGGGCTGGCCTCGGGGCCCCTGCTCACTGCAGAGGTCTCTGTCCCCAGGATGCGTGGCCGGGGTCGACGCCGAGTGCCCGAGGGAGATGAGGAGGCCCTGGAGGAGGAGGAGGAGGAGAAGGAGCCCGCACCTCAGCCCCCACAGTCAGATGACACTCGAGTGGAGAACATGGACATCAGTGATGAGGGTGAGGGGACCCCAGCCTGCTGAGGGTCGGCAGAAGGGGCAAGGAGAAGAGCCCGGGGTCCCGTGTGTGACCTGAGCCGGCATGTTCTTTTCCACCAGAGGAGGGTGGAGGCCCACCGCCTGGGGACCCGGCAGTGCTGGAGGAGGACGAGGCGGAGCTGGAGCTGCAGAAGCAGCTGGAGAAGGGGCGCCGGCTGCGGCAGCTGCAGCAGCTGCGAGATAGCGGCGAGAAGGTGAGGGCCTTGGGGCTGCGTGCGGGCACGGTGGGGGGGGCTCAGCGGGATGGGACAGACGCCTGTGGTGACTGTGCTTGTGAGCACGTGCCTCTGTGCCCTTGTAAACTGCACTGACACTACAGTCTCGACTTTTTGTTTTGTATCACGTTATTTGTGGAATTCTGCAGTGTTTACACTATGATAATTTTTTTTTAACATTTTATTGATTTTAGAGAGGAAGGGAGAGAGAGAAACAGGAACATCAATTTTTTTCCTGTTTGTGCCCTGACTGGGGTTTGAACTAGCAATCTCTGCACTTCAGGACAATGCTCTAACCAACCGATCTATCTGGCCAGGGCCAGATACTATTATTTTAAATGACATATGCAGCCTGGCTAGATAGCTTGGGTGGTTAAAATGTCCCAGTGCACAGGGGTTGCTGGTTCTCTTCCTGCTCAGGACACATACAGGAACAGGTTGATGTTCCTCTTCCCCTCTCCACAGCCCCCTTCTTCTCTGACTCTAAAAAAAAATCAATAAAAGAAAAGACATGTATTGTTAGCTATAACTCTTTTGGGTTAATGATGATATTCATTAAAAAATAGGCCCTGGCCGGTTGGCTCAGTGGTAGAGCGTCGGCCTGGCGTGCAGATGTCCCGGGTTCAATTCTTGGCCAGGGCACACAGGAGAGGCGCCCATCTGCTTCTCCACCCCTCCCCCTCTCCTCTCTCTTCCCCTCCCGCAGCCAAGGCTCCATTGGAGCAAAGTTGGCCCGGGCGCTAGGGTGGCTCCGTGGCCTCTGCCTCAGGCACTAGAATGGCTCTGTTTGCAACAGAGCAACGCCCCAGATGGGCAGAGCATCGCCCCCTGGTGGGCATGCCGGGTGGATCCTGGTCGGGCGCATGCGGGAGTCTGTCTGACTGCCTCCTCGTTTCCAGCTTCGGAAAAATACAAAAATAAATAAATAATAAAGGTAGTCTGACCAGGCAGTGGCATAGTAGATAGAGCATTGGACTAGGATACAGAGGACCCAGGTTTGAAACCCCAAGGTCTTCAGTTTGACCGAGGGCTCATCCGGCTTGATTGTGGGCTCACCAGCTTGAGCACAGGGTTGCTGGCTTGAGCATGGGATCATAAACATGACCCTATGGTCGCTGGCTAGAGCCCAAGGTCACTGGCTTGAGCAAGGGGTCACTTACTCTGCTCTGCTCCTCCCCCTCCCGTCAAGGCACATATGAGAGGGCAATCAATGAACAGATAAGGGGTTGCAACAAAGAATTGATGCTTCTTATCTCTCTCCCTTCCTATTTGTCTGTCCTTATCTGTCCCTCTCTCTGTCACCAAAATAAATAAATAAATATTGTATTCCTGAAACCTATATACTCATATTGATCAATATGACCCCATTAAATTTAATTTTTAAATAAAAAAAAAAAGTGATGTAAGTGCAGGCTCCCTCTGGAGCATGCTCACACCTTCCCCTTTCTCTCAGACATGAACTTCCTTCTAAATTCTGAGGGTCCCATGAGACTTGCAACCCGGGAAGCAGTGGGCTGTGACAGCTTGTCCTGGGCTCAGCCTCTGATCCCGTCTCCAGGCCCCTTTTCTCTGGACTTTTCAGTGAGCCCACAGCAACTCAGCTTTAGCTCACTTCTGTCTGTTACTTCTCAGTGAGTCCATTGAGCCTACCGCGTGGCTCACTTCTGTCTGTTACTTCTCAGTGAGTCCATTGAGCCTACCGCGTGGCTCACTTCTTTCCTGTTTCTAGAGGCCAAAGCAGCCTCTCTCCTGCCCACGCTCTCTCCTGTTGCTTCTTCTATCCTAAGCCCTTCCTTTGTTTTACTGTTCCCAGGTTTAATAAATGTACTTTCATAAAGAAAGCAATGTAATGAAATGGAAGGATAGGGATGCAGAAGTGCATGTGTTGACAAGAAACTTTTCTGAAGAGCTTGCTGTCGAGGGTGGAGCAGTAGGGTTATGGGGTTGAGAATTCTTTTCGAAGAGGAGAGGTCCCAGATAATCCTTGTGTGCTGAGGACAGTGACGCAATAGAGGAGACAGAGGGGGTGCACTCGGGAGCGGTGTTGCAGGGCCTCAGCCATGTCAGGGAGGAGGGTGGCCAGAGGAGCCGGGCTAGGCGTCTGCAGCAGGAGGGAAGCAGGGTTTGCGCGCGGTTGGGGCGTTCGGTGCTGGAATCACGTGGAAGTTCTATAGGGAGTCTGAGCACTCTGTGGAGTCAGGGAGGGGCTTCCAGAGGTGATGTTTACACTGACTCCTGAAATGGCAGTTTGTCAAGAGACAGGTGGGTGGCAAGGACGTGGCAAGAGAATCCCTGGTGTGCTCCAGTCCTGGAGGAGGGTGTGAGGCTGAGGTGGTGAGTTGAGGGCCTTTGGAAAAAGGGTTGGCACAGGCCTGCTCCTAAGGGTCATGCAGGGTTTTTGGATATTGATTCAGATGGCAGTAGGGAGCCATTGATGGCTTTGGAGCAGAGGAGTGACCTGGTGAGATTGGTGCAGGTGCAGAGTGGAGAGCAGACTCGGGGAGGACACGGACTGAGAGGGACTGCTGGCAGTAGGAATGGCTTGTCTTGCTGCCACCAGGGAGGCTCTTGGGTTCCTGGGTCTCAATGGAACCCTCCCAGAAACTTCTGGGTTTGCCCACAGCTGCTCCCTCCTCCAGGTGGTGGAGATTGTGAAGAAGCTGGAGTCCCGCCAGCGGGGCTGGGAGGAGGACGAGGACCCGGAGCGGAAGGGGACCATCGTGTTCAATGCCACATCGGAGTTCTGCCGCACCTTGGGGGAGATCCCCACCTACGGGCTGGCTGGCAACCGGGAGGAGCAGGAGGAGCTCATGGTGGGTTTTCAGGCAGGGCCCCCCGGGGGCTGGCTGTGAGCAGCAGTGTTGGCCCCAGTAGTTCTCACTGATGAACCCATGTCCAGATAGGCTGCCTGGGCTGACAATGGCCTTCTCTCCTCCAGGACTTCGAACGGGATGAGGAGCGCTCGGCCAATGGCGGCTCCGAGTCTGACGGGGAGGAGAACATTGGCTGGAGCACAGTCAACCTGGATGAGGAAAAGCAGCATCAGGATGTGAGGAGGGGGAGGCCCAAGACTGGCGGCTGAGGGGCTGGAAGGGCGGGAAGCGCACAGCCTGGTGGGGCTGGGGCTGGGGGCAGATCACGTGGCTCTGGCTCCAGCTCTTCCCCTTCTTAGCTCGGGGACCTCGGGGGCAAGTTACTCGGTGTCTCAGGCCTCGGTCTCCTCGTCCATAAATGGGGACCATCAAGATCATAGGGCTATCCTGGGGATTAAATAGGACATCTTGACACACGGGGCCTGGGCAAGGACAGGACCGCAGTTGGGTATGGCTGGCGGTGGCGGGTGGGTAGGGGTGAGAGGAGTCCGTGGGGCCCACTGCCCACCTTCCTCACCGCCCTGTGCCGTCCCTCAGTTCTCGGCCTCCTCCACCACCATCCTGGACGAGGAGCCCATCGTGAACAGAGGGCTGGCCGCCGCGCTGCTCCTGTGTCAGAACAAAGGTAAGGGGCTCCAGCCGCCGTGAGCCTTGCCGGCCCTGGGTGCCCTGCCAGCGAGGTGCCAGCACGTCTTCCTCCGGTCCCCTCTGCTGTCTTTCCCTCGTTCCCAGTGCTGTGGGCCGCTCCCCCAGGACCCACGAGCAGCTCCTGTCGCACCTGGTTTGGGGGCAGTCACGGGAACTTACGGACTGCTCGCCGTCACCCCGTTTTTCACGGCTTTGCTCACATGTCTTCCTACAAAGCACCATTTATCCCTCAGGGCTGTGTCTCCTGATGAGCGGGGGGACTTGAGCAGTCCAGGCTGTGGCACAGACTCCCTGGCATTAGGATACCAACTCTACCATTTACTTGGTTAGTGGCCGTTGAAGGGCCGATTTCTCTGATCTTTTTCCTTTGTCTGCAAAGTAGGCCTGATGACTTTACTCCCACAGTGTGGCTGTGAGGGTCCCACAGTACCTTCTCTGCTGTTGGGGTATCAGTCCACCCTGAGGCTATGGCTCTGTGTTGGGGTGGGCAGCCTGAAATCTCACCCCCTACCCCTTTCCAGGTCTGCTGGAGACGACAGTGCAGAAGGTGGCTCGGGTGAAGGCGCCCAACAAGTCCCTGCCATCAGCGGTGTACTGCATTGAGGACAAGATGTGAGTGTGGCAGGGGTGGGCAGAAGGCCAGGGCACTGGCGCCAGCTCAGGACTGCCTGGAACCCAGGCAGGGTGGGCAGTGGCCAGCCCTGAGGCTTCTGTTTTGGGCTAGGGCCATCGACGACAAGTACAGCCGGCGGGAGGAGTACCGCGGCTTCACCCAGGATTTTAAGGAGAAGGACGGCTACAAGCCCGATGTTAAGATCGAGTATGTGGACGAGACAGGTCGGAAACTGACACCCAAGGAGGTGAGGGGGCCTCTGAGACCGGGGGGGGGGGGGGTACCACAGGGCCGGGGCTCAGTTTGCCATTGGCTGAGGCCCCTGGGGACATGTTAGAACCTCTGTGCCCCCGTCTCCTCCTCTCTGGTGAGCACAGCAGTCCCCCTCACAGGGTAGGAGGGTCAGACAGGTGCTTCGGCTCCCTTGCTCGCCTTCCCCCTCGGTTTGATCTGCCCTCAGGGCCACCATCCTGGCAGGCAGTGTCCAGGCCCCAGACTGACTCCTGCACTCTCACAGACACCCCCGCTTCGCTGGTGGCCCTTGTCCGCCTTTCCCGCCTCCCATCTCCCATCTGCACACTCCGTGGTGTGGCTGGCCTCCCCACCCTGGGTCCTGGCCTGGCCTCGGCTCAGCAGGTCATCTTCGAATCCTGAGCCCCCAGAGCAGCACATCCACCTCCTGAGCCTGTCTCGCCCTTGTTTGGTCCCCTTCCCACTGCCCGGGTCAGGTGGGTCACCACTGCCCCCTGCCCTGAGGGGCACGGTGGCTCTAATGCTGTTCCTGTCCCGTGTCCCCAGGCTTTTCGGCAGCTGTCCCACCGCTTCCATGGGAAAGGCTCAGGCAAGATGAAGACGGAGCGGCGGATGAAGAAGCTGGACGAGGAGGCGGTAGGTGGCCCATAGGGGCCTGGGGGTGGCTTCCACGTCCGCTGGGGCTGAGGTGGCTGATGGGCCAGGGCTACCCCTGCTGTGCTGACTGGCCCTGACCCCACAGCTTCTGAAGAAGATGAGCTCCAGCGACACGCCCCTGGGCACTGTGGCCTTGCTCCAGGAAAAGCAGAAGGCCCAGAAGACCCCGTACATCGTGCTCAGTGGCAGTGGCAAGAGCATGAACGCGTGAGTGGGCCAGCGCGTGTGGGCAGGTGGGCCGGGGCGGGCGTGCCCGTGCTCCAGCCTCACACCCTTCTTCTCTCTGCAGGAACACCATCACCAAGTGAAGCCGACCTCCCTTCCGGTCCTCTCCCCAGCTTTAATATTAAATAAAGTTCCCTCCTTATTTTTTCCTTCCTGGTCATGATGCACATTCCAGGGTTAGCCCTGGGAGGAGAGGCCGTGTGCTGGGAGGAACGCCAACACCACCCTCAGGCAGGCTCGCTGGCCAGCTGTGTCACCGCAGGCAAGTCACTGAACCTCTCTGAGCCTCTGCCGTTTGTACAGGATGCACTGTGTAGATTAAATGAGCTCCTTCGTTCACTCCCTTGGAATTCAGAGGTGGGCAAGACCTCTCCTGAGGTGGCGTAGTCTGGCCTGTGCTAGGGAGACCTGGTCACCACATGACTGAAGAACCCAGACGAAGGGCAAGAACTAGCCTGGACCCTCCGAGACAGTCTGCCACCCCCAGCCTGGGCAGCAGCCAGCCAGAAGCCAGGGGCGTATCTTCTCAACCACCCCGCCCCCACCACACCTGCCGGTAGCACAGGCCTTGCCCCTTTTTGAAGGTTACACCTTATCCTCTGCGAGGCTGGCTTTCTGGTAGAAAGGAAAGCTGTTTCAGAGACTCAGGGACCTGCTCTCTCCCACCTCCCAGTGCTGCCCGAGTCACTGCCTCCAGGGCAAGGACTGGGCTCTGCCCTGGGCTGTGGCGCCCCATGCCCCTTGCTCCCCAGTACCCCCTCGGTCTGTGTGGAGAAGAGCCCAGGTGCCCTCAGGACGGGCGTGCCTTAGAGCAGCTCGCAGGAGACGTGTCCCAGGAGCAGTTGCCGCCATGAGAATGACAGTCCGTGGTGTGACCTTGGGGGCACTGATGCGCGGCCGAGGGAGGGGCCGGAGCCTGAAAGGAGAAGGCACCGAGGGGCTCCCGTGGGAGTCAGGGCAGAACGCGGCCTGCCCTCTCCTAGGCCTAATTACCTTCCAGGTGGTTCGGATGTTTTTAAAAATGAAACCAAGAAATGTGAGAAAAAAGTGAATTTTAAAAAATAATCTTGGGATGGAAAAATGGAAGCAAAGAACAAAATACAGTTGCCTTAACCGACTGCTTTGATGAGTTTTCGCTTGCCACACTCCCTGGCACGGCCACCGTCTTGAGTTCATCGTCTGCCATTTTGAGGTCTGGTTCTGACTTCATTTTCACTTTTCCCTCAGGGAGGTGCCCATGGGTAGGGGGTAGCTAGACTGACTGGGTTTATGTTTGGGGAATCGCAGACCCACGACCAAGCTTGTGTCAAAGCTAACAGTGTGTTCTCTGCAGGAAATGGCCCGCCAGGACAGGGATTTTCAACCGTTTTCATCTTGTGGCACACAAAAAGTCATTACTAAAATTCTACGGCACACAAAAATAATTTTTTGCTGATAAAAAAAAAAAAATAGGTATAATTTTGACTCATTTAGACTAGGGGGCTATTGTGTTGGCTGTTGATTTTATTTGGTGATCTAAGGGAAAAGAGGTGAATGCTCCTGACTGACTAGGTATTGCACGTTGAAAATTCTTGAGGCATACTGGTTGAAAATGGCATTAGGAGACTCCCCATTGTCAGACCCAGAGCAGGGGTCAGGAACCTATGGCTCGCGAGCCAGATGTGGCTCTTTTGATAGCTGCATCTGGCTCGCAGACAAATCTTTAATAAAAATAATAATGTTAAAAATATAAAACATTCTCATGTATTACAATCCATTTCCTACCACTCATGTTCATGGTTGCGGGTGGCTGGAGCCAATCACAGCTGTCCTCCGGGACAACACCAAATTTTGATTGGATAATGCGTAAGGTACACAGGTCTTTGTATGGCTCTCACAGAATTACATTTTAAAATATGTGGCATTCATGGCTCTCAGCCAAAAAGGTTCTTGGCCCCTGGCTAGAGTCACAGTGACCAGGGTTGAACTAAACAGGTTTGGCCCAGGATTCCTTTTAACTTGGATTTTAACAACTCTGTAGATAGTAAATGGTGAACCAGGGACTTGGAAAGTCTTCCAGAGATGGGCCTCCTCCAGGAAGCTTCCCTGGTTGAGACTATCTGCCTGCTCCCTCTTCTGTCTTGTGGCTGCTGCCGCCCAGGCCAGGTGTTCACCCTTTCGGCCCCAGATTGTCTACCCACCTGGGTGGGGAGGCAGCCACAAGTTAGCTAGGGCCCCTAGGAGGTGGGAGGAGTCGGGACCACCAAATCCTTTGAGGCCTGAGCCCCCAGGGAGGGTGCGTTCAGCTCCGCTGCTCAGTGGTGGGGCCCCACCAGCAATACTTACCGGACCCTTGGGAACTGGGGCAGCCATGCCTCCGAGCAGGCTGGTGTGAAAGTCAGTGAGCTTTCAGCCGGGGCCTAGGGCCAGCCAGCTGGGTCCTAACTCATCAGGGTGCTTTTCCATTTACTTGCTGCTGACCGGGCAACAACTTCCCATTGAGTCCTGGTGTTCTTGTCTGTGAAATGGGGGAAGTGATCTCAGACTTGTGGATCTGGTGTAAAGCCTAGTTGAGAATGTTCATTCTTTCATTACTTCAAAAATATTCACTGAGCATCTGCTGGCTGGGTCTGGGGATAAGGAGCAGAGGCAGACAGGCTGCCAGGACCCATGGGGCTCCGATGGGGGGCTGCCGTTGAACAAGGACACCGCTGAACGTGAAGGGGTTGGAAGGGGGTCCGGCCTTTGGCCTTCCGTGTGGCACCTGGCCCCTCAAGGGTGTCAGAGAGAACCCAGCTGTAGTTCACAGAAGCCCCTTCATTTTGCCACCAGGGCAAAGGGGACCCTTGCTGAGAAGGCATTTTCTCCACGCCCTGCCCTGCCTTCTCCACCCAGGGCCTGGTGATGGATCCTCAGTGCAAAGGCCACTGTCCCAAGCACGCATGGCCTGGGCCTTGACCAGGGGCAGGACGGGTCCCCTCTTCACTCTGGCAGTCTCGCTCCCTCTATCTGTGCCCACCCTTCCAGACCTCCAGACCCCTTCAAGCCCCAGGGGCCACACCCAGCTTGTGGTTCCACCTGTCCACGAATGGTCCCTCCCCGTGGTATAGTGAGGACTCTCAGCCCACAAGACCGGAAACCTGCTCCTCCCTTCCCCCTTCTCCAGAGCTGGCTGGATTTAAGACACCTGCTCTTCACTTCGGGTCCTGGGGTATCCTAGGTACCCTGGAGCAACAGGGAAAAGGCGCCCCTCTTGGCCGCCAGACACAAACCCTTGGAGCATGGTTGTTGGGCTGAATTTTCACCCATCTGCACCCAAGGTGCTATTCTCGGTGCCAAAGCCATGAGTGCCACTGGGACTAAGGCCCCATCTCATTTTCCCTGGCTGGTCCTGTCATTGTCCCATGGCAACCTCAGGAAGAGGTCAGCCGAGTGCTGACCGGGAGTGACTGCAGCAGCCAAGCAAGTGGAGGGGTCACTTTGCAGGGTCAGGCTCCTGGGGCTTGAATGTCACGGGTGTGGAGGGGACTATTCCCCAGAGGAGGGGGTGGTAGCTGCTTCTTCCAGTTGCTTGGTGATATCTCAGTGTTCACTTTTTGCCTTTACAATTCTAAAACATTGTGTTGACGATTCCTTAGATAAAATCCCCACTATTAAAGTAATGGATAGAGTTTTAGTCTCCTGACTAGGCTCTCACTGATGCAGGCACCGACTTTTTATGCTGAAATTTTAAAAAGTTTTAAAAGGTTTAAAAAGAAGGAAAAAAAATCAAGAATTTTCTTGCCTCTCCTGTACTGATTGTATTTTAGAGTGACTAAATAGCTGATAATGAAAAGCTTTTCCTTGTAGAAAAATTCCTGCTAAGAATACAGAACTAATGATAAAATTAAGAAATCGCCACTTTGGCCTGACCAGGTGGTGGCGCAGTGGATAGAGCGTTGTCGGACTGGGATACAGAGGACCCACTTTTGAGACCTTGAGGTCGCCAGCTTGAGCGCGGGCTCATCTGGTTTGAGCAAAGCCCACCAGCTTCAACCCAAGGTCACTGGCTCCAGCAAGGGGTTACTCGGTCTGCTGAAGGCCCACGGTTAAGGCACATATGAGAAAGCAATCAATGAACTAAGGTGTTGCAATGCGCAACGAAAAACTAATGATTGATGCTTCTCATCTCTTTCCATTCCTGTCTGTCTGTCCCTGTCTATCCCTCTCTCTGACTCACTGTCTCTGAAATAAATAAATAAATAAATAAATAAATAAAATTTTTTTAAAAAAATCGCCTTTGCAATGCCTAACTAATGAAGGATGTAGGCAATGATGACCAACAACTGCTAAACCTTCAGGTAAAAATTGGTAAGAAACTTTATAACAAATGCATCTTGCTGTTATCAAATTCTATAGCATTAAAAGCAGACCAGGGCCTGATCTGTGGTGGCGCAGTGGATAAAGCGTCGAACTAGGATGAAATCAGCCAAATCAGGCTTGTGGGAGATGCTACAGGCAAATGAGCTGGTTTCATCACAATTAAAAGGCATGAGAAAAGGCGAGAGATTAAAAAGATGCAAGAGACATCTACAGAAACACAATGGAGACTTGAGCCTGGTTCAAACAGACACAAAAGCTCTTTTAGATAATTGGGGAAACTTGAACAGATTGGTTATTAGATGATATCAAGTAGTTATGAATTTTGTTAGGTATGATACCGGCATAGTGGTTAAGAAAAAATCTTGGCCTGACCTGCGGTGGCGCAGTGGATAAAGCATCGACCTGAAACACTGAGGTCAACGGTTCAAAACCCCAGGCTTGCCTGGTCAAGGCACATATGGGAGTTGATGCTTCCTGCTCCTTCCCCTCCTCTCTCTCTCTCTCTCTAAAATGAATAAGTTTAAAAAAAAAATCCTTACCTGTTAGGGATACATATATATGAATGTAATCTACATGTTACATAGATATGTATATGATAGTACAGTATATACAAATAGATATAATAAGATCTGGGACTTGCTTTAAGTTACTCCAACATTAAAAAATGAAAAAAATATGGGAAGTGGGCATATATATATGAGGCAGGTCTAGCAAGATGTTGATAGTTACTGAAGCTGGGTGATGGGTACAAGGGGTTCATTATTCCATTCCGTCTACTTTTAAATAACATTTCAAAATTTCCATTATAAAACTTTGTTTAAAACAGAGCTAAAAAATGTTGGATTTTCAACAGGAAAAAGTACATATGTTCAGCCAGAAACATGAAGAAGAATGTTCAGAACAGCACTATTTATAACTGTCCCAAACTGGAAACAACCCAAATGTCCGTCAGCAGCAGAATGGATAAATGGTGGATATTCACATAATGGAATGAAGGATAGGACTCTCAGACATGACACAGGTAAAGATCAGACATAAAATTATCCACACTGTCTGCTTCCACTTAATACAAAAACAGGCACAGTTATGCTATTCAAGCCAGCAATTTGTTTCTCGAGGCAGAGATTGAAAAAAGAGCAAGAAGGAGCTGAGGCTTAAGGACGTCCAAGGACAGACGCGTGTCCCAGCTCCAACAGCAAACACTCCCTTCCTCCACTTTTTTCTTTAATTTTTATTTTATTATTATTATTTTTTTTTTTTTTGTATTTTTCTGAAGCTGGAAGTGGGGAGGCAGTCAGACAGACTCCCGCATGCGCCCGACCAGGATCCACCCGGCACGCCCACCAGGGGCGATGCTCTGCCCATCTTGGGCGTTGCTCTGTTGCAACCAGAGCCATTCTAGCACCTGAGGCAGAGGCCATGGAGCCATCCTCAGCGCCCGGACCAACTTTGCTCCAATGGAGCCTTGCCTGAGGGATGGGAAGAGAGAGACAGAGAGGAAGGAGAAGGGGAGGGGTGGAAAAGCAGATGGGCGCTTCCCCTGTGTGCCCTGGCCGGGAATCAAACCTGGGACTCCTGCACGCCAGGCCGATGCTCTACCACTGAGCCAACCGGCCAGGGTCACACTTTTTTCTTTTCTATTCAGGCTTTCAACAGATAGGAGGATGCTTACCTGGACTGGGGAAGGGACTTTCCTTCCTCAGTCAATGATCCGAATGCTGACCTCTTCCAGAAACACCCTCACAAACACCCAGAAATAGTGTTTTACCAACTATTTAATACCCCTTAGCCCAGTCAACACATAAAATTTAACCATCACAATGAGTCACCTAAAATGGTCTAGAACATTACTTTTCTGCTTAAACAAAAACAGAGTGGTTTTCTATTCTATACAGCATCAGTTTCTATTTGTTCTGCTTTCTATTATTTTTCTCCTTCCTTTCTTTGGGTTTTTAATACTTTTTCTTCTTCCTGGCTTGGACGTTACACATTCTATTTTTTAGGTAACTCTTAACATTTCCACATGTATTAACACAGTCTAAACTTAGTCAATAGCTCTTTCTCCCTTCAAACTACAGAAAGCCCTCAGCACCCTTTAATTATAACTGCTTCCTCTCTAGTCTTCTGGTTTTATTCTGCAGAACTTCACCTTAACTTTTTAAGAATCCCACGCCCAAATTATCATCATCATCAATGAACTTGTTTCTCATTCCTTCTTGCTTCTCAGATCTCTTCTCTGGGCTCATTTTTATTCTTTCTGAATTTTATCTTCCAGAAGTTCCTTCTGTCTGTTGACGATAAACTCTGGCATTCTGCGGCCTGAAAGTCTTCACCGTGGTATTAAGGATGCGGATGGCTGACTTCACTCATGGGGTTCTGGTGAGAAGCAAAGTTGCTCCCCGTGGCTATGTCTCTGAGGTCCTAACACTCTGGGAAGATGGAGCCGACCTCATTCAGGGCCTCTGCTCCGGCAGTCCGGGGCCCAGCCAATTTGCACACACCCCTTCCCTGGCTCTCGAGGCACCAGTTCCTGCCGTCACTGGTGATTCTCATCAAACTCCCTTAACCCGCACCTTCCAGATGCAACACGCCCAACACATACCACGTTACCTGCCGTGCCTCAGACCCCTGGCCTTTCCTTCCGGTGCACCTGGTCTAGGAGACACTTAAGGAGAAGCCAGTTTCCCTCTGTGCCAAACTAGGCTCCATCTTGGGGGGTGGGGAAGAGAGACCGGAGTCCCCAAGGGAGTCTAATTTGTCAGCCCTGGACGGAAAGAAAGGTGGGACCATAAAGGGGAGGACCTAATGGCAGAGGCCTCTTCTCACAAACCTGTCTGTGGCTAGATAGTAAACAGGCTTGATAAGACAGACCCTGACTGCCAAAATGTTAAATTAGGGGAGCTGTAAGGCGGCTGGGAGACCTATGTGAACGAGGAAGGCAGTTGGAGGCTTCAGGGATGAGGGTCCGAGAGCTTCAGCAGTTGCTAGAAGGGAGACAGTTGAAATAGTGGGGTAAGGAGGTCCCTGGGGAGAAGACCCCTTTTAAACAAAGACTAGAACAGCTCCCACCACTCTCCAAGAGCTCGTCAGTAAATGCCAGAGGGGAGGGGACCGACAAGTGAATCCCCCCTGGGGGCATGAAGCTTGTGTTACCAGCCAGCAGTGGACCTGTCACAACTGCTGTTGGACCCTTTGGTTGGACAGAGACTGTGCTACCAGACTGTGTGATTGGGATGGATGGTGTTGGGTGTTGCTGCCCAGGACAGTCGCCAACTTGCTGATTGGATGTGCTTACTGCGACCCCTACTGGTAACTTCTATAAATATGTTGACTGACTCCAGATGGATGGAGCCGGGAACTGATGACACCTCCTCACATAGGCCAAAGTCATGCTGTTGGAACCATAGTGCCTACCACGAGAAAAAGAATGCGCTTCTCATACGAAGACTGATGAGAACAGAGTGCTACCCAGCACTGTCTCCATGCTTAACGGCCTGGAATGGCTAGTAACAAAGGTTTCTGGGGTTCGGCGCCTCACTGTGCACGAGCCAGGCTTACATAATGGAGTGAAGAGTTTAGTACTGTCAGACTATCATAACAACAACCGAAGAAACTGCTGCCACCATTGGGTCTTGGTGGCAGCCACAGCCATTGCGATGCTTTATTTCTATGTCACCAGGTAAGGTTTGTGATGTGCCTTTATAGCCTCCAGAGGGTCTTTGGCTTCTCATGCAAGATGTCACTGGACCAAATTCAAACAGTGTCAGCTGCCATTGGTGTCAACTTCCTGTGACATGGACGATATTCTGAA
This sequence comes from Saccopteryx leptura, assembly GCF_036850995.1. Taxonomy (NCBI): domain Eukaryota; kingdom Metazoa; phylum Chordata; class Mammalia; order Chiroptera; family Emballonuridae; genus Saccopteryx; species Saccopteryx leptura. Next base: position 7,422,217 of record NC_089503.1, on the reverse strand, counting down.
GACAAACCCCAGGGTGCTACAACCCAGCTGACTTCCTCGGGGGACATCTGGGGCAACTGCTACGGATCAGCTGCTAGCCCGACGCCTCCAACTACAGAGAAAGAGGCCCTATGCCAATCTGGTGTCTTTGTACAGTGAAGGTGGTATACTTCAATTTTAGAATTTTTTTTTTTTACAGAGACAGAGAATCAGAGAGAGGGATAGATAGGGACAGACAGACGGGAACGGAGATGAGAAGCATCAATCATCAGTTTTTCGTTGCAACACCTTAGTTGTTCATTGATTGATTTTTCATATGTGCCCTGACCATGGGGGTACAGCAGACCGAGGAACCCCTTGCTCAAGCCAGCGACCTTGGGTCCAAGCTGGTGAGCTTTGCTCAAACCAGATGAGCCCGCGCTCAAACTGACGACCTTGGGGTCTCGAACCTGGGTCCTCCGCATCCCAGTCTGACACTCTATCCACTGTGCCACCGCCTGGTCAGGCCAATTTTAGAATTTTATAAAAGCCTTTGTACAAGGCCACCAGACAAGACAGCGAGTCTGAATGGGCCACTGCCACAGGAGGCCTTGAGGGTCAGGAAGCTGTGGATCAAGCCCTGCTGCTGAGCCTGTCTCTGTCCGATGCCACAGGCCTGGCCTCAGCTTTGGAAACTATATCCCATCAGGATGCACTGGCCCCTGGACTTTGTGTTTTATAGACTTCCACCTGATGCTGAGAAACGCACGCTCCCACACGCACGCCCTCAGCCTGGAACACCGGGTGCTGGGTGGATTTCCATGGCCAGCCCCTGTAACACTTCGCCCAAGGACTTCCCCTGGCCACTGAAGCCTGGTCTACCCACACGCCTGTCTGCCCACACGAGGGCAGGCTGGCGGCTGACGCCCTTAGCAGCAGCCCAGCAACAATGACTAGTGGGAGTTCATGGGAAAATACCCTGGCTGCCCGGCCCCTCGGGCGGTATTGCTTAAGTGGCTTCCCAAGTTCTCTACAAAGGAAATTTCCAGTATGGTCACCTGTAGTTACACCTGTCACAGAAGTCAACTTGAGCTGAAAGAAAGAACTTAATATGAAAGGATATACTTGAAAAGCTAAGGGCTATGAAAGATAGGAGAAAAAATGCTAATATCTGAATACCAGGCATTCTAGAGAGAAATAGAAACATGGAGGGAGAATGTATTTGAAGAAACAATGGAGCCTGACCAGGAGGCGGCGCAGTGGATAGAGCGTTGGACTGGGATGTGGAAGACCCAGGTTCGAGACCCCAAGGTCGCCAGCTTGAGTGTGAGCTCATCTGGTTTGAGCAAAGCTCACCGGCTTGAGCCCAAGGTCGCTGGCTTGAGCAAGGGGTCACTCGGTCTGCTGTAGCCCCCCAGTCAAGGCACATATGAAAAATCAATCAATGAACAATTAAGGAACCGCAATGAAGAATTATGTTTCTCATCTCTTTCCCTTCCTGTCTGTCCCTATCTGTCCCTCTCTCTGACTCTGTCTCTCCCACCAAAAAGAAAAAAAAAAAAAAAGAAACAATGGAATCCAATTTTCTGGAATAAAACACAAAGCACCTCTGATTAAAATTAAACAAAACCCAGTGTGCCCAAAGGAGAGAAAAGGAATGACCCACACCGACATACATCAGTAGAACTTTTAACAGTATCAGAGATAATGCCTAACAGAAAAAACACATCACATACAGGGGAACGAGAATCAGATTGCCCTCAGATTGTTCAATAGCGGGGATACAAGACACAAGACGACAGAAAGTATTTTCAAAGTATCGAAGGAAAAGAATTTAGAATTTAAACTTCATATCCATCCAAACTGTCTTTCAAATATAGTGTGTAAAGTCATGGTGCACTTTTGACCGGTCACAGGAAAGCAACAAAAGACGATAGAAATGTGAAATCTGCACCAAATAAAAGGAAAACCCTCCCAGTTTCTGTAGGATGATGTGGCAGCATGTGCACATGCGCAGATGATGACGTAACACTGTATACAGCGGAGCAGCCCACGGCCATGCTAGTCGAGATGTGGATGGTACAGAGGAAAGTTCAGTGTGTTCTGTGGCTCGCTAAATTTGAATCTGTGACCAAAGTACAACGTGAATACTGGGAGAGTTTTCTCATATGTGCCTTGACTGCAGGCCTTCAGCAGACCGAGTGACCCCTTGCTTGAGCCAGTGACCTTGGGTCCAAACTGGTGAGCTTTGCTCAAACCAGATGAGCCTGCGCTCAAGCTGACAACCTCTGGGTCTCGAACCCGGGTTCTCTGCATCCCAGGCCAACGCTTTATCTACTGCACTACTGCCTGGTCAGGCTATTTGTCTTTCAACTGATATGTTTTAAGTCATTTAACTCATGGTAATAATTGGTATTTTGGGACCCATCTGTTATACATTGATTGAGAAAGCAATCAATGAACAACTAAGGTGTCGCAACAAAAAACTGATGATTGATGCTTCTCATCTCTCTCTCTGTTCCTGTCTATCCCTCTCTCTGACTCTCTCTCTGTCTCTGTAAAAAATAAAAAAAGACAAATAATGATTCCATTTTTAAGAATCCAGGTAACACCTCCCAACATGTAAAGCATGGGGACACGCACTGATCGAAAGTCGAAGGATGGAAGGTAACTCCTCATCAGGCAAAAATATTGACCAGACGAGACCAGAGTAGCTATACTAACATTAGGGGAAATAAGACACAAGCGTCTGTAGGGACAGGAGTCACTCTGCAACAAAAGGCTCAATTACAGAGAGAGGTGGCCATCTTCAAACACGTGTTACTTAATAACAAACTCTAGATATGTTAAGCGAAAATTGAGACTGGCAGGAAGAATGAGACAGGAAAAAATTATTAAACCCAGTGTTGGTGAATGGCCACAGGCCCGGCCACTTTGGAAAACACTTCCCAGCACTGCCTAAGGTTGTGACAGAGCAACCCACACCTAGGAAGTGTCCCAAGAGAAACCCTCCCACATGTATAAAAACACAAGAATGTTTACAGCAGCAAAAATAAGGGAAGAGCCTGAAGGCATCAGCAGAGGCGTGAATGGGTAAAATGTGGTGCAGACCCGCCAAGAAGTAATAATATTGACAAATGAACTCCAGCAACATACAACAATGGGGGAAACAGAAATGTACAGTTAGGTGAAAGAAGTCAGCATGTTAACCTTTTTATGCTCTTTTAAAAATACATGTAGCTATAAGGAAAGTATATAAAAAGAAAACAAGGGCCTATGAAATTCAAGGAGATGGTTACCTTAGGTGGGAGAACAGAGAAGGGGGTGGGAAGGGGTGGGCTAGAGGCCTGTGGCTGCTGAGTTCTTGTCAGTCAAAGTCCCAGCTTTGGTGGTGGTGGAACTTACACTATCAAAAAGAGCCAGCTAGCCTGACCAGGCAGTGGCACAGTGGATAAAGCGTTGGACTGGGATGCAGAGGACCCAGGTTCGAGACCTTGGGGTTGCCAGCTTGAGCGCGGGCTCATCTGGCTTGAGTAAAAAGCTCACCAGCTTGGACCCAAGGTCGCTGGCTTGAGCTAGGGGTTACTCAGTCTGCTGTAGTCCCCTGGTCAAGGCACATATGAGAAAGCAATCAATGAACAACTAAGGTGTCGCAATGGAAAACTGATGATTGATGCTTCTCATCTCTCTCCATTCCTGTCTGTCTGTCCCTATCTATCCCTCTCTCTGACTCTCTCTCTGTCCCTGTAAAAAAAAAAAAAAAAAAAAAGCCAGCTAAATACTTAAATACATTTTCTGGACCAAAAGAGGAATCATAATGAAAATTAGAAGACGCTCAAAACTAAACTGTAATTAAAATACTAGATATTTCATACCCATCAGAATGGCTACTATTAAAACAAACTAACAAACAGAACAGAAAAAAATAATGTGTTGACGAAGATGTGGAGAAATTGGAACCCTTGTGCATTGCTAGCAGGAATGCAAGATGCTGCAGCCACAAGGGAAACAGAATCACCACATGGCGCGCGCGGCAAATCACCGTCGGGGCAGACATCCAGAGGAGCCGACAGCAAGGGCTCTAGGAGGCGTCTGCACACCTGTGGGCAGCTGTGTTAGGCTTGCATGATTAGTGTGTGAGCCGTTGGCAGAGGCACATGTGCATAGCCTATATAAGGCTATGGGTGCTTGCGCTTGAGAGAGTTGGGGGATTGTGGACGGCGGATTGCCTGCCCGCCACTGTGAGGGGCCATTCTTGCTGTCTGTGTGCCGGAGAAGAGGTTTTCCCCTGCCCGTGTGCTTGTCTGCCGTTGTGAGACTTTATTAAACGGAACGGCCCTAATGCTTTCTGGCTCTCCACAGTGTATCTACTGTCTGCCCGAATCCAGTGTGGACCTGCCTGGCCTTGGCCACCAGTGTTACAACGCCCATGTTCATAGCAGCATTATCCACAACAGTTAAAGGTGAAAGGAATCCAAGTGTCCATTGACGGGTGACTGGATAAACCAAATGTGGCATATTAATATATAGACAGAATATTAACCTTAAAAAGGGAAGGAAATTCTGGCACATGCTACAATATGGATGGACCTTGAGGACTTTATGGGAAGTGAAATAAGCCAGACACACAAAAACAAATCCTGTATGATTCCACTTATCTGAGGCTACTGACCTAGTCAAACTCAGAAACAAGGTAGAATGGTGATTGTCAGGACCTGCGCAGGAGCAAATGGGGATGTTTGGGTTTTTTTTTTGGGGGGGGGCAGTTGTTAAAAGGTTTAAAACATTTTGGAAATTGGTTGCCCAATAGTGTAGATGTACTCAACACTACTGAACTCTACGTTTAAAAATGGTTAGGGTGGTACATTTTATGTGTATTTTAACATGACTTAGAAAAAAAGAGATAAAAATACACGCAGAGCTGTATCAAGGAAAATTTTAGTCCACTCATGGATTGCCTACTCACAAAGGGAACACAGTACCTTTAGAGAAAAATGACCTAGAAACCATCCCTTTAACTGAGTGGTCAACATTAGTTAACACCTGTACCATGTGACTCATGGTAAGTAGTAAGCGCACACCAGCTCTACACCACATTTGCTAAAATCGTTTAACCCAGTGGTGGTCAACCTGGTCCCTACCGCCCACTAGTGGGCATTCCAGCTTTCACGGTGGGCGGTAGCGGAGCAACCAAAGTATAAATAAAAAGATAGATTTAACTATAGTAAGTTGTTTTATAAAGATTTATTCTGCCAAACTTAGTGAAAATCCAACATAACGTACTTGGTAAGTAATTATTATTATATGCTTTAACTTGCTATAACTACTTTATAATTTTTATAAAGTAAAGTTACTTCCCTACTTTATAAATCACCATTACTGTGGAACCAGTGGACGGTTAGAAAATTTTACTACTAACAGAGATACAAAAGTGGGCGGTAGGTATAAAAAGGTTGACTACCCCTGGTTTAACCCATATCTGAGTACACAGAGACAATTATACAAACCCAAAGTCACATTTTTATAGGATAACTGGTCTGAGCTTGCCAAGAATCCACTTTTTAAAGAACAAAAAAGCATTATGGCATCTTCTGTTCTAAATTAAAAGCTAAAGAGATGTAACAAATGTAAAAACTAGGTGTTGTGTCTACAGAAAAATAAAACACAGCAAATGTTACAAAATGGTGACCCTGATGAAAGGTGTTACAGGTACTTACTCTACAATCCACCTTGTCTTTAGGTTTGAAACTTTCCTTAAATAGTTTGGTGGGTAAAGCTGAAAATTAATGAGCTAAGCACCCAACCAAAGGGGTTAGAAAATGACAGAATTAACCCAAAGGGAGTATAAGTGCAGGAGAAATATGGCAAGAGCAGGAATTAAAAAAGACAGAAAGAAAGCTAATGATAAAGAGAAATGACAACAAAACTCTATTTGGAGTTTTGTTTTTTTAATTTATCTATTTTTAAAAGATTTTATTTATTTATTTTAGAGAGAGGAGAGAGAGACAGACAGAGAGAGAAGGGAAGGAGGAGCAGAAAGCATCAACTCCCATATGTGCCTTGACAAGGGAAGCCCAGGATTTCGAACCAGTGACCTCAGAGTTCCAGGTCAACGCTTTTACCCGCTGCGCCACCGTAGGTCAGGCAAAGCACTGCTATTTGAAAGAGGCTCATAAACTTCTACCAAGACTTGACAGAATAAAAAGAGAGGAATCACAAATGAACATTAAATATAAATAAGGGGACATAACTTTGGGTACAGTCTAGGTTTTTGTAATAAGGACATCTACAATTTTGTCAATAACTGAAACCATAGATACAATGAGGAAATATGAAAATGTTTTTTTCCTTGAAAATATAACTGATTCAAGAACAGAAACCTGAGCAATCTATTACTCAGGTTTAAATCTCGAATTAAATATCTACCCACAATCCCCAAAATTCCAGGCACATTTGGTTTTACCAAGCATTTTAGAAATGAAAATTCAAATCTTACACACTTTGTGGGGCAGCTGTGTTAGGCTTGCTTGCTGGTTTACTGGCTGCAAGCACTTTGCCTGATTGGTGTGTGAGCAAGTGGCTGCGCCACGTGTGTGGCCTATGTGAGGCTATGGGTGCTTGTGCTCAGGAGATTGGGGAATGTGGATTGCCTGCCTGCCTGACAGCCACTGTCAGGGTCCATTTTGCTGCTTGTTTGCCGGAGAAGCGGTTTCCCTGCCTGGGTGCTTGTCTGCCATTGTGAGACTATTAAAAAGAATGGCCCAACGCTTTCTGGCTCTGCAGTGTCTCTACCGTCTGCCCGAATCCAGTGTGGACCTGCCTGGCCTCGGCCGCCAGCATTAAACACTTGTAAGGAAAATAAAGGATAGAGAACTCTCTCCAAGTCACTACAGGGGCAGAGAGAGAGTCAGAGAGAGGGATAGGCAGGGACAGACAGAAACGGAGAGAGATGAGAAGCGTCAATCATCAGTTTTTCGTTGGGACACCTTAGTTGTTCATTAACTGCTTTCTCTTATGTGCCTTGACCGTGGGGCCACAGCAGACCGAGTAACCCCTTGCTCAAGCCAGCGACCTCGGGTCCACGCTGGTGAGCTTTTGCTCAAACCAGATGAGCCTGCGCTTAGGCTGGCAACCTCGGGGTCTCGAACCTGGGTCCTCTACATCCCAGTCCGACGCTCTATCCACTGTGCAACCACCTGGTCAGGCTCTCCAAGTCACTTTAGGTTGGCATAACCTTGATATAAAAACCAGACAAGGACAGTACAGGAAAGGAAAAGCTCAAGCCATCTCACGCAGGAACCCGGATGCCAAAATCCCCCCACTATCAGAAAACCAAACTGATAAGGGTTGCAGGTGGGGGCCATGACCCCCTCCTCCCTTAAGAGGACAAAGGGACACTGACAAACTGGATGTTCCAGGTCACTACCCCCTGGGCATCCGAGTGACTAAGCTGGGTATGGAAGGTCCCCTAGCTTATTTACAGTTAATCTTCCGTAGGTCACTGAAAGCTACATTTTTCCTTAATGACCACCAGCCCCCACCCTCAAATCCCCTATTTAACCTGACCTGTTAGAGAACCAGGGGCTGCTCTCCCTATGAGACAGCCTGGCAGGTTTCTTTCCGATAAAGCCTGTTACACTGGTCTTTCGGATGCCGATTGATTCTATCACAAATCCAGGAATATACTGAAAAATATACTGTAATGCATGTGGCTGAGGCCAGGCAGATTCACATTGGACTCGGGAAGACGGCAGAGGAACTGCAGAGCTGGAAAGTGGCAGGCTGTCCCCGTTTATTGGAGGCTCGCAGGGACAGGTGAGCAAATAAGCAGAGGGAAACCGCTTTTCACAGCAGAGGGCACGGGATCAGGAACACTGCCCCTCACGGCGGCGGCTGAGGGAATCACGGAGCTGCAACTCATGGGGGCAGGAGAGCCATCTGGGAGAATCACCACCAAGAGAAAGCATCCAGAGCTTTTCATAGACACACACGTGGCTTTCTGCTACGTGCTCATGCAGCAATCATGCAAAGTGCTTGCAGCCAGGAACCCAGCAAGCTTAATACAGTTTTCCCCACATATATCATGACTCTCTTATCCCAGGAACGCAAGGATGGGTCAAGTGAGAAACTGTCAAGGTATCTCACCCCATTTACAGATTCAAGGAGAAAAACCACGTGGCTAACTCAGATTGCTAGGTGTGCTCCTTGGCACATATACGAGGTGGGGCAAAGATGGGTTTGCAGTTATTTGTATAAAAAATAATACAATTAATAATAATATAAGACTATGCCTTGGCCAGATAGCTCAGTTGGTTTCTTTCTTTCTTTCTTTTTTTTAGAGACAGAGAGTCAGAGAGAGGGATAGACAGGGACAGGCAGACAGGAACGGAGAGATAAGAAGCATCAATCAGTTTTTCATTACACATTGTGACACCTTAGTTGTTCATTGATTGCTTTCTCATATGTGCCTTGACCACGGGCCTTCAGCAGACTGAGTAACCCCTTGCTTGAGCCAGTGACCTTGGGTCCAAGCTGGTGAGCTTTTGCTCAAACCAGATGAGCCCGCGCTCAAGCTGGAGACCTCGGGGTCTTGAACCTGGGTCCTTGAGTATCCCAGTCCGACGCTCTATCCACTGCGCCACTGCCTGGTCAGGCTTTTTTTTTTTTTTTGGTGACACAGATAGGGACAGACAGGAAGGGAGAGATGAGAAGCATCAGTTCTTCATTGCAGCACCTTAGTTGTTTATTGATTGCTTGCCTTGACGGGGAGTGGGGGCTACAGCAGAGTGAGTGACCCCTTGCTCAAGCCAGCGACCTTGGGGTCATGACTATAATCCCACACTCAAGCCAGTGATCCCTGCACTCAAGCCAGCGATCTTGGGGTTTCAAACCTGGGTCCTCTGCGGCCCAGTCTGACGCCACTACCTGGTCAGGCTAGTGTTACCTTGACACACAGAGGGTGCCGGGTTGATCCCCTCAGAGCACATACAGAAACAGATCGATGTTTCTGTCTCCCCTTCCTCTCTCTACAATCAATAAAATGAAAAGAAATAGTTCCACAAGAATAAACTCTGTTTTGCAAACTCACAGCTGTAAACCTCCTGGGGCCCACCTTGTTTTTTTTATTTTTATTTTATTTTATTTTATTTTATTTTATTTATTTATTTATTTATTTATTTATTTATTTATTTTACAGAGACAGAGAGAGAGTGATAGACAGGGACAGACAGGAATGGAGAGAGATGAGAAGCATCAATCATTAGTTTTTCATTGCGCATTGCAACACCTTAGTTGTTCATTGATTGCTCTCTCATACATGCCTTGACCGCAGGCCTTCAGCAGACCGAGTAACCCCTTGCTGGAGCCAGCGCCCTTGGGTTCAAGCTGGTGTGCTTTTCCTCAAACCAGATGAGCCCGCACTCAAGCTGGCGACCTCGGAGTCTCGAACCCGGGTCCTCTGCATCCCAGTCTGGCGCTCTATCCACTGCGCCACCGCCTGGTCAGGCGGTGGGGGCCCACCTTGTTTAGGGGTGGCTGGATGACAAGGGAAGAAAGCGAGCTGGGCCCTGGCCGGATGGCTCGGAAACAGAAGTTGCCAGTTCAATCCCCAGTGAAGGCACATACAGGAGCACATAGGTGTTCATGTCTCTCTTTCTCCCTCAAATCAATTTAAAAAAAAGCTGGGCTGCGTGAGGACACCCTTGGCTGAAAAGGCTGGTCCTAAAGGGACAGAGGCACAGAGTCTGAAGGGCCACAAACCTCCAGCCTGACTGCAGTAGGGGCTGGTACTATCAGGCAACCAATCGCCAGTAGTGTCCACAGCACTGGGGAGGGAGAAAGGGCTCTTGGAGCCCTGAGCTGATTCTGGGAGATCAATTCAATGGCTGGATTCCACCACTAAGTTGGGAAGCAGCTTAAGAAAATGACAAAGGGGAGAAACATGCAGAATACAGGGACTCTATTCCCGTCAGTGTAATGCCAGTGACCGAGGCCAGGCAGGTTCACATTGGACTCGAGCAGACAGTAGAGGAACTGTGGGGCCGCTTGGGCCATTCAAGTTTAGTAGATTCTCGCAATGGCGGGCAAGCAAACGGGCAGGGGAAACCTGCTTCTCACTACAGCAGAAAGGACAGAAAACGACCCCTCGCCGTGGTGGGCAAGCGATGCGCCCTGAAGGCAAGCACCCATAGCCTTACATAGGCTATACATGGGTGGCTCTGCCACGTGCTCACACACTAATCATGCAAAGTGCAAACAAGCAAGCCTGACACAGCTGTTTTCCCTACAATGAGGATTCTGAGTTACACTCCCCTGGAGCTAAGTAGCCGATAAGAGATGGAGAGGTGGAGATAAAAAGGTTTGGGTTTTTTTGGTGGGGAGGAGAGTCTACTGGGGTAAGTGGCAGAATAGCTGAGAGCTGGAGGAAAACTTAATGCCCAGCTTATGAACACAATGCCAAAAAACCCACAAAGGGGGGCAACAGTCAAAGGCGTACTTAGAGGGAAAGGTATAGCCCTAAATAGATTAAAAATACAATTGAAATTAATTAACAAAACATTCAACCAAAAGCTGGAAATGAGAAAATAAACCCAAAGAAACAGGAAAGAGCCAATAAAGCAGACACCATGTTGGCAAAGATAATCAAAGAAAAAAAAAAAACCACACAGCAACCAGGACAGATGCTTGCTGGTTGATTTCCTCTCACTCCTTGCCTTTCTCTGGTGTGAGAATCTCTATTCCGTGGGAACACACGTCAGACGGACCAGGTGCAGCGCATACTGCCTCCCCCAACCCGGAGCCCCCTGCTCAGCCACAGGGATTGCTCAGGGGAAGGCAGGCGACTGAACAAGACCAACTGGTCTTCCCTGAAATACATGAATCCTGATGAAGGAACTCTGTGTAAGGTAAGGACTCAGCGGAAACAGGAGTTTCCTACAGAAAACAATTAGGGAGAAGGGATCACTCAACCGAGGGGAGCAGACAGATCTGGGGAACAAATGAGAGCCTGGCGGAATCATGCTGGCCCTGGGGCAGCTCTGCCTAAAGCCCTGTTTAGACCTGAGGCCCATGAGCTCGTCTGCTTCTGCTAATTCAAATGAGATTTTGTCACTTATAAGAAAGTCCCAAACACAAATTACTGTAGGTGACTTCCCCCCACCAAACCTTACATATACATGAAATATACATAGAAGTTAACAAAATTGGCTCAAGGATAGAAAACTTGAGTAGATAAAATGCCACAGAAAAAATTTAAAAGGCAAAGATCCACCCCTAAAAAAAGGCATCAGCAGATAGATGTTTCTATAAATTTTACCAAATGTTGAAGAAACAAATTTCCTTTTCTAGAATTCAAGACCAAAGAAAAAGATGAAATGTTTCTAAACTATTCCACAAGCTAGTATAATTCTTTTATCAAAATGGGACAGGAAGATCAGATCATTAAAACAAAAAGTGAGGCCTGACCTGTGGTGGCGCAGTGGATAAAGCGTCGACCTGGAAATGCTGAGGTCGCTCGTTCGAAACCCTGGGCTTGCCTGGTCAAGGCACATATGGGAGTTGATGCTTCCAGCTCCTCCCCCCCATCTCTCTCTCCTCTCTCAAATGAATAAATAAAATAAAAATTAAAAAAAAAAGAAAAAAACAAAAAGTCAGCCTGACCAGGTGGTGGTGCAGTGGATAGAGCGTTGGACAGGGATGCGGAAGGACCCAGGTTCGAGACCCCGGGGTTGCCAGCTTGAGCGCAGGCTCATCTGGCTTGAGCAAAAAAAAAGCTCACTAGCATAAACCCAAGGTCACTGGCTCGAGTGGGAGGTTACTCAGTCCACTGAGGGCCCGTGGTCAAGGCACATATGAGAAGGCAATCAATGAACAACTACGGTGTCGCAATGAAAAACTGATGATAGGCCCTGGCCGGTTGGCTCACTGGTAGAGCGTCGGCCTGGTGTGCAGAGGTCCCGGGTTCAATACCCGGCCAGGGCACACAGGAGAGGCGCGCATCTGCTTCTCCACTCCTCCCTCTCTCCTTCCTCTCTGTCTCTCTCTTCCCCTCCCGCAGCGAGGCTCCATTGGAGCAAAGATGGCCCGGGCACTGGGGATGGCTCCTTGGCCTCTGCCCCAGGCACTAGAGTGGCTCTGGTCCCAACGGAGCGACGCCCTGGAGGGGCAGAGCCTCACCCCCTGGTGGGCAGAGCATCGCCCCTGGTGGGCGTGCCGGGTAGCTCCCGGTTGGGCGCATGCAGGAGTCTGTCTGTCTCTCCCCGTTTCCAGCTTCGGAATAATACAAAAAAAAAAAAAAAAGAAAGAAAAACTGATGATTGATGCTTCTCATCTCTCCGTTCCTGTCTGTCTCTATTTATCCCTCTATCTGACTCTCTCTCTGTTCCTGTAAAAAAAACAAACAAACAAAAAAGTGAAACTGGCCCTGGTTGCAGGTTCGATCCCCAGTGAGGGCACATATAAGAGACAACCAGTAAATATATAAAAATGTGGAGCAACAAATCATTGTTCCTATCTCTCTAAAGTCAATAAATTTAAAATAAAACATGGTTATGGACCCAGGCTGCTTAGCTCTGTCATTAGAGCCGGGGTCAGGAACCTATGGCTCTCAAGCTAGATGCGACTCTTTTGATGGCTGCATCTGGCTCGCAGACAAATCTTTAATAAAAAAAAGTGTTAAAAATATAAAATATTCTCCAAAAAAATATTCTCATGTATTACAATCTATTCATTTCCTACCACTCATGTTCATGGTTGCGGGTGGCTGGAGCCAATCACAGCTGTCCTCCAGGACAACACCAAATTTTTATTGGATAATGCATAATGTACACGGGTCGTTGTATGGCTCTCACGGAATTACATTTTAAAATATGTGGCGTTCATGGCTCTCTCAGCCAAAAAGGTTCCCGACCCCTGCATTAGAGCATCATCCTGAAACACCAAGGTTGCAGGTTTCATCCCCAGTCAGGGCACTGATATAAGAAGCAACCAACGAATGCACAACGAAGTGGAGCAAATGAATGATTCTCATTCTCTCTCTCTCTCTCCCCCTCTTCCTCTGTCTCTCCAAAACCAATCAATTAAAAAAATGTGATTACGTGCACACAGGCCAACAGAACAAAAGAGAAATTCGAAAGAGATACATGTATACATGTAAGATATACAGTCAGGAATTTTAAATCAGTGAAGAAAGAATAACCTATCATCTAAATTGTACAGGGACCAGTGGTCATCCCTTTAGGAAAAGAACAAACTTCAAATGAGTTAATACATATACACACATATATATCTCTACCTTATCGGAAGTTTATTTTTTGTGTTCATATATATACACTTTTTAAAAAATTTTTTTATTTTATTTATTCATTTTTAGAGAGGAGAGAGAGAGAGAGAGAGAGGGAGAGAGAGGAGAGAGAGACAAAGAGAGAGAAGGGGGGAGGAGCTGGAAGCATCAACTCCCATATGTGCTTTGACCAGGCAAGCCCAGGGTTTCGAACCGGAGACCTCAGCATTTCCAGGTTGAGGCTTTATCCACTGCGCCACCACAGGTCAGGCCCATATATATACACTTTTAAATGTATGTATATACACACAAAATGTATACATATATGCATAGATTTAAAACTATACTAAGCAGCCTGACCAGTGGTAGTACAGTGGATAGAGCACTGATCTGGGATGCTGATGTTCCAGGTTCGAAACACTGAGGTCATCAGCTTGAGCATGGGGTTGCCAGCTTTAGCCCAAAGGTCTCTGGCTTAAAGCCCAAGGTCACTGGCTCAGCTTGGGCCGCCCCCGCCATCAAGGCACATATGAGAAGCAATCAATGAACAATTTTTTTTTTCTTTCTTTTGTATTTTTCTTAAGTTGGAAACCAGGAGGCAGACAGACTCCTGTATGTGCCCGACTGGGATCCACCCAGCATGCCCACCAGGGGGCGATGCTCTGCCCATCTGGGGCATCGCTCTGCCGCAATCAGAGCCATTCTAGCGCCTGAGGCAGAGGCCACAGAGCCATCCTCAGCGCCCGGGCAAGTTTGCTCCAATGGAGCCTTGGCTGTGGGAGGGGAAGAGAGAGAGACAGAGAGGAAGGAGAGGGGGAGGGGTGGAGAAGCAGATGGGCGTGCTTCTCCTGTGTGCCCTGGCCAGGAATCGAACCCAGGACTCCTGTACGCCAGGCCGACGCTCTACCACTGAGCCAACCGGCCAGGGCCTCAATGAACAATTTAAGTTACACAGCTACAAGTTGAGGCTTCTCATCTTTCTGCCTTTCTGTCTCTATCTCCGTCTCTCACTAAGAAAATACATATTAAATACAGACACACACACACATTAAGCAAACTTAGAAAGTGAGGAGCAGATAAATGAGGAAAGGTTGAAGTCCCATTGGATTACAATGGGAAGACAGAAAGATTCATGAGCACATCTTTAGGGTTGATACCAGGGGGGTGAGAGTTCTCCCCCATGGCCACTATTTCTTAGTGAAGTATAAGTGTGGTAAACAGCAGGGAACAGGGAACAGAGCAAGCAGGTTAGCAGCTTTGAAATACACCCCAGCGTTAAGTCTGCTAGGCAGTGCTGAGGGGCCATTTCAGGTTTATAATTATGAATTTAAGGTAAAACTAGTAAGCTCTGCTGATGATTTCCTCTAACAGCTACAGGCACAGAGAAGAATCGTTGGGTTGGCTGGGGTTAGGGTTTTGTAATGAATACAATGAAGGAAGACAATGAGTGGAAGGTGTGGGCCATAGAATCCATATTGCACAGCAAAGTGAAGACAGGAGAGTAATGGTGAGAATATGGTGGGGCTGGAGGATGAAGATAAAAGAATTTTTGCTGAGGGGATAGTTGAGCAAGTGAGAAACCCAGGAGATGGTGACGGTATACATATTTGATTTCAAAAGGTGCTGCAATTTCTCTGGATGTCAGGGGTCCAAGGAGTAGGGATGTAGGTAACAGGTCTGGAATAGATGACAAGAGCACTGAGGATATCCAGGAACTAAAGGGCAAAAGTGCTGAATATGCTTATCCATGGGATGCAGAAAAGAATGACTAAGTAGAAGGAAAAGGCTCTCAATCAGGAGAGAAACTCTCCAATGTCTGAGCAGTGACTAGAAGGTCAATGACAGAGATAAGCGTGTATAGCCAAAGGTAAAAAAATACATGGGGTGATGGTCAGGGAAAGCAGCTTGGGAGGCACCATGAATTTCACCCTGAGAGTGTGTTTCTTTCTTTTTTAAGTGAGAGGACTGGGAGATGGAGAGACAGACTCCTCCATGCACCCCAACCGGGATCCAACCAGCAACCCTGTCTGGGGCCAATGCACAAATCAACAGCGCTCTTTTTAGTGCCTGAGGCTAACACGCTCCGACCAACCAAACTATCTTTAGTGCCCAGGGCTGATGCTGGAACCAATTGAGCCACTGGTTGTATGAAGGAAAGAGGGAGAAGGGGGAGAGAAGCAGATAGCCACTTCTTGTGTTTCCTGACCAGGAAGTGACCCCGGGACATCCATACACCAGGCCGACACTCTACCCACTGAGCCACTGACCAGTGCCCTGTTTCTTAAGAGGCAACTGGGCACTAGGTCCTATGGCTGTGATCCTGAACCAGTACCGATTGTGAACAGACAATAAAGTGGGACTTTCCCAGCTATAAAATACATGCAAGGAGGGACAGCATAGGGCCTGCTACTTACTAAGTGCCCAATGAGAGAGAGAGAGCCTAGGAAAAACTCCAGCCATTCTGTATTTCCTTTCCATTCAACCCATCCACCCATGAGGCCTCCACCAAGGGGCAATTTTTAACTTCAATTAGTCCCTCCTCCCTCCAGAGTTACTCAGACACCGGAACAAGTCACCACCCACCAGGGGTTTAATTCTCCTAGGTCAGAAAGTAAGTTCAGAGAGGGGTCCTGCCTTGCTCCCATCCAGGGGGGAAGATCTGCAGAGCACCCTGGGGATGTCTAAGCTCAGAGGAGCCAAGCACTAGTCTCTGAACAAGAGAAGTGGGTCCTGGGGTCTCAGGATGCCTCCTCCTCTTCACTCTCCTCCTCACTCTCATGATACTGTCTCCGGTTGGTGTTCACAAAAAGGCCAGAATCATCTTCAGAGTTGGACTCTTCCCCCGATGACTGTGGTTCAGCTGGGAGTTCTGGCTGCGTCTGTCTTCATGGGGGAAAAGAAGAGACTTAGCCCAATGTCTTCTGGGAAAGCCAGATATGCAATCAAGAAGCTCCATAAACCCTATGGCCAAGTAGTCAGGGCTCAGAGACTCAGGGATAGAGTCAGAGGAACAGCAGGAAAATTTGGCTAAGGGAAGCAGGCTAAAGACTACCCACCCACATATACCTCAAAAGTTTACCAGAGCCACTGGTTTTAATAATACTGATTCTATTACCAACATGCAATGGACCCATGTTGCAATTTTGTAAGTGTTAGCTCCTTTAATCTTCACAAAGCTCCCATTTTATAGATGAGGAAATCCTGGCTTAAAAGATTAAGTAACCTCCTTAATGGTCCCAAATACAAGTGGCAAAGCCAGGATTTTAACCCATAGCATCTAACTTTCAAGCCATACATATAACCATATATTTAGGCGCTCTCACCAGGGAGAAAGAAAGGCTCAATTTCCCCCTCAAGGCACTAAAGCCTTATTTTCTGTCTGGCCTACCCTATGGCTTGATCCTCACCTGTTCCTGTTGTATTTCTCAGCCACTTCAGAGAAGGCCTCAGGCCTGTATCAAGAGAAGAGCCAGGATCAGAAAGAACAGAGAAACTTCTTAGCACAAAAGCTGTTTCCAGCTATTCCTGCCTGAGGTGCTAAGATCTTTCTTTTCCTCCCTCAATTTCACAGCTAAGAAGCCAATCCTCCCAGAAATCAGGCAGCCAATGACCAAGGGGAGCACCTACCACTGCCCATCCTTCTGCAGAGCACGCACATGGGGTTTGCAGAGCACAAAGGAGATCTCAGCCTTTACCTTTTCTCCCTCTTCAATAGGGTCAACAATGAGAAAGTCCCCTGTAGGGTAGAGAGGAGAAAAGGCTGTCCAGCTTGCAGTGGCAGAAGCCAAGGCCACAGGAAATGGTTCTATCTCCCAGAGGACCGCCTCTCACCTCTCTTAATCCAGATGTTCTTACGGTACTTGGAGGGCATGCTCACCAGGAAGCATTGCCCCTGAGCTGTCTCCACTTCATGCAGATTGTTCCCTGGGGTCCTAAGTACCTGGTTCAGGAGACCAAGAACCAGTTGGCCTCATCAGCCAGCTCAAAGACCCCCTGAACTACAATGTACCCTTCCCACACCCCAGGGGCCCAACAGGAGTGCAAGGATGGGGGTTGGAGCTTGTGCCCCATGCTACTCACCTTCACAATCTGCTGCCGGCCTGAAGGTACCATGTGCTCCCCCAGCACCTCCTTCACCACATGCTTCCTCTTGGTGGCCTGAGACATCCTGGGTCCTGTCCCAAGGCAGTGAGAGACCCAGAGGCTGTCAACTCCTTCTCTGGAGTTTCTTGGATGGCAGGCTTAGAACCCAGGACTGTTTTAAAGATGGGGAGGGATCTTTTAGTGAGTGACACAGTATACTCATTAAGAATGTGGGCTCTGAAAGCTAATTCCTTGGATTGAAATCCTACCTTGACTCTTTCTTGTAGATGAAAAAAGGGGTTCTATGGAAAGTGACCTCACAGGGTGATCTGATCATAAACTGCTAACTGGGCAGGTCGTGGAGGGTAGTTATGTCCTGGGCCTAGAACTTCTTTAGTAAAATATTTTTTGGGGTAGTCAAGTAATACTCCTCAAAGGAATGACCAACCTCAGTAGGGCATATAATCTTCTTAACTATTCTGTAATCAAACCCCAGCCTTATTTCCTCCTACCCTCATAAAATCTTTAGTTGCTTCCTTAAAGAAACTGCAAAACTTGTTAATTCTCCAGAGCATTTAAGATCTTATTCCCTGTCATGTGTTGTCAGTTTGGCTCAAAGAAACTCTTACAAAAATTCTCTACAGATTCGGATGCTCTTGTGTTGACAACTCTTACTGTTCTCCAGGCCTCTGAGAAAAACAATAGCTAACCCAAAACATTATTATTAGGATTAAATGATGTAAGCAAAGCACTTAGCAGAGTGTGTGGTACATAAAAATATCTCGTGTCATCCTAAACATTGGCATAATCATGAAAACTAAATAAATCGTCCTGACAGTCGCTCAGGAAGGAAAGACAGAGTAGCACAGCCACACAACACAGATGCTCAATCTCTCAACACACTACAGGCAGAGACCAGTTAGCAGAACACCACAACAGTCCGCACCAGAATGAGTTCATTAGGACGGCTTGGGCATCTGGGATATTGCTAACTCGTGTTCTCTGAGATGACAAGGACCCCCACCACCAAGACTGGTTGTTTCCAAAGGAAATTCCGAAGTGTTACTTCTAGTTGACGTTCTCTGCCTTCCTTCCTTCTCTACCCCGGAGGAAAGACGATCAGGAAGATCGAGACCCACACTTACTATCTGGCCCTTTTCTCCCACCGGCGCTGCCTAAACGACCCCGTGCTCCAGGTTGGACGCTGGGAGCGACTGCTACACGACTCACTTCACAGCTGAGCCAATGAAAGCACAGACCGGCGGCCACAACGGTGGAGCTGGCTTGGACGCTGGTCTCCGGCGCCTCTGGTTTCCGTACGACTCCTAACAGTCCGACAGTGCAGAGAATGACACGAACCTGCTTGAGTCGGACCCTTCCGAGCACTGTATTTCCGGCGCTCTGCAGTAAGCCTCCGGCCCCCCGAGTCCCTCCTGGTCCGTTCCTCTAACTCTCCCCACCTCCAAGTCGACCGAGGCCAGGTCCTTGAGTTCCGGACGCTGTGCAGCGGGGAAATGAAGTTTCCTCCACCGAGGCCTCCGCTCCCTGAGACCGGAAATGCTGCCAGAGATGCGAGACCAAACAAGGGAACCCGGCTTTCCGCAAATCGACCGGAAAGGAGCGCCGGCTAAGGCCGCCGAGGAGATCCAGAGCGCCTCATCTCTATGGCTCTAGCAGCTAGAAGTACCAAATTTAAATTTTTTAGGCGGCTCTTGAGGCGACCCGGAAGCGGAAGTGGAAGAAGGTTCTAGTGGGTTGAGGTATCGGCGGGAGCAGCCGGGCGGCGACAGGGGCCGTTAGGGGAGCTGGAGTTGCAGGTAAGCGCGAGCTGCGGAGTGGGACCCGGTCTGACGAACGGTGTGCCCGGAAGAGGGGAGGAGAAGAGTCGCAAGCGCTGCGGCGGCCAGGGGCTGCAAGTTCGGAGTGGGCCTGGCGGCGGACGCGGCGCGTGGGCTTGGCGGCGCGTGGAAGGGGCGGGGCGGCGCGCGTTGGGGGCGGGGCTGGTGGCGCACGGCGGGAGCCCGGGCGTGGACCCGGCGGGGCGGGAGCAGGTGTGCGCGCCCCGGACCGCGTCCGTGTGCTGCTCGGGGGGCAGGGGGGCCCTTTGTTTGCTTTTCAGGCCAGGTGGCCGTTCCAAGCAGGGTTAGTGTCCTTTTTTCCCAGCCAAGGTCACAGAGAGTGTGACACCTTCAGGGCGAGCCCTGAGTGCTGACTGGGAATTTTCCCACTGCCCTGTGTGTGCCACCTGATAGGGCAGGCAGTACTAAAACCCACTTCCCGCAGGGGATGGAAGAGGTTTCTCTCTCGAGTAGTGGGGAAAACTTTTCGGATTCAGTTTTCTTATATGTGAAACGAGGGCGAGCCACCATAATGGCTGGTTTCACTTTTTTTTTTTTTTTGTATTTTTCTGAAGCTGGAAACGGGGAGAGACAGTCAGACAGACTCCCGCATGCGCCCGACCGGGATCCACCCGGCACGCCCACCAGGGGGCGACGCTCTGTCGCGACCAGAGCCATTCTAGCGCCTTGGGGCAGAGGCCAAGGAGCCATCCCCAGCGCCCGGGCCATCTTTGCTCCAATGGAGCCTCGCTGCGGGAGGGGAAGAGAGAGACAGAGAGGAAGGAGAGGGGGAGGGGTGGAGAAGCAGATGGGTGCTTCTCCTGTGTGCCCTGGCCGGGAATCAAACCCTGGACTTCTGCACGCCAGGCCGACGCTCTACCACTGAGCCAACCGGCCAGGGCCTTGATTTCACTTTTACTTGATACAAGATTTGGGCCAGTGGGCCTTTGGGAGTTCTAGGGTTTTCAGCCCTAACCTACAATTTGTTGGGATTTTCAGATTGAAACTGATCAAGATGACAACCTCCCAAAAGCATCGAGACTTCGTGGCAGAGCCCATGGGAGAAAAGCCCGTGGGGAGCCTGGCAGGCATTGGTGACGTCCTGGGCAAGAAGCTGGAGGAAAGGGGCTTTGACAAGGTGTGGGGTTAGGCTGTGTGGAGCTGGGAGGGCTGGGGGTGGCAGACTACACTACGCTATTGCCTGGCAGTTTGGGAGCTAGGAAAGGGAGTTTACCTGTAGTGGGGGGACAGTGGTATATAATCGGAAGAGAGAGCCAGAGCCTGCTCTTCCTCCTAGGCCCGTGTGCTTTGAATGTCGCAGAAGTGGCCTTCTTGTTTTTAGCCTCACAGAGCACTGAACAGTTTGTCCTTTACTGTTTTATAGGCCTACGTGGTCCTTGGCCAGTTTCTGGTGCTAAAGAAAGACGAAGACCTCTTCCGGGAATGGCTAAAGGACACATGTGGCGCCAATGCCAAGCAGTCCCGGGACTGCTTCGGGTGCCTCCGAGAGTGGTGTGACGCCTTCTTGTGATGTTCTCTGGGGAGCCCCCAGTTCCTAACCCCAGCCTTGAGTCTCCAGAGTGTGCAGTGGAGTGGGGGCTCCTCCCTTGTCCTCTACGAAGGAAACAACTGCTGTCTACTCACCTCCAGGGTCTTTGGGGGAGTTCTCTCCCCTCACCATTTCAACTTTTTTGGAATTCTTGTTCTTGCATGCATCTCCCTTCTTCCCCTCCCAGTTTCAGATCGATAATTACCAGCTTATAAGAGTGAATTCGTAGCCATTTCCCTCACCCTCATCTTCACCTCTGGTCTGTTTTTGCCATTTGGCTTTTCTTTTGGCAAAACAGTCACTGTCCACATAAAGTTTTCTAAACCAATAAAGTCAGTGGCCTTCAAGATTGAGCTTTGTGGGTTGGAAAGCAGGTGGGCTGGTAGTCACCTCTTCCCCAGGAGCTGATCATGTCTGCCGCTCTCCTTATCACTGTGGATCGAAACTAGCTTCCTCCTCACTTTGGAGGACAGCCACCCTGGCCACGCAAGCCTTGCACAGGTGCTTGGAGTGTCTCAATCCCTTAGTAACGTGGCAGAGTGTGGGTTGATCCCTTCCTGGGATCCAGATGGCCTTTTCGTGTTTCAGATGTCAGTGAGTCAACAGCTGGGCTAGGCAGCACCTGGTGGAAAAGTCTGTGGGAGTCATAGGTACCAGAAAGAGGGGACCCAATGTGGGTAACAGTTCACCTGCTAATGGTCATGTCTCCTGGTCTCTGGGAGAAGTGGGTAGGCCTCGCCCTTTGCCCTGATATCTGAGGGAGGCAGAAAGAGCATGAGTGTCACAGCTGGGTGGATGTGATGGAGTTATTCTTTTATCTAGTGCAGTTTGATCCTTTTCTTGGTTGAACACTTAGTGAGCCAGGCCCACAGCTAAGATTTTTGCAAACATTTTTTTTACTCCACAATAAAAAAGTAATTGTTTTGTTTTTTATAGCTGAGGGAACCAGGGGCTCAGAGAAACTACATTATAAGTAATAGTTCATAGACTTACTGGTAGGAAGTACCAGATTGGTCCTTAAAACAACTTGGAAGCACATGTACCCGAAAACCCTATTTTCCTTGGTCATGTCACTCAGCCTCAGTATTCCCACGTGGAACATGAGCCTTGTTGTAATGGCTGAGTGGAGTAATAGCTACGCAGTGCCCAGCCCTGCTTGGCTTCAGGCCTTTAGTAGAGCAAGAGGAACTGCTCGCTTACAGAATTTTCCTCAGAGTGTTACCTTCAGTGTCAGGTACTTGAGTCTCAATGTCATAGAAGCAAGCACTGAACTCAGTAGAATTTCAGGCATATAGAGTTTATTGAAAAGAGCTTGAGCCCTGGTTGGATAGCACAGTTGGTTAGAGCATCGTCGCAATGGGCGGAGGTTGCCAGTTTGATTCCTGGTCAGGGAACATACAGAAAGATTGGTGTTTCTGTCTCTCTCTAAAATCTGTGTGCTTGTATATATGTATAAAGAAGAAGAAAAGAGCTGTGCACAAAGGAGCTGACCAGGAAAGGAAGTCAAGCTCCCTGAGGGGTCCATGTGGATGGCTTGTATAAGGGCCCGGGGATGGGTGTAGGGCTCCAGGATGATGAGGCCAGTTGTCCCATGGTCAACATCTGGCAGTGGTTGATCTGGAGGTAGTCATGAGATGTTTTCCAGTGTCATTGGGCTGGTAAAATAATACTTGCAGAAATATTGTAGTTACCATTTAATTGACAAAAACAATTATTTTGCAGAATACGTTAAGAAAGGATGGGCCCAACCTGTGCTGGTGCAGTGGATCAAGCGTTGACCTGGAATGCTTAGGTTGCTCGTTTGAAACCACAGGCTTGCCTGGTCAAGGCACATAAGAGAAGCAACTATGAGTTGAAGCTTCCCTCTCCTCTCTCCAAAATCAATGTTGGGTGTTTTTTTTAAAAAAGAAGAAAGGCTGGTATAGCAGTTGATACTAGCCAAGCTATCTGTATCCTGGCCTTGTGTCAAAAGTTTGTGATGTGTTGTGATAGCTGGGTGTAAGAAGTGCAATATTAAAAGCCATGAGTCTTTTAAGCCCAGTGTGTAAAGACACACTCTGAGTTATAACTCAGTGGCACAAATAAAGAAAAAGGATGTTATCATTCCTTTAAAGATGTTGTTAGGTTAATTTCAACTATAGAATTTTACTGCATGCAAGAAGTCATAGGCCCCTAAGATAAGTTCTTTTGGTCTGTCACAAGAGGGCTTACAGTCTGGTCAGGAGAGACAGATAATTACAAAAGTTGGGATTATAGAAGATTTTCATGATCTCAGGGTAGGGAAAAGTAAAGAAAAAGGAGTTGGTAAATTCAGCTCCACTAATAGAAACTGTTCATTGAAAGATACCATAAACAGAATGGGGAAAGAGGTTTGCAACACATAAACGACCAAGGCTTTATCCAGAGCGCACACAAAACTGCAAATGACAATAGAAAATGGTAAAAAGCTTGAAGGGCAGTCCTGAGAGGGATACCCAAGTGATAAGTAACCCTGTGATAAGGGGTTTAATTCTAGTCATAATCAGAAATGCAACTGAGCCTGACCAGGCGGTGGCGCAGTGGATAGAGCGTCAAACTGGGATGTGGAGGACCCAGGTTCAAGACCCCAAGATCACCAGCTTGAGCGCGGGCTCATCTGGTTTGAGCAAAGGCTCACCAGCTTGAGCCCAAGGTCGCTGGCTCAAGCAAGGGGTTACTCGGTCTGCTGAAGGCCCGCGGTCAAGGCACATATGAGAAAGCAATCAATGAACAACTAAGGTGTCGCAATGCTCAACGAAAAACTAATGACTGCTGCATCTCATCTCTCCGTTCTTGTCTGTCTGTCCCTATCTATCCCTCTGTGTCTCTGTAAAATAAAGTAAAAAAAAAAGATGCAAGTGACGTGCCATTCTGCAGTCACTGGATTAGCAGGGGTTTTATAGTCAACAATAATACTATGTGCTGAAGAGGGAGTGGAGCAGTCGGACCTGATAGGCAGTTGGTGGGAACGTAGGGGTGAGCACTTCGGGAAAACAGTTGGGTGTTTTCTAGTAAAACTGAAGGAAGACCCATCCTGTGACCCAAAAATTCTACTCCCCCAGGGCTATGACAGGACTTGCCTGTTGCAGCACCAACCTGAGCCCAGCAGCTTTGTTTATAATAGCCCACAATTGGAAAAATGAATGGCTGTCAATACCAGCGAACAGAAGCTCACTGTGTTGAACCTTAAACACTATTAGGCAAACGAAACATCCAGTGGTGTGATTCCATTCTTAAAAGTTAAGTAAATTTTTGCTTGGAGATTTTGGCATGGGTGGTAAAACCAGAAAGAAAAGCTTATTGCAGAAGTCCGCAGTGATTGCCTCTGGGGCCAGGGTGGGTGTGAGGAGTGGCGCAGCCTGGGGGTGAGCGATGGTTTCCATTTCTTGACCTGTGTGATGGTGATACAGGCATTGGCGAATCTGTTAAAGAGAGCTGTTCTGTGTACTTGGTGTTAGCTACACCTCAGAATAGAAGAATGAAAGGGAAACAGAAATAAAGACTGGATAGAGGGATTATGCAAGTAGTTGGAAACTGACAGGTATTATTAGTAGGGGTGAGGGTTCAATGCAAGGCTGGCTCTGGGGAGTGTGAGTGGCCCCTTGGAAGGGCACCAGGTGGCCAGTGCAGGGCCTGGCTTGTGTTACAGGCCACTTCCTGGGAGGGTGCCAGTCTGAGGCCCAGACTGAAGTGGTAATGTGCGCTGTCCCAGGGGTTTTAGGACAGACTATATTTCTGATGTTTCCCTGGATGGGTCCAGGGTTACTTGACCCTTGTGCTGTAATGCTGCCACTTAGGCCTGGTGTGCTCGGCAGGACCCCCCTCCCCCGCCCCACTCCCCCACAGCCGTATCACTACCAGATTGTGGTTGGCATTCTGTGGTCATAGAGACTGGTTCCTCCTCCACAACACCTCTCCCAGGGGGCCTGCCCACACTGGTTGCCAGGTTTTGCCGCCCATGGCTCTGGCTCTGGGGCCTGTCTGGCAGAACTGTGTGGGATCCCCTGCCAGCCCTGCTTCTGCTTCCTCGTCATGGGCCCTTCCCCGCCTCACCCACAGGCTGTCTCTGAGGGGGCTGGAGCCCGCCTTCTCACCTCTTCCTCAGGGCTCCAGAGGTACCTGGGAGGGGTGGAAATGCCCGAACCTCTTATCTGCCCCTCAGTGCATCCCACATGGCTCCCTGCACCACTCCTGGAGCAGGAGACAAAGGGCCTCCAGAATGTACACTGTGTCAGTGTGGCCTCAGATCCAGCCCCAACTCGGCTGGCAGGATGAGGGGCCCCAGGCTTCGGATGTTGGAGGAAACGGACCTAGATGGGGATGGGTAGAAATCAGGTTATCTAAATGTCAGCCCACACTGCCCAACAGGGCATGCTTGGCAGGGGGCCTGGGTGGGCCTGGGAGTCAGCAAACGTTGACTTGGTGTCATGTCCTACCTGCCCCTGTTGCCACTGCACCCAGCCAGAGCTTGTCCCCCTCAGCCTGTCTAGCCATGAGTACTCAGATCTGGTCCAGAGCTTGGGGTGAACCCAAACTATGCACTCTGGGGTCCTGAAGGGGGCCTGCTGCCCTTAGAAAGGAAATAACAGAAGGCTACAGGACCAACCCAAGCTGGCGACATCTGCCTCGGTGGCAGCCCAGATAGTATGAAAGGCTCGCTGTATGTGCTCATGACTGTCAACCCCTGTCCACATTGCCCCCTCCCTGCAGGGACCCAGGGTTCTCTCTGTTATTACTCCTGACCTTGACTGGTGGTCACCTGAGAGAGCCAGCTGGGCGCAGTTCTGGTCTGTCCTGTATTCGCTGTGTGACCTGAAGCAAAGTGCCTCGCCACTGTGCGCTCAGTTTCCTGTCAGCTGTGCAGGATGGTGAGGATCCAGCCAGCCAGTGGATGTAGAGCTCCCGCACTTTGGAAAGTTGCTCCACAGAGGAGAGCTCGAATCACTGTTGGATCACAGCTTTCCTTGCCATAAGGTCTCATTTCCAGGATGCGATCCAACAGGGAAAGGGGAGCAGAACTCGGGGGGAGAAGAAAGGTCAAAAAGTTCAGTGAAGAGGGTTTGGGGGGAGCAGCATAGAGACCCTGGGTGGCCTGGTCCCAGGGTGAAGGGAATGTCCAAGGCCCATGCTGGTCAGTGACGCCCATCAACCAGAGAAGAGAGAGGTGCCATGGGCAACCTGGTCAGCAAAACTGGAGGCTACCCTGTGGCCAGTGGGGATGGCTAACCCTGAGCTCACGCCTGGTTCAGGCTGCCTGGAAGCCAGAAGAGTCCGGACAGGATGGAGTACAGGCGAAGGGCTCTTCTCCAGGTGAGACCAGTCCTGGGGAACCCTCCCGGGGCACCCACCTCAGGTCCTGGTGCGGCAGTCTGTACTCACACGCTGGGATGCTGGCACAGGGGTGCCACCCTACACCCTGCCCCTGACCTTTCCCTTTCACCCCCCCCTTTCTTGTAAAAGAGGAAATATTTGTTGCCTCTTCAGAGCTGTTGTAAGGGCAAGAGAACACATGTTGAGTCCCTGGCACATATCCAGAACCCAGTAATTGTTAACTTCCCCTCCGCCATCCCTCTTCTCACCAAGACACTGCTTTGAGCTATGAGTTTAGACAAGTGTCTGGACCTCTCTGCTGAACTTTCTTCATCTGCAAAACAAGGATGATGTTGGTTGCTTTGCAGTGCTTATGAGAATAGACCATTGAGTGAAAGGCCTCTGGTAATTTCTAGGTTGGGGTGCAAAGGACTCGGCATCAGCACAGAGGAGTGACAGGTAGGGTAGGGGCAAATGAGCTGGGGACCGGGCCTTGGCTAATTTTCCAAGGAGTTGTTGGAGTTAAGTGTGGTCATGGCTGAACTCAAAGCGACAGGAAAGCAGAACTAGGAGAGCTCAGGGAGGCTCCTGGAGTTTCGGGGTTATGTCTCCCTCTCCCTTGTGTTGCTGTCCTGGGCCTCTGACTCCACTCCTGGCTTCTCTCAGGTCAGGTTCCTGCTTGGTCTCCAGCAAACCAAGATTGAGCCAGCCAGCTCTCCCACAAACTTGGGTCTGTCCCTTTAAGGCAGACACCTGAACCCACAACAAACCTGTGACTGTTCCTTGGAATCACAAGATTGTTTTTCACAGCTGGGCTGGGCAGTGACCACTCTCTGTGCTGGAGAACGCTAGGTGCTTACTCATTCATCACAGTATAGTTGACCCTTGAACGACACAGGGTTAGGGACACCGGCGACCACCCGCAGTCAAAAATCCACCTATAACCTTGACCCTCACAAACTAATACCTCATTATCGAGCCTTTCCAGTAACAAAGAGTCCATCAACACATATTTGTATGTTATATGTATTATATACTGTATTCTTGTACTAAAGTAAGCTAGAGAAAAGATGTTAAGAAAATTATGAGAAAGTACATTTACAGTATTTATTGAAAAACATCCACATATAAGTGGACCCACATAGTTCAAACCCATGTCATTCAAGGGTCAACTGTAATAATTACCACTTACTAAGCACCAGCTGTTTGTCACATACTATAAACCATTACCTCTTCCAAGCCTCAGTTGAGGTCCTTGACCCTAAGCACTGACCAGATCTTAGTGTCCAAAAGGTAAAAGGGCTGCCTCCCCCCACAACGTGGTTAAGAGTACAGATGGTCCTGATTGCTAAGATACAGAGAAAGAACCCCAACAAAATCCATGCTTCTCTCATGTTTAATGCTATATATATTTAAAGTTTATAAGAAGTTTATGCATCTGTGAACACATAGGCTGAGACCCTAGTAGCATCAGCCTATATTTTTTTATGTATTATCAGATTATTCCCCCAAAAAGATATAGTACCCTGTTCTACGGGCACCTCCAGCACACACCCAGCTTCCCTATGGGTGATCCAGTCTTGAGCCATTAATAGAATAACTTTAGAACAGTGATTTTTTAACCCGTGTGCTGCAAGAATTTTTAAAACATGTAATACCTGACTTATTTAGCCAGGGGCACTGACCTCTTTTCCCTTAGATTGTCAAAAAATTACAACAGCCAACAATAGCTGTTTGGTGGTGTGAAAGAATCAAAATCATAGCTTTTATTTTAATCAGATCAGCAGAAAAATACAATATTTTTTAGTGTGCCACAGAATTTTTTTTAATTTATTTTATTTTTTATTTTTTTACAGAGACAGAGAGAGAGTCAGAGTGAGGGATAGACAGGGACAGACAGGAACGGAGAGATGAGAAGCATCAATCATCAGTCCTTTCGTTGCGCATTGCGACACCTTAGTTGTTCATTGATTGCTTTCTCATATGTGCCTTGACTGCGGGCCTTCAGCAGACCGAGTAGCCCCTTGCTGGAGCCAGCGACCTTGGGTCCAAGCTGGTAAATTTTTGCTCAAACCAGATGAGCCCACGCTCAAGCTGGCGACCTCGGGGTCTCAAACCCAGGTCTTCCGCATCCCAGTCTGACGCTCTATCCACTGCGCCACCGCCTGGTCAGGCAGTGGGCCACAGAATTTTAATAATTAGTGGATGTGTGCCATGACATGACAAAGGTTGAAATTTGCCGCCTTAGAAGCTAGTCGTGCCCTTTCTTCAGAGGAGGACCCTGAGGCTCTGGGAGCATGAAGGACTTGTCAGAAGTCACCCAGTAAAGTGGCGGAGCTGGCATGACAGACACTCCCCTTGGCCAGTTCTAATTCTTCAGCCTCAGTCTGGCTTAAGAGCAGAAATCTGCGGTGGGCTGCTTGGGCTCAAAAGCCAGCATCCCCATTTACTGTTTACCAGCTGGGGGCCTTGGGCAGATCAGTCGTCCCCTGTCTCCTGTTCCCTCCTGTTAGGTGGAAATGTAGATTCCCACTCGTGCTGGCTGTGAGGTTAAACAGTGTCCAGCTCAGCAGGGCAACGTCCCTACTTAACTGCTATTAACATCCTACCAGGCTTCTAAGTGCTTTCCCTATTGAATCTGCACAGCACCCCGTTTTACAGACGAGGAAACCGAGGCAGCGAGAAGTTAACTTCTCCGAGGTTACAGTTAGTAAATGGTGGTGACAGTAGGAGCATACTCATAGCTGTTGGTATTTCAGACTGGATGGGCCTCCCGTGAACTGTCCCGACGATGGCACTTGTTGCTGGGGACTGCCACTGTCCTTTCCTTCACAGCCTTGGATGTGTCCTGGAGGGCAGGGCAAACATCGCGGAACGCAGGTGTGCTGGGGCCTGTCTTCTGCTCCCGCTGGTCTTGGGAAAAGGGCCTTGCCAGGTGCCCAGCCCCAGCGATCCCTCCCAGAGCGGGGGCGCTCCGCGGCCCCGGGCCGGGGCGGGGCCTCCGCGCTGGGAACCTGTAAAAGCAGCGCGGGCCGCGATGGCCAGGCACTGACGACCATGGCGCGTCCCAACCTCCCGCTGGCGCTGGGCCTGTCCCTGTTCGCGTTCTGCCTCCTGGTGCTGCCCTGCAATGCCTGGGCCCGGCGGGAGGAGCACCGGGTCGGAGAACGGAAGGACCTGTCGCTCAGCGACCCACAGGTGCAGAAGGCGGCGCAGGCGGCGGTGGCCAGCTACAACATGGGCAGCAACAGCCTCTACTACTTCCGAGACACGCGCATCCTCAAGGCGCAGAGCCAGGTGAGGCGGGCGGGCAGGAGGGAAGGACAGGGCCAGCCGGCCTGAGGCGAGTGAGACACGGCCACAGGTTAAGGGGGAGTCATAAGAGTGATTGGGGTATTTTAACACAGTGTTTATTTAAAAATCGAATTAATGCCAAAAATTCGCGATGAACAAAATATCTAAACTTCAAATAGGATCCAGCCCTGACCTTGCCTAACACTAGTCCCCCCCTGCCAGGTTGATTGGGGAGGGCGGGGATGGGGTGAGGATGTGGCCTTCAAGATGGTGAGCTCACTTCAGTCAGTCTCCTGCTGGCCCGGGCCGCTGCCTCTCCCCCCCCCCCCCCCCCGGAGTCCCTCCCCCGTCCCCCAGAACGGTCCTGTCCCAGCTCTGAATCCCAAAGCCTGTGCTGGATGTGAACAGGGGGAGTGAATGAAAGGCTGTGGAGAGAAGTGAGAGGTCTGGGTCAAGAGCAGTTTCCCAGCACCCCTGCCCTGCCCCTGCCCTTCGCCCTAGCTGGTGGCTGGCATTAAGTACTACCTGACTGTGGAGATGGGGAGTACGGCCTGCCGGAAGAGTGCCGCGGCCGGAGACCGCATGGACCTCACCACCTGCCCGCTGGCCGCGGGAACGCAGGAGGAGGTAACAAGCACACCACACGCACGCACACATGCCCCGCCCTGCCCCTCCCAGCACCCAAGGCCATCAGGCTGTCCAGCCTGAACAGCCAGACTGATGCCTGGCTGAACCTGTCTCTGCCTTCTGGATGACTCAGCCCCGGGTCAGGGTGGGGTGCAGAGACGAGACTGGGGCTTTCTCTGGACTGAGAGAGTTGGCTAGAAAGACCTGGCATCTAGTTGTGGCTATCTGCCTTGTCCCGTGGGCCAGGGCTGACTGTTGGGAGGAGGCAGGCCTGGGCCGAGGCTCATCCGTCTTCTCTCCCCACACTCTGTATGCAGAAGCTGCGCTGCGACTTTGAGATCCTAGTGGTTCCCTGGGAGCACACCTCCAGGCTTCTAAAGCACCACTGCATACCTGTGTAGTGGCCCCTGCAGTAGACCCCTGCCATTGTGGCAATGGGAAGGAGTGGGCCCATTGGTGGAGGGCACTTTGGCTCCATGGGCCATATCTGTTGCAATAAATTGCTAGTACTGCTTCTTGCATCTGTCACTTCTGAGAGCTTCACTCCTCACTCTGTCCCGTCCTCCACGCCCACTGCCGGCATTTCCCTACCCGGCTGAGCTGCCGTCCCAGCCCAGTGTTGAGGGGTATGGGGTTCAGCCCCTAATCTGGACTCCTCCAAATACCCCAGCATCACAGACGTAGAGGAAGAGAACTCCAGAATCTCAATATTTTCAGAGTTAAGGGGTGGGAGACAACGTTACAGGAGCGGGGTGGTGCCCGAGAGGAAAGGGCAGGGGTTGGTGAATACTCTGAGGAGCACCTGAGTGCCTCTCCCTCTCGCCCCCCGGGATGAATCGGGGTGGCATGGGGCAGGGGCATCAGCCAGCAGGGCCCCTGGACTCTGAGTCCCCAGCCTGTGAGGTTTCTCTGGCACATGTGGCCCAGAGATGGCCGAGCCCCTGCGGGCCAAGAGACCAGGAAGGCGAGGACAGTGACTCTCGAGAACACACTGTAGGCCGCATGCCCGAGGGACTCGGCAGTGCTTTGCCCTGGGCAGGATCCTGGGGGTGCGATCAAATCCGCTGCACAGAGGGCTGCGGGGCAGACATGACTTAAAGAAAACAGAGCTGCAACATGTTTTGCACACCTGAATTTGCACAGATCATACTGGGTGCACACACACATACAACTCCTTAACACACAAGACACACACATACCGAGACACCCAAAACACTCAGATGCTCCCAGACACCATACACATATCCAGAAAAACTCAAACACAACCTAGTAACCCAGAGAGGCAGAGATACGAAAGCACAGAAACACCCCCACTCAGAAACAACCTGGAGATGTTCACACAGATCCCCAAACACACAACACCAGAGACCCACACACTCCACCCAGAGCTGCCCGACACCCATACCTGCGACGGAGGGGACAGTGACTGGACACCTTGGGAACACTAGGTGGAAGCACCACCAGGCCCAGGCAGGCACAATACAGTGGCTGTGGACCCTGCATGTTGCTCCACCAGGCAAGGCCGGGTCCCCTGCCCAGTGCTGGGACCTCACGAGGAACAGTGCCCGCTCCCAGGCCCTGCCCTCTGCCTCAGAGCCCATCTACAGCAAGTGGGCTGTAGGAGGTAGAAAGTAGACATGACTTCCATATGGAAGACGGAGGAGCTGAGGGGCTGGTGCAGCAGAAACTCCCAGTCCTGTTTCCGCTCGAGTCTGTCAGGTGCGGGAGCTCAGACGTCCTGGGGCAGGTGTGGGGCTGGTGCTTGGGAGGGCTCCCATGTGTCACCAAGCGGGAGCTCCCAGCACGAGGCTGGCACCGGGTAGGCGGCAGGAAATAGTTGTTGAATGAATGTGTGAGGTGGTGGAGGGAGGCGAGGTCCGGCGGTATCTGCCAGGTGGCCTCTCCACCCCCACAATCTGTGCCCAAATCCCAGATGGCACTTCCTCTGCACATCCTTGAGCCTTGGGCCAGCCAGCGTGCTCGAGCAGACTGGGTGGGGGTGGTGGGTACTGCTTCTGTCCTGGGGTCTGGAGGCTTTGTCACTGTCATGGCCAACTCAGAGTTCCAGGGGTGGTTGGCAAGACTGTCTCACCCTTCAGCCCCCACTCCGGACACCCTCCAGCCTGTACTACATGACGGAATCATCCACCTACTAGAGGCAAGGTGGATGCTGTAGATAACGGAAGATCCCTCCTCTGGGTGGAGCCCCCAGGGCCAGGGCTAGGCTTGTGCCTGACTCAGGGCTAGGTCTCCAGCCCCCAGCCAGGCCCAGCACTTTGGGACCCCTGGGTTCATGATGTCCTTATAGTGGATGTGGAAGGAGCTGAGAGGCCTGAATTCCTGAGCTCTGAGCCCGTTTCCGGCGCCTACTGGTCCCCTATGCTCTGCCAACAGAAGGCTATTCCACCTGTTCTTTCTCTCTGGACTCTGGGCCAGAAGGCCTTCCTCCCCGAAGCAGGATGGCTGCCCACTCTGCCTCCAGCACTGAGCTTGGATCGTTTCCCAGAGCGCCCCCTGGCTGCTGCTGCACTGCTGGGCCAAGCTAGGATTCTGGGCCCTAGTAGGGCTGCAGGGGACCACAAACAGTGCCATTCATGTGCAACACTCAGGCACACACACCTGGGTGTGCACACTCCTGTGCGTACACACAAAGTTCTCCTGCCCCATGCCTCTATCCAGCCAGCGAGGACACGGAGCCAACTGGGGTTTTAAAACTCTGTTGTGGTCCAGCCCTGCTGGTCCCGACAATCATTCCAGCAGGTCTGAAGACATGCCCTGACCCACCCCAGTGGGCAGCTTGCCAGAGGCTGAAGTTTGTATCTGCTGTCCCTGTCCAAGGATCACTTCCCGAAGTCCTGTTCTCCAGCCTGCGGAGTGGCATGGGGGATGTGTTTAGCCACTGGCCTCTGCCTTCTCGAACATCCATAGGACTGTTATTCAGGGGCACTTCTGGGCACGGTCCCCTTGCCTGTCCTTCCAGCATCCTCCCTGCCCCGCCCCTCACATCTGGTCCTGCCTGGTTCACCTCAAACGCGGTGTCCACGATCTCATCAATGACAGACTTCTGGGAGCGGAACTCCTGTTGGTAATGCTCCACCCCAGCGGCCAGCTGCAGGAAATGGAACAGGTGCTCCTGCTGCCTGCGGGGAGGGGGCAGAGAGAGCCCTGGCCGACCTGCCCGGGTGGGCGTCTGGGCCCCCAGAGAATCAGGATACTTGCCTACCTGCCCCCCCTCCCATTCATATCACCCTAGACCTCCATTGCCAGCCACGGCCACTGCTTTTCTGACGGTGGCCTTTCATGGCAGATCTCCTCTCCTGTATATAAAAAAGCACCCCCCCCCCAGTCTGCCTGTACCACAGAGGGTATTAATTGTGTACCCTCCCAACCCTCCGTCCCTCCATCCGTCCACCATCTTCCTGCCCCTCCCGCAACCTCATACCTCTTCTTGCGTCCACTCACCAGCCACCCATCCATCTGCCCATCTGCCTAGCCATCCACTCACCATTGGTCAGCCCACCCACTCTTCCCTGGACCCCCACCTCACCCCTTCACCTGCTGTGCGGTCAGTCATCCCCTTAAACCCCGCCCTTCCACCCACCCTACCACCCATAACTGTTCATTAACTCCTTCACCGCCACCTGCCTTAACAATCCATCCATCAGATAACACCAAAATCAGTCTACACTTCAAGGTGCTCCGAGAACATAGAAACAAACAAGAAACAAGTCCCTGCTCTCAAGAAGCGCAGCCTGTGGCAGAGCCCGAAAAGCAAACCAAGTGTGTTTACCTTGTGACAAGTGTAAACACAGGGCACTGCGAGTCCCCCAGCCACCCCCGCCTCAGAGTGAGCATCAGAAAGGGCCTCTGCAGGAAGTACCATGCAGCGGAGTTTGAAAGACGTGAGGGTTTACCGGGTTCAGGCAGGGCTCCAGCTCCCTGTGCCAGACAGAGGGCTGTGTCCTGGGGGCTGGACAGGCCTCAGGGAAGGAGGTTACAGGGAATGGAGGTATGGAGGTGGAGACCCCCAGGAAAGGTCAAAGCAAGGCGCCTGGACCTTATCTTTAGGGAGGCAGGAGCCCTTGAAGGGTTTCAAAATCAGGGGCAGAGAGAAAAGCCAAAACCACTTTTAACGAAGACCACTCTCTAAAGAAATAGAAAGGAATAAATGACTTAAACAGGAAATAGCCCAGAGCACTCTGGGTGGAGGTGGACTCGTGGGGGAAGAATTTGGAGGCTGAGACACTCGCGGAAAGTATGGCAGAGGCAGCAAGGGCTCAGGTTAGGCTGATGGCCAGAGAGCTAGAACGTGGAGCATGCACAGGAGGGCCAGGAGGGAGGTGAACAGGATGGAAAGTCAGCTGTCCCGGCTGTCAGTTACCTGAGCCCGGCAGTGGCAGCTAGAAGAACATTCCAGGGAAAGAACAGCGTGGGCAAAGGCCCAGAGGCGGGGAAGTATGTGCTCTGCTTGGGGAACAGCGTGGGTGAGGCAAGCACGTGAGGGGTGGCAGTGGCTGCGGTGGCTGCGGTGACGCATGCGAGCCTGGTCACGCAGGGCCCCTGGGCCTTGGGCTCTGCTGGGGGGGGGTGAGGGGAGGCTGACGGGCGCCAGAGTCAGGCAGCCATGTCTGCCACTTTCAAGTTAGTTTGGATGAGGTGGGGGAAGCCCAGTTTTCAGAGAGGGCTCTCTGGGAGCCAGGCCTGAGTGCAGGGCAACAGGAGTCTGTGCCGAAGTCCCCCTGCCTGAGCACAGCCCTGAGCCCCTAGCTGTCCTGGCCCAGCTGACCTCTCAAGTCCTCAGAGATGGGGTACTGCCCACCAGCCTTGACCCAGGCTGTTCCCTGACCCACCCTTCTCATCCCTCCACTTAGCTGAAGTCTACCCACCCTCCATGGCCCAGCACAGTGCATTAGATGAGGGCACGTGCTAGTCTGTGTCCTCCTTGTGCCCCTGGAGTCCTCACAGGGTCTGGCCCAGAGTAAGCGTTAAAGATGCTTCTTCAGTAAGAAAATGAGAACTTGCTATTCCAGGACCTCCCTGCTGCCTCTGCCCTTGGCCCTTGGCCTCAGCGGGGCTCTCATGGCCCTTTACATACTATCTTGGTGGCACAAGATGACTCTCGGTGAGAAGAAGCCACTCATGTTCTCCACATCTGACCCACAGGCTCAACCTAAGCCTTGGTTCCCTACCCCCCTTCCACAGAGGTGGCCGATGTACCTTTCCCTGCCAGCCCACCTGTCAGGCCCCCAGAACTCTCCCCTTAGACCCAGGGCCTCCCTCCCTTCAGGTCTCCTTACTTCTCAGACATGGTTCCAAATTTTTTCTCCATGAGGGTCTTCTGTGTACTGTGTTCACTCATCACCCCTTCAGGCTCTAGGTGTAGAGAAAGGAGGGGGAGGTCAAGGACACTCCTGGGTCGAGAGGGAGTGGAAGAAATCCCATCCGCCATGAAGACAGTCGAATGGGGGCTGATAAGTTTTTGCCCAGAATGTCCTCAAGGAGATTGCTTGCTTCTCAAGGCACGGAATGGGTAGCAGTTTTATTTGTTTGACTCAGGCCTGGCCAGTCAGCACAACCTATCCTTTTTTTTTTTAATTCTCCTTTTTCTTTTTATTTATTCTTTTTTTTTTTTTTTGAGAGGAGAGAGAGAGGGAGAGAGAGAGAGAGAGAAGAGGGGAGGAGCTGGAAGCATCAACTCCCATATGTGCCTTGACCAGGCAAGCCCAGGGTTTCGAACCAGCGACCTCAGCATTTCCAGGTCGACACTTTATCCACTGCGCCACCACAGGTCAGGCCCAGCTATCCTTTTGACTAGAGTGATTGCTTCAGAAACAGGCAGGTGATCAATTGGAGCAAATGAACAGGCAGGTGATCAATTGGAGCAAAAGAAACTCGTTTCTGGAGTTTGTTGGAACCTAGGAGAAGAGGACCTCTGTACTGGGAATGCTAGAGATGGCTAAACTGTCCTGGTTTGAGAATGGAGTTGCAGGTGGCCATTTTCCTCCACAAGGGAGGAGCACCCTAAGCACCAAACCACCCAGCAGGCTACGGAGCAGAGAGATGGAAGGAGACCAGATCCTGACCATCGTTCAAGTCCCAGATCCAGCCATTCTTGAAAGCCCTGCACCCTCAGATTGCTAAGTAATTTGAACCAATCAGCCTTTCTTTCTTCCTTCCTTCCTCCCTCCCTCCCTCTTTCCTTTCCTTTCCTTTCCTTTCCTTTCCTTTCCTTTCCTTTCCTTTCCTTTCCTTTCCTTTCCTTTCCTTTCCTTTCCTTCCCCTTCCTTCCTTCCTTCCTTCCCTCCTTCCTTCCTTCCTTCCTTCCTTCCTTCCTTCCTTCCTTCCTTCCTTCCTTCCTTCCTTCCTTCCTTCCTTCTCTCTCTCTCTCTCTTTCTTTCTTTCTTTTTTTTTTTTGTATTTTTCTGAAGTGAGAAGCAGGGGAGTGGCAGACAGACTCCCGCATGCACCTGACCGGGATCCACCCGGCATGCCCACCAGGTGGTGATGCTCTGCCCCTCTGGGGCGTTGCTCCGCTGCAGCCAGAGCCATTCTAGCACCTGAGACGGAGGCCATGGAGCCATCTTCAGTGCCCGGGCCATCTTTGCTCCTATGGAGCCTTGGCTGCGGGAGGGGAAGAGAGAGATAGAAAGGAGAAGGGGAAGGGTGGAGAAGCAGATGGGCGCTTCTCCTGTGTGCCCTGACCAAGAATTGAACCCAGGACTTCCACATGCTGTGCCGATGCTCTACCACTGAGCCAACCAGCTAGGGCACAATTAATTTTTCTTTTTGCTAAGCTAGTTTTCACTGAGGGTCTGTCCCTAATGGAAAGGGCAGGTGTGCCTGACCAGGCAGTGGCGCAGTGGATAGAGTGTCAGACTGGGATGCGGAGGACCCAGGTTTGAGACCCTGAGGTCGCCAGCTTGAGTGTGGGCTCATCTGGTTTGAGCAAAGCTCACCAGCTTGGACCCAAGGTCGCTGGCTCGAGCAAGGGGTTACTCAGTCTGCTGTGGCCCCATGGTCAAGGCACATATGAGAAAGCAATCAATGAACAACTAAGGTGTCGCAACAAAAAACTATTGATTGATGCTTCTCATCTCTCCGTTCCTGTCTGTCTGTCCCTATCTATCCCTCTCTTTCTCTGAAAAAAAGAAAAGAAAAGAAAAAAAAAAAGAAAAGAGAGGGCAGGTGAAGGACCAACTGACCATGGGGATCCTTATTCTCTGGTGTTAATGATCCTAAGAGTGGGATTCTGGAGCTCAGACTCTAAAGTGCTGAAGATTTTTAAGCAGGAAGCAAAGCTATTGGTTTAAAACCAACTCACCCAGAAAGTCAGGTGTGTAAACATGAACATATATGGAAACTTCATTTCTGTAGACTCTCAATTCACTTTGAGTGACTCTGGACAAGTGAGCATCTGACCTTGAAAAAACCTTCAAAGAGAGCTGAGAGCATCCTATGTAGAGCCACTTCTATAAACTTATGAACAGAAACGAGTGTTTGGTAAATCGTAATTTGCCTAATTAGTTATTTTGCCAATGGTTCTTTGAAGAACTGGTTCTCACCCTGGCCGGGTGGCTTAGTTAGTTAGAGTGTCGTCCTGATATGCCAAGGTTGCAGGTTCGATCCCTGGTCAGGGCACATAGAAGAGTCAACCAATGAATGCATAAATAAATGGAACAACAAATAGATGTTTCTTTCTCTCTCTCCAAATCAATTAATCAATAAAGGAATTGACTCTCAGTTTAACTGGCTTTTGGAGGATTGTCTTGGTGTTCTTTGGACCAAAATTCTAAGCTGTGAAAGTTTTCCTGAGTCTCAGATTCTAAAACTCTACAACTGATCTTAAGATCCATGTGTGACTGTGGACGGAGGGGCGGGCTGCACCTGCTTACCTGCTTGTCTGAGCTCTGTCAGCGAGGCAGCCAGCAGCGTCTCATGGATCTGGGCAGCCCTCTGGGAAGAAGAGGCTTCGGTCCTGTCAGAGTCCCATGCCTACCCATCCCTGGAGCAGCCTCCGCCCTCCCTCCAGCCCTCCCTCACCCCCCTCCTCACGTTTCCCTGACTGGTCCACCTGCCCCACCTCCCTTGGTACCTCCTGCTTCACTTTCTCCAGGCCTTTGAGCAGCGCCATCTGGAAGTTATCCACCAGGACGGCAATCACCAGGCTGGAGGTGGGGGAACAGCGGGGCACTCTCAAGGAGGAGGCTGTAGGAGAGGCCAGCGCCCTTCTCTGGGTTCATCAGGGCATGGCTGGGGTGGAAGGGCTAGAAAGGGGTGGCCCCAGGGGCGGGAGGAGGGGGTGCAGCTCGGGAGCGGAGCAGGGCAGCGTCCTCACTTGAGGAAGATGAAGTACTGGATGATGATGTAAATCATGAGGATGGGGATGATGTACCAGGCGCCTGGGAGGGAGCAGGAGGGTGGGAGCCGCGTTCCTTGCTGGCCCTCAGCCCGCTGCTGACAGCCAGCACTGGAAACCCCACTTTGGAGATGGGTTACCCCGCCCTTAGGGCCTGCCCACCTGTCCAGCCTCCTGTCCTCAACCCAGCCTGGGACCTGCCCCACCCTGGGCCCGGCTGTCCATGTAGATGAGGGACCAGTCATCCAGAGTGAGCAAGGTGAAAAGGGTAAAGATGGTGGTAAAGAGGTTCTGGAAGCGCTTGGGGTCAGACTGGCGGAACAATGCCCGGAGCACCACAGAGAAGAGGACTGGCTGTTCAGGGCCAAACCGGGTTCACAGGGCCCACTTTACACCCCACCCTGGCCCTGGTCCACACCCCAACCCCCTCCACTGCAGAATGGCTCCCGCCCCTCCCCCACAGCACAGGATACAGAGGCAGGTAAACATGAGGACCAGGATGGCGGTGATGGAAGGCATGGAGCGCACCAGGGTCCCAGTCACTTTCTGGAGGCTGGTCAGGATGCTGTGGGCCGAGGTGAGAGGGAGGCTGAGTCAGGTGAGGGGGGCGGCCCAGCGCCAGAGCTGACGCTGCACTCAGGAGGTCCCTGACTGGCTAATGACTTGGAAGAACCCCAGTACCTCTCTGGAAAATGAAGAGAATGATCAAGTCGGAGGCTTATCAGAAGCCGCCTGGAGTCTGCAACCTTCTCCCCCTCCCCATCCCTGCAACAGGTCACAGTGTAACAACATTCCTTGGGAGTCCAGGCCTGTGTCCCCTTTTCCTTTGGAGTCCCCACACCAGGACAGCCGGCTGACCTGAGCCTCCGCAGGACTCGAACGGCCCTCAGGGCTCGCAGGCTCTTGAAGACCTTAAAGATCCGGAAGACGCTTTGGTTGTAGATGGAGCGCTTGGAGGAGCGGGAGCTGAGCTGCATGAGCACGAAGTCCAGGACAGCCATGACCATGATGAAGAAGTCTGAGGACACAGGGCCCCTGGGGATGACAGGCTGCAGCCCAGGTCCCTGCCCAGACCCCAAGCACACCAAGTGCCAACGCCCCTGCCCCTGTCCACTTCTGTCTTCAGCCTTCCCTCTGCAACTGAGTGGCTCCCAACACACACACACACACACACACACACACACACACACACACACACACCCCTCCGTCCCTACACACCCAACACACACCCCTCCGTCCCTACACACCCAACACACACACACACACACACACACACCCCTCCGTCCTACACACCCAACACACACACACACACACACACACACACACACACACACACACACACCCCTCCATCCCTACACACCCAGATCGTTCCAGGAGTCGGAAAAATAGCTGAAGCCTATAGCAATGATCTTGAGCACTGCTTCCACCATGTAGATACTGAGGAAAATGGAGTCAAAGGCCACGAAGTACCACTCTGCAGGACATGAGGGGCTTGCTCAGGGCTGTCCCAGCGATCCTGGCCCCTTTCTCCTCCTCCCCACAGGGACCTTACGCAAAACCGTTTAGGGAGAGCCTGGCTCTGCCCAAAGCGCTGTGTATCGTAACTGCTCTGTACCCGTTTTCTCATCTGTAAAATGGTGATAATAGCAGCCTGCCTGATAGAGTTGTCATGAGCACGAAAGGCTCATTTAACACAGTCAAATGCTTAAAATGGAGTCTGAACCCATGAGCATGCAAGAAACATCAGCTCTTCTTCCTTTTTTTCTTCCTTTTCCTTTCTGTTTTTCATCTTCTCTTCCTCCTCCTCTTGTTAGTTTATGTCCTTCCCTTCCCCCTGCTCCCCAGGGATTTAGAAGCCACCTTCTCAGGGTTTCCACTCTCACCCCTCCAGGGTCTCCTCAGAACCTCCTAGCCCTTCTAGCCCACCTGGTTTCTGGCACCTTTCCCTCACAAAGCAGCCTAGTTGGAGCAGATATGCCCCCTAGTGGCTGTAGCCACAAACAGCACATCCTCTAGTTTAGCAGGCCTTTGGGTCTCTGGCTGCCTGGCTGACCTCAGCTCTCTCTCTGAGCCTCATCTTTAATAATGGGCAATGTCATTTACTTCCCAGGGTGAGCATCAAATAAGCTAAGTTATACAAATCCCTTGGCACTGGGTCAGGCCAACAGGAGGTCTGAAACAATGCCAATAAGCCATCTCCACTTGAACGGGGCTCCCTGGCTCTTACCGCCCCGGATCTCGACTTCAGCAAAGGTTTGAGTCACAAGCATGATGGTATTGAGGCAGACGATAAGGAAGATGAAGACTTCAAAGACCAGGGACTCAGTCAGGTTCCTGAGCATTGTCCGGAAGCCATCCATGAGGTTGCTTAATTTTTCCCACAACGAACTAAAGGGGTTCACACTGTGCACCTTCTTGTGGGCCCGTGGGGATCTGCTGGCTAGAAGGGGGCCAGAAAGTCAAGTATGGGGAGGGATGGGGATCCAGCCCTCTTCTCAGGCTGGGTTGGGGGTTCATCTTCACACTTGCTTGGTTGCCTGCCATTCACTCACTAAGGTACCTCTATGTCAGTCCTGTATTAGTATTGGGGCCACAGGCCTGACCCCTGCTGTGGTAGATGCCAGCTTGTTTGGGATTTGGGGTCTGCTTAAATACACCTTGAGGGCTCCTGCTCCTACACCTTCATGCTTTTTCTTTCTTTTCTTTTTTTTCTTAAGTGAGAAGTGGGGAGGCAGAGAGACAGACTCCCACATGTGCCCCGACCAGGATCTACCTGGCAAGCCCACTACTGGGCTATGCTCTGCCGAATTGGGGCCACTGCTCTGTTGCTCGGCAACCAAGCTATTTTTAGCAATTGAGGTGAGCCCATTGAACCAACTTGCTCAAACAATTCAAGCCATGGCTTCAGGAGGAGGAGGAGAAGGAGGAGGAGGAGAGAGAGAGAGAGAGAGAGAAGGGGGGAGAGGGGGATGCGGGGGAGGAATGGAGAAGCACATGATCACTTCTCCTGTGTACCCTGACCAGGAATCAAACCTGGGACTTCCACATGCTGGACTGACACTCTACCATTGAGCCAGCTGGCCAGGGCTGCATGCTTTTCTTTATTCACATGGCAACTTATGTGTGGAGAACCTGACTTTCCACACCACCCCATCCTCTTACTAAACTCTCCTTCTCTCTTTAGGATTCTGCTGAAACATCTTCTCTTGGCTGCTTCTCTACCCTCATCCATTAGGCATTCACCCCTCTCTACTTGTTCATGGGACTGTTGCCATGTTTACTGAACTGGTAGAGGCCATGTTTGGGGGGGGGAGGGTTGTACATTAACAGCCAAGATCCTTCCCTGCCCTCAAACAAGGTCCTCACTTAGGCACTGCCCCCAGTCTCTGTCCTCAACAAGCTCAAAGTTTAGTGTGGGAAACATGGATGAATGGAATCCACTAATACTCTGACATGGAGAATAAGCCTCCATCACTGGGCGGTCTGTGGTTGGTTGGTGATGTGACCACCCCCAGCTGTGGAGCCCCTTGAGGGGTGGTCTTCCCTGTGCTGCCAGGGCCTCGGTAGGCCAGCGACCCATATTAGATAAGAGGAAATATTCGGGAGGTGAACATGTGAATGAATAAAGCAGTGACTGATGAGCAAACAACTGACAGCCAGGAGAGGTGCCTAATTCTAGAAATAGAAGATTGGATGACGAACAGTCCAGTGAGCAAACAGCCAACGAAACGCACCTGCAGGTGCAAGTCAAGCCTCACCATCGGCTTCCGCTCGAGGCTGGGGCAGGGCCTGAGTCAGGTCTGAAACCTGGGTGAGGCCGTGGGAATTGAGGGCGGACAAAGACTCACCTTTACGTTTCTGCAATTTCTCATCTTCAGTCAAGCTTTCTGAGATTTTGGTGGAGGACTCCTCAGGTTGAACTTTATTGGAGCTGGCAGCGACATGAACAGGAACCGCGCTGATGGACCGAGTCACCACTCTCTGTATGTGTTCCACACTAGGCTGGAGGGCTTCCCGAGCATGGGCTGAGGTGCCTCGGACTCGGCTGCGGGACCTGCGCGGGCTGAGGGCTCGGGAGCTAACACGTTGGCGCTCCCCATAGCGGTAGTCACTGTGCAGGTAATTCTGACGGTGTGCACTGCGGTGGTGCTCTCTGTGGCGGTGTTCGCTGTTGCGACCAGAGTGGCTGGAGTGGTGAGTTGTGGTACGGTCATAGGACACCCTAGGGGAATGGAAATAGGTCTCTCCCTGATTAGAAGACCTTCTATGATGGTGTGATTGAGGACGATAGCGGTTTCCCTGGTTGTCAGCGTCATCGTGATGGGACCCACCACGGTCATAGGCCTCAGCGTCCTGGTACGACTCTTGATGGTGGTATGGCTCACCTGCATGATCAAACCCACTATGCTGGGAGACTTCACTACGGCAGCGAGACCCACCGTGGTGCTAGGACTTGCTGTGGTGGTGGGGCTTACCTTGATGTCTCCTGCTACCATGGTAGTCCTTGTCATCAAAGAACTCTTCATCGTAGGTGGGGTGGGAGGAGACAGTGTCATGGGAAGAAGCCAGGGCAAGGGATGTGGACTGGAGGTGGGGGGAAGAATGGCGGGTGACAGCACTGTCAGGTAAATCTTTGGACTCACCATGGTGGTGAGATCCACCATGATGATGGGATGCACTGTGGTGATGGGACCTGTGAAGGCCGTTGACTTCATTATCGTTTGGCCTGTCATGTGGGGTTACTGAGCTGGCGTGAGAGAACTCATCCAAGTTACTAGTATCTGCCTTTTGAGCCTTCTTATCCATCGAAGATTGATCCTTGACTGCACTGGGAACGCTGGAACAAGGAGAGCTCAAGACAAATTCCTAAGCTGTGGCAGTGGGGCTTCCAGGGAAGCCTTTCTCTTCTCCCAGAACTCCCCCCTCTATGATGTCACCAACTGGCCCAGGGCTCGTTCTCAACTGCCTCCTACTGGCTATAGTTCAGAATCAAGGATCATAGTGTCTACCCCAGGGGTCCCCAAACTTTTTACACAGGGGGCCAGTTCACTGTCCCTCAGACTGTTGGAGGGCCGGACTATAAAAAAAACTATGAACAAATCCCTATGCACACTGCACATATCTTATTTTAAAGTAAAAAAACAAAACGGGAACAAATACAATATTTAAAATAAAGAACAAGTAAATGTAAATCAACAAACTGACCAGTATTTCAATGGGAACTATGGGCCTGCTTTTGGCTAATGAGATGGTCAATGTCCAGTTCCATATTTGTCACTGCTAGCCCTAACAAGTGATATGACGCACTTACGGAGCTGTGATGCATGCGTTCCGCATCACCGGAAGTAGTACTGTACGTAAGCAACGCCACATACAGTACTCCAGGAGCACAGGATGCATCCTCTCACTGACCACCAATGAAAGAGGTGGCCTTTCCGGAAGTGCGACGGGGGCCGGATAAATGGCCTCAGGGGGCTGCATGCGGCCCACAGGCTGTAGTTTGGGGACCCCTGGTCTAACCCCTTCATTGTAAACTGAAGTCAAGAAAAGAGAAGGGAATGGTTCAAATTGACCATCAGGTCAACTGCAAAGCTGGACGGAGGAGTTCAGTGTGACACCATAATCCCCAGCAAATTGCTTAGCCCTGTTGTTGAAAAGAACCAGTCCCTAGTCCTGCCTAGATACCAGTTGGTTCTGAGATTCAACCTGCCTGACTCCACCATAAGTAAGCATGTGAACTTGGGACATGCTTAATCTTCTTCTGCCTCATTTTCTTCCTTTAGAAAACGGAGATGATAACACCCACCTCAGGGATCAAAAAAAGCTTATACTGACAGCACAATGCATGTTAATTTGTATTATTATGCTCTCTTTGATCATTTACAGTGATGGAAACCCCCCTCTGTTGTTTTTTTTGTTTGTTTGTTTTTTACAGAGACAGAGAGAGAGTCAGATAGGGACAGACAGACAGGAACAAAGAGATGAGAAGCATCAATCATTAGTTTTTCGTTGCACATTGTGACACCTTAGTTGTTCATTGATTGCTCTCTCATATGTGCCTTAACCGCAGGCCTTCAGCAGACCGAGTAACCCCTTGCTCAAGCCAGCGACCTTAGGCTCAAGCTGGTGAGCTTTTGCTCAAACCAGATGAGCCCACGCTCAAGCTGACAACCTCGGAGTCTCGAACCTGGGTCCTTGGCATCCCAGTCCAACG
The DNA here is from genome assembly GCF_036850995.1 of Saccopteryx leptura. Taxonomy (NCBI): domain Eukaryota; kingdom Metazoa; phylum Chordata; class Mammalia; order Chiroptera; family Emballonuridae; genus Saccopteryx; species Saccopteryx leptura. The sequence continues at coordinate 7,377,691 of NC_089503.1, read as the reverse complement.
CTCCATCCACTGCGCCACCGCCTGGTCAGGCCCCCTTTGTATTTTTTGTTGCGACACCTTAGTTGTTCATTGATTGCTTTCTCATATGTGCCTTGACCGTGGGGCTACAGCAGACCGAGAAACCCCTTGCTCAAGCCAGTGACCTTGGGTCCAACCTGGTGAGCTTTGCTCAAACCAGATGAACCCGCGCTCAAGCTGGTGACCTCAGGGTTTCGAACCTGGGTCCTCTGCATCCTAGTCCGATGCTCTATCCACTGCGCCACCACTTGGTCAGGTCCCCTTTGTATTTTTATTAAAATAAAACTATCAGCCATTATTTATTGAGAACCTACTTTATGAACTTTTAATTTAATCCTTGCAATAACTCCATATGGTGAATATTATTATCCCCATTTTGCAGAATATGGTACTGTGGCTCAGAGAGTATAAGTGAGTTGCTCAGGGAATAAGAACTTAAACCGAGCACTAATGTCTGTCTGCCACCTTATCCCGAATGCAGACCTTTTCTTTTTTTTAAATTTATTTATTCATTTTAGAGCAGAGAGAGAGAGAGAGAGAGAGAAGGGGGAGGAGCAGGAAGCATCAACTCCCATATGTGCCTTGACCAGGCAAGCCCAGGGTTTATGAACCGCAACCTCAGCATTCCAGGTCGATGCTTGATCCACTGCGCCACCAAAGGTCAGGCTGTCTCCCTGCTGAAATCTACTGCAAAGCTTTTCCTGCACACTGAATTCATTTGTGCCAGCGCAGATCTTCTGGAAGCTTCTAGGTCACGCCTTTGATTATGGCTCCTCCTTGCATGCTTGGTTCCGGCCATGCCCACAGTGGCACTGGGTACCAGGTGCCCAGTGATAAAGGAGACATGGCCCTCACCCTCAAACTGCTCAGTGTCTGTTGCCAGCAGCAGGTAAGACTTAGTGGTAGGGCTGCTGGTTGTTCCACAAATCCAATTTTTCTCTTCTTCCTGGGCACGTGGCCTCCAGACTAGAGATTACATTTCCCAGTGTGCTTTGCATCTAGGTGTGGCCAAAGGGTAAGAGCTGAGGCAATGTGAGAACTACTGGTTCTTGGATTTAAAGTACTGGGCATGTGAACCTCTGTTTTCCCCCTTCCTGTGGGCTAGAGCGTGGATAAAACAAGCGGACAGGATCAATACTCTAGGGCAGGGCTTTCAACTAGTTTTCTATGGGAACCACAGAATTGGCCTTAAGACGTTTCTAGGCCATGGATTCTACACAGTGATTGAGGGGGGAAAAAAGTTGTTCTTAGAGTTTAAAGTGAAAGAGAGTTTATTAGTAAAGCAGTGAGACAGAGAGTGGACTACTCCATAGACAGAGCAGCCTCTTTTTTGTGATATTTACTAATTTTACTGAAGCCCATTTAATTAAAGGCCAAAGCATTCAATAAAGGGGAGGAATATTCAAGATTTTAAAAAACATTATTATTTTTTGCCTGGCCTGTGGTGGCACAGTGGATAAACCCTCAACCTGGAATGCTGAGATCATTGGTTTGAAGCCCTCGGCTCGCCCCTTCAAAGCCCAGGCACATACAACAAGCAATCAGTGAACAACTAAAGTGAAGCAACTATGAGTTGATGCTTCTCACCCCCCTACCTCTCTTTCTCCTTTCTCTGTAAAAATGAATAAATAAACCTTTTTTTTTTTTTTTTTTAAGTGGGAGTAGGGGAGATAGTGAGGCAGACTCCTGCATGCACTCTGACCAGGATCCACCTGGCAACCCAGTCTGGGGCCAATGCTCAAGTCTGAGCTTTTTTTTTCTTTTTTTTTTTTTTGTATTTTTCTGAAGCTGGAAACGGGGAGAGACAGTCAGACAGACTCCCGCATGCGCCTGACCGGGATCCACCTGGCACGCCCACCAGGGGCAACGCTCTGCCCACCAGGGGGCGATGCTCTGCCCCTCCGGGGCGTTGCTCTGCCGCGACCAGAGCCACTCTAGTGCCTGGGGCAGAGGCCTAGGAGCCATCCCCAGCGCCCGGGCCATCTTTGCTCCAATGGAGCCTTGGCTGCGGGAGGGGAAGAGAGAGACAGAGAGGAAGGGGGGGGGGTTGGAGAAGCAGATGGGCGCTTCTCCTGTGTGCCCTGGCCGGGAATCGAACCCGGGTCCCCCGCACACCAAGCCGACGCTCTACCGCTGAGCCAACCGGCCAGGGCCCAAGTCTGAGCTATTTTTAGTGCCTGAGGCTGAAGCGCTTAGACCCTCAGAACTATCCTCAGTTCCCAGGGCCACGCTGAAACCAATCAAGCCACTGGCTGTGGAAATGGGAGAGAAGGAGGTTAGGGGTGAGAAGCAGGTGGTTGCTTCTCCTGTGTGCCCTGACTGGAATTGAACCCGGGATATCCATATGGCTGCTAGACGATGCTCTATTCACTGAGCAACTTCCCAGGGCTCTTTCTCAGTTTTCAATGTGAGATCAGGAAGTCTGTGAACACGTACCACTGATGGTACTAGCCTCAACCTCCTGCTGAATCACCCCAACCCATGCACTGATGTATAACAAACAAATTCTAGTGTGATAGGAAATCAGGAAAATTTTCTCTAAAGACATAATTTTTACATGCTGTAACTCAGCTGCCTCCCACTTTGCTGTTGAAGTAAACACTATAAAATGTGAATTGTTCAGGTTAGAAGTGAATTTCAGCATGATCGTGTACTTTTTGCAAGTGTTTTGTTTAGTATTTATTATGCCCTTCTATTGTATATCTTATTAACATTTGTGTTTTACAAATGTGTCTAATGGTTCAATGTGGTGATTTTTTACTATGTGGTGTAAAATGAAAGCGGAGGAATTTAGGATCGGCAGGCTTAATGATGAAGAATTTCAATTTACAGATGTAGGCAGCAAGGGCTTCCACAAAATTGAAGAGAACTACAGGCCCTGGCCAGTGGCTAAGTGGATAGAGCATCAGCCCAGCATATGGACATCCTGGGTTTGATTCCCAGTCAGGACACACAGGAGATCTGACCATTTGCTTCTCCCCCCTCTCTCTCTCCCTTTTCTCCCTCTTCTCCCATAACCAGTGGCTTGATTGGTTTGAGCATGGCCCCAGGTGCTGAGGATAGCTCCTTTGGAGCATATCAGCCTCAGGTGCTAAAAGTAGCTCAGTACTCCAGCCTTGGTTCCTGATGGGGTTGCTGGGTGAATCCCAGTCAGGGTGCATACAGGAGTCTGCCTTACTACCTCCCCTCCTTTCACCTAGAAGAATGAAAAAAAGAAAGAAAGAAAAGAAAAAAAAAGGAAAGAAAAGAAAAGAAGGAAGAAGGAAGAAGAAAGAAGGAAGAGAGAGAGGAAGGGAGGAAGGATGAAAATACCTAAATTTGGCATTTGCTCTGGTTTTTGAAACTGAAAATATCTTTTAATATAAGAAACTTGTTTTCTCTTAAACTACCTATGACAGTGGTCCCCAACCTTTTTTGGGCCACGGACTGGTTTAATGTCAAAATATTTTCACAAACCGGCCTTAGGGTGGGATGGATAAATGTATCACATGACCAAGACAAGCGTCAAGAGTGAGTCTTAGGCCCTGGCTGGTTGGCTCAGTGGTGGAACGTTGGCCTGGCGTGCGGGAGTCCTGGGTTCGATTCCTGGCCAGGGCACACAGGAGAAGCGTCCATCTGCTTCTCCACCCCTCCCCCTCTCCTTCCTCTCTGTCTCTCTCTTCCCCTCCTGCAGCCAGGGCTCCATTGGAGCAGAGATGGCCCGGGCACTGAGGATGGCTCTGTGGCCTTTCCCTCAGGCGCTAGAATGGCTCTGGTTGCAACAGAGCAATTTCCCAGATGGGTGGAACATCGCCCCCTGGTGGGCATGCAGGGTGGATCCCGGTCGGACGCATGCGGGAGTCTGTCTGACTGCCTCCCCGTTTCCAACTTCAGAAAAATACAAAAAAAAAAAAAAAAAAAAGAGTGAGTCTTAGACAGATGTAACAGAGGGAATCTGGTCACTTTTTAAAAATAAAACATCGTTCAGACTTAAATATAAATAAAACGGAAATAATGTAAGTTATTTATTCTTTCTCTGTGGACCGGTACCAAATGGCCCACGAACCAGTACTGGTCCTCGGCCCGGGGGTGGGGGACCACTGACCTATGACTTAGAGCAATTTGGTAAATTATACCTTTGTAAGCAATTTTTAAACATTTATATTTTTCTTCCTACCTTATCCCTCTAGAAGTTTGGAGACTCTGAATGAGTATTATTATTCTCATGGCAATATGGTTGTTTGCAGAAATTTGATAGAAATGTTATTTTTATAACAGGATACAATTGGAATTGGTTTATTACCAAGACTTTGACTAGAATGTCATTTTTTGTTTGTTTTTTTAGCAAGAGAGAAAAACAGAGACAGAGAGAAGGGACAGACAGATAGGAGAGAGATGAGAAGCATCAGCTCATAGTTGCAAGTTGCACCACTTTAGTTGTTCGTTGATTGCTTTCTCACATGTGCTTGACCAGGGACGGGGGGCTCCAGCTGAGCCAGTGACCCCTTGCTCAAGCCAGCAACCTTGGGCTCAAGCCAGTGACCTTTGGGTCATGTCTATGATCCCACACTCAAGCCGGAAACCCTGTGCTCAAGCCGGAGACCCTGTGTTCAAGATGGTGACCCCAGGGTTTTGAACCTGGGTCCTCAGTGTCCCTGGTCAATGCTCTATCCACTGCACCACCACCTGGTCAGGCTCGAATGTTATGTTTGAGAAAGATATGTATAGACTCTGGATGTCACCAGAAAGCTTTAAGGAATTAAGATTGACTTTGGAAGTTGATAAAAGCCCCTTGGAATAATGGCCCAGAACCTGAATTACGTGGTTCACAACAGTCTTTCCAGGTAAGGAATGAAGGTTGCTTTCTTGCAAACCTCATTCCTTGAGGCAAAGAAGAACCTCAAGACATTTTGAGGAACCTCAAGAACCCGAGAAATTCAGTCAAATCGATAGGCACTGCAGGCAAATACTGTTGGAAAGTATATGGCTTGGCTTCTTATCCCTGCGAGGCTAATTCACGTTCAATCTGGAGATTCCTTATGAAATTCCAGCAAAGCATGAGCCTATATGATCAATTACTATTCTTGCTGTAGTTATGCAAATAATGGGCCAAATTTATTGAAACCAGATTTATATAATAAGTTAATCTTAACTTGGCTAACTTTGATAAAATGAGGGTCATTTGAGAAAGAAAAATTGTGCCTTGGCTGGATAGCTCAGTTGGTTAGAGCATCGTCCCAAAGCATAGAGGTTGCTGGTTTGATCTCTGGTCAGGGCACATACAGGAGCAGATTGATGTTCCTGTCTCTCTTTCTCTCTCCCTTCCTCTCTCACTAAAGTCAATAAATAAAAGTAAAAAAGAAGTTATAAATAAAAATTGTTTCAATAGAAACCACAATGCCCAATTGTAGATATTAGATTCTAATCAGTTGTCTTTAAAATCTTATATTTCACCTGTGACCCGGACTGGATCCTGAATATTTCTAATGAAAGTGTTTGGCTGCAGCCCTCTGAACTAAATGCTTCATTTTTCTCTCTTTTCCTTTGTCATTATTGAAAACTAAAACTTTTTTTTTCTGAGTCTTGCAGTTGTAAATCCCAGCTAGATGACATAATATAAACTTTAGAGAAGTCATCACAATAGCTTATGGTTAGATGGTTCCGGAAACTGATATGGGGGTCCTCAGGTTACAATAGTCTCAACATACAATGTTTTGAGTTTACCATGCTCACTCCCATAAAAACTTTAAAAAATTGAGAAGTGTGTGCTTGGGCTTACACCGTTAGTGTTGTACTTATGGACCACGTGGGCGAACCATATAGTTTGTTTGCCTGCCATGGAAGAATACACGGTAATGCGGCTATGAGTGAAGGAGTTGGCGACCCCCAGTATGCTTACCTACCCCATTTTGGACTGTTAAAAGTGCAAGTGTTCCATTTGCATTAGGCTAGGCTAGGGTGTGTTTGGATTTACACCAAAATTCGGATTAGTCACTGTCTAGGAACAAAACTATTTCGTAACCTGAGGACCCCCTGTACTGTGTAAGCCACACAGAGGGCTCGCCTGAGCTGGTGTCAGGACGTTCATCAGGGACAGTTGGATTGTGGGCCAGGGGAACCTGTCAGATTGTCACTGCTTGCATTTATTTTAGCAAAAATGAAGATCTAAGTCTTTCATCTGGAAGTCTTCTTGACTGGCAGTCTTAAAGACTCTGCTGTGGTTCCTGCTTATAAATTGAATGCTGAGATGCCCCCTCTAAGTCTCAGGGACCATCTCGGAATCAGCGGGCATGTGAGATTGTAGGCACGATGGGCGGACAAGATTAGTTTAGAACCGTGATGGTGAATCTATGACATGTGTGTCAGCACTGACACACGTAGCCATTTTCGATGACACACGGCCACATGCGGCTACATACCAGAGAAGTATGGGGCCACTTGCTGAGAAAGACATTTCATTCTTGGCTCCTGCATGGCCAGCTACAGTAGCCGAGGATAAAACATTTGCTGTAGTGTAGACACTCTGTGCCAGAGGTCTGTAAGCCAAAACAACAGAACTCCGGCACAGAGCGTCTAGTTCTGGGACTTCCAGTTAGGCCATTAGGGGATCTTTGACCTCACTTCCGGCCGGAGGAGCAGGGAGCAGCGGAATGCCGCGGGGGCGCATCTCTGCGGGCCCTGTGATCGCCATTACCAGCAATCACATAACCACAGCAACCATCATCCAATCTACTGTTCTGGGGTGTCGTGGATTTCTAATTTACCATCATTACTGAGATAAGTGAGGGGGGAGGCTGGGAGAGGCGAGGGCCTGTGCTATGGGTGCCATTTCCCGCCATTAGAAATAGCGGCAGCCATCTTAATTTACATAAGATGCAACTTGCAGAATTTCAAGACAGCATCTGGGCTCAGGTGTTTGTCGACTTGAGGTCAAGCTTGAGAATCTGGAAAGGTGCCGCTTGGAGAATCAAGAGGAGTGCCACTATGAACAGGAAATTTGGAGTGCCTGGAACTGATTACCAGACAATTTTAGCACCCTGAAAAATATAGCAATGGCTTTACTCACAATTTTTCCTTCTACGTACTTTTTTTCCCCCCTCTACGTACTTTTGTGAGACCTTATTCTCAGCGTTAAATAATATCAAAACCAACAAAAGAAACAGATTGACAGATGAAGTTAGTAGCGCTTGCTTGGGCTTGAAGTGTACAAAATACCAACCTTCAATTGAAGATTTAGCCAATGAAATTTAGCAACAAAAAAGTCACTAATAGGCAGGTTAGTTAAAGAATTTCCCCTCCCCCTCACTTATCTTAGTTCACGGCACCCCACACAAGTTAAATAATATCAAGACCAACAAAAGAAACCGACTGACAGATGAACAAAGAAGTCACTAAGCAGGTAAGTTAAATAATTAGTTTTTGGTTTATTAAATACAGTTATATATTACAATTATACATTTTTGTTATTTAAACTATAAATATCGTGGAATTATGGGTTTTTTCTCGCAGTGACACACTACCCGAGTTATGCTCGTTTTTTTTGGCGAATTTTGAAACACCAAGCTCAAAAGATTGCCCATCACTGGCTTAGAAGTTAATCTTCCCTCTTGACTGAACCTGTGCTCAGCTGCCCGATATTCCTCAAGACTGAGGAATGATCAAAACAACAGGGGGAATTATAATTGTACAGAAACCTTATTTCTTTAATCTGGCTTTTTATTTTGATTTCTTTTCTACTGACTTAAACTGGTCTCCGTGCCCTGACTTGCCCACCTTCCTCTCCCCTGCTTAATCATGAAGCCCTTAGGACAATGAGCTTCAGGTCAGCATCCAGTAATCTTACAGACAAGGTCCTGGGGCTGTTGGCTATTGAGACAGTTTTTTTATTTTTATTTATTTTTATTTTTCTGAAGTTAGAAGCGGGGAGGCAGTCAGACTCCTGCATATGCCGGACCAGGATCCATGTGGCATGTCCACCAGGGGGTGATGCTCTGCCTATCTAGAGCGTTGCTCCATTGCAGCTGGAGCCATTCTAGCGCCTGAGGCAGAGGCCATGGAGCCTTCCTTAGCGCCGGCCCAACTTTGCTCCAATGGAGCCTTGGCTACAGGAGAGGAGGAGAGAGATAGAAAGGAGAGGGGGAAGGGTGGAGAAGCAGATGGGTACTTCTCCGATGTGCCCTGACTGGGAATTGAACCCAGGACTTCCACACGCTGAGCCAACACTCTACTACTGAGTCAACCAGCCAGGGTGAGACAGAATTTTTAAATCAAACTAAACATACTATCCTGGCCCCAATTGTGTTTTAGTTTCAAACCCAGGAAAGCAGAAGGATCCCACAGAACAAATCCTTGTAAAATTGGACAGAACAACTCCATGGCTGACATCAGGACCAGATGCAATGATCAATTACCCCCTACCCAAGCACCAACCAATCAGTAGCGACCACAACCCTAACTCTATTAGTCACTATGCTTAGTGATTTTTCCCCCTATATAATCCATCCTTTGGAAGCCATCAGGGGCTAGGTCTTTGAGCATGACCTGTGACTCCAGGCTTTGCACCATCTCCTTGATAAATCCTCTCTTTCTTAGCAAAATAAACAACCCCCCCCAAAAAACAACAACAACAAAAACCGCAGGTGTAAAAACCTGGACAAAGAGCATAGAACGCTCCTATCACAAACAGAAATCTAGTGGTTTTGCTCTTCCCACGGGTCCATTGAGAAAGCACCAATTCACGTGGGGAGAGAGGCTGACTGAATCTACAGGACGGGTCATCTTATCTAGTGAGGACTCCTCCACTGATTGCCTCCCAGGGGCATTTACAATGAACATGAATATCTTCGCATTCTGTGAGCATTTTAAGAAGCTGTCTGCAGACCTCTGTATTAGACCATCATGTCATCAAGTTCCCAGGTGTGTTCTTTCCCAGTCTCTGCAAATGGCCAGCCCATCAGATATTGCTCTGAGTTCATGTCAATTGGCACCATAGGCTTTCCTTCGTCTGCACCACGTGGATAGCACGTGTACTGCCCACCAAGAGGATTACCCTTTCCTTCACCACCATGTTTCAGGGCCCCCTGGAACAGGGCTGTATGCAGCAGCTGTCCACTCTGGCTGGCACTGACTTACTGTGCAAAGCCTTCCGTAAATCAGACCTGTTCTTTTTCCTCTCCCCTTTGAAGGTGCTGACTGTACACTAAGAGAGAGGAGGTGAAGCAGGAGAAACAAGTAGCATGGGACTGTGAAGCACCGGCTTAGCCAGTTCATTTGTGCCTTATGAATCTGCTTGGGCACAGCACTGTATACATCACTCCAGTTTCTAGTGGGATGCCACTGTGTGAATCCAATTTAATCCTTCTGTAGCTCAGATGGCACCTAGTTCGTGAAGAACATTTGGGTACAGTCATCACTTGATGTTCCAGAAATCAGGCATTCAGTTCCAAGGTGCAGTAGAAAACTAGAAGCTGCTTTCTAAAATGTAGAAGAATCATTGGCAGAGACTAGCATGGCTGTAGCTGTGATACTCCTATTGGGACTTGCCAGAGGCACCACATGGCGTCTTTGGCTGACACCTAAGTCAGGCACGTGGATCTACCAGGCGTAATGCCCAAGCAGTGGGGCAGCTTGTATCATAGCCTGGACTTTCTTTCTCTCTCTCTTTCTTTCTTTCCTTCTTTCTTTCTTTCTTTCTTTCTTTCTTTCTTTCTTTCTTTCTTTTTTTTTTTGTGTGTGTGAGAGAGAGAGGCAGGGTGAGAGAGAGGCAGAGTGAGAGAGACAGAGACACAGGAACATCGAGCTGTTCCTGTATGTGCCTGACTGGGAATCAAACCGGTGACCTCTGCGCATTGGGACGACGCTCCAACCAACCGAACTATCTAGCCAGGCATTTATTTATGTATGTATGTATGTATGTATGTATGTATGTATGTATTTGATTTTTAGAGAGACAGCTCACTTGTTGTTCCACTCAGTTGTGCATTCATCGGTTGCTTCCCATGTGTGCCCTGACCAGGGATCAAACCTGCAACCTTGTCGTTTTGGGATGATACTCTGATTGAACTAACCAGCCAGGGCCTAACTTTTACTTTTTTTTTTTTTTTTTTTTTTTTTGTATTTTTCTGAAGCTGGAAACGGGGAGAGACAGTCAGACTGACTCCCGCATGCGCCCGACCGGGATCCACCCGGCACGCCCACCAGGGGCAACGCTCTGCCCCTCCGGGGCGTCGCTCTGCCGCGACCAGAGCCACTCTAGCGCCTGGGGCAGAGGCCAAGGAGCCATCCCCAGCGCCCAGGCCATCTTTGCTCCAATGGAGCCTTGGCTGCGGGAGGGGAAGAGAGAGACAGAGAGGAAGGAGGGGGAGTGGAGAAGCAAATGGGCACTTCTCCTATGTGCCCTGGCCGGGAATCGAACCCGGGTCCCCCGCACGCCAGGCCGACGCTCTACCGCTGAGCCAACCGGCCAGGGCCCTAACTTTTACTTTTTAATTTTTCCATTTACTAGAGCAGGGTGGAGAGAGAGCGAGAGAGAGGAGTATCAACTCATTGTTCCACTTAGTTGTTCTATTTAGTTGTGCACTCATTGGTCGCTTCTCGTATGTGCCCTGACTCAGATCAAACCCACAACTTCAGTGTACCAGATGATGTTCTATTTATTGCGTCACCTGGCCAGGCCCCATAGCCTGGAATTTTGAATAGCCTTTTTTAGATCTAGACCTAACATTGTCAGATTTACAGGTTATTCAGAAAGTGAGTCAAAGCACCTTGTCCAAGGGTAATATGTATTGACTCCAAGATCCAAAAGACATGCCATACATTGCTCCTCTTCCTTTATGGTGTATGACGTAGGGGACAGTGACTTGTCTCTCACATTAGAAGATATCTGATGTTCCCCAGGCCTCTAGCCTGCTGGAAACTTCTCTGATGTGAAAGGCCCTTGAAGTTCCACAAGGTTCATCTCTGACTCTCAGATACACATGTGTCTAAGGCACCTAAGACGCTTGCTTTTTCCTGTTCAGAGTCCAGTTTGCATAATGGCATCAATTAAATGTGTCAGCATAGTGTTCTCTGTGTTTTCAAGACTATTTTGGTCCCTCTGGACCTTGCAGTTTGCAGAAGAATGGCAAAACCCAGGGGTAAAGGTATACTGTTGAATGCAAACTGAGTGTAATTTACCATACTCATGGTAATTTACCACACTCAAGAGACAGCATTTGCTAGTTCACAGTAGTCATGCACCAGTTGCTGGGGTTTGTAATGCATTTCTCCAATAAAGATATTAAATCTAGAATTGCAGCTGTGATTGGGGATGAGGTTGCAATCACTACACTTGCATCTCTCACATCCCTGATGGTGGCCCTAATCCCTGCAGTTTCTCCAGGGTTGCGGCCTTGCTTTTGGTTTATAACTTGGCAGGGTTAGGAGGGCAACTCCAGAGATTTCCACTTGGCCCTTTTTAGCAGTGCCGGGGAACCAAAGGCAGATTCTGCCAGCTACTGAGAACTAATTTCACAATAAATTTTACGATGGGCCCTGGTCATATAGCTCGGTTGGTTGGAGCATTATCCCAAAGCACAGAGGTTGCTGGTTTGATCATCGGTCGGGGCACATACAGGAATGGCTCGATGTTTCTCTCTCTCTCTCTCTCTCTCTCACTCTCTCCCCCTCTTCCTCTCTCTTGCTGAAATCAATAAATAAATAATTTAAAAAAGATTTTGCAACGGGGGAAATAACCACAGCACAAATCTGAGGGCTTCAGGACTGTGGCCTTTAATCTCTAAAGTCCTTTGGTGCTAATTGGTCTTCATGGGTCTAGTATTCAAATTAACCTCTGAAGCTTCAGTGAATTTGCAGTGTCATTTTAGCAAAGTGGGAGCTATGTTTCCCAGAACTCTCTTTCCTGCAGTCCTGACTCAATGGGGGCCATGAGTGACATTTTGGGCAAGACTTGGAGAGTAGAAGTAAGACAGGAGTTGTATCCTTTACCCGCAACGAAAGTTGGTGCGGGGCCCCCAGCAGCAGCCACAGCTTGCTCACGATGACTCTCACTTGCGAGCTACCTTGTTGCCTGGGCAGCAACTGGGTCCACCGTTCCTTCGGCTTTCACCAGATCCTCCAACTTCTGTCACTTCCGTTCCAGGTGTGTGTCTAGCTCTCTGAGAGTGTGCCAGCTTCTCATGAAGGTTGCTTCTCCTGTGTGCTGTGACTGGGAACCGAACCCAGGACGTCCGTACGCCGAGCCGAAGCTCTATCCCCTGAGCCACCAGCCAGGGCTCAAATAAATCTTTATCTACAAAAACAGGTGGTGGGCCAGATTTGGCTTCTAGTTTGTCAATCCCTGGTGCAGATGAACCACAAAACAATAAATCAACCTCTGATATAGTGTTTGTTGATTGGTAATTTAACTATTCCCACTATGGCCGATTTCACACCACCAATGTAAGGTCACCGAATACTGTTCAGACGAGATGTGTGTAAGTAGCACACAATTCTGTAGGATTCCCACCAGACACAAACAATAGATATAAGAACATAAATAAAAATAAAATCTAGTAAACTAATTAGGAAGTAATAAGGTGTATTTACCTTTGTTATTAATATAATTGATTTAATGGGAAGTTTATATACTTTAATAATATAACTTAAATTTTTGTCATATAATTTAATTGTGTTTAACAACTGGCTGGTAAAATTCAGCTTTAAAGAGTTAGCAAGGCCCTGGCCGGTTGGCTCAGCGGTAGAGCGTCGGCCTAGCGTGCGGAGGACCCGGGTTTGATTCCCGGCCAGGGCACACAGGAGAAGCGCCCATTTGCTTCTCCACCCCTCCGCCATGCTTTCCTCTCTGTCTCTCTCTTCCCCTCCCGCAGCCGAGGCTCCATTGGAGCAAAGATGGCCCGGGCGCGCTGGGGATGGCTCTGTGGCCTCTGCCTCAGGCGCTAGAGTGGCTCTGGTCGCAACATGGCGACACCCAGGATGGGCAAAGCATCGCCCCCTGGTGGGCAGAGCATCGCCCCTGGTGGGCGTGCCAGGTAGATCCCGGTCGGGCGCATGCGGGAGTCTGTCTGACTGTCTCTCCCTGTTTCCAGCTTCAGAAAAATGGAAAAAAAAAAAGAAAAAAGAAAAAAAAAAAAAGAGTTAGCAAGATGCAGACCTGACACACCATTGCATTCAGGGAATAGTGCGAAATCCAGTGGCTGGAACCCAGTAGGGAGTGGGGGGACAATGAGAAGTGTGGCTGAAGGGTTTTCGGGAGGATCAGGCTAGGCTGGGCCTTGTGGGCCTGGTAAGGTAGGGCGTGTTTCAAACAAGGGAGTGACAGAACCAGAGGGCTTCAAGAAGAAGCACTGTGTGCCTGACCAGGCGGTGGCGCAGTGGATAGAGGGTCAGACTGGGACGCAGAGGACCCAGGTTCAAAACCCAGAGGTCCCCAGCTTGAGTGTGGGGACCCAAGGTCGCTGGCTTGAGCAAGGGGTCACTTGGTCTACTGTACCCCCCCCCCCCCGTCAAGGCACATATGAGAAAGCAATGAACAACTAAGGTGCCACAACAAAGAACTGATGCTTCTCATCTTTGTCCCTCTCTGTCTCTTTCTGTCCTGTCACAAAAAAAAAAAAAAAAAAAAAGAAGCGCTGTGCATACCGAGAGGAGATTGCGTTTGCTGTGGGAAGCCTGAGGCAGGTAGGTCAGTTAGGAATATGTTGATGTAACCAATAGAGAAACTCTTAGGGCTCAGACTAAGCCAGATGGGGGGAAAGAGAGGTGGCATATGCTAGTTATTCAGGAGCCAGGATGTAAAGGACATAGTGACAGGTAGGTGGTGCTGTGGAAAGGGTGAGGAAGACATTAAAGAGACACCAAGAATTGGGGCTGAGTATCTGCTTGAAATGGGGAAGCCAGTCCCTGAAACTGAGAGCACTGGAGGAGCTGGTTTAGGCAGAAGATGGGATGTTTGATTTTGAACACAGTGCATTTGACAAGGCTGGAGAACACCAGGAAGGGAGCTCCGGATTGGAGACCCAGTTGGGACAGAAGACCCAGGATCTTGCCTCCTATAGCTCCAGCTCATGGGAGTGTCCTCATGCCTGTCTCTGGTCTGGCTCTAAGCCACCTCTGGAAGCCACATCCCCTCGCTGGGACTTAGTCTCCCCATTTGTAATGGGGTGTTAGGCTCTGATGCCTGTGCCTTGCCTGGGTGTTGTGAAAATCCCATGAGATTGGGGGTGGGGATGGAGTGGGGATGGAGGCGGCTGTTCCTGCCCCATCCTTTGCCCACTGGACTGTGCCAGGGAGCTCTTGGGAAGGAGAGGGCTGGCTGGCTGGGGGCTTCAGATTCATGCAATCCCGCTGGTTCACAGGAGCTAATCTCAGGTCTACAAACAAGATTGAGAAAGGAGCCACCGCTCACCCCCCCCCTTTCCCCTCCATCCTCTCGTCTGGATGGCCGGCAGCCTTGCTCAGGTGTTCCTGCCCTTCAGTCCCCTTTCCACTAGGACCTCCTGGGAAGCTGCCCAGTTGTGTTGGCAGATCCCCACATTCTGCTCTGTGCCTGCCTTCCCTTCCCTACCTTTGCCTCTTCCTCGCACTCCAGCCACTCTCAGGGGCTTTTCTAAGACCGCTCTTTCAAATGCGCTGCAGGGGTTGCTGGGGCGTGTGAGGGGTAGGACAGGTCTTCCAGTGGTGGAAACTGGGGCTTGCATGTCGTTTCCGTCCTAGCTCAGCTTCTCCTGCTGGGTGAGCCTGGGCATTCCACCTCCTTTGTACCTCATTGTCCCCTTCTGTGAAAGAGGTACAGGAATAACACGTATCTCACCAGGTTGTTGTAAGACTCAAGCACAGAGAAAAACACCTAGCACAGAGCAAGTGATTAATAAATATTAGCTATTGTCATTGCTCTCATTGATGTGCCTTTGAGCAAAGTAGGAAGAGGCACCCTTGCCTCAAAATGCTTTATTCCACTTGCTGGAAAACTCGTGGAGTCAATGTGCCAATCCTTAACATCTACAACATGAAGGGTGTCGGTCCAGAGGAGCCCTGACAACATGAGTTTGGGGAACATTTCCATGTGCCAGGTACTGTGTTAGGTGCCGTATGTCGACTACTGTTCACTGCCCAGGAAGAAAATGGTTCAGTTCAAAGGCTCAAGGGCTAAGACCAAGGCCATGTAACCAGCAGGTGGTGGCAGAGACAGGGTTTGAACTCCAAAGCACTTATGGAGGTAATTGCCTCCATCAAGTCATCACCCTGGCTGCTACTTACACATCTGTCTGAGACATTAGTGTGAGCTCCTCCAGGCAGGGACCATGTTTCACCCGCTACCGGAGCCCTGGGAACGTGTATAGTGGGCACCGAGTGAGCAGTATCACACGTGTGTTGATGGAGGGAGACCCTCTGCAGGGCACTGAGTCTCGGGGCTAGACCCTGTTCCCGCGGGTTGTGGCTGAGGCTGGAGATGTTTGGGCCCAGGCGTCCCAGAGGCGTCCCTGCTCAGCCACCGAAGGCTCATATTTAATTCGGGGCCTACTTAGGGTCTGTCCTTGCTCCTACATCAAACAGAGAAACGGTCTCGCAGGGCCTGATGTTTCCAGTCAGTCCCTGAATCTGGATTTTTCTGAGTCCAGAGTTGTGCTGGCTGCTCAGGTGGGGCAGGTGTGTAAAGGAGAGCCCGCCTGCCTGAGGGTCAGGGAAAGCAGGAGAGGCCTGTCAGGGCAAATCTTAAAGGCAGGTTGGAGCTTTCCAGGAGAACCCAGAGCAAGATGAAGGCTGTTCCTGGCAAAGATATGACCTGAGCTAGGGCTACAGACAGGGAGTAGGACAGCGGCAGCTACCTTCTTGGCCTGGAGCCACAGTATGCTTGTCTTTGGGTAGATGACTTTGATTCTAGTACAATTCTTTACTGCTATTTAATGCCGGAAACCTAATTATGTATTTGCATATCTATAATTATTGCCTTTTTGCCTCTCCAGAGCTGCACTGCTAAAAAGTGGGGTGCTATCAAAATAGCCCCCTTTTCAGGCCCAGGAGTTTCTTACAACCTGTCAACCAACCACTGTAGTCTCCATTGCTCAAACAGGCCAATGACTGTCTCGGTGGAAAATGAGGAGCTGCTAGCAATGTCCTGGTTTCTCCACTTGACATTCTTTTGGGGGAAGGCCAGGGGGTCAGCCTAGCCTAGAGCATTTATTCCCATAGCCCTCTGATAGCACTTAGGAGCACAGACTCTGAAGCTACAGTCTGGGATCAAACCTTAGTAGCCACTTTTTAGCTGTGTAACCCTGTCAGATAACCTCTCCAAGTTTGTTCCCTCACCCATAAAATGATAACTATCTTCTAAGTTTAAAAATATATAAATCCTTTAAATGATGGCTGGCACATAGTAGAGCATGTTAGCTATATTTACTTGTCCAGATATGTTAATATAGCTGTACATTGTAAAGTAGAAAAGTAACAGAAGTCCTGGTTATCTGCTACTCTTTTTTCTTTTCTTTAAACGGGAGAGACAGACACAGACAGGAAGGGAGAGAGATGAGAGGCATCAACTCGTAGTTGCAATACTTCAGTTGTTAATTGATTGTTTCTCATATGTGCCTTGACAGGGGCAGTGGGGCTCTAGCAGAACCAGTGACCCCTTGTTCAGGCCAGCGACCACGGGGTCTTGTCATGATCACAGACTCAAGCCAGCAACCCCGTGCTCAAGTCGGCAACCTCGGTATTTTGAACCTGGGTCCTCAGCGTCCCAGGTCAACGCTCTATCCACTGTGCCACCACCTGGTCAGGCTCTGCTAGTCTTAAGAGAGGTTTCATTTGAAGGTGCTGGGTGTCTTACTGTGCTAAAGGACATTAGAGGCAGAGAATGATCCTCATTTGAGTCATCAGATCTGTCTTCTCCTTGCGGGGAAGGAAGGCCAGTAGTGAAGTTGGTGATTCAAAAGGGGAGGTAAAATACTGAGTTCAGACTTCCTCACTTGGAATGATCCTTCTTCCGGCCTCCGCTCTAACCCCCTGCAGTCCATCCTCTTTGTTTACCATCCGCTCCAGTTTCAATGTTTCTCCACGAGCTCCAAGAAGAGAAAGGCTCTAGTTGCTTTGTTCACCTGTGTCCCCAAGTTACAGAGATGATGCTCAGTAAATGTTGCTGAACTGAATTAAAATGATTTAGATTTTCTCAGAGGAGTATGAGTGGGGCTGAGGTGGCTCAGTTGATCGAGGGTCAATGACAGCGGTGAGCCTTTGCAAGGAGCAGTGGAGGAACTTGATGGAGGCTGGGTCCTGATCCTCATGGTGCCCACAGCTATTCTTGGGCTTCTGCCTCATCCTCAAATGTGGGGGATCTCACTTTCAATGACTTACATACGACTTGCACATTTTAAAGATATTTTATTAAAAAAAGAAAAACCAAACGAACAAAAAACCCAATCCAAGAACTCGGTTCTGGGAGTCTGGGAGCAGCTTAGGTCTGTGGCAAGGGTGGAACCTGGAAGAGGGATGGTGTGGGGACCTCTGACCCCTGTGAAGAAGAGCTAGGGCCCCGAGAGGCTGGCAGGCAGGGCCCCTCTCTGCGGCCTGGGCTCATCCGCTTAGAAAAGACTAATGGGACTCAAACCCCAGGAAAAGGCAGAAAAGGAGTCCTGGACATGCCTCAGACCTCTTGTAAGTCACCAATCAGTTAGGAAGGAGAGGATGGCCCAGCCGATCGGGCCTATCAGCACCCTCCCCAAAAGCGGGAGGCGGGATCAGATAGAGAGATATACGCCCAAGTACAGCGTGGTGCTTAAGCCCCTCAAAGTAGGGGACCTGATAAGGCAGGCCCTGTAGGCAGCCCCAGGCTGGGCTCCCGGAGCTCAGTGGCCCTGGAGGCGGCGGGGCAGTGCCCGGATGGGCCGAGGTGGGGGATTGTCTAGGACTGGTTCTGGCCGGATCCGCACACCGACCCGGCGCTTCTGCTTGCGCAGCAGGTAGTTGGAGTACTGTACCTCGGGCATGGCCAGCTTGAGGCAGGCTTCAGTGGCCGGGCCAGTGCCACCATTGGGCAGGTCGTAGCCCATGATGTCCACCTTGCGGCTGGGCTGCCATGGCTGCAGTTGCTTGGTGCGGATCTGCGCGGCGGGCCGCAGCACCGGCTCATCGCCGAAGCAGTGCCGCAGCAGGCGCTCGCGGGCCTCGCGCAGCTCGCGCGCCTCCCGCTCCACGCAGGCACGGCCGGCGCGCGCCACGCGGCGCCAGAAGGTGGCATTGAAGTGGTCGTAGAGGCCGGCGTCGAGTGCGTTCCAGGCTCGCGCGGCCCGAGCCAGCGCCGCGGGAATGGCGGCCAGGCGCGAGGTGGCGGCGCGCGCGTTGAGCTTGGCATAGAGCACGTCCTCCAGGTCCCAGGCCAGCAGGCGCCGCAGCAGCACGAGCGACTCGTCGAAGTACTCGGCTATCATGACCAGCGAGAAGACCTCCTCCACCTGGCGGATGAGGCCCGCCAGGTAGGCGGCGTCCTCGCGCGGGCTGCGCTCGTTGTCGCCGCCCAGGTCGTAGGCCAGCGTGTTGTGCGCAAACATGGCGAAGTGCTCGCCCGCGCGGTAGTAGGCCTCTGGCGCGCGCAGGAAGGCCTCGAGCGACGCGTTGGGCACACGCCGGAAGGCTGGGCAGTACTGGTTGTAATAGCTAAAGAGCGACTCGAACATGGCAGCGGGCTCGCGCAGAATGGTGATGTAAATGGTGCCCGGGGGCATGAGGTGCTCGAGCTCCACACGGTCGAAGCGCAGGTGGCTGGCCAGCATGTGGGGCGGCCGTGTGGCCGGGTGCACGAAGTGCGCCGAGAAGTTGCGAGGGTAGCAGAACTGGTGCTCGCAGCTCGGGTGTGGCAGGGCCACCGTCAGGTTGTGGCGCTCTGCGAAGCGGAACAGGATGTTTTGCACTGTAGTGCCCGCAGTCTTATGTGTCTTCAGGAAGGCCACCGTCATGTGCTTGGGTCGCGGCGGGGAGTCCCGCAGAGGCGGGCAGCTCAGAGGGAACAGCTTAGGGTACCTGCAGGGTCCAGGGAGGAGGGTGTGAGAGGTGTGCCGCTTGCCCCATGCCCCTTCCCAAGCATAGTGGGGTGGGCTACAGAATGGCCCGTTTTGGGCTTTACCCACAGAGCAGGAGAGGGTTATGGTAGGCGGCCTTTAAGATGACCCACGTGATCCCTGCTGGCCTCCTGGTATTCATGCTCTTGTTTATTTCCTTCCCCTTGAGTATGGGCGGGACTTATTGATGCCTCTAAGGAATAGAATAGGGTAGAAATGATGGATGTCACTTATGAGATTCCATTATAAAAAGACTATGGCTTCTATCTCGGTGTCTTTCTCTAGGATAACACATGCAGGGGAAAGCGAACTGCCATCCTCATAGTGTGAGCAGCACTATGTGGAGGTACCATGTGGCAACAGTTCCCAAGGAATTAGGCCTTCAGTCTATCATAATGCTTGAAGAACTGAAGTTTGCCAAATAACTACTTGAGTGAGCTGGGAAGGGGAGCCCTTCCAATCAGACCTTCCGATGAGTTGGCAGCCCATGAGACCTTGAGCCAGCTAAGCCCCACCTGGATTCCTGATTATTATCACACAGAAGTGAGATAATAAATGTTTGATGTACTCAGCTGCTAAATTTTGAGGTGATTTGGTTACACAGAAATAGCTAACTAGTACAGGAACAACGGCCCATGGAGATCCTTGAGGAATTCCACTCTACAAATGTAGAAACTGAGGACCAGAAGGAGAAAAATCATTTACATAAGTCTGGCAACCCATACAAAGTCTCCAAATCCTCTTGCTCTCTGTCTTCTTGTTCATTTTTATTTATTTACTGGCTCCTCACCTTGTGGACAAGTGACTTGGGCTTTGAGGCTACCCATTTGTTATATGATTCGGTTAAGACTTCTGGAGCTTTATTTACTCATTCATTCAGCCAATATTTTTTTTAGCATATCCTGTGTGCCAGACACTGTTCTAGGCTCAAGAAATATGATAGTATAAGAAGCAGATAATACTCCTAGTCCTCAGGAAGGTTTCATTTCTGCTTCCTCGTTCCTGAAAAAGGGCATTTGGGATTACAGATAACCCGTAAGCTCTCTCCAGACTTTGAGGCACTCTCTTGTTTCTTTTCCCCTATCCTAATCATAATGTGATGAGGACAACTTTAAGCAGCTTTGAGAACACCATTGAGATTTCCTATCGGTGGCCAATTTTGGCTCAGGATAATGTCTACACAGACGCCCATTTAAAGACCAGCAAATCATCCGGCAAAGGGGATTGGGCCCACTCACCATTCTCCAGGGCATACCATATAGAAAACGGGCAAAGTTGAGGCCCTGAGGGGTGCAGGGATTTGTTGGGCTCACCCGTGAGCCAGGGGTAGGGTCAGAGCTCCTGTTAGGCACCACATGATATCCTGTGTCCGGGTGACTAGCTGGGACACACATATCATCAGTTCTATTTTATGTTGAGGAAACTGGGGCTCAGAGGAGGGGACTTTCCCAGCACAACAGAAGTAGTGAGAAGCTGTCTGCAGTCCTTTGGAGAGGCACCTGAATGTGATGCCATGCAAAGGACTTTGGCTGGATCAGAGTCCCAGTCACTGACTGGCTCTATTACTTGAAGCAAGTCACTCAGCCATTTCAGTGAAGATCAGTCCTTGCCCTGGGAGGCTGTGTGGATCTAAAGAGACATAGGGAAAGCACTTTCTGTGAAGAGAGAAGGAACAAAGCCCAGCAGACGACTGGCTCTTTTGACAGGTGCAGGGGATGGGAAGACGCCCTCTCAGTTCTGGTGCTAACCGCCCTTCCCCTGGGCCCCACCCCCTCACCGAGGCCCCAACTCCTTACCAGCTAAGTTGTGTCCCTTGGTGGATGAGGAGGCTCAAGGTGCTGCATCCTAGCACCAGCAGCAGGACTTTCCTGCGGCTCATCATCTTGGTGGCCTGCTGCAGGCGCTGGAGGCTGGGTGCCATGATGGGTTGCCCAGCCCTGAACTGGCCAGGGTCTTGCTATCCGGGATGCCCTTTACTGGCACTCATGGGGGCTCCTGAGGCTCTGGTAGCAGGGCCAGTGCTCCTGAGAGGCCTGGCAGGAGAAGGAGGCAAACAGGTTTGTAGTGGGCAGAGGAGATGGGCTCCGAGCCCCAGCAGACTGCTGCAAAGGAGAGCTCCCAAGAGTGGGGTGAGCAGAGAGGCCAGGGAAGATCAGATTCCTCCCTCCCGCCACCAAGACCCTATCTCCACTCTGCTCCAGATAACTTGGTCTTGGGTGGAATTACAGGCTCTGGGCTGTGACCAGCCCTTCAGGCTACAGCCACTCCCTTACGCCCTGTCTGCTCTGCCTGCCCCTAATTTGTCTTTGTCTTCTGGCCATTTGTATCTGTCTCCCCAATAGAGTTGCCTTGGCACCAAGGCTTGGCTCAGAGCACAGAAGTGTCACCTCAAGGTTTCCCCTCCTCCAGGACTCCTTACCTGATGGCTTCAGACAAGGGCTGGTCATGATGCTCCAAAAACTGGGCTCAAAAACACCGACCAGACCTTTACCTTCTCAAAACTCTGACATAAGGGGTCAAAACTGTAGGCTTACTACGTGTACTGTCTTAATCCTGTTTAACACCTCAACCCTAACAGGTATTATTCCACCTTACAGACAAGGAAGCTGCAGCTGTAGAAGGCGATGCCCCTTGTCTGGGCCACACAGCTGGTACTAGCAGAATCTGGGATCAGATCTGCTCTTTCTGTTTCAGAGTCTATGCCCTTAGACAGGAGTGCTGCTTCCGCAGAGAACCAGTTTCCCCGCCTGCCCCGGACCCTGGCACTGCTGCGTGCTTCTGAGCCCTGAGCCCACCTAGCTGTGCTTCTGCGTGGGAGCCCCACACCAGCACATCCATGAGAGAAAGAAAGGAAGGACTTGAGATCCTGGAACCCTATCTGGATTCCATCCCGACACCTGAAACCCCGGCCGCCCCATCGGCTCACTCTCCAGTGAGAGGTGCTTGCCGCAGCAGCGGCAGCGGTGGACGGCAGTCTGGGAGGGGGGTGGAGGGATGGGGAATGCGGAGGGGCTCCTGTTTACTGCCCCGCTGAGAACCTCTGGGAGCAGGTGGGCCTGCATCCCAGGTGAGTGGCCGGTATAAGAGGCAGAAGGGCTTGCTTTCTGGCCAGTCACCTGTCCCCACAAATGAATGCCTTGGCTCCAGGGCACCCCAGCCTTGGCAGTGCCAATGGAAAGTCAGCTTCAGTAGCAACTGCCTGTCCCCTAGCTAGGGGGGGGTCTCTGCTCCAGGGGCCTCAGTCTCCAGATTCTGGTTCAGCTTCTGCCACACACACACCCCTCTCCAAAGGGGTGGGGGAGCCTGGGACCTTCTGGGCATGTGCATGTGCAGAACTAGGACACCTGGGTCCCAGGAGGGGTGAGGTAATGTGAAAACTCTTTTGACCATCACCTTCCCTGGGGGCCCTGGGCTTCCAATCCCTCTTCTTCCCCTCACCCCAATTAATCCTGGATTACATTTAAACCTGTTTGGGTGGAAAGAGGTCCGGGTTCCGGCCTTGCCTTCTCTCCGGGCCCCATCACCTTGTTTCCTCCTCCAGCTTGCAAACAGACTTAATCTGCCTGGAGCCAAGGGGGGTGAGGGTCCAACCACAGAGGACAGCCAAGGGCAGAGCCGAGGACGTCCACCCCCTCCAGGTCTTTTCAAGGATTGCTGGGGCAGCGGAGGGCTGGCGGTGTCTGGGTGGGCAGCCTGCGGGGGGACATCAGAGCCAGTGGCCCTCTCAGGATGTAGGACTTCTTCCCTTTGTCATTTATCCTGCCTAGAGGACTCGGTGCCCGGACAGGAGTTTCCCAAAAGGCCGAAGTAGGGGGCCAACCTATTCCCATCTTTGCTAAACTCACTGAAACCCTATTTTTCAGAGGACTCTCGGTCAGCCAAAGACATCAAGCCTGGAGGGAACTACGGTGGAATTTCCCCTGGGGGATGCTTCAACCACACAGAAGGGTGATGGAGTGCTTGGTAGCCACCTCCATCCCACTCCCCTCAGCCCCGGGGAGCCAGCTGGCCAGACCCCAGTAGGAGGTGCACTTGGAACCGGTCAGCACAGGAATCCCCCAGGCACCAGTTTCTGCTTGGCCATCGTCAATGATGTGTCGCTCATTACATTCAGATACAGCCTGGTCTATTTCTGAACAGCTTTGGCTATTTAAAAGTTCTTTCTGGGACAGCTAGGATCCTCAGCTTGTCCTCTTCCACCTTCCACTCTGCATGGTTGCTAGCACTACCTTCCTAGACCACAGGGACCATTTCTCTCCGTGACAGAACTTGGGGTGTTTGAAAGCAGAACCCTGTCTCCTCTGGGTGTGCATTTGGCTAGGATAAACATTCCAGGTCCCGATGGGTGCTGCTCACACTGGAGGCGGCCTCCCTTCCTTAGGCAAGTTCACTCCTTAGTGCCTCTTCTGGAGATGGAGTAGGGGCTCTGGCACCTGGGAGGGGCTGCGTTTCCCTCTGGGGTCCCCAGGCCAGTACGGGGTGGATCTGCTGGGGCCAGGGCTTGGCTCCTGCCCCTAAGTGCGTCCCACCACTTCCCTGTTGCTCCTGTGTCTTCTTCGTGAAGAGAGCTTCTCTCAAGCATTCCAGACAGGTCAGTGTGCCTACCTTCATCAGAATATCAGTGCTAATTTTAATCAGAACAATCTATCTCGGGCTACTATTGCCTGGTTTTGCAAATTGCTTTCCTTTCTCCAGGGCAACCGAGAAGAAATGGAATAACTAACTAGCGAGAGAGCTCTGCAAACTGGCCCGAACGCCCACCCACTCCCAAACGAGTCCCTTTCTCTCCCCTCCAAGCTCTAGGGCTGATGTTGGTGCAGTTTTTAGAGGAGGGTGCCCTGGCCTGGACCACCTGGACCTGACTGTTGGCTATCTTAGAGACTCCATCCTTACTTGAGGATGGCACAGCCCAGTGGACAGGGAAACTGCCCAGGGCACTAGAGAGGAAGGGGCCAAAGGCTGAGGAGGCTGCCAATGAGTGTCCCAGGAGATCAAATGTCTTTTACCTCCCTCCTTCCTTTCTCTCCCTGCTTGCGCAAGGTCCCTCCAACCCCCTTTCCCTGTCATCCACCCCCACGTCATCCCTGCCTTTGAATTCCCCTCTCCTCTTCTCTCCATCACTGCCCACCTCCCCCCACCCCCATTCCCTCAGTTTTATCCCAACCTCCCCCAGGGATCCGTCACCAGGATCTGATTCACCATAGGGGACAGGCCAAAACCGCCCTCTCCCCCAATCCTCTCCTGCTCCCTATGGGGCAGGGTGCCCCCCTCTTCATGTTCTCTAGGCACTGGGCCCCCAGGACACTCTCCCGCCTACCC
The DNA here is from genome assembly GCF_036850995.1 of Saccopteryx leptura. Lineage (NCBI taxonomy): Eukaryota > Metazoa > Chordata > Mammalia > Chiroptera > Emballonuridae > Saccopteryx > Saccopteryx leptura. The sequence goes on along the minus strand of NC_089503.1, from coordinate 7,353,329 downwards.
TTTGTCCCCCATCCTGGTCCCGTCCACCCTGCCCCCCAGCCCCAGGTTGGCTACCGCAGTACTCACGCGCCGGCTCTGCCTCCAACCCGGGTAGCTGGTGATTGCCGCCACCTCCCAACCCTTCTCCTGAAATCCACTGCGAGTCTGAGGGCGCCGGGGCCGTGTGCACCAAGTACCCGCGGCTCGCCTCTCCGTGCCTTGATGGGATCAGGTGGCGGCGTCTGCTGGGCTTCGCTGCTCTCCGCTCTGCCCGCTGCCCGCCCCCCATCTCACACTGGAGGCGGGGCGGGGGCGGGGGCCCAGCGGCAGTGCAGGGGAGGGGGAGGAGAGTGGGTAGAGGAGGGGGTAGCCCTGACTCTCATGCAGCCGATGAACATTCTCCGGGTGGCATCTTCAGATGCGGGCATCTTCCCCCTGGCAATATTGCTGAGTCCGGACACCAATGTGGCCAGTTCCCTGCCCCGACTCTACAGAATGGGAAACTGAGGTCCCAAAGATAACCGGATACTCCGGTACTGCTGGACATTCCTGGGCCTCACTGGTCATCCTTGGGCCGGGGGTTCCTGGGGAATTAAGACACGGGTCCATTTACAAGCACCCACATGCTCCTCTCCTTTTCTTCTCTTTCTACCTCCAGCCAAAAACACAGCTCCAGCGCTGGGTCTGGTCCCACCTGCCCTCACACCCCTGGGGACCCCTTCTCCTCCAGCCCCCAAGGCAACCCCTTGCTGCTGACCCACTCTCACTCTCCACCAGAACCTCAGCCCCACGCTCTTCTGATCGGAGCCTCCGTGGGCCTGGGACCCCTGCCCAGGCACTTTGTGGGGGTCTGTTTGCTTCCACCTGTCTGATGGGGAGCTGTCCTGAGAGTGCAGAGATGATATATGTGAACGTTCTATGGGAGCTCTTGTGTGTGGGGGTTAGTCTTGAACTTTCTACTGCCAATTTAGTCCTTAGCTCCTACCACGGGGGGGGGGGGGCAGGGGCTGGGCAGCCGCACTTCCCAGTCACACCAGAAATCAAGAGTCCCACATTTGGTTCTGTGGGTCATGTGGACCCTGCTTTCTCCTGCCCTTGGGGCCTGGTATGGCGAGGATCCTGGTGCTGAGGCAGCCATCCAGAGCTGGCACTGGAAGGAACCGGATTCCATTCTATTTTTATTTTTGTTGGTTATTTTTATTCTTTTTTTTTTTTACTTCTGGATTCCATTCTAGACCTGTACAGGTAGGTATTATGTAAAGGTCCTTGTTAAGGAGAAGGGAGTGGGGACACTCAGAGTCAGAACTGATTGTGGTCCCAGTCTAGCTTGGCTTCCTCTATGAACAATGAGGGTCTGACCCTATCTGGTTCCAGGGCTGTTAGGATAAAATGGGGCCCCACTTGGGATGTCACTTTCTAGCCTAAGCTACACTACCTCCTCACCCATCAGCCCTTCGTTTCTCCTGCTTCAGAGACCCCCATTCTGTTCCCCAGCACATACACGTGGGGCCTCTAGCCTCAGATGACCTGCCATTGGGTCTCCAGTTACAGGGAACAGAAAGAGACACTTCCTTTGTGTCGGGAATGGCTCTGCTTGAGTGGGCGGACAAGCTGGAGGGGAGGGTTCTTTATTCTGTCCCATCTGGGTTTGGCTTCTCTGGGAGTGTCAGGAGACTGGGATGGTGGTAGTGATAGAAATGGGAAGGGTCAAGGTTTGGGCACGAGCCAAGAGAATTTCCTAGCCAGTCCTTTTTCCTGGCCCAGTCCTTTTCTGTCTCATAAACCTCACCTTCCCTGGAGCTGGAGCGGACCTGTCTGCTCCCCTGCCTCCAGCAGTGAGCCTGTCAGAGAACAGAACTAGAATGACAGAGGGACCTCAGAGCTAGTGGCAGAGGTGGAGAGAAAAACTGAATTGACTGGTAAGGACAGAGAGAGGTGGAAGCTGGACAGGCAAGGGGTATCTGCCCCTTTCTCCCTCAGGCGCACAGCCGTTGGCAGGGGTAGGGGGGCAGGAGGCTAGGTCGACCCCCTAGGAGGCTGGTAATGGTGAGGGAAGAAAAGGTACTGAGTTTATTCTGGAGACTAAAAACCTCACAAATCCTGTAGCTGGAAGACTGTTCCTTTTACACACACACCCCTGGCCCCCAGTAAGTATTTATTGAGCGTCTCTTGAACGCCAGACCCCTGCTCACGTTCTTGGGGATAGCAGTGGGGAGAAACAGCAAGAAAGACTTCAAAATTAATGGTAGAGCCTGACCTGTGGTAGCGCAGTGGATATGGATAAAGTATCCCACCTGGAATACTGAGGTCACCGGTTCCAAACCCTGGGCTAGCCTGGTCAAGGCACAGACGGAAGCAACTATGAGTTGGTGCATCGCTCCCTTTCTCTCTGTCTCACTCCTCTCTCTAAAAAGCAATAAATAAAACCTTTTTTAAAAAATGGAGTTTTGAACGTGTTATGGGAGCTTCAAGGAAGATAAGTTAAACAAGAAGCCTTAGCGGAGACGAAATTTGAGCCGGCCTGGAAGGTGAAAAAAGGGGCTTTAAGTGTGGCCCTTCCCCAAGGTCGGCAGCTGGAACTCAGTCCCGGCAGGTCCGCTGTTCTCCGGCCCCGATCGCCTTTCAGCGTATTCATCCACACCTGGGTCGAGGGTGGGCGGGCAATCAGACACTGTTTTATCACAGGCATCGGCTGTAACTTCCCGCTTTTGGCACTCACAACGCATGGCCGCTGGGGAATGAGTCCTTCGGGACTCCCTGGGAACGAAGTCGTCCGGGCATCTCACTCTTGATCAGGGTGTCAGGCCAGAAGGCTGGCGGTCCAGCGCTCCCGCTGGTCAGCCGCTGAAAGCACGCCCTCGGGGAGGGACCAACTTTCCCCAGAGCCCCAACCCCGCTCCAGTCCCGCGGGTTCCGGGTTTTGTCCTCAGAAACCGTACTACAACTCCCAGAAGGCTTCCCGACGAGGCCGCCTACGGACCATTGAAGAACCACAGAGGGTGGGCCTCTATCTGAACAGCCTTCCAACCCTGGAGGGGACGTGGCGTACGGCGCTGCAGGAAGTTCCGGGAAGTGGGCCCGGAATCTGGCCGGAGCTTCCGGGTTGGTCGCGCGCCTTGCTGCAGTTAAGATGGCGACCGAACATCCCGAGCCTCCCAAAGGAGAGTTGCAGCTGCCGCCGCCGCCACCTCCTGGGCACTATGGCGCCTGGGCTGCCCAGGAGCTTCAAGCCAAATTGGCAGAGATCGGAGCTCCCATCCAGGGTGAGGAGCTCTGGAAGTCAAGAGCCGGCAGCGTAGGCCTGAGGGGAAGCGGAGCCTGGTTACCTCGGAGACCAGAGGGTGGGGGGTAGAGACGCAGCTGGGCCTGACCTGGGTCGCTGCTGGCCTGCTTGGCTTGACCTACCTCATTGATCCTCTGCTTTGCCCAGCAGGGAGTCGCGAGGAGCTGGTGGAACGGCTGCAGACCTACACCCGCCAGGTAAGTGTTGGCCGCGGGATGTCGGGATAGGCCGAGTTTCTGGCGGAGGCCTTCATGACTTCTCATCTTGGTCTTCATTCTTTGTGTACCTCGACGCAGCTAGCGGGGCTCGCCCTTTTTGCCTGTTAGTGTCTTTTCCTGCTCCGTTGTAACCGCTTCTATACACGTATTCGTCCTTCCAGTGCCCAGCCCGAGCTCCGGCAGACAGGCACTGGGTAAATTTTGTTATAAAAACGGACTGAACGTTATTTAGTGGAACAGCTGCTCCTGGACTGACCTAGAGTTCTTTATCTTTTGCAGACCGGCATCGTACTGAATAGGCCGGTTCTGAGAGGTGAAGATGGGGACAAAGCAGCTCCCCCTCCCATGTCAGCACAGGTAAGGAGGTGGTTCCATTTTTATGAGATCCCCTCTGTTTAGGGTCGCCTCTTTTCACTTGTAGTGTACTGGGGAGGAAACCAGCAGATTGGGCAGGGAGGTACAGCGATGACAGAATCAGGACCTTTTTAGTTCTTTCTTAGTCCTGATCCTTGCCTCCTTTTCCAGTGTCTGCTCCTCCAAATTCTACTTACCATTTATTTAAGATTCAGCTTAAATATCTGAAGCCTGACTTCAGCCTCCCCACACCAGCTGGAAGCAGTGCTCCGGGGGCACAGTTCCTGTGTTAATTATTGAGACATTAGGACTCTGTGGTTTTATTCCAAACTCTTTATACTTACTTAGTCATTGGAACCTACTGGCTCCTATTTACATTTAAGTTCTCTTAATTTCCGTACCCTTGTGATCCAAAGGTAGGACTTTCTTTTTAGAGTAGTGGCTCTGACCTGGAGTCCATTGACTTCTGTGTTTGGGATGAGGAGTCCTTAGATGGCCTTTAGCGGTGTCTCAGTCTACTGAAATTGTATGCAAAATGTTTTCATGATATTTTTCTGGGGAGAGAGTCGATAGTTTTCATTGGTTGGTACCCTAAAGTTAACATCTTCTCTCGGTATTGTATAGAGCAGTGGTCCCCAACCTTTTTTGGGCCACGGACCGGTTTAATGTCAGAAAATATTTTTAAGGACCGACTTTTAAGGTGGGACGGATAAATGCACAAAATAAAATTATGCGACCGGCGTAAAAACTGTGGTATTTTAAAATATTATTGTTGAACTTGCGAGACAAGCGTCAAGAGTGAGTCTTAGACAGATGTAACAGGGAATCTAGTCATTTTTAAAAAATAAAACATCGTTTAGACTTAAATATAAATAAAACGGAAATAATGTAAGTTATTTATTCTTTCTCTGTGGACCGGTATCGGTCCGCGGCCCGGAGGTTGGGGACCACTGGTATAGAGTACAGGAACTGTGTCATTTGACTTTGAATCCCAGCCCCTGCCTGATAGTAGATCGTCAGCAAACGTCTGCAGTAGGTAAATGCTTCCTAGATTTTATGGTCACATTTCTTTCCACAGCTCTCTGGGATTCCCATGCCTCCGCCACCCATGGGCCTCCCCCCTCTGCAGCCTCCTCCACCACCCCCACCACCTCCACCAGGCCTTGGCCTTGGCTTTCCTATGGCAGTAGGACCCCGTCCACCGAACTTGGGCCCCCCGCCTCCTCTCCGGGTCGGCGAGCCTGTGGCACTGTCAGAGGAGGAGCGGCTGAAGCTGGCGCAGCAACAGGCAGCTTTGTTGATGCAGCAAGAGGAACGCGCCAAGCAGGTAGAGCAGCTAGCAGCCTTGATCTGAGTCCTGAAGGGGCAATGGAGCCTCACCGAGAGCTGAATTCTCGTGCCAAGCCTTCTGGGAAGGTCTCGACCAAACACTAGAACTTAGGCCCTAGGCTAGAAGAGGACCAGGAAGCAGAGTTGTGGCAGATTGACATGTGGGGTACTGGTGCTGGTATGAGCTTTTTTTCTTTTTTAAGCAGGGAGATCATTCACTGAACGAACATGAGCTCTTGGAGCAACAGAAGTGGGTAATGCCCCTCATTTTAACCATCTCATGGTCTAATTCATTGGCTTTCACGTCTAGTGCTTAGTGCCCAAAACAAGATGCACCATTCAAGTTATCCTCAGCTCAGTTTCGGTATTTCCCAAATCATTTCATTTTTCTTGTAGCTGAGGTGTTGGTAAACTGGACTATAGCCTTTTTATTTTTGTATGGCTGCAAACTAAGAATGGTTTTTATTTTTTAAAGGGTTGTTAAAAAATCAAAACAAAACCCAAGAATACATACCAAAGAGTCCATACAATAGCCCATAAAGCCTAAAATTTTTACTGTTTGGCCCATTACATAAAAAGTTTGCAGATCCCTTCTAGTCTTACATGATATCATTTTAGGTACTTTAAAGAAGACTCTGGGCTAATCTAATCATTTGTATCGGATTCAGACTAAATGTGATGGATATAAGTTAGGGAATGATGCATAAGACATTCAGCCCACACATGCATTGTATCAGTTATCTAATGGCTTACTAGGGAGTATTAGAAGAGAGGAATTAATAGCACCAGATACAGACATAATTATGAGGTACTGTCTTTGTCCAGATTGTGCTACATCTTGGGGGATAGACATAGGAATTCATTGTTTCTTAGAAATACCTTAGTTTTGGGGGAATAAAACTTGTCGAACAATAGAAGTCAGTATTTAGCTCAATATCAAGTTTTCTCTAAGAACTAGAAGTCTCCCAGGGTTTTCTTTTTTTTTTTTTCCTTTTTCTTTTTTTTTTTTTTTAGTGATAGACAGGAAGGGAGAAACATCAGCTTGTAGTTGTGGCACTTTAGCTGTTCATTGATTGCTTCTCATACATGCCTTGACTGGGGGGGGCTCCAGTGAGCCAATGACCCCTTGCTCAAGCCAGTGACCCTGGGCCCAAGCCAGCTACCTTGGGCTCAAGCCAGAGACCTTGGCTTCACACCAGTGACCTTTAGGCTCAAGCCAGCAATCATGGGGACGTGTCTATGATCCTGTGTTCAAGCTGATGACCCGCACTCAGGCTGGTGAGCCCACGTTCAAGCCGGTGACCTTGCGGTTTCAGACCTGGGTCCTCAGCATTCCAGGTCGATGCTCTATCCATTGTGCCACTACCTGGTCAGGCTCCAGGGGTTTTCTTTCGTGATGAGAGGGACTCTTCTGTTTGGATCGGGATCCTGGAAGTGTGGAGGTGGTAGGAATATCAACGCCAGTGGTACCTGATTGTTCTTGGGCCTGTTACTTGTCTGAAAAAATGCACTTGCAAGGGGCTGCCTGCCCAGTGGATTTCCAAGCTGTGTCTCCATTTCTACTTCCCTTTTGTAGGCAGCTGTGTTACTGGAGCAAGAACGGCAGCAGGAGATTGCCAAGATGGGCGCCCCAGTCCCTCGGCCCCCACAAGACATGGGCCAAATTGGTATTCGCACTCCTCTGGGTCCTCGAGGTAAGATCTTAGAAGTGGAATCTAAGGGCAAGGAAGGTGATGAAAACTTCACTTATTTTAAGTATCACATTAGAAAAGTGTATGTGTCAAAAGTATGATTTCAGTGAATTTTCATAAACTGAACATACTCATTCAACCAATACCTGAACCAATAATCAAAATGTTACCAGTTCCGCAAAAGCCCTTTTGGCTCCCTTCCAGCTGTCCTCTCCCCCTAAGGGTAACTATCTCCCAGACTTTCAGCAAAGAAGGAATAATTTTTTTATTTTAAGTGAAAATAGGGGAGGCAGAGAGACCCACCCCCCACATGCGCCCTGACTGGGATCCACGAGGCAAGGCCACTTGGGGGGATGCTCTGCCCATCTGGGGCGTTGCTCCATTGCTCAGCAATCAAGCCAGTTTTGTAGCGCCTGAGGTGGAGGCCATGGAGCCTTCCTCAGTGCCTGAGGCCAACTCACTTGAACCAATTGAACCATGGCTGCAGGAGGGAAAGAGAGAGAGAAGGAGAATGGGGAGAGGGAGTAGGGAGAAGCAGATGGTTGCTTCTGTGTACTCTGACTGGGAATCGAACCCGGGACATCCACACACCGGGCTAGCGCTCTACTACTGAGCCAACCAGCCAGGGGTGGAAGGTAATTTTTAAAATGAATGTTTGTCTCTTCTTCTTTGTTGCTTTCTCTCTCTCTCTTTTTTTTTTTTTTGTCTTTTCTGACATTGGATTTCTTTCTTAGTTGCTGCTCCAGTGGGCCCCACTCCCACAGTTTTGCCCATGGGGGCACCTGTTCCCCGGCCTCGTGGTCCCCCACCCCCCCCTGGAGATGAGAACAGAGAGGTAAGAATAATGTCCTTAGGGAGAGGAGAATGTGGTTTAGAAGGGGACTATTTCTGGATTTTTAGGGGAGGATTCTGAGAAGATGGGAGGACTTATGGGGGTGAGGGGGCATATGTATCTCAAACATACCAGCTAGGGCGGAAAGACATTTCTGGGCAGGGGTCTGTGGTGTACTCTGAGGGGTGCTGAGGGACGGTTGAGGCCAGTTGGCAGTGTCCACTCTGCTGTTTCCATCACCTGGCCGGCAGCCTTTCTAGTAGAAGAGGTAGAAATCATTGGGAGAGGGGCGCTGAGATTACCCCCGCTGCTCGGCTTGTCTCTGGCAGATGGATGACCCCTCTGTGGGCCCCAAGATCCCCCAGGCTTTGGAGAAGATCCTGCAGCTGAAGGAGAGCCGCCAGGAAGAGATGAACTCTCAGCAGGGTGCGTGTGCTGTTGTGTCCTGAGGGCTGCCGGACAGGGCCCGGGTGGCTGAGGCCGCATCTGTGTTCCCCCGCCTCTCCCGAGGAGGCTGTAGAGGGACGCTGGCTGTTGGTAAAGAGGGGTGACTGTGAGGAAGCAGCAGGCAGTGCCCCTGTGAGGAGACTCACGCCACCTTCCTCCCTCACAGAGGAAGAGGAAATGGAAACAGACACGCGCTCATCCCTGGGCCAGTCAGCATCAGAGACTGAGGAGGACACAGTGTCCATATCCAAAAAAGAGGTACGGGCTGGGGCTGGGGCTGGGGCTGGGGTGAATGGCAGGAGCCGGGACTTGGGCACTAAAACTGTCGCCACTCTTTGTGTTCAGTGAGCAGTAGCCAGTTTCCGTCCTCAGCACTTTGTGGAGATTTTTCATTCGATTGCCATAATCCTTTTAAGTTCTGAGTACAATGCATGCCTATATTTTAAAGCTAAAAAAAACACCCCTGAGTTTCTGAGAAGTATAGTAATTTACCGAGAGGCACACAGCCTGACAGAAGCAGAACTTGGGAGTCTGGTTTCAAGGTCTCTTGGTGAAATTGGGGGAGATTAGAGGTTTGGGCAGGCCTGGTGCTTGGATTCTCTGACCCAGTTGGTTTTCCTTGTTTGGCAGAAAAACCGGAAGCGTAGGAACCGAAAGAAGAAGAAAAAGCCCCAGCGAGTACGAGGGGCGTCCTCTGAGAGTTCTGGGGACCGAGAGAAAGAGTCAAGCCGGTCCCGCGGCTCTGAGTCCCCAGCTGCTGATGTTGAAATTGAGTATGTGACTGAAGAACCTGAAATTTACGAGCCCAACTTCATCTTTTTCAAGAGGATTTTTGAGGCTTTCAAGGTACAAGGAGTAACCCTTTTCAGAGGCAGACTTGAGCAGGGCAGGGGCAGGGATGGGGACGGGTGTAGTAAGGAGGACATTGTTTCAATGCGGGGTCAGGAAGTAGGGAGGGTTCCAAGGCTGGCGTTTCCACATTGTCTGCCTTCACAGCTCACCGATGATGTGAAGAAGGAGAAAGAGAAGGAGCCAGAGAAACTTGACAAACTGGAGAACTCAGCGGCCCCCAAGAAGAAGGGCTTTGAGGAGGAGCACAAGGACAGTGATGATGACAGCAGCGATGATGAGATGGTAAGGCCTGTCGGGGGACAAGGACTCTGGGGCTGGCTGGCTGGAAGGCGTCCGGCGAGTGAACTGGGGCAGGGGAGGCTCTCTTTGGTGGCTGAAGTTTCAGGGTAAGCTGGGCAGTCTGATTGATACTGAAGAGTCCTGCTCAAAAGAGATAGTTGTTCTATTCTAGGAAAAGAAGCCAGAAGCCCCCAAGCTGTCCAAGAAGAAGCTACGCCGAATGAATCGCTTCACTGTGGCTGAACTGAAGCAGGTGAGACCAAGCCAGTCCCGCACGCCCTGGAGCTCATAGACCCCCCCACAGGGAGATTTTGCTTTGGGGAGGAGAGCTTTGGGGTGACTTAGGTATGAGTCCTTTGGAAAAGAGAAAGACAAAGCTCTGGACTGGAGAGGTTGGGCTTTCTTGAGATGTGTTGTTGCTTTTCAGCTCGTGGCTCGGCCTGATGTTGTGGAGATGCATGATGTGACAGCACAGGACCCCAAACTCTTGGTCCACCTCAAGGCCACTCGGAATTCCGTGCCTGTGCCACGCCACTGGTGTTTTAAGCGCAAGTACCTGCAGGGCAAACGAGGCATCGAGAAGCCCCCCTTTGAGCTGCCAGACTTCATCAAACGCACCGGCATCCAGGAGATGCGGGAGGCCCTGCAGGAAAAGGTGAAGACCCGGCTGGGGCTCAGCTCAGGCCTGGGGAGCCTCCTCCTTAAAAGTTGGGATTCGATTCCCAAAACCCACCTTTTTGTTAATTGTCTAATTACCTGTTCTCTAGTTTAGCAGTCAGCACGGAATGTGACACTGCAGGAAGGCAGTCCTCACCTCTGTTCAGTGCTAGCTCTCCTGCCCCACCCGGAGACCCTGGTTCCGAGTGGCCGCATTTCCCCCGTCTCCTTGTCCCCTCTCCCTGCACTGGCCAGCTGTCTCTGATCTGCGATCTGCACATGGTGCCTCCTCTCACTGTAGGTCGCTTTTAGCTTTATGCTCTGTGAGCCTGATAAACTTTCTGGCTAGAGATTTGTGGTGGTTATGTGACTTCTTAAATTTATATATATATATATTTTTTTACAGGGACAGACAGACAGGAACGGAGAGAGATGAGAAGCATCAATCATCAGTTTTTCGCTGCGACACCTTAGTTGTTCATTTTGTTCATTGATTGCTTTCTCATATGTGCCTTGACCGTGGGCCTTCAGCAGACCGAGTAACCCCTTGCTCAAGCCAGCGACCTTGGGTCCAAGCTGGCAAGCTTTTTTTTTTGCTCAAGCCAGATGAGCCCGCGCTCAACCTGGCAATCTCGGGGTCTCAAACCTGGGTCCTCCGCATCCCAGTCTGACGCTCTATCCACTGCGCCACCGCCTGGTCAGGCTTAAATTTATATTTTTAAATTAAATACTTTGAGTAGGCACTAGTTACATGTCTTGTAAAAGTTCAGGAGTTACAAAAGTGTCAAGTGAAAACTCTTCCCCCTTTAGGCTCTCATCCACGGGTTCTCTCCAGAGGCAGCTCATGAGATCAGTTTCTGGATCAGGTGGCTTTCAAAAATACTGACATGAGGGTAACTTCATATGATACGTATATTTTGTTCAACAGGTAATGTTGAGGGGTTTGAGCAGGAAGGATTTTGATGACTTTCTGAATGAGAGAAATGAGTTTTCACTGTAGCTCCTTTGGGAGTGGGGAGCCAGGTCTGTTAAGAGTTGAACTTGTGTCCTGGCTAGTGGCGCAGTGGCTCGAGTCCCAGAGTGTGGAGGTCACCAGCTCGATTTCAGGGTGCTTTGACCCGAGGGTCGCTGTTCCTGGGGTTACAGGCTCTCTTCTGCTGGTTCGAGCCCTGATGAGGTCTTGACCTTGAGGGCAGCAGCTTGACCCCCGAGTTCCCTGGTTTGAGCTCTGGTCAGGGCATGTATGAGAAGCACTCAGTGGCACAACTAAGTGGAACAACGAGTTAATACTTCTTTTGCTCTTTCTCTCTTCCTCCTTCTCTCTCAAAAAAAAAAAAAAAAGTTGAACTTGGCCCTGGTTGGGTTGCTAAGTGGATAGAGCATCATCCCCGTGAGGTTGTGGGATTGATCCCATCAGGGTGCATACAAGGAACAACCAGTGAATGTACAACTAAGTGGAACAACTAAATGGAACAGAGTTAATGCTTCTCTCTCTTCTTTTTCTCTCTCCCCCCTACCCTCTTCCCTTCCTCTTTTTCAAATCAATAGGGAAAAACACAAGTTGAACTTGCTGAATCCCTTTTTCTTTTTTTCTTTTTGGTTGATTTTTTTTTTTAATTTAGAAATTAATGGGGTGACATTGATCAATAAGGGTATATAATTCCTTTTATGATACGTTTCTTGCCATTTTCCTCAGGAAGAACAGAAGACTATGAAGTCAAAAATGCGAGAGAAGGTTAGGCCCAAGATGGGGAAGATCGACATTGACTACCAGAAACTGCATGATGCCTTCTTCAAGTGGCAGACCAAGCCAAAGCTGACCATCCATGGGGACCTGTACTATGAGGTTTGGGAGGTTTGGGAGTGGTGGCCGGGAAGGCAAGGCTGGGCCTTTGGTCACGTCTCGGTAACTCTTGGTTGGGTGGGCTTTTGCGCTAATCCTGTAGCTCCTCGCCTCAGCCTCCGAGTTGCCTATTAACTCTCCTTGAATGGGATGGAATTTGAAATCTTCAAAGGAGGCGGCTCTTTTGGAGAGGTGCAGACTGTCTTTGAAGTGATACTTGTTTATAGTGGTGGTTTACGGACAGAGGCAAATGTTTTTAGGAAACATTTAATATTGGGGGTGGGAGGAACCTTTTTTCCCCCTCATCCTTAAAACATTAATGACTGATACCCAGGAATTTTTGTGGTAAAGGATCTTGGCAATCATCTGGTTGAGTGCCCTCATTTTACAGATGAGAAAGCAGGTCTGGAATTTTTTCTTACAGCCGGTTAATGAGAAGGCTGGGAGTCTTGCTTTCTCCGCTCCTTCCTGGCTTTTATTCCCTTCTCTACTCTAGCCAGGGAAAGGAGCAGTGAGAATCAGAGTGGAACAGGCAGCCCTCAGTGTACTTGTGTATCTGATGGGGATTGGGACCTCTTGTCTTTGTTCTCATATCCTCTTGCCATTGAGCTCCCAGTGTGTGTCTGCTGTTCACAATACAGCGTGCTCTGTCTTTTTCTTAGGGAAAGGAGTTTGAGACACGACTGAAGGAGAAGAAGCCAGGAGATCTGTCTGATGAGCTGAGGATTTCCTTGGGGATGCCAGTAGGACCAGTGAGTGCCGATGACTTGACAGGAAGCAGAGGGTGGGAACTGGAGCAGGAGAGAGACAAAGGGGTAGGGCTGGGCAGACAGTATTTTGTTCTCTTCTTCCTGCAGAATGCCCACAAAGTCCCTCCCCCATGGCTGATTGCTATGCAGCGATATGGACCACCTCCATCGTATCCGAACTTGAAAATCCCTGGGCTGAACTCACCCATCCCTGAGGTGAGCACTGTTCTTTCTCTCATTCTTAGCTGCTTCTGCTGTTAACTAGGGGATTTTTTTTTCTGGGTGTGTCGGTGTATGATTTTTTTTTTTTTTAAGAAGAAAAGAGTAATGGGCTTTTTTTTATTTGTTTAATCTTACACGCTCATATAAAACAGAATTGAGAAGTACCAAGATGAAAAAAAATGACCCACCATTTCACCACTCAGAAATAACTGGACTTCACACTCAGCGAATGTGTTTCCAGATGCCTCTCTGGTTAATATATGGAAGGACACATAGAAATAAATTATGCCAGGAATGGCATTAAATTTTTTCTATTTTAAAATAAAAAGCATTGTTAAAAAAACAGACAACGTAGTCATTGAAGTAATTGTTAAGCTTCAGAATTTCTTAAGAGACATAATGTTCTTTTTTTAAAAATGTTTATTTTATTGATTTTAGAGAGGAAGGGAGAGAGAGACAGGAACATCAGTCTGTTCCTGTATGTGCCCTGACCAGGGATCGAACTGGCAACCTCTGCTTTGGGACAGTGTTCAAACCAACCGAGCTGTGTGGCTAGGGCAGAGAAATAATACTCTAAAAGCTTTCCAGAGGTTAGGAAGAAATCAGTAAGAAGTGGGAACTATGGCCTGACCTGTGGTGGCGCAGTGGATAACGCGTCGACCTGGAAATCCTGAGGTTGCCGGTTTGAAACCTTGGGCTTGCCTGGTCAAGGCACATATGGGAGTTGATGCTTCCTGCTCCTCCCCCCTTCTCTCTCTCTGTCTCTCTCTCTCCCTCTCTCTCTCCTCTCTAAAAATGAATAAAGAAAAAAAAAAAAGAAGTGGGAACTATGTTTTTTAAAAGACTTCTTTCCGTTTCAGGCAGTGTCAGCTGCCTGGATAACCACAGAGGCCGAGGCTGTTCACATACTTTCTGTCTCCTGTCTCCCTGTCCTATGGCCGCAGATTTTTGTTGCTTATTGCTTTGCTTTATGATGCTTTTACAACATTTAGTTCTCTGAAATGATAATTTCTAGAGTTCTCAAATGTTAGTTTTTACCCTTTGGAGCATGACGTTTTTCTAGCTCTTCGGTGCTTACTTGAGCACTTCCGGGTAGACCTGACTCGTACTTCCTCTCTCGCAGAGCTGTTCCTTTGGGTACCATGCTGGCGGCTGGGGCAAACCTCCAGTAGATGAGACCGGGAAGCCACTTTATGGGGATGTGTTTGGAACCAATGCGGCTGAATTTCAGGTATGGGCTGTTGCTGGCAAGCCTGGTCTTATTTAAGGTCATGAAGATTAGAGGTAGTTGTTTATAGCTTCATTATCAGTGAGCAGGGTGTTGTGAATTTTATTTATTTATTTATTTATTTTTTTATTCAGTGAGTGTAGGAGAGGCAGACAGACTGACTCCTGGTGCACCCTGACCAGGACCCACCTGGCAAGCCCACTAGGGGGCAGTGCTCTGCCCATTTGGGGCATTGCTCCATTACTCAGCAACTGAACTCTTCTTAGTGCCTGAGGTGGAGGCCATGGAGCCATCCTCAGTGCCTGGGGCCAACTCATTCTAATCTAGCCCTGCTGCGGAGGGGTGTGGGGGGTGGGGTGAGAGAGAGAGGGAGTGGTGGAGGAGCAGATTGTTGCTTCTCCTGTGTGCCCTGACTGGGAATTGCACCTGGGACATCTACACACCATGCTATTGCTCTATCACTGAGTAAACTGCCAGGGCTGTGAATTTTCTAAGTTTGAAGAAGGGCATGCATTTTTCTGAGCGATGATGCAAATGCAGGCCCCTCACTAGACTATGACTCTCTGTGGGCAGAGATTGTCTGTTTATTCTTCTATCAGTATCTGTATCCCTTTACAACAGTTTGACACATGATAGGTAGTAAACATTTGTTGAATGAATGAGTAATTTCTTTCAGACCAAGACTGAGGAAGAAGAGATTGATCGGACCCCTTGGGGGGAGCTGGAGCCATCTGATGAAGAGTCTTCAGAAGAAGAGGAAGAGGAGGAAAGTGATGAAGACAAGCCAGATGAAACAGGCTTTATTACCCCTGCAGACAGGTGGGGAGCAGTCTGCCTCTGAACTGGTCTGTCTGTCTTTGGGGACATTCTCTTTACTCCAAGGCTTGTTCCTCTCTTCACAGTGGCCTCATCACTCCTGGAGGATTTTCGTCAGTGCCAGCTGGAATGGAGACCCCAGAACTCATTGAGCTGAGGAAGAAGAAGATTGAGGAGGCAATGGACGGGTGAGGGAACCAGGCAGGACCGAGAGAGGACTTTCTCTTCCTTTAGCTTCTAAGTTGACTGGCTGATATTTGTTGTTACCCCTACTTCCCCCACAATTATTGAACACCAGCTCTGTGCCAGGCAGTGCTCTAGGCGTGGGGAGTCAGCAGTGCAAAGGAGGCAAGATACAGCCATCAGAGAGCAGGAGGGTTTCAGATGGAGATAGGACACTGAGGCAGAGCAGAGGAAGCTGGGAAATGGCACGAGGGCTGGGTGGTGGGAGGCCTTGGGGACAGCCTCACCGAGGAGGAGGTGTTTGAGCTGAGAGTTGAGGGTTAGGAAAGAGCCCTGCACAGGATGGTTGGGGCAGCAGGAACTGTGAGTGCAGACAGTGTGAAGGCCCTAAGACAGGCACAGGTTTGGCACAGTCATGCGTTTTTTGTTGTTGTAGTATTTTTTTGTATTTTTCCAAAGGGAGAAGCCGGGGAGGCAGACAGACTCCTGCATGCACCTGACTGGGATACACCCACTAGGGGGCAGTGCTCTGCCCATCTGGGCAGCTGCTTCGTTATGACCTGAGCCATTCTAGCGTCTGAGGTGGAGGCCATGGAGCCATCCTCAGTGCCCAGGCCAACTTTGCTCCTATGGAGCCTTGGCTGCAGGAGGGGAAGAGAGAGACAGAGAGGGAGGGGTGGAGAAGCAGATGGGCACTTCTGTGTGCCCTGACCAGGAATTGAACCAGGGACTTCCACACGCCAGGCCGACGCTCTACCGCTGAGCCAACCAGCCAGAGTCCAGTCATGCATTTTGAAGCTCTATTATTAGGTGGGATTGTTAAGTCTTGATGAATTGATCCCTTTTTTCATGAAATAATCTTCTCTTTGTTATTTATTCCCTTTTCCCGTTTTTGTACTTTTTGGATTAACTGAACATTTTTTATGATTCCTTTTTTTTTTTTTTTTTTTTTTTGCGAAAGAGAGAGAAAGACAGAGACAAGAAGGGAGAGAGATGAGAAGCATCAACTCGTAGTTGCAGCACCTTAGTTGTTCATTGATTGCTGTCTCATATGTTCCTTGACCTGGGAGCTTGAGCCAAGGCAGTGACCCCTTGCTCAAGCCAGCAACCTTGGGCTCAAGCCAGAGACCTTGGGCTTCAAGCCAGTGACCTTTGGGCTCAAGCCAGCAACCATGGAGTCATGTCTATGATTCCACACTCAAACTGGCAACTCTGTGCTCAAGCTGGTGAACCCATGTTCAAACTGGATGAGCCCACGTTCAAGCAAGGGACCTCAGAATTTTGAACCTGGGTCCTCAGTGTCCCAGGTTGATGCTCTATCCACAGCACCACTACCTAGTCAGGCTTATTTCCTTTTTTGATTTAGTAAGTCTTTGTTTTATTATTTTAGTGGTTGCTCTAAGGTTTAGATTATTCGTCTTTATCACAAGCTACCTTCAAGTGATACTATACCATTTCTGGATAGTACTAAGAACCTTACTTAAGTGATACAAGTGTACTTGCATTTCTTCCCTCCTCACTTTTGTGCTTTTTTTATTTTTTTAAGTGAGAGGAGGGGAGGTAGACAGATTCTTGCATGTGCCCTGACTGGGATCCACCCGGCAACCCCTGTTGGGCCGATGCTGGAATCAACCAAGTTCTTTTTAGCGCCTGAGGCTGACACTCAGATCACCCAAGCCATCCTCAGCAACTAGGGCTAATGGTCAAACCAGTCGAGTCACTGGCTGTGGGAAGGGAAGAAGGAAAGAAGGTAGAGAGGAAGGGGAAGAGAAGCAGATGGTTGCTTCTCTTATGTGTCCTGATGGAATCGAACCCATGATGTCCACATGCGGGCCGATGCTCTACCACTGAGCCAGCTGGCCAGGGCCCCCGACTTCTGTGCTATTGTACATTTTAAAATCCTACACTATGTGGTTGGTAGTTTTGTTTCAATGGTCATTTATCTTTTAGAGAGATTTAAATACTAAAGAATCATAGGTTAACCTCTGTAATTACCATTTCCAGTGTTCTTTCTCTATTTTGTGTGTGTATATCTTGTTGATATCTGGTATCATTTTCCTTCTGTCTGAAAATCTTCCTTCAGCATTTCTTGTGGGTCTGCTGATCATGAATTCTCTTAGCTCTTACAGTCTAAAAATGTCTTCATTTAGCCTTCCTTTTTGAAAGCCTTTTGTCAGGTATAGGATTCTAGATTGACAATGTTTGTTTGTTTTTTTCAAGTACTTTAAAGATGCTGCTCTAGTGTCTTTTATTGTGTCTGATGAAAAAATCTTTCTTTGTCCTTCTTTTGTTCCTCTGTACATGCTTTTAAGATTTTCTTTTTAACAGACAGAGAGAGAGGGATAGATAGGGACAGACAGGAATGGAGAGAGA
Organism: Saccopteryx leptura; assembly: GCF_036850995.1. Lineage (NCBI taxonomy): Eukaryota > Metazoa > Chordata > Mammalia > Chiroptera > Emballonuridae > Saccopteryx > Saccopteryx leptura. The sequence continues at coordinate 7,335,994 of NC_089503.1, read as the reverse complement.
TGAGAAGCATCAATCATCAGTTTTTTGTTGTAACACCTTAGTTGTTCATTGATTGCTTTTTCATATGTGTCTTGACCGTGGGGCTACAGCAGACCAAGTAACCCCTTGCTTGAGCCAGCGACCTTGGGTCCAAGCTGGTGAGCTTTGCTCAAACCAGATGAGCCCGCGCTCCAGCTGGCGACCTCGGGTCTCGAACCTGGGTCCTCTGCATCACAGTCCGACACTCTATCCACTGTGCCACTGCCTGATCAGGCAAGATTTTCTTGCTGATTTGAACAACTTGATTATACTATCCAGTGTGGGGCAGTGTACTGTGTGGTTTTATTCATGTTTCTTTGCTTGGAGTTTGTTAATCATCTTGAATCTGGATTTATAGTTTTTATATTTGGAAAATTTTTGACCATTATTTTTATAAATTTTTTTTTTGTTCCCTTCTTTTTCTCCTTTCCTTTGGGAACTTCAAGTGTACATCTTTTAAATTTCTTAAAATTGTCCCACTGCTTGTTGATGCTCTGTTCGTTTTTATTTATTTTTAATGAGAGACAGAGAGGGACAGATAGGGACAGTTAGGCAGGAGGGGAGAGAGATGAGAAGCATCAATTCTCTATTGTGGCACCTTAGTTGTTCATTGATTGTTTTCTCATATATGCCTTGACCAGGGGGGCTACAGCAGAGCAAGTGACCCTTGCTCAGGCCAGTGACACGGGCTCAAGCCAGCCACCATGGGGTTATGTCTATGATCCCACGCTCAAGCCAGCAATCCCGTGCTCAAGCCAGATCATCCTGTGCTCAAACTAGAAACCTTGGGGATTTGAACTTGGGTCTTCTATGTCCCAGTCTGATGCTGTATCCACTGAGTCACCACCTGGTCAGGCATGATGCTCTGTTCATTTTTAAAATATCTCTTTCACTTTAGAAAATTTTTCTTCCTATGTTTTCTTTTTCTTCCATTGATTTGAGAGGATGAGAGAGACAGACACAGGGAAAGAAACATCAACATGTTCCACCTAGTTGTTCTATTTAGGTGTGTGCTCATTGATTGCTTCTTGTATATGCGCTGACTGGGGATGGAACCCATGACCTTGTGCTAGGACGACCCTTTATCCATTGAGCCACCCAGCCAGGGCCCTATTCCTGTTTTCTAATATTTTTTATGCAGTTTCTAATCTGACTTTTTTTAAATTAAGAATTTGTTTTTTGTTGACTAGAGAGAGAGAGAGCATCAATTTGTACCACTCATTGGTTGCTTCTTGTATGTGCTCTGGCCAGATATCAAACCTGTGACCTTTGTGTGCTAGGATAATGCTTTATCCACTGAATCACCTGGCCAGGGCCTCTAATCTGACTTTAATCCTATCCAATATAGTTGTTTCTTGGGGTTTTTTTTCCAAAGTTAGAAGTGGGGAGGCAGTCAGACAGACTGCCCCATGTGCCGGACCAGGATCCACCCGGCATGCCCACCAGGGGGCGATGCTCTGCCCATCCAGGGCGTTGCTTCTTTCTGGCTGGAGCTATTCTAGCACCAGAGGCGGAAGCCATGGAGCCATCCTCAGCGCCTGGGTCAACTTTGCTCTAGTGGAGCCTTGGCTGCGGGAGGGGAAGAGAAAGATAGAGAGGAAGGAGAGGGGGAAGGGTGGAGAAGCAGATGGGCAGAGAACTGTGTGCCCTGACTGGGAATCGAACCCGGGACTTTTACATGCTGGGCCGACTGAGCCAACCAGCCAGGGCCCCAATGTAGTTATTATCTCTATCGGGGTGATTTGGGTCTTTTGCATACTGGTTAGTTTTTGACTGTATGCTAGACTTTGTGAAATGTACTTTGTTGTCCAGGATACTTTTGTATTCCTGTAAATCTTTAGCTTTGTTCAGGGATATAGTCAAGGTACTTGGAAACAGTTTGATTCTTTCAGGTCTTGCTTGTCAGGTTCATTATGCAGGACCAAAGCAGTCCTCAGTCCTGTCCACTACTGAGGGAGTATAGTCTACCCCAGGGGTCCCCAAACTTTTTACACAGGGGGCCAGTTCACTGTCCCTCAGACCGTTGGAGGGCCAGACTATTAAACTATGAACAAATCCCTGTGCACACTGCACATATCTTCTTTAAAAGTAAAAAAACAAAACGGGAACAAATACAATATTTAAAACAAAGAACAAGTAAATTTAAATCAACAAACTGACCAGTATTTCAATGGGAACTATGGGTTTGCTTTTGGCTAATGAGATGGTCAATGTGCTCCTCTCAATGACCACCAATGAAAGAGTTGCTTCTTCCAGAAGTGCGGCGGGGGCCGAATAAATGGCCTCAGGGGGCCGCATGCGGCCCGCAGGCCGTAGTTTGGGGACCCCTGGTCTACCCAGTGCCTTGTTAATCAGGAGGTTTATAGTCTGCCTAGTAGGACTAGGCACTATTCCCAGTCCCAAGTTAAGTGGCAGGTACCGTCACCACTAATTCTTTCAGGTCGTTCTCTCCCTGGTTCTCTCGCTGTTTCCTTACATGCGCTACTCATCTGAATACTTGATGGGGACCCTCTGTAGGTCTCCTGAGTCCTCCCATCTCTGGGCTGCTTTCTCTTCTCTAGTTCCTTTTCCTGTGATCACTGGCCCCCTTGGTCTCACTGCACTTTTAGATTCATCCCTTCAACTCATGGAGTCCTCTGGCTTCCAAGTGGGTTACTGGTTTTTTTTTACAGAGTCAGAGGGATAGATAGGGACAGACAGACAGGAACAGAGAGAGATGAGAAGCATCAATCATTAGTTTTTTGTTGTGACACCTTAGTTGTTCATTGATTGCCCTCTCATATGTGCCTTGACCGTGGGCTTTCAGCAGACCGAGTAACCCCCTTGCTTGAGCCAGCAACCTTGGGCTCAAGCTGGTGAGCTTTGCTCAAACCAGATGAGCCCGCGCTCAAGCTGGCGACCTCGGAGTCCTCTGCATCCCAGTCTGACACTCTATTCACTGCACCACTACCTGGTCAGGCTGCCTTTTTTTTTTTTTTTAAAGAGAGAGATGAGAAGCATCAACTTGTAGTTGTGTCACTTTAGTTGTTCATTCATTTCCTCTCATATGTGCCTTGACAGGGCCAGGGGGCTGGGGGGCTCCAGCTGAGCCAGTGACCTCTTGCTCAAGCCAGTGACCATGGGATCATGTCTAATGATTTCATGCTCAAGCCAGCGACCCTGTGCTCAAGCTGGTAAGCAAGCTGGTGACCTTGGGGTTTTCGAGCCTGGGACCACTGTGTCCCAAGTTGATGCTCTGTTCATTGTGCCGCCACTGGTCAGGTGGGTTACTCCTTGTTCTGTGGTCTGCAGACTCTCCATTCAGTAGGCTGGGCAACTGAAGGACCTCATTTGTTACCTATCTCTCAGGAATCACAGTCCTTCATTGTCCCATGTCTGGTGACTTGAAAACCACTATTAGACTACTTCCAGATAGTATTAGGAACCTTACATCTATTTTGCTCTTTTTTTTTTTATTTTGGTTGTTTCAGGTGGGAGGGTACATCTATTCCTTATTGTTCCTTGTCAGGAATCAGCAGTCTCAAATTTTGCATATTCAAGAAAGAAGGGTACTATGGCTGAGTATAGTGAGAAGGAATTAGGTAAGGGGCCAGATTATGAACCCTTTAGGCCAGGGGTCGGGAACCTTTTTGGCTGAGAGAGACATGAACACTACATATTTTAAAATGTAATTCCGTGAGAGCCATACAACAACACGTGTACATTACGCATTATCCAATAAAAATTTGGTGTTGTCCCGGAGGACAGCTGTGATTGGCTCCAGCCACCCGCAACCATGAACATGAGTGGTAGGAAATGAATGGATTGTAATACATGAGAATGTTTTTTTGTTTTTTTTTTGTATTTTTCTGAAGCTGGAAACGGGGAGAGACAGTTAGACTCCCGCATGCGCCCGACCGGATCCACCCGGCATGCCCCCCGGGGCATCGCTCTGTTGCGACCAGAGCCACTCCAGCGCCTGGGGCAGAGGCCAAGGAGCCATCCCCAGCGCCCGGGCCATCTTTGCTCCAATGGAGCCTCGGCTGCGGGAGGGGAAGAGAGAGACAGAGAGGAAGGAGAGGGGGAGGGATGGAGAAGCAGATGGGCGCTTCTCCTGTGTGCCCTGGCCGGGAATTAAACCCAGGACTTCTGCACGCCAGGCCGACGCTCTACCACTGTGTTTTCTATTTTTAACATTATTTTTTTATTAAATATTTGTCTGCGAGCCAGATGCAGCCATCAAAAGAGCCACATCTGGCTTGCAAGTCATAGGTTCTTGACCCCTGCTTTAGGCCATGTTAGAGAGTTTGGACTTGATTCAAATCATGATCAAAAACCTCAGTGGGTTTTGAGCAAAGGAAAGACAGCATCTGAATTGTTTTAACATGTTTGCTCTGACTGCTGTGTGAGAATATAGACTGTCTCCTCTTCTGGGGGAGATGTGGAATGAAGCTGTGTCTGGGTTGATATTGGTAGATTTGCTCTGTTTCAAATGGAATCCTTGAACTTGGGTTGAGACTGGCTGTGGGTGGCTCTTGCACCAGTGGAAGGGCTGGCAGTTTGCGTTCTATATGTTAAAACTCCAGGCACAATGTCAGGCAGGGATTGCTGTAGCCTCTTCTCTCCTGCTAATGTCTCTGTACCAGACATTTTCTGGAAACTTTCAGCCTCTGACCCCTGCCCTTCTTCATGTGTGAGAGAGTATTGGTCTCTAATACCCTAAACTTGGTTCAGGGAATCCTGTAACTCAGTCTCTGTACCCCTGCCATGCTGTATTCCCTGGAACCAGCACTGGCCTAGTTCTTCCCTCATGGGTTTCCATGACCTGCAGAGGCAGCCTGGGCATCCCCCCCCCCCCCCGGGGGGGTGTCTCAGAGTCTCTCCAGGGTGCTGGGTGGAGGTGCTGACCATGTTCCTTCTGCTTCCCCTTCAAGAGAACCTTTTATCCCTGCTGATTTGGACTTGGGCCCTCTGTTTTTTACAGAAGCGAGACACCTCAGCTGTTCACTGTGTTGCCAGAGAAGAGAACGGCCACTGTTGGGGGAGCCATAATGGGATCAACCCACATCTATGACATGTCCACGGTGACTACATGGAGGACACTGCTTTTGGGGGCTAGACAAGGGGCAGAAGCTCAGGCTTCTGAGCCCCTCTGTGGAGATGACAAGGCTTTGATCCCTTTTCTAGGTTATGAGCCGGAAGGGCCCGGCCCCCGAGCTGCAAGGTGTGGAAGTGGCCCTGGCACCTGAGGAGTTGGAGCTGGACCCTATGGCCATGACCCAGAAGTATGAGGAGCATGTACGGGAGCAGCAGGCACAAGTGGAGAAGGAAGATTTTAGTGACATGGTGGCTGAGCATGCTGCCAAACAGAAGGTAGGAGCCCACATCAGAATCCCTGGCTGGGTAATGGGCTCTTTTTTCAGTGGAGTGGTGCCCTCTAGTTGTGAGAGTGAGGGAGGACTCGGTGTCTGCTGCTTGGAGCTTCTTTGGTGCTGGAAACCTTAGAACTGCTCTCTGGTGGGCTGCCCTTCTTAAGGGTGATGAAACAGGCACAGGGAGGGGAAGGAATGCATCCAAGTCTGAGAATCCACTTTTCAGTGCTTTTCCCAGATGTATGTGGCTGTGTCGGGCTGTCCACCCTTGTTTTGGGGATCAGTGGGTTGTTTAACCTGTTGTAACATGTTTTTCTTTCTCCTTTAGCAAAAGAAACGGAAGGCTCAGCCCCAGGACAGCCGTGGGGGCAGCAAGAAATATAAGGAGTTCAAATTTTAGTTTCCCCGCAGCCAACCAGCTCTCCTTTAGGCACTCTGCCTGGATGCCTGGGCTTCTGACATGGGTCCCCAAGAGCCCGCTCTCCCACATTCCCAAGGGCTTGTCATTTCATGTTCTTATTTAGACGTGTTTTGTAAATAAAGTTGTTTCCCAAGGAAAGAGATGAATATGTAATACTCCTGGTCCTCCTTCGTCTCCTTTTAGTACCCTCCACAAGAGGACTAAAACAGCCTTTTTCTACACTTTCAGGGCTGCCCCAGTTACCAGGGGCATGCACCTGGATCAGGTGTCACAGTCGAGGCTGGTGGTGAAGCCACAGCACGTGAAAACTGTGTCTTACCACTGCCTACCTTTGTCTGAAGGCTCTGGAAGAAGTACCTGAAGGTCTGGTTTGACCTTACTACTTTGTCCTTGGGGGATAAAAATAGCCAGCTTAGCGCCCTGGCTGGGCTGAAGAAGTACAGTGGGCTTGGGAAGTAGACCAGGTCAGGCCTTCCTAATAGACCCTGTGGTCAGAAGAGTTCAAGTCCTTACCCAGCAGAGAACACAGCTCAAAATCTAGATTGTGCTGAGACCCCATGGGTGGTTTCAATCAGCCAGTCTCCAGGTTTTGGTGTGTGGGAGATTTGCTTTCTCTAGGTTTTAGTTCTCTATCCCCAGAAGTCTTCCTGACAGGCTAGACGACACAGTTGGACAGCGCTGAGGAGGTGTCTCCTACCTTTGCTGTACCACTGGTGTTGGTGTAAATACACCAACAAGTGCTGAGGGCAGGAGGCTTCGAGATGGTTTCTGAAGTGGGGAGTGGGAGAGCCCACGGAGGATGTGCTAGCCATTGACCTAGGCTTTGGGAGGAATAGAATTTGAGATTATTTCCTAAACGATGAAAAATCTCAAGAGGAGGAAAAGGAAGGCACGGTTAGGGGGGCTCGTGTCTTTGTAACGGTTCTTTGGGAGAGCGAGGTTGGAGGGACAGTAAAGGAGGATTGGTTCCAGACGGGCCCGGCTTATTTTTATCATTCACCCGTGCCAACGCAGACGCCTCTTGGACTCGAGGTCCCTGAGCTCCTGCTTCTTACACGGGAGAGATGCAGGGGTGGGAAATTCGCGGCTCACGGGCGCCCGTGGCAGCGGCTGGCCGCTGGGTCTTCACTGCTTCCTTCATTGGTCTTGGCAAAGAAACCTCGGGGCTGCCTGGCAGGTGCCAGCTCCGCGGTGGGAAAGCGGCCTGGGACGAACAGCGGATTCTGCCTGGGTTTGGTGGGCCGAACGGGGCCGAGGCGCGCTCCCGCGCGGTAGGCTCCTCCGGGTTGCGGCCGCGCCCCGGAAAGCGGGGTTTCCGCTGGCCGGGCCAGTGGGGCCAAGAGGACAACGGGGGAGGGGAGGACCAGGCCTGCGGGCTGCCGCTCGCGCCGCGGATCTGAGGAGCGAGGCAGGCTGTGCGCGCGTGTGCCGCGGACCCCACTCGTAGGGAGCGAGGGGTGCGCACACACAGACCCGCAGGGGCCGCGAGCGCGAGCCCGGGCCCCGCCCCTCGGCGCTGGGTGGGGCCGGCGCGAGCCTGGGCTCCCCGCCCCCTCCCCGGACACGCCCACCCAGTGTCTCGGCGGCGCGAGCCGCAACAGGCAGCGGCGGGCGGGCGCGAGGGCTGCGCGCCGGGAGGCCCCGCGCCTGCGTGCAGCCTCTCGCTCGCGCGCTCCGGCGGGCGGGCTGAGGAGAGGAGTCGAGCCCCCGCTGCTGCCGCCGCCGGGGGGGAAAGCCCGGGCGTCCGCTTGGCGTCGCCTCGATTCCAGTAATCCCGGTGCCCCTCACCCCCGGCCGGGCTATGGCGGAACGCGGAGGGGCGGGCGGTGGTCCCGGAGGCGCCGGGAGCGGCGGCGTCCAGCGGGGCTCTGGGGTCGCCCAGTCTCCGCAGCAGCAGCCGGCGCCGCAGCAGCCGGCGCCGCAGCAGCCAACGCCCCCCAAGCCGGCCCAGGCCACCTCGTCGTCTTCGTCCACCTCGGCGGCGGCCGCCTCCTCCTCGTCCTCGTCCACCTCCACCTCCATGGCCGTCGCGGTGGCCGCGGGCTCCGCGCCTCCCGGCGGCCCGGGGCCGGGCCGCACCCCCGCGCCTGTGCAGATGAACCTGTACGCCACCTGGGAGGTGGACCGGAGCTCGTCCAGCTGCGTGCCCAGGTGAGAGGCGGCCGCGGGGGGCCGGGGCCGGCCCCCGCCTTCCCGCTCCTCCCTGTCCCATCGCCCGCGGAGACGCTCCCTCTCCAGTGCCCCCGACTGCCCCCGACGCCCCGGGGCCCGGGCGGCCCGGGCGGCCCCTGCCTGGCCTCCCGGGACTCCTCCTGCGGGGCCCCGCCCTCTCCTGGCGGCCCCACCTCTGTCTCGGGCCGGGACCACCCTCTTCCCCTCCCAGAGCTGGGCCTTCGGGATTTTCGGCCCTGAGCCTTCCTCTCGTTGGTCTGACCGAGTCCGGCCTGCCTGGCGGTCGGTTTCCCCGCGTAAGACGGACGGTGTCCCCGGCCTTGCCCGCGCCCCTGGGCTGTACATATGTTCCATAGATGCGGTATAGATCTCTTCTGATATTATTATTTCCCAATGTACTCAGCATGTGCCAAGCACTGCTGTCACCTTCTGCCAGATAAAGCCCGTATAATAACCCTCCGGGCCTCTAGTTAGTCTTAAGTACACATGTTCATTTGAACTCCAAATTACACACATGATGTCCTGGCCTCTGTGGCCTTGTAAAACTCCTATTTAGTGTATGTTTAACTGTATTTTTCATCCCCTTCTTCCCCCTCCAGTAATGGTCACAAATTCTAGCCCTGCAGGGCTACATAAAATCACTGCCATGTTCATAAATTCATCTATTCCTGTCCGTTGGAACCATCTGGGGACTTTCCTTCCATTGGTGAAATTTGCCTGAGTTGGGAATATTTTCTGTTTCTGTATGGCAAGTCAATCTTTCTACAACTCTGGGGACAGTGTGCAGTGTCTTCTAGTTTACCCCTTGAATAGACACTGTGGAGCTGGTTTTGCCCAGTAAGCCCAGAGAAGTGCCTGGAGATGATCTTTTTGTCATCTCTGAGTTGATCTCTTTTGCTTTGGAGTCTTGGGCTTAATCTGTTAGCCAAGCCTTGGGCAGATGAATGTATATGGGGGGGATAGGGACCATTCTCAACTCTAGCCCTTTTTATGTTGAGTTATTTCATGCCTATAATTTCATATATACATGTGTGTGTGTGTGTGTATATATCCTAGACATACTGTTAAGAAATGATGTAACTTACATTTCTACACCTGAGTCAGCTTAAGAAATAGAGCATTATCAATTATGTTGAAGCCCTTGGGGTGCTCCTTTCTGACCACAACCCCTTCTTCCCCCACAAAGGTAAATGTTATTCTGAATTATGTGTCTCATTTCTCTTGTCTTTTAAAACTAGTTTTATTATATATGTACATTTCTAAATAATGTTTTTAAATTTTGAATGGTTTTAAAGTTTACGTAAATGCTCTCATACAGTAAGTATTCTGTGACCTATTTTAGTGTGGAATTTTTTTTTAAACAACGTTTGGTTTTTGAGAATCAACACTGTTTTATGGTAGCTGTAGTTTAAACATTTTCACTAATGGATAGAATTTCATTGTATGAATATGTCATCATTTTCCTTTTGATGAATACTTGGATTCTTTCAGTTTATTAACATAAACAATCATTCTGTAAATATTTTTGTCCAGGACTCCTGGTGCTCCTTGTAAAAGTTTCTTTTGAGCCCTGGCCGGTTAGCTCAGTGGTAGAGCGTCAGCCTGGCGTGCAGGATCCCGGTTTCGATCCCTGGCCAGGGCACACAGGAAAAGCGCCCATCTGCTTCTCCACCCCTCCCCCTCTCCTTGCTCTCGTCTCTCTCTTCCCCTCCCGCAGCCAAGGCTCCATTGGAGCAAAGTTGGCCCAGGCGTGAGGATGGCTCTATGGCTTCTGCCTCAGGCGCTAGAATGACTCTGGTTGCAACAGAGCGACGCCCCCTGGGGGGCGTGCCGAGTGGATCCAGGTCGGGCGCTTGTGGGAGTCTGTCTGACTGCCTCCCCGTTTCCAACTTCAGAAAAATACAAAAAAAAAAAAAAGTTTCTTTTGGTTGTTCTTATATGTAGGGGTGGAATTGTGTGTGCAGGGTATATATCTGGAACTTTTTAAGATAATGTCAGTTTGTGTTCCATTTACCTCCACTCTACTACTCTTCAGGTCCTTTGTGTTTCAACTTTCATTTTTACTGACTTACACTTTCTCTTTTCTGTGTCCTTCTTTTAAGGTAATCAGGAGCCACGTTAGTTCAGTTTGCTTCGGCCAGTGCCCTAGCACAACACCAAACTCAAGTGGGTGTTTAGTATGTGATGCTGTTCCTCCTTTGGTACTAAGCAGGCCTCACTCCTTTTATATAAGGCCCATCTCTAGCTGAGGTGTTCTAATCTACCTCTTTGTAACATAAAGCCACTGTGCCCTTTTCACATGGATCCAGTGTGTTTGTGCATGCTTGCCCATTCTTCCTTCACATCTGTCACAATGTTTGGTGACTTTTGGACAGTTGCCTTCTCTAGCTTATTAGATTGAAAAGGTATGAGCCATTGGCAAGAAGCTGCTGGGCAATGGGGGTGAGGGGGAAGTATGTAAATAAATCACTGATTGCTACTGATTTTTGCTTTGCTCCATTAGTCACTGAAAAGTCCACGTTTTAGGTTTTTGGCCCAAGAAACAGCCAGGCATCCTGATCAGTTTAGTAATTATTATACTACCTTGATGTGAGAGACTTAGGCTGGCTTGTTTTCTCCTGCAGGGAGTATGCAGTGTGTATGTTTACTGACCAGTCCTTGAGATTGTCGGCTCTCCTGCTCTGACTTTGTTTTTCAGCCTTCACCTTTGTGCCTGCCTGCTGCTTGTGGAACACTTGTGCTCTTTGGAACATGCTCTTTTATTTACAGGATGGAAAATAACATCCTTTGGGGGAGAAAATGGCTTACTATTGGCCCTTCAAATTATTAGAGTCATCTGGTTAATTTGAGGTCTCCTTGGTGTACTTGTTCATGTTGTTGAGAATATATTGGCATTGTGCGTTCTGTATATAGTCCAGGATTAACATCCTTGTCGTGTGTAAAGACACAAACATGACATATGTGCACTTATGACATGTAAACATGATTGTAGATCTAAGGTCAGCTATATTTAATAATATTGTAGAATTCAGTCTTGTGAAACATGATTCTTTACCTATTGCAGAGAAGAGAGTTGAAAAGTTGTGTTATGATGGTCATGCTCCTTTTCTCGATCCCTTTAGAAATATAATTTGCTTGTGAAAATAAAATCCCTTTATTAGATATTTAAATAAAGATGAATGAACGTTGTAGTTTTTTCTCAGGTATATACTGTGCTCTTATTTAACATCTACTGGAGCTCCTCAGAACCCATAATAATTTTAAAAAGCTTTTTATGGATGAAAAGCATATATGTAGTTGGCTTTAAAATGATTAAATTATTCTACTCATTGCCATTTTTACTAGCGCTTTTTTTTAGAATAAAAGGATTAATACATGTCTGTGATTAGAAATTTTAGCAGTACAGAAAATGTAAAAGAAAAAGCTCCTGTCCTGTCTCTGTTCTCACTCCCTGGAAGTAATCCATGGGAAATATAGTTGGCTTTTATGATGCTTTTATGAGCAGGTAAGTCTCTTAGAGTTTCTTTATGAAATTCACAGCTTTTGAAGTTGGCATTATTTTCTCTCCACACTAAGTAGTACTGCTCTGCTATGGCCCATGGTGGGGATAGTGATGTGTTCCATTGTAGGCACCATGGGGCATGTTGCTTGATTTTGAAGAAAGGGTTTTAGACTCATTTTGATCCCTTCTCTCCAGCCTTTGTATGAAGTTTTCCCTGATGTTCTCTTGTTTTTGAATTGCTTAAGTAGGAGAAGCAGAAAAATTATTAAATTTCACAAGTATACAGTATTTCCTCAGCGACATAAAGCTGATTATTAGGAGACAAAATGTACCCTGCTGCATTACTCACAAACTGTATCACATTTGTCTTTGAACAAAGCACATTTGCATATCCTTATCTGTATGTGTGCTTAGGGAAGGAGTTCAGTAGTTATTAGTCACATTTCTCCTTAGACCACATTTTATTTTAAGTGAATATTTATGTTGATTTAAGCGTTACTGTACGAAAGTATTAGAGCCAAAGGAGGTGGCCATGGCTAAGTTGGCATGACTGGCCTACAATAGAAGTGTTTCATGAAGGTACTTGGGGCAATTGCCACTCTAACCACAAAAGCACTAGGCAAACTAGGATACATTGCTTCTGTGGTCTTATTGTGTCCTAGGGAAAACTCTTCCACACCTTAGATCTTTTTCATCTATTGATTGAGAATACTTTTATTTACTATCCATTCTAAGACATGGTGAAATAAATATAAAATAGAACCTATAGATCCAGAGGAGAAAGTACTTAAATGGTAAATATAAAATAAATGTAATTGATCAAATAAGAGAGACCTGGTGAAATTTCTGTTATTTGCCTAGCATTAAGTCTTTAAAGCATATTTGTACCTTAGAACAGTGGTCCCTAACCCCCGGGCTGTGGACCGGTACTGGACTGTGGGCCATTTGGTACCGGTCCACAGAGAAAGAATAAATAACTTACATTATTTCCATTTTATTTATATTTAAGTCTGAACAATGTTTTATTTTTTAAAAATGACCAGATTCCCTCTGTTATATCCGTCTAAGACTCACTCTTGACGCTTGTCTCAGTCACGTGATACATTTATCCGTCCCACCCTAAAGGCCGGTCTGTGAAAATATTTTCTGACATTAAACCGGTCCGTGGCCCAAAAAAGGTTGGGGACCATTGCCTTAGAAGATTTGAATTTCACATTGTGAGTGTTATAAATGGATATCCTCTCTGGCGAGGTAATATTATCCATCGTCCCTGTGGAAGCTCAGATTCCTTAAGGCAGACAGAGAATGACTTTCTCAGAGTCCGTTTTACATGTATTGATTTACAGATCTTTTGGACACATTAGTGGTTATGTGATTTCTTTTTAAAACTACCTTTTCAATTTCTTAGCTGAGCCAATAAGCTGCCACTGTACTGTTAGTACTTGCCTCAGTGTGCATGAGGGAGGTGCGGTGCAAGTCAGAAAATGTGTGGGCTGTGTCTTTTCACTACTTCACCCCAGGAGGCCTTGTCCTGTTTTGGCCTAGACTTGATTGAAGGTTAGCTTGGCTTGCATCTGTGGCATCACACTGGGTGTACTTTGGGAACCCAGGGTAGACATGGGAATGATGGCAAGAGCTGGTCTTTTTCCAGCTTGGGTTTGGAGTGATATTAAGGGCTCTTGAGAAAAGACAGAGTTTGAAGTTGGTGTTAGGGTATCTTTCAGAGGCCCATTGGGCTGGGCTTGAGCAAGGTGGTTTGATTCTAGATCGGCAAGCACCAACAGAATTCTCCTTCCTTTAGGTGGAGTTTAGAATAACTAGCAAAGCTTCTCAGGGTTTTAGAAAACCCAGGATATGCCTCAGCACCAACTCTAGAATATTTCCCTCTTCTGCCATTCACAGACCAGCTGTTGGTTAGAAAGCCTGCTGGACCTACTTTCCCTTTTATTACAAACCAGAGAACATCTGTACTTACAGCTTAGGGAGCCACTTAGGTCAACCTGTACTTGGCCTCTACCTTGGATAGCACCATAGAGAATGCCAGTAAATGGTGATACACTGTTACCTCCTAGCTTATTATCTATTGTCTAGAAAACACTTCCTTAAAACATTCCATTTGACATTCAATTATGTCTTAAAGTCATAAATTTTTTTGTATTTGAAGCTCTGCTGTCTAATACAGTAACCACTAGCTTCATGTAGCTATTAAAATTAAAATGAATTAAAATTGAAAAAAGTTTCAAATTCTCTTCCTACCTGCACTAGCCATATTTTATGTTGTACTACATAGTTACATTTGGCTAGCTCCCATATTGGACAGGGCAGATCTGGAACATTTTCAGGATCACAGAAAGTTAATTTTAATAAGAAAATTGTTTATGGCATTTCTAGTATTGATATTTATGTTTTCTCCTTATTCATTTGATTAAACTGAATACCTTTTCCCTTTTTCAAATTATTTTAAAATGCCTCTCTTTGCTATTTCAAGGACTCATTTTTTTTTTTTGGTTTTTTTTTTGTTAGTTTCTGCCCTTTAAACAGTATCACCTTTTAGTGTGCTTATTTCTTCCTGGAGGGAATTAGCTGCCTGGTGCCTCCCTGCCATTTGTTTCCCATGGTTTTAGGTCTTAATCAATATGTTGAGAAAACTGCCTGGAGGCATTGACTCCAGAATGTTGTTTTTATATGGTAGTATTATGTGTGGTATTAATTTTTGTCTTTATATATTATTTGGTGATTTCTAAACTTTCTACAATGAACATATGTTATAGAAAATACCAGTAAATTTTTTTAAGATTTTTTATTTATTGATTTTAATTTTATTTATTGATTTCTTTTTTACAGAGAAAGAGAGTGAGTCAGAGAGAGGGTTAGAAAGGGACAGACAGACAGGAATGGAGAGAGATGAGAAGCATCAATCATTAGTTTTTCATTGCACGTTGCAACACCTTAGTTGTTCATTGATTGCTTTCTCATATGTGCCTTGACTGCGGGCCTTCAGCAGACTGAGTAACCCCTTGCTGGAGCCAGCAACCTTGGGTTCAAGCTGGTGGGCTTTTGCTCAAACCAGATGAGCCCGCGCTCAAGCTAGTGACCTCGGGGTCTCGAACCTGGGTCCTCCACATCCCAGTCCGACGCTCTATCCACTGCGCCACCGTCTGGTCAGGCTATTTATTGATTTTAGAGAGAGGAGAGAGGGAAGGGGGTGGGTAGGGATGAACGGGAAGCATCAACTTGTAGTAGTTGCTTCTCATATGTGCCTTGACCAGGCAAGCCTGGTGTTTCAAACTAGCAACCTCAGCATTCCAGGTCGACACTTTATCCCCTGTGCCATCACAGGTCAGGCATGAATGTTCTTTTGGAAATACATATTTGAAAATACATGTTGACACTACTCAGTTGTACACCTCAAAGGCGTAACATTACAAATTTTATATCACAATAAAGCTGTAAAAAAAGTACATATTGAATGGATGAAGACATAGGGACAAAAGTTTCACTCCACTCATTACTTCCCTTTCTTGGTTCTAGAGCTGCTTGTTCATTTTTTGGAATTGAATTTATTGGGGTGACACTAGATAACAATTATACAGGTCTCTGGCACCCAATTCTACAACACATCTCTATACACCGTATTGTGTGTTCAACCCAAAATCAAGTCTTTTTAAATTTATTTATGGCCTGACCTGTGGTGGCGCAGTGGATAAAGTGTCGACCTGGAAATGCTGAGGTCGCCGGTTCAAAACCCTGGGCTTGCCTGGTCAAGGCACATATGGGAGTTGATGCTTCCAGCTCCTCCCCCCTGTCTCTCTCTCCTTTCTCTCTCTCTCGTTCTCTATCTCTCGCCTCTCTAAAATGAATAAATAAAAAAAATTTATATTTTTAATTTATTGGAATGACATGGTTAATCAAACAATACAGGTTTCTAGTGTACAACTCAATATAACACCATGTACACACTGCATGGTGCACCGCCCGCCCCAAGCAAAGTCTCTTTCTGCTCCCATTTTACCCCCTCTGCCCTCCTCTGTCTAACTCCAGCCCTCCCCCCTTTCCTCTGGCTATTGCACCCTGTTGTCTGTGTGTTATGTATATATGATTTTTGGCTAATTCTTTCACCTTTTATCCACTCCCTCACCACCCTCCCCTCTGACAGCTGTCCATCTGTTCCCTGTGTCCATGCCTCTGTTCTTATTTTGTTCATTAGTTTATTATGTTCATTAGATTTCACATATAAGTGAGAGCATATGGATTATACTAAGTGAAATAAACCAGGTAGAGAAGGAGAAAGCTAGTTTATTTTTATTGATAACAAAAATGGTGACTGGAGAACATTCTAGAACATTGCTTCCTCATAGTGAGTGGATGATGAAGCATAAGTGGTAAGGTAATATTGATAATGGAACATTTATTTAATGTTTGTGTAGATTCTTTTAGAGTTTAAAGGTTTTTTTGTTTGTTTTTTAGAGAGAAAGAGGAAGGGGGAGAGAGAGAGAGAAAGAGGGAAGCATTCATTTGTTGTTATTTGTTGTTCCATTTAGTTATGCACTCTCTGGTCGCTTCCCATGTATGTGCCCTGACCAGAGATTGAACCTGCAACTTTGATGTTTCCAGACAACACTCTAGTCTAACCAACTGAGCTAACTGGTCAGGTTCTAGACTGTAAAGTTTTTAAGGTACACTAAAGGCAGAGGTGGATTTAAAGGCGTGTGCACCAGGTGCGCCCTGGGCCTTGACTTCTGAAGGGCCCCGCAAAACCCCAACTTTACACTTTTCCCTAATGACAAGGGACACAATATTTTTTTCTGTGCCTGGGGCCTCAACCGACCTTAATCTGCCCCTGACTAAAGGCCAGACTGTCTGAGTTTAGTCCTAGCCTCACCAGTTTTTCTGAGCCTGAGTGCTGTTCTTTCTCTTCTCAGTGGGAGTCTGGATCCTGACACTGCCCAGATAACCTGTGTCTCACTCATCCTGTCAGTACTTTCAGTTTTGTAAACATAGACTCTAGGTAATAGTCCATATACATTTTTTTTTTGTCCATAGATTATTTTGGCAAAAAAACCCTTTAGAACTGTGATGTATATTTTATAAATCATACTGTGAGTTAACTACCCTGCATGTTTTTTTTTAAGTGACCTGTTACAGATATAGGTAAATGTGAAAGGAGGGATGTTTTAAAACTTGACTCCCACTACAGTACCTGTTCCTCTCTTTGTAGACTGAAAAACTCCTCCAAATGACAGGCTGCATCTCAAAACCTTGTTGTGAACAAGATTTCCTCCAGGTAACATCTTGGGTGTAATTGGCATATTAATTATTCCTGAGGAAATTTAGACTGATTATTGTGCTTAGATATAGGTAGGTGTTTTTTCTTTTCAGAGCATTTTGTGTGTTTGGGTCTGTCTTTGTGTTTCCTGCTGTTCTTTCCATAGCTGAGATGGTTTTATTTATTTATTTATTATTATTATTTTTACTAGTTTAGAAAACACAAAAGGTGCTGGACCTGTGGTGACGCAGTGGATAAAGCATTGCCCTGGAATGCTGAGGTCACCAGTTCGAAACCGTGGGCTTGCCTGGTCAAGGCACATACAGGAAGCAACTATTACGAGTTGATGCTTCCAGCTTCTCTTCCATCTTCCTCTCTCTCTTTCTCTCTCTCTCTCCCCCCCCTCTAAAAATCAATCAATATAAGAAATCTAAAAAAAAAAGAAAAACAAATGGCTTTGAGATTTAGGGAGCAGCTTTTTCTTCTCTCTGTGTTTTATGGTACCTCTCAAGCACATTGCACTCTACTGTTTTTAATTCTACCCATCCTCTGCCACCCTGGTCTTTTTCCAGAAGGTAACCACTGGTAGCAGTTCAGAGTGATAAGTTACAAATAAAATCAGATCATCTCACTCCCTTTTTCATAATTTCCCAGTTCCTTCATTTAGCAAATGTGTATAGACCAACTGGTATGTGCCACAAACAAAATCCTTGATTTCATAAAGTATACATTCTAGTGTGTGAAGATAGGAGACACTATAAAATAACTTTTCATCATACTTTGGATAAATCCTCGTTTTCTGACTTAAGCTGTACTTCTGGTGTGGTCCCTTCCTGAGTCTCTGACCTCACCTTTTACCCCTCTCCCTGTGCTTGTTGGCTCTGGTGGGTAAGCTGGAGCTAGACACTGTCACTCCTGCCTTCGGGCTTTTGCGCTTGCTGTTCTCTCTCCCTGGATGCTTTGTCCCCAGATTGTGAGGCAGCTGGCTCCTGGTTATAGTTAAGGTTATCGTTCAGTTGACCTGCCATCTTGAAAGCTGCCCTCACCTGCCCAGTCCATTCTGGGAGTTTATAACTCTTCCAGTGAGGTGAGGGCATTTTTGCTAGGCTTTCTAAAATTAGGGTACTCTTCTTAAAAACTAGTTATTATTTGAAATAATCCTGTTCATTTATGTAGTTACTTTGTAGTTGCTTAATAAATACATTTGTCAAATGAACAGTGCCTGTTTATGTTTATTGAGTGGGAATCTGTTAATGCACAGTTCATCCATTCAACACTGCTCTGGTGCTGGGGAAACGGCAGCAGACAGGTTGACAAAGTTCATTCTCTCCTAGTGTACATGCTAGTGGAGGGAGACAGATAAACAAATACCAAGATCTTTGATAAGTATGTAGGGTATAGCTCTATGGTGAAAAATAAGACAGAGTGAGGAATTGAGAATGTTGGAGAAAAGGCTGTTTTATTTTTTTAATTTTAAATCTTTAAAGGCTGTTGAAATTTAAAAATATATTTTTTAATGTTTTATTGATTTTAGAGAGAGAGGAAGGGAGGGAGACGGAGACAGGAACTTTGATCTGTTCCTGTATGTGCCCTGTCTGGGAATTGAACTGGCAACCTCTGCACTTTGGGATGAAGCTCTAACCAACTGAGCCATCCAGCGAGTGCAGAAAAGTCTATTTAGATATGGTGGTTAGAGAAGGCTTCTGGTGAGGTGACATTTGAGCTAATGTCTGAATGAACTTGACTAATTGAACACTGTGTCCCACAGTAACCTTCTGGGGAAGGTACTGAGATTCCGCTCCCAGAAAGGGAAATCAAGGTCCAGTGAGGTGAGGGCATTTTTGCAAGGCTTTCTAGTTTAGAGGTAGGTGGAGCAGGAATTTGTTTTCATGACTCATGATTGTCTGACACCAGAGCTATTTCTCTGTTTCAACTTGATATCCCCCAAGCCCTGTCAGGTTCTCATAGTTGACATATAACATTTAATGCTTTGTTATGTTGGAATTCCAGAAGGCTGCTCAATTACCAAGTTATAGACAGTGAAATGCTTCATAGCATAGTGACTCTGGGTATCATTGCTGGAGCCAGTAGCCAGGATTTAAATTCTGACTCTGTTGTTTACCATTTGAGTGACTTGGGCAAATTATTTATCTCTTTAATGCTTTAGTTTTCTCATTGGTAAAATGGGCATAATAATTGTCTCTACCTCTCATTTATTAGGAGGGTTAAGTGAGATTAATACAAGTTTAGAGCTTATGTGCACATAGAAAATACTTAAAAATATTAGCTATTACTATTATTGCTATCTTAATGCCAGCCCAGCTTCTGTGTTTCCTCCAAACCCTTCAAAAAGTGCTTTCTTTCTAGAATTAGGGTAACTATTGATACTCTGATTTCTTCAGTGGTACCATTATAGGGTCTTGAGTTCACTGTAGGCACAGATCCTGCCAATCTCCAAGCTTAATAGAGTAGAAAGTCAAAACAAAATATTTTGGTTTTCTGAAGCAGTGGCTGAGTCGGGATCCTGTTTCTACATCCTGCCAGCTTATATGAACGGAAGAGATGGTGCAGGCGGGGCCTGCAAACCGCAGCTTTGTTTTGAGCCGACTTGACTTGACAGCTTCCCTATTCTACCTGCTGACTTCTTTAGCTCTGCTTTGGCAGCCAGGAGAGCAACTAAACCGGTTTACAGCTAGCCATTTATCACCAATGAAAGCTGAGGACTCCAAGAAAAATTGAGGGTTTAAATGGAGTTGATATTTTTCTCTTGTCTCCTTAAACTTTCTTTTTTTATGGTTCAAACTATAGGTCAACTGTGCTCTCCTTTCACAGGAGAAATCGGGCAATACATTTAAGGCCTATCATGAAACATTTAGCCCTGGCTGGATAGCTTAGTTCGTTAGAGTGTCGCCCCGTGATGCAGAGGTTGTGGGTTCAGTCCTCGGTCAGGGCACATACAGGAACAGATTAATGTTTATCTCCCTCCCCCCTTCCTCTCAGTCTAAAATCAATCAATAAAAAAAATTTTTTAAACCAAATATTTGGATCTTTGTATATATGTTAATTTTCTCCATTAATAAGCACCAAGACTTTATTTTTTTATTTCGTTTGGAAATCTACAAAAATATTTACATATTTCTGGTTCTTCCTTAAGAATACATAAAACAGGCCCTAGCTGGTTGGAACAGTGGATAGAGCATTGGCTCATCATATGGATGGTCCTGGGTTTGATTCCCTGTCAGGGCACATAAGAGAAGCAACCATCTGCTTCTCTCTCCCTTCTCTCCCTCTTTCCCTCCTGCAGCCAGTGGCTTATTGGTTCCAGTGTTGCCCCGGGTGCTAAGGGTAGCTCTGTTAGTCAGTGTGCATCAGCCTTAGGTGCTAAGAATAGCTCAGTTGATTCGAGCATTGGCCTTATACAGGGATTGCCAGGTGGATCTCGGTTGGACTGCATGCAGGTGTCTGTCTCACTATCTCTTCTCTCACTTAAAAAAAAAGAATACATAAAACAGACTAACCTCTTCTCAAGTGTGGATCATCATGATGAATGGGATGAACATCAGGGCTTGAAATGACGAGTATAGACTGGTACCTGGTGCATAACTATTTTTAAACTTATGTTTGTTGTTTTAGTTGTATTTTTGTTTTTGTTTCTCTGTACAGCTATCAGTATGCCTTCTTTCTGCTTTGTTGCTTGTGATAATATACCATGGGCTGAAGAACCAGATAATTAAATACTATATGTTAAGAATGAATGGGCTCTGAAATCTAGAGGCTTTAAAGTACAGCATAGGGAATATAGTCAATAATATTGTCGTAACTATGTTTAGTGCCTGGTGGTTTCTTGAAATATTGGCGGGGATCATTTTGTAAAGTATATATTGTCTAATGGCTATGCAAGAATCAATAGGCTCTGAATGGAGTTGGAAACCCTGTTCTTTTTTTTACGTTTGGATTGGAGGATTATTATGGATTAGTAAATAAAGCTTTATATCTAGGGCTTGGTTAAATTTTTTTGATTATCTCTGGGAAAGTTTTCTAAAAAAATTTACTGATTGATTTTAGAGAGAGGAAGGAAGAGAGAGAGAGAGAGAGAGAGACAGATAGACAGAAATATCAATCTGTTCCTGTATGTGCCCTGACTGCATATTGAATCTAGAACCTTTGTGTATTGGGAAGACACTCTAACCAACTGAGTTATCTGGCCAGGGCAGTTTTCTTTCTGATTTTTAAAAGTGAGGATACCTTTATTTTCCTTATTGATTTCTTATGAAGATAAACAAGATGTTTGTAAAATGTTTGAGTATCTGTATTCATAGACATCATTATCTTGACATCTTTGGGTAATATCAGTGAAGCTATGAATATGATGGTATATTTGTAGACCTGTGATCGATCTCATTTACAAAGTTCATCATTTATATCATCTTCACAGGTAGATTTTTGTTGTTGTTTTTTTTCTTTACAGAGACAGAGAGAGTCAGTCAGAGAGAGGGATAGACAGGGACAGACAGACAGGAACGGAGAGATGAGAAGCATCAATCATTAGTTTTTCGTTGCGCGTTGCAACACCTTACTTGTTCATTGATTGCTTTCTCATATGTGCCTTGACTGCGGGCCTTCAGCAGACTGAGTAACCCCTTGCTTGAGCCAGCGACCTTGGGCTCAAGCTGGTGAGCTTTTGCTCAAACCAGAGGAGCCCGTGCTCAAGCTGGCGACCTCGGGGTCTCGAACCTGGGTCTTCCGCATCCCAGTCCGACGCTCTATCCACTGCGCCACCGCCTGGTCAGGCGGTAGATTTTTGTTTGGCACTTGCAGCTCATATCTAATAGAACATGACATTGTTATCTACCTTAAGTCTATTGTTTATGTGTTTTTAAAATTTTATTGATTGATTTGAGAGAGAGAGAGAGTCAGAAACATTGATTTGTTCCAGTATATGCCCTGACCAAGGACTGAACCAGCAACCTCTGCATATCTGGTTGATGTTCAAACCACTCTTTTTTTTTTTTTTTTTTAAAGTGAGAGGAGGGAGGATAGAGAGGCAGACTCCTGCATGCTCCCTGACAGGGATCTTCCTGTCAGGGGTAATCGAACCTGGGATGTCCCTATGCCAGGCCGATGCTCTATCCACTGAGCGGGTGGCTAGGGCCACACGTCTATTGTTAAATAAAATTGTCTCATCAAAATTAAAAGATGTGGAAAGTAGTCAGCAGCATTCTGTCATCTCTGCCATGTACCATGTTTGCTGTAGATGAAAATGAATAAGCAACTCTGGAAACCAAGGTCCTCTGGGAACATAAAAACTCTTGTGGCTATTAATGGATTTAATTGTATTTCCTCTCTGCCACCAAAATGTGCAATAAATTGTTTATGCCCTTGCTTTTAATGAGGAGAATTATGTATTAACTATGTAATATCATTATTGCTTTGTTTTTATTACTTGTAGATAATACCTTCTATCCTTAAAAAAAAAAACTTATGAAAAAGAATAGCTATAATATTATTAAACATTGCCCATTAATTATTTCAGTTGGTTTTTTTCTCCATGGAGAAAAAGGAAAGAATCTCATTGGAGAAACAAAAACTGGGGCTGGAAATGGGAAATGCTCTTCTAAACCAAGATTTGGCATAAGATTAGTTTGGTATGCTTTGGACTTGGGCCAAGTGATATGTTTACTTAGTTCTCAGGCAGCTTCACTGATAAACGAATGCCAGTATCAGTGTTGCGAGGCATCATCTGATTTGAGCTCACTTAAGGGAAGATTTTATAGAAAAACGACTGGGATGATGCTCTTTTTGGATTTTGTTTTGGTTTGTTTTGCTTTGTTTGATGCTCATTCAAGTATTTCCTCCTATTCTTGTAATATACTGGAGGAAGAATATCAGCTGTTTGCCATAATTTCTTTAAAACTAAGAGTCCAAATTGCTTTGGATTTAGAATTTGGTCTCTTATTTGGCCTGACCTCACCATGTGGGTTTGACTAAGCCTCTGTAACTCTTCCTTTACCTAATAGTAACTTCATTTAGTCAGCGGATACTTATTGAGCATACATCATATGCCAATCACCATTTTAGACACCAAGGAGAGAGCAGTTAATAAAACAAACAAAATCCCAGCTCTCCTGAGGGTTACTCTTCAGGGACAGGGTGGGCAGCAAATGAGTGAGCTAATGATAGGATATGTCAGATGGGGAAAATGAAAGTGAGAAAGGGGGATAAGTGAGGCAGAGAGAGTGTTACAGTTTTCTTTATTGATTTGAGAGAGAGAGGAAGGGGGAGAGAGAGGGAAAACACATCTATTTGTTGCTCCACTTACTTATTCATTCATTTGTTGATTTTTGTATGTGCCCTGACTGGGGGTTGAACCTACGATGTTGACGTATGGGAGAATGCTCTAACCAACTGAGCTACTGGACCAGGGCCAACTGTTACTTACAGTTTTGTTTTTTGGTTTGTTTGTTTTTTTTGTATTTTTCTGAAGCTGGAAATGGGGAGAGACAGTCAGACAGACTCCCGCATGCGCCCGACCGGGATCCACTCAGCACGCCCACCAGGGGGCGACGCTCTGCCCACCAGGGGGCTATGCTCTGCCCCTCCGGGGCGTCGCTCTGTCGCGACCAGAGCCACTCTAGCACCTGGGGCAGAGGCCAAGGAGCCATCCCCAGCGCCTGGGCCATTTTTGCTCCAATGGAGCCTCACTGTGGGAGGGGAAGAGAGAGACAGAGAAGAAGGAGAGGGGGAGGAGTGGAGAAGCAGATGGGCGCTTCTCCTATGTGCCCTGGCCGGGAATCGAACCCGGGACCTCTGCACGCCAGGCCGACGCTCTGTTACTTACAGTTTTGAATAGATGATCTGGAAGACCTCAGAAGCTGAGCCGTCCTTGTGGAGCTCACATTTAGGCAAATCAGTAGAGGAAGCAGCAAGTACTTGTAGATTCCAGGAACATCCAGTAGGCCAGTGGACTGGAGCCAAGTGAGCAAGGTGGAGAGTAATGGGACAGGAAATCAGAGAAGTAAATAGAACCAAATCTTGGAAATCTGGCTTTGACCTTGAATGAGATGGGAAGCCATTGGGGGTTTCAGCCAGAGAAGAGGCATGAGAATGACTTCAGTATTAAAATAGCTTATGAAGGGTAGGGATGGCAGTAGGGAGTCCAGTTAGGAGTATGATGACGATGTAGTGGGAGCTGATGTTAGCTTGACCAGAGTGGCAGGCACATGTGGAAGAGAGGAGAAGTCTTCAGATTCTGGGTATATTTTCAGGACTAAAGAATTTGCTTATGGATTGGATTTGGAGTTCGAAGGCAGAAAAGGGTTCAAGGATGACTTCAAAGTTCCATTTAACTTTCTCTTGTCAGTTTTCTGTTTTTTACCAAAAAATTATTATTGTCATATCTTTGTCTTAAGTAACATCAATTATGTGAGAAAGAGATCTGTGTTAACAGAGCTCTTCAAAGTTCTTTTTTTTTTTTACAGGGACAGAGAGGGATAGATAGGGACAGACAGACAGGAACAGAGAGAGATGAGAAGCATCAATCATTAGTTTTTCGTTGCGACACCTTAGTTGTTCATTGATTGCTTTCTCATATGTGCCTTGACCGCGGGCCTTCAGGAGACCAAGTAACCCCTTGCTCGAGCCAGCGACCTTGGGTCCAAGCTGGCGAGCCTTTTGCTCAAGCCAGATGAGCCCGCGCTCAAACTGGCAACCTCCAGGTCTCGAACCTGGGTCCTCCGCATCCCAATTCGACGCTCTATCCACTGCGCCACCGTCTGGTCAGGCTCTTCAAAGTTCTTGAGGAAGTTTGTTTCTACTTTTGGCATTTATAATTAATTGGGAACAAATTTCCTTGGAAATTTACTGAATGATGGAATAATTCATATATTGGCAACTGATTGTGTTAAAAATCTTGATAAATTTTTTAAAAATCTTGATAAATTATTTTTATGCTGTGGGCCATGTTAAAGCTATTGGAGCAGCTGAGTCTCAACTTCCTTGATTGTTCTGCTGTCATACTTGCTTGGTCTTGTAGCTCTTCTGATTCTTACTTATTTGAGGGTTTTTGATATGGGAGATCTACTACAGGAGCCATGAACAACTGTAGCACATATCCTTTGTCACTAACCCAGTGAAACTGAGAAGTAAAAAACACCTTTCTTTTTTTTTAATGACTGGTTTGCTACAGTAGACAGCCTGTCTGTGCTTCCTAGGAGCTGCTCTGTAAGGAGGAATCCGCTGCAGAATGATTTAATTTGTATAATCTTGACGGTGGAGCTTTTTTTTTTTTTTTTTTACAGGGACAGAGAGAGAGTCAGAGAGAGGGATAGACAGACAGGAACGGAGAGAGATGAGAAGCATCAATCATTAGTTTTTCGTTGCAAGACCTTAGTTGTTCATTGATTGCTTTCTCATATGTGCCTTGACCACAGGCCTACAGCAGACTGAGTAACCCCTTGCTCAAGCCAGCGACCTTGGGTCCAAGCTGGTGAGCTTTCCAGATGAACCCGTGCTCAAGCTGGCAAGCTCGGGGTCTTGAACCTGGGTCCTCTGCATCCCAGTCCGACGCTCTATGCACTGTGCCACCGCCTGGTCAGGCAAGGTGGAGCTACTTTTGAAAGAACAGAAAAGTAAAAGGAAAGGGGCTCAGTTAAATCTTGTAGTTTGAACTCTTTCCTCTTGTTTTCTGCTCACTATGTCTAGATCAAGTTTATGATCGATTCATTTCAGTAATTGCTCTTGAAAATGTCAGCTGCGCTTTTCTTTTATTCTTTTTTCTTCTCTAACATTTTAAATAAGTATATTACTTAACTTGTGATCTGTATAATGTGAGTTGCATAAAATAACAGCATCCAAGTGCAGGTATTACAATTCGCTTTACATTCTTTTGATAGGCTGAGGATTTGTAAGTGGTTCTCAACACTTTCAAACTTTATGACCTCTTTTCTATTCTGAAATGAAATTCCCAGACAATAAAACTTACCAACATGTCTACAACATCTTAATTGTAGTATAAAGGAAAAATGAAAGAAAGGTTCTTTATAACACAACATATATTTCTAAATGTAAATTCCCAGAAGACATTTTTAAATGTTCACAGCCCATTAGAAACCAGTGTTTTTGAACCCCTGGTCTGTGGAACAGTGCAGTACCAGTTTGCAAAAGAGATACCCACCCTGATGTATGAAGATTATGGACCTACTGATCTTAGTCAAATTCACTTATGCTTAAGGTGATTGCCACTTATCAGCCTGTATCATTGATAAAAATACTATTGAGGTAGTCTTAGATATCTTTGGAACTTGTAGGCTTGTTTGAACAACCTTTTGTACCATGCAGAGCATTTACAGATCATGCACGACAGACAAAAAGTATTTGGGCAAACTTATGTAGTAGTCAATGCATTGTACATGTGGAGGTCTGAAATCAAGCACCAGCTTGTACTGTGTTGCAGTGTTATGTGTGGTAAGATGAAACTATTTGTTGCGTGTTTCCGTTTTAGCCAGCTAGGTTATGCACAGGCTCTAACTCCCACCCCCTCTCTCTGTATTTCATTTTTTTCACACTTGTGCAAATAGTGTTTGGACAAACTTATGTGGTGTTCAATGCAGTGTACATGTGGTGTTCGGAACCCAAGTACCAGCTTGCATCATAATGCACTATTGTGTGCAATGTGATAACAATTTTTCTGTTGTGTGTTTCCATTTGCGGTCCCTTCCATCTTTCAGTAGTACATTTTATTTTCATGCTTGCACAAATAGTCATGCATGTACTCGCCTGTTCAGAACGCATCTATATTGTTTGCAAATAAATTATTGTGTTTTAGTGTCATTGTGCTGTAAATTTTAAAGTCTACAAAATGGAAAGAAAAAAAATCAAAACATTTTAACCTTCTTCAAGAGTGAAAACAACAGTCAAAAGAAAACTAGTGATGACACCGAAAGTAAACCAAGTACAAGTGCTTCAAGTTTAAAAGAAGCAGTGAAGGCTGTGGCAGTGTGCTTAGTTGGTTAGAGTGTCATCCGGAAACAACAAGGTTGTGGGTTCGATCCCTGGTCAGGGCACTCGGGAAGCAACAAATAAGTGCATGACGGAGTGGAAAAACAAATGAATGCTTCCCTTCGCCTTCTCTTCTCTCTCCTTTCCTCTTTCATCTCTCAAAAAAATCAATCAGTAAATAAAACAAATTAAGCCCTGGCTGGATGCTTGGTTGGTTGGAGCATCGACCCGAAGCACAGAGGTTGCCGGTTTGGTCTCCAGTCAGGGCGCACACAGGAACAGATCAATGTTTCTGTCTCACTTTCTAAAAAAATAAAAACGGTGAAAAGGAAATGTGTTGATAATTTGGAAGGTGCAACAGAAACCAAAAAAAGAAAAGGAAACTTTGTTAGTATGGTAAGTAGTATTTAAAACTTGGTTTCACTGTAGCAGCTGGTAGTGAATTATCGCCTTGGCCTTTATGTGTAGTATGTTCTGAAGTTCTGTCAAATGACCTACTTAAACTTTCCAAACTTACTCACTGTTCATTTGTATTCAAAGCATAGTGATCTTGTTGACAAACCACTGGGTTTTTTGTTTTTTTTTTAAAGATTACACAACCAAATGAAAAGTCAGAAAATTAATTTGAAGAAAATGATGACTAGTGAGAAATTGTTGCTTTGAACATCTTATTTAGCTGTCCTTCGAATATCGAAGGTGAAAAAACTGTTCACTATCGGTGAAGAATGAGTAAACCCTTGCATCTTAGATGTCACTCAGGAACATTGGGTCTTCAAGCTGAACAAAAACCTTGAGGCTACACTGCTTTCAGACAATACTATTCAAGAAGAATTGGTATGGCCAATGATACTGAAGAACAAATTGTAGAGGGAATAAAGAACTCAAAATGTTTTGCCATTCACCTTGATGAATCAACTGATGTAACCATGCTATTCTACTTTGCTTTGTGAGATATATTGACGATAAAGACTTTAGGGAAGAACTACTCTGTTGTCTTGATCTACCTGGTCAGACCACTGATTCAGAGATATTTAATGCTCTTTTCAAGCGGAAGGCTTAGACTGGGGAAAGTGCATCAGATTGTGTACAGACGGTGCTGCAAGCATGATTAGAAATCACTCCGGGGTAGTTGCAAAAATAAAGGACATTGCACATCCAGAAATTTTGTTCGCAACACTGTATGATTCACTGACAACACTTAGTTGCAAAGAAATTTCCCCCTGAACTGAGCACAGTGAGAAATGGTGCAGTGAAGATCGTTAATGATATTCATAGTCAAGGTTTGAACTCCAGACTGTTCACATCACTATGTGAAAGCATGAATCCACAACACCAACACCTCTATAGGAAGTAAGGTGGCTCTCAAGAGGAAGGGTTCTTTCACGCCTTTTTGAGCTGAGAGAAGTGAAACAGCTTCTGTGAGAGCGAAACTCTGCATTAGTAGATCTTTTGTTGGATGAAGAATGGATGGCTAAGTTTCTTCAGTGAACTAAAGGGGTTTAACACAAACGTTTTTACATTAAAAAATAAGACGGATGCATTAAAAAAAACCTTGTTCTTTAGGAAAGTTGCATATAGGAAGAAGATGTAGAAATGTTTCCACTTTTCCAAGACTTTTTGATTGCTGCAGACATCTACTGGAAATTCACATTTAATATAATAAGTAAACATTTAAGAGTGTTCAAAACTTTGACCATTATTACCCTGAAAATGAGGATCCCCGTAAAGGTAACCTCTGGACCAATAACCCATTCATGGAAGATAATCAACTCCTGCTCCCTTAATCATTGTGAAGATGAAAAATGATAGATTTATCTTCTGATGTCACTTCGTGTCCAAATATAAAACACAATCATTGTCACAATTTTGTATATCACTGGAAAAAGAATATCCATCTCTTAATTGCCAGGCTATTACATTTTTTTTTTTTTTTTTTTTTTGTATTTTTCTGAAGCTGGAAACGGGGAGAGACAGTCAGACAGACTCCCACATGAGCCCGACCGGGATCCACCCGGCACGCCCACCAGGGGCGACGCTCTGCCCACCAGGGGGCGATGCTCTGCCCCTCCGGGGCGTCGCTCTGCCGAGACCAAAGCCACTCCAGCGCCTGGGGCAGAGGCCAAGGAGCCATCCCCAGCGCCCGGGCCATCTTTGCTCCAATGGAGCCTCGGCTGCGGGAGGGGAAGAGAGAGACAGAAAGGAAGGAGGGGGTGGGGGTGGAGAAGCAAATGGGCGCTTCTCCTATGTGCCCTGGCCGGGAATCGAACCCAGGTCCCCCGCACGCCAGGCCGATGCTCTACCGCTGAGCCAATCGGCCAGGGCCGGCTATTACATTTTTAAAAAGATTTTATTTATTGATGTTAGAGAGAGGAGAGAGAGAAAGGTGGTGGGGAGGAGCAGGAAGCATCAACTCATAGTTGCTTCTCTTGTGTGCCCTGATCGGGCAAGCCCGGGCTTTTGAGCAGCCTTAGCACTCCAGGTTGACGCTCTTATCCACTGTGCCTCCTTGGGTCAGGCACCAAGCTATTAAATTTTTAATCATATTTTCTACCACCTACTTGTGTGAGGAGACTTTTTTGGCTCCAACATTTTTATAAAAACCAAACAGAGAAACCAGATGGTTGTCTACATAGCGTTTCGTCTCTTGGAAGCAAAACTGCAGCCTCAGTTATCAAGTGTTGTGAAAAAGCAACAGCAGATTTTATACTAGCTTTACTCGAATTAAATATTACTCTAGAAATTTCAGTTGTATTCTATTAATATATGTATATTTTTTACTGTTCATCTGGTTATTTTAGAGAATTTTTATTTTATTATATTATAATTAAAAGATAATGCACAAAATACTAACAATGATTTTTATTTCTGCCTTAGCAGCCCCTGAAATAATCCTCCTATTTTCACTGGTCCCCAAGTGTAAAAAGGTTGGAGATCACTGCTATAGCCCTTACGTGCTTATAGGTACACATAACTTATCTCTGTGAACATCACACCCATAAATAGAGACTGATACAGGTATATTGGGTGGATGACCCAGATGATATGTAGCAATGCCATCGGTGTGTGATTTTCTAGAATGGTGAATAAATCTTCATCAAGTTCTATACAAATCCTTTATTTACTCATTGGCCACTTTTTGGAAAATTTAGTGTATGTTAAATGGTGAAAAATGTAGTTTGGTTTCAGTATATTTGATTCCAGCCTTAGATAATTACATATACACTGCTTTTTATTTACATACATTTTTATTTATTTACATTATGTGTCCAGCAGGACCAAAGGCAGATTTATTATGAAACTAATGTGCATAGGCTACTTCCATGGCCCTGTACCTAATTTTTAGGGTTTTGTTGTGGTTGTTTTTGACAGAGACATAGAGAGTCAGAGAGAGGGACAGATAGGGACAGACAGACAGGAAGGGAGAGAGATGAGAAGCATCAGTTCTTTATTGTGGCATCTTAGTTGTTTATTGATTGCTTTCTCATATATGCCTTGACCAGGGGGCTACAGCAGACCAAGTGACCCCTTGCTCAAGCCAGCGACCTTGGGCTTCAAGCCAGCAACCTTTGGGCTCAAGCCAGTGACCATGGGGTCATGTCTATGATCCCACCCTCAAGCCAGTGACCCCATGCTCAAGATGAATGAGTCCGCACTCAAGCCGACAACCTTGGGGTTTCGAACCTGGGTCCTTCATGTCACAGTCCAACACTCTATCCACTGTGCCACCACCTGGTTAGGCTAATTTTTAAATATTTTACTGAAGTTTAATATATATTTAGAAAAGTACATAAAATAAATACAGTTGATGAATTTTTGCAAATTGAACATACCTACATAACTAACACCCATATCAGGAAACAGAACATACCAACACCCCAAAACATTACCTTGCCCCCTTTAATTACTACCTTTCCCCTCCACTAAAGATGACTAATGTGCCCCTATCTCTATTACCATATCTTTGTAATAAGCCTGTTCCCTGGTGGTCTGAGTCTTCAACTTTGTGCTTCTTCATGATTGCCTTGACTAATCTTTGCTCCTTGCATTTTAAAGAAATTTTAGAATCAGCTTTTCAACTTTTTAAAAAATATTTTGAGAATTTTATTAGAATTACATTGACTCTGGATTAGTCTGGAGAAAATGATTTTTTTTAAAGAAGAATGATTCTTTTTTTAAGAGAGAGAGAGAAGGAGAGGAAGGGAGAGAGATGAGAAGCATCATCTCATAGTTGCAGCATTTTTGTTGTTTATTGATTACTTCTCTTTAGTGAGAGGAGGGGAGATAGTGAGGCAGACTCCTGCATGCACTATGACTGGGACCCACCCAGCAACCCTTTCTGGGGTCGCTGCTTGAATCACTTTAGCTATTTTTAGTGCCTGAGGCTGACGCTTGGACCAACCTAGCTATCTTCAGTGCCTGGGACCATGGTGGAACCAATCAAGCCACTGGTTGTGGGAGGAGAAGAGAGAGAGAAGGGAGAGAGAAGCAGATGGTCACTTCTGTGTGCCCTGAACAGTAATCAAACTTGGACATCCATATGCTAGGCTGATGCTCTATCCACAGAGCCACCAGCCAGGGCCCAATAAATAAAATCTTTTTAAAAAAAATAATAAGTCTTCCAATTCATGGATGTGGTGTATCCCTCTATTTAGATCTTCTCTAATTGATTTTTTTACTTTTTAGCATAGAACTATTGTACATCTTTAGATGTATTCCTAAATATTTGATATTTTAAAATCCTAGACCTAATTTTTGTAATTGTAATTTTGTGTGCTTTTTCTTATGGAGGACCCTCCAGCTTGTATAAACTTTAGGCCCTACGAAACCTGGTTCTGCCACTGGATGGGATGTTTTCACTTACAAGAATGTGGAAATCCTGTAGGAAGCTAGTCATTTCTTAATTGTTCAGGACTTAAAGGAATTGTAGACTGTAGAATATCTGGTATTCTTGTTTTTTTCACCACTGTCAGTGAAATCCCTGATCATTGTGACAATCCAGAAAGCACCCTAGAGGCATTAGCACCACCATTATTTTATTGAGACTGACTGTTAAAGACATTTTGCCTTTATTATAGTTATTGTAGCCCACTAGAGTGCTTTCATGTCGTGTGTTTGACTCTTTGTTTGTTTTAGGAAAAGACCTAAAAAGTAAGACAACAGTTTCACATGTTGCCATCTATAATCTGGACTTTAAAAATTAACAAATGATTAATCTTTACAGACTTCTGATTGCCCAGATGTACTGGGAGAGTGGACTGAACACTGGACTTAGAGCCAGAGAATTAAATCCTTTAACAGAAACTCTGTGATTTGGGGTTACCCTTTCAGCTTCAATCTTCTCTTTAGAATAGAAAGAAATAAAAATAACTGTCCAGCTGACTATTCAGGGTTGTCAGGAAGAACAGATGAAACAATTTATAGATGCTTTATAAGTCTTAGAGCACTATAGAAATGCCATTGATGTTGATTCATGAATTTACTAACTTCTTTTGCCAGGACAGAAGGCATAATTATCAAGATGGAGCCTCCTAAACAGTCTGTCTCTGCTCAGATTGGGATTCTTTGAGTTACAGCGATAACCTATGTACAGAAAGTGGCATCTGTTTTCCAAAAGCTTGTGTGTTTAGAGGAAGGCAATCAGAGTACTACTCTGGGGATTCCTATCTTAAATCTGGTTTTCAAATGAAAGTAGGCAAATTACTCACTTTCCATTTCTTTCATCGTTTTACTGTTTAGCATTGCTTTGAGGATTACGGTAAAATCTAAGTTTTATGTTCCTCATTGAAAGTTTCCACGTGAATATAGGTGATACATTATTATAATTAAATTCCCATTCATATTAATTTACTGTAACCCTGGACTTCAAGTCAATGGGTTGAGAAATACCTGGCCTCTCATTAGATAAAAAGGTGATATGATTTTGGAGTGTAAGTTGTGAGGGAGGGAAGAAGGATACTATCTGCAGTTTTAATATGAAATATACTCAATACTCATAAGATACTGAATTTCAAGTATTCATAGTTAGTGTTACCTCTAGAACGCATATGCTTGCTCTTTTAAATTGCATTTTGGTCTTATTTTAAGTTTTAGTGTTTGATTATTTTCCTCCCTGGTTTTGTTATGTAAGTAGTCCACTTTCCCCTCATAGTTTTTTTTCCTGTTGTATCTATTTATTTATTTTTAAGATTTTATTGATTGATTTTATAGTGAGGAGAGAGAGAAGTCAGGGGAACAAGAAGTATCAACTCATAATTGCTTCACGCTAGCTGTTCACTGATTACTTGTTGTATGTGCCTTGACTAGGTAAGCCCCAGGTTTTGAACTGGCAACCTCAGTGTTCCAGGTTGACTCTATCCACTGTGCCACCACAGGCCAGGCAATTTTTTTTCCCCCAAAGTTAGAAGCGGGGAGGCAGTCAGACGCTCCCTCATGAGCCGGACCAGCATCCACCCGGCATGCCCACCAGGGTGTGATGCTCTGCCCATCTGGGGCGTTGTTCAGTTGCGGCTGGTGCCATTCTAATGCCTGAGGCGGAAGCCATGAAGCCATCCTCAGCGCCCATCCTCAGCGCCTGGGTCAACTTTGCTCCATTGGAGCCTTGGCTGCAGGAGGGGAAGAGAGAGACAGAGAGGAAGGAGAAGAGGAAGGGTGGAGAAACAGATGGGCGCTTCTTCTGTGTGTCCTCGCTGGGAATTGAACCCAGGACTTCCACACGCCAGGCCAACGCTCTACCACTGAGCTAACCAGCCAAGGCCCAGGCCAGTCTTTTTTTTTTAAATTTTTTTTTATTTTTATTTTTTATTCATTTTAGAGAGGAGAGGGAGAGACAGAGAGAAAGAGAGAGAGAGAGAGAGGAGAGACAGAGAGAGATGAGGGGAGGAGCTGGAAGCATCAACTCCCATATGTGCCTTGACCAGGCAAGCCCAGGGTTTCAAACCGGCAACTTCAGCATTTCCAGGTTGACACTGTATCCACTGAGCCACCACAAGTCAGGCCAGGCCAATCTATTTTTAATCAAAATTATACATACATTTTAGAGAGTCAAGTTTTTCTACAAGGCTTGTTTCAAAAACAATCTTTTGATGTTATTCGGTGAATTCCAAACGTGGAAGATCATTTGGTTTTTCTTCACCATTACCTCATTCTCCCAATAAAATTGTAATTTTGGGTCTGGCCTATGGTGTTGCAGTGGATAACACGTCAACCTAGAATGCTGAGGTCACCACTGTTTTGAAGAGATAGTTGTCATATCTCTTTATGTCCTCCAATTTGGAATAACCCTTAGTCATATTTTTTATTATAGGTGAAAGGAGGGGAGATAGTGAAGCAGACACCCGCATGCATCCCAATGGGGATCCACCTGGCAACCCCATCTGGGGCTGATGCTTGAGTACGGAGTTATTTTTAGCGCCTGAGGCTGATGTGCTCGGACCAGCTGAGTTATTTCCTGATTTGGTTGTTTGATCGTGAAGGCATAGGAGACTGGACTCAGAATAGGAGTGGAAAGTGAGAGGCTTTAAAGGAAAAGTCGATTGAATGAGGCAGAGGAGCACTCAATAAACCAGCAGTGTCATCTAAGAGGACAGGGAAATTAGAAACGTGTTGTGGGAGGTGTTGGTTGGTTTTGTCTGGGAAATAAATGTTTTTGTGTACAGTAAAATTGCTTACCAGGCAATTGAAGACACAGGACATGTGCTCAAGTCCAAAGGTAGGATTGGAGTTGGAGCTGATAGACAAAGCTATGAGATAGATGATCACTAGAGAGAGAGCTGAGTCTTACCAGTGTGTGCTGTCTTGTTAGTGTAGGTCCAGAAATGACTATTCTTTCTTCCTTCCAGTCAGGGTTCTGTGTATTTACACTTGGCACGGTTAAGCTTTATTCTTTAAAAAGCTGTCCATTTTTTCAGAAAGTTTTTATTTTTTTAGGTGAGAAGAGTGGAAATAGTGAGGCAGACTCCCATATGCTCCCTGACTGGGATCCACCTAGCAAACCCATCTGGAGCCAATGCTCGAGTAACAAGCTATTTTTAGTGTCTGCGGTTAATGTTCCCCACTGGAGCTATCCTTGGTTCCTGGGGCCATGATCGAACCAGTTGAGCCACTGGCTGTGGGAGGGGAAGAGGGAGAAAAGGAGGGAGAGAAGCAGATAGTCACTTCTCCTGTGTGCCCTGACTGGGAATCAAACCTGGGACAACCTATGCTGGGTTGATGCTCTGTCCACTGGGCCACCAGCCAGGGCCTTATTTTGTATAATACAGACCGAAAGGACTTTTTGCCAATTATAACAATGTGAGTTTGTTAGTCTTTTGGAGACACTTAAGACATTTAAAATTTGAAATCAGAGCTACTTGATTGGAACTTCCTTGATCTCTCAAGTGAAACCAACCTAGGCTACACGTGTAATTAGTATCATTGATTTCTTTTATGTTAGAGAGAGGATTTGTAGTACAGCTGAGTAATAGATGAATAATGAATAGGACAGACACATGATTCTACTGAGACTCTTAAGCCTTGATAACCGCACTGATTCCATCAGGATGATGAGGATGCTTAAAATATTGGTGGCCTCAAAGTCAGTAGTGGAAAATAATAATGCCATCTCCTTTTTAGGAACAAAAATCTAGCCCTTTGCATCCCCCTACTCCAGGGAGGGGGGAGTAAAAGGTGTTCCTATTATTGTTTTTCCCTCTAATCTCTTTGGTTTAGATCCAATTTAAAAATTTTAGCAAACAATATCAGATGTCAATTATATATAAAGTATACTGGGTTGCCTGACCTGTGATGGTGCAGTGGATAAAGCATCAACCTGGAATGCTGAGGTCGCCGGTTCAAAACCCTGGGCTTGTCTGGTCAAGGCACATATGGGAGTTGATGCTTGCTGCTCCTCCCTCCTCTCTCTCTCTCTCTCTCTCTCACTCTTTCTCCTCTCTAAAAAATTAATAAAAGAAAAATTAAAAAAATAAAGTATACTGGGAAAACTACAAAGATGAATGTTACAGGCCTGTCCTTAAATTTTTAAAAATTGATTTTTAGAGCCTGACCTGTGGTGGCGCAGTGGATAGAGGGTCGACCTGGAAATGCTGAGATCGCCGGTTCGAGACCCTGGGCTTGCCTGGTCAAGGCACATATGGGAGTTGATGCTTCCAGCTCCTCCCCCCTTCTCTCTCTCTGTCTCTCTCTCCTCTCTCTCCTTCTCCCTCTCTCCTCTCTAAAAATGAATAAAAATAAATAAATAAATAAATAAAAGACTATCTTCACTTAAAAAAAAAATGATTTTTAGAGAGAAATGAAGGGAGGAAGGGAGAAAACAAAAACAAAAACGTTAATTTATTGTTCCACTTATTTATGCATTCATTGGTTGATTCAAGTATGTGCTCTGACTGGGGATTGAACCTACATCCTTGGTATATTGGGAGGATTCTCTATCCTACTGAGCTACCAGGCCAGGGCTAGGCCTGTCGTTAGAGCTCACTCTCTTGGTGTAAACAGCTAACAGCAATACAAAGCAGATTGAAATCAGTAAGAAATAGAGGTATGTGCTGAGATAGTACAGGAGAAAAGGCTGTTAATTCCTCTGTAGAGTCTGGCATTGGGACTAGAATTTTTGTCTTCAACTTTTGTTGTGGAAAAAATTTAAATATACAAAAATAGAGAAAATGGCTAATGAATCCCTATG
The DNA here is from genome assembly GCF_036850995.1 of Saccopteryx leptura. NCBI lineage: Eukaryota > Metazoa > Chordata > Mammalia > Chiroptera > Emballonuridae > Saccopteryx > Saccopteryx leptura. Next base: position 7,299,592 of record NC_089503.1, on the reverse strand, counting down.
AACTCATCACTCAGCTTTTTAAAAAACTTATTTTATTTATTTATTTTTGTATTTTTCTGAAGTGAGAAGTGGGGAGGCAGAGAGGCAGACTCCTGCATGCGCCCGACCGGAATCCACCCGGCATGATGCTCTGCCCATCTGGGGCGTTGTTCTGTTGCAACCGGAGCCATTCTAGCACCTGAGGCAGAGGCCATGGAGCCATCCTCAGCGCCTGGGCCAATTTGCTCCAGTGGAGCCTTGACTGTGGGAGGGGAAGAGAAAGATAGAGAGGAAGGAGAGGGGGAAGGATAGAGAAGCAGATGGGCGCTCCTCCTGTGTGCCTTGACTGGGAATTGAACCCGGAACATCCACACACCCCGCTGACGCTCTACTACTGAGCCAACTGGCAGGGCTAAAATTGATTTTAGAGAGAGGAAAGGAGAGAGCAGGAGAGACAGGAATACCTCTGTTCCTGTATTTACCCTGACTGGGAGATCGAACTGGCAACCTCTGCACTTTGGGGTGACGCTTTAACTAACTGAGCTATTTGGCTAGGGCCACCTAGCTTTATTATCAGCTCAAGATTGTATCATCTGTTTTCTATTTCCTTCACTTTTACACCCAGGCTTTTTTTTTTATTGGTTTTATTTTATTTATTTATTTATTTATTTATTTAATTTATTTATTTTTTTCCTGAAGCTGGAAACGGGGAGAGACAGTCAGACAGACTCCCACATGCCCCCGACCGGGATCCACCCGGCTCGCCCACCAGGGGCGACGCTCTGCCCCTCTGGGGCGTCGCTCTGCTGCGACCAGAGCCACTCTAGCGCCTGGGGCAGAGGCCAAGGAGCCATCCCCAGCGCCCAGGCCATCTTTGCTCCAATGGAGCCTTGGCTGCAGGAGGGGAAGAGAGAGACAGAGAGGAAGGAGGGGGAGGGAGTGGAGAAGCAAATGGGCGGTTCTCCTATGTGCCCTGGCCGGGAATCGAACCCGGGTCCCCCGCACACCAGGCCGACGCTCTACCGCTGAGCCAACAGGCCAGGGCCTTTTTATTGGTTTTAGAGAGAGAGAGGAAGGTAAAGAGAGAGAGAGAAACATTGATTTGTTGTTCCACCTATCCATGCATTCATTGGTTGACTTCTGTATATATATTTTTTGGTATCATTAGTTTATTATAAAAGTGACACAAATTATTTACATGATGAAAGATTTCAGAGCTTCAATGGAATGGGCAGCTTCACACGATGCCATCTCAACAGTGATTTATTTCAGTCTACATACTTTCCAAGAATATCACCATCTCTAAATAAGAAATAATCCTTGCCATCTAGAACCACTTTGGTGCCTCCATATTCTGGAAGAAGAACTTTATCTCCAACTTTCACACTAACTGGTTGAATCTCTCCACCCTTTCCTTTGGAGCCCGCTCCAACAGCTACTACTATTGCTTGCAATACTTTTCCTTGAGATTTTTCTGGAAGCATAATGCCTCCTTTGGTTACAGTTTCCTCAGCACTCCTTTCAACTAATACTTGGTCAAAGAGGGGAGGAAACTTTCTAAACACCTGTCCTGTCATGACTCTAGCCACTTGCACTGAGGCTGCAAGGAGACAACTACAGTCCAGCTCGCTGGACACGTGAACTTGGGGGGGGAAAAATCCTGTATATATTCTGACCGAGGATCAAACCCACAACCTTGGTGTTTTGGGACTACGCTCTGATTCAGCTAACTGCCCAGGGCTGACACATTTTTTTTTTTTTCTGAAGTGAGAAGCGGGAAGACAAAGAGACAGACTCTTGCATGCGCCCTACCAGGATCCACCTGGCAAGCCCAGTAGGGGGTGATGCTCTGCCCATCTGGGGGTGTTGCTCCGTTGCAACCAGAGCCATTCTAGCACCTGAGGCAGAGGCCATGAAGCCATCCTCAGCACCCAAACTAACTTTGCTCCAATGGTGCCTTGGCTGCAGGAAGGGAAGAGAGAGACAGAGAGAAAGGAAAGGGGGAAGAGTAGAGAGGCAGATGGGTGCTTCTTCTGTGTGCCCTGACCAGGAATTGAACCTGGGACATCCACACTCTAGGCCAACACTCTACCACTGAGCCAACTGGCCAGGGCCCATTTTTTATTTTTTTTAAATAACAGAAAAAGAGGAAGGGGGGAGAGAGAGAGAGAGAGAGAGAGAGAGAGAGAGATTTGTTGTTCCATTTATTTGTGCATTCCTTGGTTGAGTCTTTATGTGCCTTGACCAGGGATTAAACCCGCAACCTTGGCATGTCAAGGTGATGTTTCAGCCAAATGAGCTACCTGGTCAGGGTCAAGATAGGGACACTTTTAAAAATACATAACAACAATATCATTATCCCTTCTAAAATATATATAAATAGTAATCCCTTAATTTCTAATTTATGTCAGTGGAGCTGAATTTCACAGAGAAGATTTTAATATGTGGTAAATTAGAGGAAAGGGATTCAGGTTGATGGAACAGCATGTGCAAAGCAGAGAAATGTGCAAAAGTGAAAGGTAATAAAAGTCTGATTCAGGGCTGTGGCAATGGAAGTGGAAAGGAAATGGCAAATATGAGTCATTGTGGAGGAAAACTCTGGTTTTTTCCAGTTGACGATAGCACGTGTATCTTCCCTGAATTTCTTAAAAGTATTTGTATGGTCATTTTGAGCCACAAAGAACAGGATCAGCAAATCAAGTCTGACTCTTAGCCAGCATTTGTAAATAAAGCGTTATTGGCACACGTCCATTGGTCCACACCATTGTCTGTGGCTTTCACCTTACAATGGCAGAGTTGAGTAGTTGCAACAGAGACCCCTATGGCCTGCAAAACCCCAAATATTTACTGTCTGGCCCTTTATAGACTAAGTTTCTCTAATAATTTCTCTTCACGTTTGATTGTTGTTTGGTTTTTATTTATTGTCTCTCTCCCCCCACTAGAGGTAAGATCAGGGATTTTTGTGTTCTGTTCACTGCTCTATCTCCAGTGCCTGGATCAGTGCCAGACACTTATTAGGCACTCATTATATTGTTGAATAAGTGGGTAAATATACTTCTTGTTCCTCTTCTGTGTTAGACACTGGAACTTTTTGGGAGGGACTAGGACGATACATTTTTAGATGGCAGTGATGCTATTATGTAAATTTGTCACAATTTTCCCAAAAAATTTTAGAAAATTGTTTCATCAATCCAGTGGCATCTTAAGCAGCAATTAAAACTAGTAATTATGAAGACTGTAGAAATGTGGGAACATGTTTATGATGGGTCAAAGTCTTATGCACATTGCCTCTTTAAAATATATATGAATATGGGCCAAGACTAGAAGATAATGCAAAAGTGAAGCCATTATTTTAAGACAGTGGATTTTGGGTGTTTTTCTCTCCAAGAATTTTTTTTGTTTTTAGTGGGAGAAATGAGAGAGAGAGAGAGAGAGAAAGAGAGAGAGAGAAAGGGACAAACAGGGACAGACAGGAATAGAGAGAGATGAGAAACATCAACTTGTTGGGACACTTGAGTTGTTCATTGATTGCTTTCTCATATGTGCCTTAATGGGCGGCTCCAGCTGACTCAGTGACCCCTTGCTCAAGCCAGTGACCTTGGGTTCAGGCCAGCGACCTTGGTCTTCAAGCCAGCAACCCTGCGCTCAAGCTGGATGAGCCCACACTCAAGCTGGCAACCTCGGAGTTTTGAACCTGGGATCTCAGCGTCACAGGCCAACGCTCTACCCACTGCACCACCGCCTAGTCAGGCTCTCCAAGAATTTTTTTAATACTACAGGCATACCTCAGAGATATTGTGAGTTCTGTTCCAGATCACTGCAATAAAGTGAATATTGCAGTAAAGCAGGTCACACAAATGTTTTGGTTTCCTGGTGATATAAAAGTTATGCTTACACTATAGTCTATTAAGTGTGAGATAGCATTGTCTAAAATAATGTACTTACCTTAATTAAAAATACTTGATTGCTAAGAAATGCTGACCATCACTTGATGAGGCGGTGGTGCAGTGGATAGAACGCCGGAGGATCTTACCTTCAGTTTGTATAAAGTGCAGTATCTGCAAAGGGCAGTAAATCAAAGCACAATAAAATGAGGCATGCCTTTATTGTTTTCTTACAATTTCAGTAATGCATTTTAAAATACATAATTTTTCCCATGCCTTACCACACCCAACCTCCCATATCTGCATGATGTTCAGAAATCTAAACTTTAGTGTGGATCACAAATTATGCAATAACCAGAAATAAGTTTATATGGAGTCTCGGCACTGGAAAGATTGGTGGGCATTACAGATCAGTGTTTCTCTTTATCCCTCAGTGAACTGCTACAGTATGCCTTCCAGCAGCAGTACACCTGTAAATACCCTTGGATAGAGCTTGATTTGGGTTTTTAAGTTTTCATTTGGACAATGAAGTTTTCATTTGCAGTGGAGCATGAACAGGCCTGGTCTGGGTGAGAATGTCTTATTGTTGTGCTTTCTCAAAGTTAGTGTTCATCCCTCCCTCTTATTCAGAGGTGCATATTCTTTTCTTTTTTTTATAAATAAATTTTTATTTTAATGGGGTGACATCAATAAATCAGGGTACATATATTCAAAGAAAACATTTTCAGGTTATCTTGTCATTTAGTTCTGTTGCATACCCATCACCCAAAGAGAGATCGTCCTCCGTCACCCTCTATCCAGTTTTCTTTGTACCCCTCCCCCTCTCCCTCCCCCTCTCCCCCCCCCCAACCACCCCATACCTGTCCATGTCTCTTAGTCTCGTTTTTATGTCCCACCAATGTATGGAATCCTGCAGTTCTTGTTTTTTTCTGATTCACTTATTTCACTCCGCATAATGTTATCAAGATTCCACCATTCTGCTGTAAGTGATCCGATGTCATCATTTCTTCTAGCTGAATAGTATACCATGGTGTATATGTGCCCCATCTTCTTTATCCAGTCTTCTATTTTTTTTTTTTACAGTGATTAAAAGCCTTTAAGCAAACTCTTGGCCAATACAGCAAGAATCCATAAAAGAGTAGTGTCCTTAACATGTTCACCAAGTCCAAGTTGGCCCCATCACCATGCCAAATTCCTGAAAAATGCAACCCAACCACAGTTCAGTCTGTTAGGAGCTGTCACAGGGAGCAGGAGTCCAGGAAAAGTCCACATCCAGGAAAAGTCCACATGGCACTGGAATTGTTGTCACCATTCTATACTTTGCAGCTCATGTCCAAGTCCCAATGACCGCTGCTTCTAGCTGGTAATGATTCAGGAAGACTGGAAAGGCCATTTGCAGCATGCGTGGATAGGTGCATATTCTTGTTAGCTTTTTCCATAGTGCCACAGAAGGCTGCATTTTCTTGTGGATTCAGACATTTGGAGTAGTCATTTAGTTTTCTCCTCATTTCACTTTCAGGATGCCTTTAAAAACATTGAGAAGTCTTTTCTTTGTACCTCTGTTTCTCCATGTGCAAAATAGTTCTTTCCTCTCCCAAGGATGTGGTGGTTGTGGTCCTTTTATTTAAATAGACTTGTGTTTGTTCTCCCAAACTACATTTCCAGGTTATATATACAACTGCTCACAAAAATGAGGGGACATTTTATCACTTAATATTCATTTTGAAATATCCCTAATTTTTGTGAGCAGTAGAGCTGGGTTTCCAGCGGCCTCTAGGCTTTATCTGGGTATCTTGTCGGGGCAGCACAAAGCAAAATACAGAAAGATTCCACAGTTTCAGAAGTTTACTTTTAAGAGAATATTACCTCCCAGATGTAGCAGATGGGAAGATAATGAAGTACCTTTTCTCATTTAATTTAAAATAAAACCCAAAGTCCTTCCAGTGGTCACAAGAGTCTGTGTGATATGTATGACTCCCTGCCCCTGGTTAGTGACCTGACATCTACTTCCTTGTAGGTTGCCCCATTCTGGCCACACGGACCTCTTGCTCTTTATGTCCCAAATATTTTCCTGTGTTCACTTTAACAAGCAATGATTTTCATACTCTATTGAAAGTTTTTTTACTTTTTTTTTTTTGTAATCTCTTTTCCTTGAATTGAACCTAGCTTTCTCCAAAGGCAATTCCTGGTGTTAAGTGAAAACTTCCTGTCAGAGCCTATTGTTGCCATTAATAAATGATAAAGGATGTTGTCAGCCAGTGTTAATACTCTGCTTATGAAATTACAATTACTGGTGCTGCATTTTGTGAAGTTCTTACTATATAAATGGCACAAGTAATTTGATAAGTTATGACTCCAGAGAATTCCTTATGCAGTGAACATTTCTTTTTCCTTCTCAGAGGGACATGTGTAACATTAAGTTTGTCTTGGTTGCCGTACACTTTAAACTGAGCTGGTTTTCCTGCCTGTACTGAGACACATTTATAAGAGTACAATTGATTTCTCGAATAGTACAGAGATAGAGGGAGTAGCCTTTTCCTGCTTTAGTCTTGTTGATGATTCATGGTCTTGAAATAATCAAAAAGCACTTTTTCACATCCCTTATTGCTTCATGATCCTTTGATAAACTACCAAAGCTTTTACCAAAAATGCCTCTGGATTTTAATGGTGTGTGTGTACTTCATAGTACATTCCACAAAATACTGGGAATCTGACAGATAGGCTAGTGTCTGGGATCCTTTTCTGTTGATTCTATCCCGGGTCTGTTTATCTTGTTCCTTATCCTTGGTGGTAAACTTCCCCAGAGGGGGTGATCTGCTGTTAGGTAAGTTGAACTCAGTTTCAGTAGCTTTTATAATTGTATAGTAGAGGCTTTTAAAAAAGTTCTTAAATGCCTTTTTTCTTTTCCAGTATCCTTCCTTTTTATTTTTTTTATCTATTTCAAGTTTATTCATTCATCCATCTATTCTTCTATTTTTCCATTAATATTTATTGAACATTTACTAGACGTTTGTTAGTTGTTCTAGACCTTTCTTGGTGCTCTTCACTGTAGTCCTGCCTTAACATATTTCATTTTGTCTCCTTACCCCATTTTTCTATTTCATCCTCACACAGAATAGTTTATTTATTTATTTGCATATTTTTCTTTTTTTCCAAGTGAAAGGAGGAGAGATAGAGAGACAGACTCCCACATGCACCTTGACCGGGATTTACCTGGCAACCTCCATCTGTGACCAATGCTCTGCCCATCTGGGGCCAAGCTTACCACTGAGCTATTTTTAGCACCTGAAGTGGAAGCTCCATGGAGCCATCCTCAGTGCCTGGGGCCAGTGTGCTTGAACCAATCATTCCATGGCTGTGGGAGGGGAAGAGAGAGAGAAAAAGAGAAGGGGGAGAGGGAGGAGTGGAGAAGTAGATGGTTATTTCTCCTGTGTGCCCTGACCAGCAGTCAAACCCATGAAATTCATACACTGGGCTGACGTCACTAAGCCAACCAACCAGGGCCAGAATAGTTTTTAATGCTCTGATAACTGTCAGTCCTAATTAGTGAAGTTAATTTTTTTAGTAGATGATTCTCTTTTTTCATTAACTTTAGAATTTTACTTGCCTTGTTTTATAAATAGGTCTATCACAAAGGCTATTATACAAACAGGACATAAATTTGATATTTTTTTCTTCTTTTCTCATTATTACTATAACTAACTCATGGTAACTTCAGAAATGGAGAAACTATCACTGTCAAAAAGAAATAAAATGTAAAAAACAGCTTCATTGAGATGTGATTTTCATACCATACACTCATTTAAATTCATTCTTTTAATGTGTACAGTTAATTGGCTTTTAGCATATTTTCTGGTACTTTTAAATTTTCTAATAACCATATTAAAAACAGGTATAGGAACATGAAATTTTAAAAATATATTTTATTTACCAACTTTATCAAAAGTAAATGTAATCAGTATAAAAGAACTTTTCACTGATGTAGTTTTTAAATTTAAATTCATTTAAAGTTAAATAAAAATTTAAAATGTAGTTTCTCAGTTGCACTAGTCACTTTTTTTTTTTCCCCCTGTATTTTTCTGAAGCTGGAAACGGGGAGAGACAGTCAGACAGACTCCCGCATGCGCCCGACCAGGATCCACCAGGCACGCCCACCAGGGGGCGATGCTCTGCCCCTCTGGGGCGTCGCTCTGTTGCGACCAGAGCCACTCTAGCGCCTGGGGCAGAGGCCAAGGAGCCATCCCCAGCACCCGGGCCATCTTTGCTCCAGTGGAGCCTCGGCTGCGGGAGGGGAAGAGAGAGACAGAGAGGAAGGAGAGGGGGAGGGGTGGAAAAGCAGATGGGCGCTTCTCCTGTGTGCCCTGGCCGGGAATCAACCCGGGACCTCTGCACCCCAGGCCGACGCTCTACCACTGAGCCAACCGGCCAGGGCCCTAGTCACATTTTAAGTACTTAGAAACCACATGTGATCAGTGGTTATCATATTGGACCATGGAACCCTAGAAGAACAATAGTGTTGCAAGATAATGGCTCCTCAGGCAATTGTAATGCTTATTGAAAATGCAGATTTTCTGACTGCTTGGTGATGAAGCTGTTTTGGACCATGAATCACAATTATTTGGCTAATGTATTCAATAGTTAAGAGACAATGTGTTTGACAATGGACCGTGAAAGAGGGTGGAAGATACAGAAAGAGCCTTTTCCAAAGTTAATCTGAAAAAATGGAAAAGTTGATGAAAATTTTCACTTGGTTTTATAACTTTCCATTTATACACACCCAACCTCAATAGATGGGTACACTTAATGGTATTTGGCACTTCTTTTTCTCTTTTCTCTTAAATAACTGTAATTTTGGCTTTGTATCTAGTTTGTTCCATGAAGCTTTTCAGCGTTTTCAAAGAGCAAATAAAGATCTAATGGTCTCCTTTTCCTGCCTTTTTGTGCACTCTTTGTTTTTTCATGCTCACCTTTTCTACAGACATTTTACTACAAACTTAAAAATTATTGAACTAATTGAAAGTATGAGAAATGAAAGTAATTTCAGGTGTTTCTTTAAGATGTTAGTTGGAAATTATTTACCATCATTTGAATATGTAGAAGAATTCATTGTATTGACTCTTAACAGTCTGGTAGTTCTCAAAAGATGAAACAGAGTTTAACCCTTTCTCTTAGGTATATACCACTTCTGGGTGTATAGCTAAGAGAAATGAAAACATATGTCCATATAGAAACTTATTCATGAATGTTCCTAGCAGCATTACTCATTAGAGCTAAAAATTCGAAACAACACAGGTGTCCAACTAATGGATTAAAATGTGGTATTTTTACTCAGTAGAATACTATTTGGCAATCAGATAGAATGAAGTACTGATTCATGCTACATTGTGGGTGAACTTTGAAAACATGCTAAGTGAAAGAAGCCTCTAGTTACATATTTTACAATTCTATTTATATGAAATGTCCAGAATAAGCAAATTCACAGAGACAGAAAGCAGCTAAGTGGTTGCCTAGGACTTGTGGGATGGAGGGAAATAGTGAGTGACTGCTAGCAAATAAGTACGGGATTCCTTTAGGGCAGGGGTCCCCAAACTACGGCCCTCGCGCCACATGTGGCTCTCTGAGGACATTTATCCGGCCCCTGCCGCACTTCCAGAAGGGGCACTTCTTTCATTGGTGGTCACATACAGTACTACTTCTGGTGATGCGGGATGCACGTGTCACGGCTCCAGAAGCGTGTCATATCACTTGTTACAGCTAGCAGTGACAAATATGGAACCGGACATTGACCATCTCATTAGCCAAAAGCAGGCCCATAGTTCCCATTGAAATACTGGTCAGTTTGTTGATTTAAATTTACTTGTTCTTTATTTTAAATATTGTATTTGTTCTTGTTTTGTTTTTTTACTTTAAAATAAGATATGTGCAGTGTGCACAGGGATTTGTTCATAGTTTTTTTTATAGTCTGGCCCTCCAATGGTCTGAGGGATAGTGAACTGGCCCCCTGTGTAAAAAGTTTGGGGACCCCTGCTTTAGGGGATGATGAAATGTTCAGAACTGGATAGTGAAGTCACACAACTCTGAATACAGTAATACCATTGAATTGTACACTTAAGTGGATGAATTGTATAGCATGGTAATTATACCTCTAAGAAGTTGAGAGGCAATGGTTCTGACAGTTCTCAGTAAATGGTAGTTTGTATCCTCTCTACATGGATTTTACCTTCTTTTCTTTAGCTATTCCCTTTCAAATAAAAATAAAACAAAATAAAGCTAAAAACTGTACTTTTTCTCTGTATCAATCTTCTTCAACCCAAATTTCAGTGCTTTCCTGACCAGTCAGACCAACCATGTTCAGAATTTTTCATATGTAACTTATGTTATTATCCTTTTATACATTTATGCCCTTCAAATCTCTTTAGACAATGGAACGCTGGAGGGCGAAAATATCTGGGGTTAATGTTTAATCAGAGGCAGTGCAGTGCTTAAGTGCATTGCACAGACTTTGCCATTTAACTCCCTGTGAGAGGTTCTGTCTCCACAGCTAGAAGCAGTAAGGGAAGGATTTGAACCTGGGTCTGCTTGACTCTGAAGTTTATATGCAAGTCCATTTCCTTAACAACTGTACTGCTCTGTCTTTTCGTAATCTCAGTTGAAGGCACAGTGGTCCAGTCTAAATATTAACTATTTGCTGATTAACTGTTGTGTATTCTGATGCCTGTCTTTTTTTCTGAAATAGTCCAAGAGACAGGTGAAAGTGTATCACTGGGGGTCTTGTAGAGTCCAAAGACTGCCTGCTGCAAACACAAAATTTCTTTGAAATCTTGTTTAATCTTGAAAAATTGTATAAATTCATTTTACTCTTTTATGTGTGTGTGTGTTCAGTTGTAAAATGTATTCCTCTCTACTCCCCTGTCCCCGATTCCAAGTAAAACTATTCTTGGAGTCCTATGTATCTGGTGCGATCCTGATTCACTAAGAAGATATGTGTATACTACTTCCAGAAGCAAAATTGTATACAGCTAGTGTTTGACTTACAACCATGATTGGTTCCGACAGAGCGGTCGTAACACAATTTGATCGTAAGTTGAGTAGGCTGTATGTACAGTACTGTGAAATGATGTTATAAAAATCTTTTAAGTCATATTTTATCATAATTTTCTTTAATTATTATTATATATCATAATTTTCTGTGTTCATTTTATGCCATTTGTATAATCTCTACACCATTTTGTTTCTTATTTTTACATTTGTCAGGTTTAAGTAAAACACTGCATTACCAGTACAGCTGGTTTAATATTTGCAAAACATACAAAATTACAAACTACAGGTGCATACAAAAATACAAAATACAGGTGTAAAAAATACCATAGGAAACATTTTCCCAATTGCAAAACATATCAAAATATATAAACATGTATGAAACATTTTATTGGCCACTGGTGCTTGGCTGCAGATCGTGATGTCATCACCTGAGGCAGCAGTTGGGGTTACCGGAGTTGGTTTTTTCATAAACATGTACGATCACATTCACTTTCTTTCACTTTCTTTCCTCCTTCGTACTTGTTCATTGATTGCTTTCTCATATGTGCCTTGACTAGGGGGTTACAGCAGAGCGAGTGGCCCCTTGCTCAAGCCAGTGACCTTGGGCTCAAACCAGCGACCATGGGGTCATATCTATGATCCCATGCTCAAGCCAGCACCCCTGCACTCAAGCTGGTGAACCCATGCTCAAGTCGGATGAGCCCGCACTCATTTTCGTGTTAAGATCGATAGCCTTTCTTTCCTTCTTGGCAGGCTGAGACATAGACAAAGACGATTTTCTCTTGGTAGACATCTTGGGAGGGGTTTGATGAAAAATATCCAAGACACAAAACACAAATTGCTGTACCGAGTCTGGGATAACAGTTGAAATGGTGCACGCAGAGATGGTAGTGCTGCCAGAAGCTGGTCTGCACTGTCGTACACCCAGCTGGGCAATGCTTGTGCTGCCAGACGTGAAGCAGTTGTGGCTAGCGATTGTGGTCGTAAAGTCAAATGGTCGTAAGTTATATAGGTTGTAAGTCGATCAATATCTTTAATCTACTTCTTAGTTTTAGATACTCCTGTGTACTGCATATCCAGCACTGACTTTTCCTTTTAGCTCCAGACCCATATAGCCAAGTGCCTGTTTGACATCTGCATTTGGATGTTCAATCGACACCACAGGTTTAACATGACTAGAATAAAACTCTTCATTCTCCCCACACCCCCAAACCTATTTTTCCTCCATCTCAGTAAATGGTAGTCACCCACCTCATTGCCTAAGCCAAACACCTAAGAATTACCCTAGATTCTTTTTTTCTACCTACTACATCTAGTCCATTAGCAAGAGCTGTTGATTCTATTTTGAAGATATTTTGAAACCAGTCCCATTTCTCATGTTTCCTTTGCTTTCTCCGTAGTCCATAACATCAGCACCTGCGTCATGCAGTAGTTAGAGCATAGTGCACCTAACCGGTCTGCTTCCACTCTCTCCCTTTACAGATCTCTACCCAGCAAGAGTGATCTTTCTGAAATGCAAATCTGGTGATTTTATTCTCCTGCTTTAATACCCTGTAGTAAAACCAAAACTTCTTATTATGGCCTACAAACTCCCGTTTGGCTCGATTCTATTTGCCTCTCTAGACTCATCTTCTACCTCCCTTCACCTGGTTCCCTGCGTGCCTATCACACTGCCCTTTTTTCTGCTCCTTCAGTAGAAGTTCATTCTCTTCCTAGGACCTTTGTTTGCACTTGCAGTGCTCTGCCTGCAATGCTTTGATTTCGGGTATTTACATGGCTGTCTCCTGTATCATTCAGATCTCAGCTCAGATAGGTCTCTAGTTACTTTTTTTTTTTTTTACAGGCACAGAGAGAGAGTCAGAGAGAGGGTTAGACAGACAGGAATGGAGAGAGATGAGAAGCATCAATCATCAGTTTTTCGTTGCAACACCTTAGTTGTTCATTGATTGCTTTCTCATATGTGCCTTGACTGCCGGCCTTCAGCAGACCAAGTAACCCCTTGCTCAAGCCAGCGACCTTGGGTCCAAGCTGGTGAGCTTTTTGCTCAAGCCAGATGAGCCCGCGCTCAAGCTGGTGACCTCGGGGTCTCGAACTTGGGTCCTTCCGCATCCCAGTTCGACTCTCTATCCACTGCGCCACCACCTGGTCAGGCTCTAGTTACTTTCTTACTACATTATATTACTTTTTCAAAAAAGTATTTTTTCATTAATTGATTTTAGAGAGAGAAGAAGGGAGAAAGAGAAACATTGATTTGTTATTTCACTCATTCGTGTATTCACCAGTTGACTCTTGTATGTGCCTCAACTGGGGATCAAACCCACAACCTTAGCACATTGGTACTGTGTTCTAACCAGCTGAGCTATCCAATTGGGGCTTAATAATATCCCTTTTAACTTTTTTTCTATTACATATTCTATCTAAAATTATCTTGTTTATTTTTGTCTGTCTCTCCTTCTGCAGTCCCTCCCCTCCAGAAGACTGTAAGTTTTTCAGAAGAGGGATTATACTGTCTTAGTCATTACTGTATCCTTGTGCCCAAACATTCCTAGTATATAGGAGGTCTTTAATATATAATTTGTTGAATAAGCATTTGCTTTTCCCATTGTGCATCGGGCCAGTGTCAGGGCTGGCGCTGTGGTGCACTGAGTGTATGCACTGAGTGTGTGTGGTGCACTGAGGATTGGCTCAGCAGTAAAAGCGTTGGCCCGGCATGTGGAAGTCCAGCTTCGATTCCTGGTTAGGGCACAGAGGAGAAGCACCCATCTGCTTCTCCACCCTTCCCCCTCTCCTTCCCCCCTCTCTCTCTTCTCCCGCATCCAAGGCTCCATTGGAGCAAAGTTGGCCCAGGCGCTGAGGATGGCTCCATGGCTTCCGCCTCAGACGCTAGAATGGCTCCAGCCGCAATGGAGCAATGCCCCGGATGAGCAGAGCATTGCCCCCTGGTGGGCGTGCCAGGTGGATCCCAGTCGGACACATGTGGAGTCTGTATTCCTCCCTGCTTCTAACTTCAGAAAAATAAAAAATGATAATAATAAATAAATAAATGAAAATAAAAACAGAAGCCTCTGGTGCCTTGCATGTTCACAGCAGATTTAGTCATAATAATCCCAAACTGGAAACAACCCAAATGTCCATTAACAGATGAATGGATAAAGAAAGGACTATTCTTTGGCCTTAAAAAGGAATGACATACCGACATATGGTATAACATGGGTGAACTTTGAAAACATTATGCTGAGTGAAAGGAAACCTTACCAGAAGAGCACACACTCCATTTATATGAAATTCTAGGAAAGAGAGATCTAATCTGTAGTGACAGAGAAGTGTTTAGCTGGGCCAGGTATGGGAGCAGGTAGACTGGGATGGGGCACAAGACAATTAAGTTTTAGGGTTATGAAAACTTTAGGGTGGTGATTACACAGGTGTATAAATTTGTCAAAATTTATCAAAATGTACAATGAAAATGAGTCAATTTTATTAAATATAAACTATATCTCAATAAAGTTAAAAAACTTTTGGTGCCTGCATGCAGGAGCACTTGGGGTTTTTTGTCTTTACCTCCCTACTTCTTGGGCAGATAACTTTAAATCTCAAGGTCCCCTAGTCTCCTGCTGACTCATCCTATACCTGCTTGCAGTCTTCTTCCATGAATAAATATCAACATCTTTTGGGTGTCTTGTCCTCTAGTTGGCAAAGCATCTTTTTTGTTTTGTTTTGTTTTTAATCCTATAGTGATGCTGGGCCATAGGCTTGCTTTCTTTTCTTTTTCTTTTTTTGACAGAGACAGAGAGTCAGAGAGAGGGATAGACAGGGACAGATAGACAGGAACGGAGAGAGATAAGAAGCATCAATCATCAGTTTTTTGTTGCGACACCTTAGTTGTTCATTGATTGCTTTCTCATATGTGCCTTGACCGTGGGCCTTCAGCAGATCGAGTAACACCTTGCTCGAGCCAGCAACCTTGGGTCCAAGCTGGTGAGCTTTGCTCAAACCAGAGGAGCCCGTGCTCAAGCTGGTGACCTCAGAGTCTTGAACCTGGGTCCTCCACATCCCCAGTCCAACACTCTATCCACTCACCACCGCCTGGTCAGGCGAGAAGCAACTATTACAAGTTGATGCTTCTCCCCTTTCTCTCTCTCTTCTCTCTAAAATCAATAAATAAAATCTTTAAAAAGAAAAGAAAATGCAGTTCACCTAGTTTGCTAGGATGACATAAAAAGTATACATTTAAAACCCTCAGTTGTTTCAGATATGATGACTTGCATATTTTGATTATGTTGTAGATGTACCACTTCAGAAATCTTATTTTTTATATTTGTGGCTCTTTCTGTTACTATCTTTAATGGTTGAACTAAAAACTACGTTAATGTGTGGTGGCTAGAAGACTGTCTGATCAACCTCTTGCTCTGACATTACTAGACTTTAATGTCTATCAAGCACATTTTCATCTTTTGCTTTTTCCCCTTCATAGAATCATCTAATCCTTTCTTCCTTTGTTAAGACTTTTTTTTATTCATAAGTGATATATGAATACAAACTTATAAAACATTTAAGCCATATATAAAGTATGATGTGAAAATCCTTCCAAAGCTCTCTTACTTCACTTGCCCTCCCCAGACTAAATCAGTATTAAGAATTTGGTATATGTTCTAGATCTTGCCCTAAGCATTTAAATGCAATATATGTATAGATTCACATAAATATTTTGCATAAGCAGAATCACTAAGAGTTGTTCAGCTTACTCATTTCCCATAACAAGGTATCTTGGAGGTTTTTCCATTTCTAGACTTAGAGGTCTCTCTCATTCTTTTCTTTCTTTCTCTTTTTTTAGTAAGTGAGAGAGACAGAAAGGGAGAAACATCAGAAGCATCAGCTCATAGTTGCCTCTCTTTAGTTCATTGACTGCTTCACATCTGTGTGTTGACCGGGAGTTCAAGTTGAGCCAGTGACTCTTTGCTCAAGCCAGCAACCTTGGGCTCAAGCCAGCGACCTTGGGCTTCAAGCCAGCAGCCTTTGGGCTCAAGCCAGCAACCATGGGTTCATGTCTATGATCCCATGCTCAAGCTGGGGACCCTGTGCACAAGCTGATAAGCCCATGCTCAAGCTAGTGACCTCGGGGTTTCAAAGCTGGGTCCTCAGCATCTTAGGTCAACACTTTATCCACTGCATTACCACCTGGTCAGGTTCTCATTCTTTTGAATGGCTGTATAGTACTCCATAGAATGGACAAAATCGTTTATTTAATCCCACTAAATGGATATTTAGTTTTCTAATTTTTACTCTGACAGGAAGTGAATTTAGGATAATATAAATAATTTATGAGGGTTTTTAAATTTCTTTATTCAGTTATATAATTTTTTTTTTTTTTTTTCATTTTTCTGAAGCTGGAAACAGGGAGAGACAGTCAGACAGACTCCCGCATGCGCCCGACCGGGATCCACCCGGCACGCCCACCATGGGGCGACGCTCTGCCCACCAGGGGGCGATGCTCTGCCCATCCTGGGCGTCGCCATATTGCGACCAGAGCCACTCTAGCGCCTGAGGCAGAGGCCACAGAGCCATCCCCAGCGCCCGGGCCATCTTTGCTCCATTGGAGCCTTGGCTGCGGGAGGGGAAGAGAGAGATAGAGAGGAAAGCGCGGCGGAGGGGTGGAGAAGCAAATGGGCACTCCTCCTATGTGCCCTGGCCGGGAATCGAACCCGGGTCCTCCGCACGCTAGGCCGACGCTCTACCGCTGAGCCAACCGGCCAGGGCCTATATAATTATTTATACTACACTTTTATAAAGCTTATTGGGGTAAGAAATATCTCTCTGATATATTGTAATGTTAAAACGGTGCTGTTTGAAAACTTTAGCAAAAGAAGGTTGAGCCTGACCAGGTGGTGGTGCAGTGGATAGAGTTGTCAGACTGGGATGCAGAGGGCCCAGGTTCGAACCCCAAAGTCGCCAGCTTGAGCGTGGGCTCACCAGCTTGAGCGCGGGATCATAGACATGACCCCATGGTCGCTGGCTTGAGCCCAAACGTCACTGGCTTGAGCCCAAGGTTGCTGAGTTGAGCAAGGGGTCACTTGCTCTGCTGTAACCCCCTGGTCAAGGCACTCATGAGAAAGCAGTCAATGAACAACTAAGAAGCCGCAACAAAGAATTGATGTTTCTCATCTCTCTCCCTTCCTGTCTGTCTCTATCTGTCCCTCTCTCTGTCTCTGTCACAAAAAAATAAAAAGAAGGTTGAATGTGAGTTCTCTGTGATTATGGCCTTTATTTATCATCATATTTCTTCAGGGCTTTCATTTAGGCACAACTACAACGTCATATAACTATTAGTAGTTAGAAAATTATCTTATAGTTTTTACCTGGTTAGTTCAAAAGCATACATCTCTAAGAATTAGAATAAGAACCATATAAGAAGCCAACAGTTGGTTATAATGGTTGCTCTAGGTCCCTGGTTGGCAAACTGCGCCTCGCGAGCCACATGTGGCTCTTTGGCCCCTTGAGTGTGGCTGTTCCACAAAATACCACGTGCAGGCGCTATCTCCATAAGGAATGTACCTACCTACATAGTTTAAGTTTAAAAAATTTGACTCTCAAAAGATGTTTCAATCGTTGTACTGTTGATATTTTGGCTTGCTGACTAATGAGTTTGCTGATCATTGCTCTAGGTTAATATTTTCCCATTGAGCTGGAGTCAAGCATATATGAAAAATGCCCCCCCCCCTTTCAATTTGAAGTCCTATTACTATACATCATTGCTGTGGACAATTCTGTCATCCTTTATTGATGACCAGCTGTTGCTGGTTTATTATCACTAAAATATTAAAAACAAATAGACACAAAAAACTCTGTTTCTTTACATTTTCTTGTCCTGTGTATAAGAACATCCACAAATATAGGAAATTATGATGTTTAAGTAGAATTAGAAAGTTACATTTTTTAAACTTTTTTTTAAATTTTATTTATTCATTTTTAGAGATGAGAGAGAAAGGGAGAGAGAGAAACAGAGAGAGAGAAGGGGGGAGGAGCTGGAAGCATCAACTCCCATATGTGCCTTGACCAGGCAAGCCCAGGGTTTTGAACTGGTGACCTCAGCATTTCCAGGTCGACGCTTTATCCACTGCGCCACCACAGGTCAGGCTTTTTTTTTTAAACTTTTTTACGAGTGAGGCAAGGAGAGAGAGACAGACAGACAGAAACATCGAGCTGCTCCTGTATATGCCCTGACCAAAATCGGACCAGGAACCTCTGCATTTCAGGATGATGCTCCTACCAACTGAGCTTTCTGGCTATGACTTAGTTTTTTTTTTAATTTGTTGATTGATTTTTTTGAGACAGAGGAAGGGAGAGACAGGGAAGGGGGAAGGAAAGCATTCATTTATTGTTCCACTCAGTCCTGCACTCACTGGTTGCTTCTCACGTGTGTGCCCTGACTTGAATCGAACCTGCAACCTTGTCGTTTCGGGACGATGCACTTACCGACTGAGATAACTGGCCAGGGTGAAAAGTTATATTTTAAGCAGAGGGGTTTGGGTGTCTCAAACGCTCTCACGATATAAGCACATTTCTTCAGCTCTGCTTTTTGGCAAATAGTGGGCGTGAAGAGCTGGCTGACATTTGTTTTAGCCACCCAAGAAAGGTCAAACTGCCTATTAGGCTTTGTCTGCTTGCTTAGTTATGAAACAGTTTGAAGACACTGTTTTCTTTTATGTTAAGTGACCTCATTGTTAACCTCATCTTCCCTAACCTGTTTCTTTTTTTGGTTTTGGTTTGCTTTTCCAATTTATCACACACTATAGAGCAGGGGTAGTCAACCTTTTTATACCTACCGCTCACTTTTGTATCTCTGTTAGTAGTAAAATTTTCTAAGCGCCCACAGGTCCCACAGTAATGGTGATTTATAAAGTAGGGAAGTAACTTTACTTTATAAAATTTATAAAGCAGAGTTACAGCAAGTTAAAGCATATAATAATAATTACTTACCAAGTACGTTATGTCAGATTTTCGCTAAGTTTGGCAGAATAAATCTTTATAAAACAACTTACTATAGTTAAATCTGTCTTTTTATTTATACTTTGGTTGCTCCGCTACTGCCCACCATGAAAGTTGGAGCGCCCACTAGGGACCAGGTTGACCACCACTGCTCTAGAGTAATGGTGTTGCAGTTGGTAGAAATAATTACTAACTTGGCTTTAAGCTTCTTTCCTCTTGGGACTTTATGAGACAACCCTTTAAGCCTGAGGGTTTAAATTTTTAACCTTTTAATTTATTGTGATTAAGATGAATTTTAAAAGAAAACCATTTTTCATGACCCCATGGTTGCTGGTTTGAGCCCAAAGGTGCTGGATTGAAGCTCAAGGTCACTAGCTTGAACCCAAGGTTGCTGGCTTGAGTAAGGGGTCACTGGCTCAGCTGGAGCCCCTCGCTCAAGGCACATATGAGAAAACAATCAATGAACAACTAAGGTGTCATAACTATGAGTTGATGCTTCTCATCTCTCTCCCCCTTCCTGTCTGTCTCCTCCCATCACTAAAAAATCAAATCAAATAAAACAAAAATAAATAAATAAATAAAAGAAAACCATTTTCTCATACAAGAATTGCCTTGGCGCCTGACCAGGTGGTGGCGCAGTGGATAGAGTGTTGGACTGGGACGCAGAGGACCAGGTTCAAAACCCCAAGGTCGCTGGCCTGAGCGTGGGCTTATCTGGTTTGAGCAAGGCTCACCAGCTTGAGCCCAAAGTCTCTGGCTTGAGCAAGGGGTCACTCGGTCTGCTATAGCCCCCAGTCAAGGCACATTCGGGAGAGCAATTGGTGAACAACTAAGGTACTGCAATGAAGAGTTGATGCTTCTTATCTCTCTCTCTTTCTGTCAGTCTGTCCCTCTTTGTCTCTCTGTCTCTGTCACAAAAATAAATAAATAAATAATTAAAGAAAGAATTGCCTTGGCAAGAAGTTAGAAATCCTAGAACCTTGTTGCAAAGGAGTGTGTAGCTATTTGTTATGAATGAATGTGCTCAGATCCCTGAAAGCGGCTCTTATTGTTAGTGTGCAACTAGATATCTTCAGTGGGAAAGAGACTGGACTTTTAAGGCAATATAGCAAAAGCTTCAGAGGGCAAAGAATAAAGTGAAGGGGCAGAGATAATAAGCAGAAGAGCTGGCTCATGGATTTTATTCACTGACTCACCTTGAGGCATGTGACTTCTCTCCCTCACATTGTTTCATTGTCTTCTGTCATTAGATATTAAGTTTATTGTGGATGAATGAGATTGTGTTTATAAAAGGGCTTCAGTGTCTACTAAGAAGTTATTTGTATATATCTAGTATTGTAATATCTTTCTTAATGATGACGAGTCCAACTGGATTTATTTCATCTTAGAGTATAGCTCTTTAGGACATAGGAAGTTTATATAACTATTCAACAAATAGGCCTTGGTGGGGTTACTCAGTGAATAGAGCACCCCCCCATACCCGTCCCAATGCACCAAGGTTGCAGGTTAGGTCTCCGGTTAGGGCATGCATGAGAAGCAATCAGTGAGTGCACAACGAAATGGAACAGCTAAGTGGAACAGTGAGTTGATGCTACTCTGCCTCTCTCCCTTGCGCACTCTCTCTCTCAAATCATTGGGAAAATAATATTTCAACAAATATTTCTTGAGCATCTATTAAATACCAGGCATTTTATAGGTTTTGAGAATAGAGTGGTGAATGAGATAGGTAATAAACTTCCCTGCCCTCATGGAAATTAGGTTTTAGTTGGGGAAACATCTAAATGAGAGAACAAAGGTAAAATATCATGCATAGTATATTAAAATGCTAAACAGAAAAAATAAAGCAGGGAAAGAAGACAAGAAGAGAAGGAAAAGTAGTGTGGCTTATTATTCTAACAGGTTTCCTATTTATTTTCTTGTCTGTCTATCTATCTATCTATCTATCTATCTAATTAATTAATTTTCTGCCAGGCCATGCAGACAGGCTGGAGCAGCAGCATGGGGCTGCTCCGGGTACTGCTCCCTCACCCCCTTGCCCAGCCACAGGGGGCTCTGTCTTGCCTGCATCATGATGCCGTACGGGTTTCTTTTTCAAAACTATGCTTAAGGCCCTGACCAGTTAGCTCAGTTAGTAGTGTCATCCCGAAGCAACAAGGTTGTGGGTTTGATCCCTGATCAGGGCACACATGGGAAGCAACCAATGAATACACAGCTGAGTGGAACAAGTGAATGCTTCCAATCTCTCTCTCCTCTCTCTCTCTCAAAAGAAAAACAAAAGCTATGCATACTATAAATATTTTATGCATTCAAAAACCTCATTCTGAGAACAAAGTCCCCTGGCTTCTACATTCTGCCAAAGGGACCCATTGCATAGAAGAGGTTAAGGACCCTGCAGTAGGGGGTCATCCATCCAAGCATGTGGGATTGAGAGATGTTTATTTTTCTTTTGTGTTTGATGTGATGGTAATGATAAGTTAGGCTTCTCCTTGTTGATTTTCATATTATATCTGGTAATTGTGGCTTTTCAGGTTTTCTTTCATGATTTTAAGCCATCATTCATTTTTTTAAAGCATCTAATCCTTTTTTTTTTTTGAAGACTTTATTTATTCATTTTAGAGAATGGAGGGGGGGGAGCAGGAAGCATCAGCTCCCATATGTGCCTTGACCAGGCAAGCTCAAGGTTTCAAACCAGCAATCTCAGCATTCCAGGTCAATGCTTTATCCACCACAGGTCAGGCACCATCATTCATTTTTGAAGCTAGCCTTGTAGGAGAGTAGTTTTTCCATTTGTGTTCTGCTGAACCCCAGGGTACCCTGAAGCCTTTCTGGGACCCGATAGTCACTTTATTTTATTATTTTTTATTTTATTTTCTATTGGGGGGGGGGGAGGAAGGAGTGGGGGAGGAAGAGAGAGAGAAAAAAAGCATCAACTTGTTATTCCACTTAGTTGTTCCAGTTGTTTCATTTAGTTGTATACTCATTGCCTAGGTCTTTGCCATCCAGATTAGTCTGAACAAGTTAGATGCCTGGCCTTGAGGGAGGCGAAAGCAGAGATAGTAGATTAACGGGTTGGTGCATAGTATGGGACATAAACAACATAGATTGTTTACCGATGCAAGAGTGCGTGAACCACTGATTTAACTCCTTAGGTAGATGTCGCTGAACCACTACTGCGTCCTTGTTCTGGTATCTGTTGTCTGTATAAAGGTCAGACTTTCTGAGCTTATTCCTCTTTTATATTCCTCCTCACTCTTCCCCAGTTTTCGTTTTTGTTTTGTTTTATGCATCATGTCAGCAGGAATATAAATTAAAAATAAACAAAAACACCCATGTTTATTGCAGCATTGTTTACAATAGCCAAGATCTGGAAACAGCTCAGGTGTCCATCAGTGGATGAGTGGATTAAAAAGCTGTGGTACATATACACCATGGAATACTACATGGTCGTGAAAAATAAGGGAATCTTCCCTTTAGCGATGGCATGGATGGACTTGGAGATTATTATACTAAGTGAAATAAACCAGGCAGAGAAAGGCAAATATCATATGATCTCACTTATATGTAGAATATATTATTTATTTATTTGTTTGTTTTAGAGAGGAGAGAGAGAGAGAAGGGGGGAGGAGCAGGAAACAACTCCCATATGTGCCTTGACCAGGCAGCTCCAGGGTTTCGAACTGGCGACCTCAGTGTTTCCAGGTCGACACTTGATCCACTTCGCCACCACAGGTCAGGCTATATGTAGAATCTAATGAACAAAGTGAACTGAGAAACAAAACAGGCAGAGGCAGAGGTGGGGTCACGGGGAGCAGAGGGAAGGGGGATGAGGGGATGGGCTCAGAGAAGGTGAAGGGATTAGTGAAATTACATACACATAACACAGAGATACAGATAACAGGACAGCCAATCCCAAAGGGAAGGGGGTGGGAGGGCAATGGGGGAGAAGGGGGTGGGGGTGAGGGAGTTCTATTGAGTGGGACACTTGAAGTCATGTTAATATAATAAATTAAAATTAACAAAAAATTAAAAATAAATAAATAAAAACATCCTTGCTCTTGATTTGGGGAGATACAGACAATTGAATAATCAACAGGCTATATATGGTAAGTGACAGGTTAGAGATAGGTCCAAGTTTTAATGAGAACACAGAAGTGGGACACCTCCCCCAAGCAAGAGTGGGGGGATGGTCCAAGAAGGTCTCCAGAATCAGTGGCACCAGAACTGAGTCAAGAACAAGGCAATAGCCTTGCTTTGTTGCTCACTGCTGTTCTGTTGATCTGTTTTGACTGAAAGTACTTCTTTGGTTTAATGCAGTGTCAGCAGATGCTCTCTAGCCCACAACCTGCATTTCTTTTTTTTTTATATATAAATTTTTATTTTAATGGGGTGACATCAATAAATCAGGGTACATATATTCAAAGAAAACATTTCCAGGTTATCTTGTCATTTAGTTCTGTTGCTTACCCATCACCCAAAGAGAGATCGTCCTCTGTCACCCTCTATCCAGTTTTCTTTGTACCCCTCCCCCTCCCCTTCCCCCTCCCCCTCTCCCTCCTCCCCTCCCCCCACCCCCCCGTAACCACCCCATGCCTGTCCATGTCTCTTAGTCTCATTTTTATGTCCCACCAATGTATGGAATCCTGCAGTTCTTGTTTTTTTCTGATTCACTTATTTCACTCCACATAATGATATCAAGATTCCACCATTCTGCTGTAAGTGATCCGATGTCATCATTTCTTCTAGCTGAATAGTATACCATGGTGTATATGTGCCCCATCTTCTTTATCCAGTCTTCTATTTTTTTTTTTACAGTGATTAAAAGCCTTTAAGCAAACTCTTGGCCAATACAGCAAGAATCCATAAAAGAGTAGTGTCCTTAACATGTTCACCAAGTCTAAGTTGGCCCCATCACCATGCCAAATTCCAGTCTTGGTGTGGCTTCTTCAGTGTTCCTTGGTTGAAGAGTCCTCTTTAGTCCAAAGTTGGTTTTTTCAGATGATAGTTCATAAAATTAGTTTGTAATCCACTTTGGTTCTGGGAGGTAGATGTTGGTACGTCCGCCTACTCCAGCGCCATCTTGTCTCTTCCTCCCTGCATTTCTTTAGTCCACAAACTGTACCTTTTTAAGTAGTTGAAAAACATAAAAAGAATATAATATTTTGTGACTTGTGAAAATTATTTGAAATTCAGTTTTCTGTGTCCGTAAATTAAACTTTATTGGAATGCAGCCACATTTATTCAAGTATTGTCCATGGCTGCTTTTTTCCTCCCAAAAATGGTACAGTTCATTATCTGCAACAAATATCATATGGCCCACATGGCCTCAGATATTTAAGCCCTTTACAAAACAAGTTTGCCAACTCCAGCTGTACTGCTTTTAATGCCCTAGGGAAGTACAAGACACTGAAAAAATGTTGGTAGTCAAAAGGAGTGCATGACATCCTGTTGTCTTCTGTTGGCTGGTTGCAAGTACTGCACAGGGAATGCTTGAGACTTCTCTTTTCCTATCCCACTAAAATAATGCACACCCACCTCAGTGCACCGTAACAGGCATTTACATCATTCTTGTTTTGTCTATTTTGAATTTAGTTATGGGATTATTTTTAATATTTCTCAAAAAGAGTAACTGGTATGAGTCAAAATGGTCACAGACTGTGCTTGCCTGAAGTGTAGGAAACACGGCATCTACTCCCAGATGTGCTGTAAACTAGCCAGAGGACATCATAAAAGTTCTCTAACTTCTCTGCAGGTTTCTCAAAGTGGTAGTGTTGACGGGTGAGTAAACTAGGTAATCTCTGGCTGCCTTTCTGCTCGGTAGAGACATTGCTGCATGGTGGAAGGAGCATGCACTTCGGCATCACACAGACTGGTGTGTGAATCCTGCCTCTGTCACTTCTACTCAAGTGACCTTGAACAACTTATCTAAACTCTGCACCTTACTTAGCTCATCTGAAAGTGTAGCTATGAAAATGACCTTAAAAGAACAAAATGAGATCATGTTCCTGAAACTCCTGGCACTATAGGGGCGAGAAGTGATGATGGAAGGACTTGGGGTGGTGACACATGATACAGTGTACAGATGAGGTATCACCTGAAACCTGTATAATTTTATTAACCAGTGTCACCCCAATAAAGTCAATAAAAAATTGAAAAAAATTAAAAACCAAAACTCCTGGCACTAATATATATTTAGTCTAGTGTAACTATGATAATTATCAGTCTTTGAACTCTTACTATATAGTGTGAGACATTTTTTTTATTGTGAGACATTTTAAAAAGCAAAGATCTCCCTGTGTTTTGTTTCAATGATTTATTAATAGCCTATCAGCTGTGATTTAGTACATTTGCATTTTTGCTGGTAACTGGCTTCCTAAAACACTTGAGTTCTTTGAACCAAGACTTTCTCTAGCTAGTAAGTTTTCTGGCTCATATTTTAACTTGAATTGGCTCATAAAGTTTATGTCTAGCTTTATAAACACATTCATTCATTCATATTGTCACTCACTTTACCTTGCTTAAAGCAAATGATCACGAAAAGAGAGTTTGTATGTCCTATTATCTTTCCTCTGTATTAACTACGTTTGTTTTTGCCCATTTTCAGTAGTTGAGTTGTTTAAGGAATAATTTTAATTCTCCTTAGGTTAGTTTTTTTCCTTTTTTTTCTTTTTTCTTTTAAATGATTGATTCTAGAGAGAGAGAGACAGCAAGAACATGTGTGAGCCTGATCAGGGATCGAACCCACACGTCAGTGTCTTGGGACAACACTACGTGACTGCCCTAGCCAGCCAGGGCTTAAGAAGGTTTGTTTTGATGAGGAGACTTAAACCAAGGAGTTCTAATGTTTGTTTACCATAATTTTTGATGATTTAGAGGTAACATCATTCTAGAGATAGTACTAGAGTATTAGGACACTGCATTTTCTGTCTTTGAATAATTTTCCTTTGATCTTCATTCATAAAAATATATTGAATACTAATTGTATACTTTATTTCAGACAAACTCAACATATGAAATATTTGTGTTTATGATTTGCTTAATGAAAAAGATATGGGCTCCCAATAGCCAGCGTTCCCAGTAGAATCAAGTTAATTACTGTTTGACTTGCTTACAACTATATTATAAGATTATGTCAATGCATAGTAAGCTAGACAGTATTAGACTGTGTGGTTAAGGGCACAGGTCTTGGAGTCGTATAATGTAGCTGCAGTTCAAAGCCTGGCTTTGCCCGTGTACTAGCTATGTGTGATCTTACTTCCTCATGGGAATAGTAATACTCAGGGTGGTTGCAATGATGAAATGAAATTTTACAGGTGAAGTGCTTAGCTTGGTGTCTAATGTACAGTAAGTGCTTTCATCATATCTGTTATTAGATTACTTTAGTGGTCTGTACAGCATAATGCTATCTTTGAATATAGACTGAATCTTCCTATCTCTTAAGGATCTTTTTTTTTTTTTGCTACCTAATATCAAATTCCAGCCTTAGTGAGCTAGTAGTAGTTCTCCTAACATTTCATGCTTTTTACGCTATGCATATACCTATGCTGTCTGCCTAGAACAACACCTTTCTTTTCTTTTTTTTCTCCTGACTTACCTAGCCTTCAGCGTTCAGTTCAAGGGACATCTGCATGAATCCTTCCCTCACACTCTGTCCTGTGCTTCCAGAGTCCCATGCTTACCTCTCTGTCTCCCAGATTCTGCTGTAAGTTAGGACTCTTTACTTGCTGACCGTCAGATTGGGAAACCTGTTCAGGGCAAGGCATTGGTGCTCAGCTTTGGAAATACCATATGGTGGTGGGCAAGACAGAATGTTCTCAGGGCCTGTACATCCTAGTGGGAAAGACAAATGGTGAAATAGTCATGAGTGTACACAGTGCTGTGATAGAGCCCAGAATGTGAGGTTTGGACCTTGTTTGGACACATCAAAGAAACCTTTTCCCAAGGAAGTGATGTATATATAAGTCAAAATAGGAATGATGTGGCCCTGGTTGGATGGCTCGGTTGGTTGAAGCATCATCCCGATACGCAGAAGTTGCTGGTTCGGTCCCAGGTCAGGGCATATGCAGAAACAGATAGATGTTTCGTCTCTCTTTCTCCCTTTCTCTCTCTAAAATCAATAAAATAAATTTAAAAAAAAGGAATGATGTGTAGCAAATATTTAGTGAACGCCAGGGAGAGTTCCAGGTGGAGAAAAGTGCCTGGATAGGGTTACTTTGGGCAAGTTACTTAGCTCCTCTGTGCTTTGGTTCTCTGGTTTGTGAAGTGAGAATAGTGTAACTACCTCATAAGTGTTGTGAACATAGAGACTGTCTTTACAGTCCTCATCTTCTAATTAATATTTTGAATACGAAGCACCATCAGCTTAGCCAGGCTGATAGTTAGTCCATGGTTATTTATTAAGTTGCTGAATGTGTGGGTCCACTGAGCCACTTTTCCTTAGAACATGTTCTTTACCTATCCCAGAGCCTTGCTCATGTCTTGATAACGAGAATGGGTATTTTGTTTTATTTGTTTTAACTAGAGAGATCCAACTCTGCTTTTTATTGTTGCATAAGTTTCATGATATGTCAGGTTTTTAGGTCAGTAAGTGTTACCAGTTAGAGTGTTTTCACCTTCAAGAAATACAAAAGCAAACTCAGTGACTTAAACACACACATTTCCAATAACAAAAAGTCTGGACACAGGGTGACTGCAGTGCTGGTTAATTCAGCATCAGGACCCAGGTTCATTTTCTCTTCCTGCCCTTCAGTTCTCAGGACATTGGCTCATCATGGCTGGCATGATGTGGTCGCAGGTAATCTGTTATAATTCCAGGTGTCATAGATAGACACCAGAATATCCAACTGAAGAAGAGGGACTATTTTTTTCCTCTGTGCCTCTCTATCGTGGACATTTGGGTTTCCTCCTTTTGGCTATTGTGACTAATGCGGCCAGAGAAAAGGAAATCAAAACCTAGGTAGGCCGATTTGTCAGCTTCACATAGCTAGTTTGAAACAGTGTCACGGCCTGCTGGGGAAAGTACCAGGCCAGGGGTGAGAGTTGCTTCTTTGGGGCTTTACTTCCCCCTGACTGCTAGTAATCAGGGTGTTTTCTTGCTCTGAAACATGTTAGTCACGACAGGGTTTCCAGCAGAACATTGACTGAAAACAGATTTACAACTGGCAGACCAGGTAATCCCTGAACAAATAAATCCCAGTGGAACCGAAAAACTGGGCCTTGCTTTCTTAATTGGAGCCCAACTTAGAATTAGATATTGAACTGAAAAAATAGTATTAGCCATTAGAAAAAGAATTTAAATTACTGTCTGACCATATTTAGAATTTCTTGCAATTATTTCCACTGTATGTAACACTGAAATCCTTTGTGGTTGTCTGCTGCAAAAATGAATGTTTGACCTGGCAACTTTAAATGCTTTTCACACCATTGGGAATTTTGAGAATTCTTAATTTAATCTGTTCTTGTCCAAGAGTGGGAGCAGGGATGATGGAGAACTCTATCCTTTTGTATTGAACTTCTTGAATATTGTGCTATTTGTAGAGGGTTTTGCTTCTGAAACTTATTTCACCAGGTAGTGATTATTGGCATAATGACTATCACAGTGTAACTTTTATTTCTGGCAGCAGTAAAGAACCAGCCAGGCAGAGATGAGTGGGAGGTG
The DNA here is from genome assembly GCF_036850995.1 of Saccopteryx leptura. Classification (NCBI taxonomy): domain Eukaryota; kingdom Metazoa; phylum Chordata; class Mammalia; order Chiroptera; family Emballonuridae; genus Saccopteryx; species Saccopteryx leptura. Next base: position 7,271,050 of record NC_089503.1, on the reverse strand, counting down.
GCTGGCAGTGGAGGGCCCTGTAGCTATTAGGACAGCACTGTGCTGCAGTGGCAGAGGGCTTTATCAAAGTGGGAAGAGAGGCCCCAGCATTCTGCTAATGACTCTTAACTTCCTCTGCATAGCTGGGTAATAACATGCCTCTCCCTGGGCTTCTGTGAGGTTAGAATGGAAACTGCTTTTGTCTTCTTCTCCATCCTGAACTTTATGGGCTATTTCTTTAAGTTAACTGATTCTTATTCTCTTTTATGATAACTTAGCTCTTGTCAAGAAGGGACTTGTCCTGTTAAAGAAGCAGGAAGGCTCGTTTACCTCTAGTTCCTTGTCTAGGCAGTGTCTGCTGCCCTTTCCCCCAGACACTCACATTGTTGAGACTCACGGATATCCCTGAAGGGAAGGAGGGGCATTCAGGTGGAATTACACTTCACTCAGCAGGTTTTCCTGAACAACCAGTGAGTTTGGAGTTTTCATTGTAACCTTCCACTGAGTCAGTCACTGTTCATATTTCTTCTTTGTACCTTCATTTTCTGATTGGTAAAATGTGAATATACGACTCTGGAAGTAGGTGGTGAAGAACTAGTAAAAGGCCAGCTGCATCAAGGCAAGAGGAGGGCCTTCCTCATCAGAAAAAGGCGTGGTCATCATCACTCGGGACTGCTGTCTGATTGGTAGGGATTGAGTCGAGGTTTGAGACTGCATTTATTTCTCTCATGAGCTAAAAATATAATTGAGATATGACATCCACAAAAAGATGAACATGGCAGTGTATGTTCAGTGTATAGCTTCAAATAAACGATATGCAGAATGATGGATAAAACCGTCTTGAGTATTTCGGACATGACTGGGAAAGTAGACTCTTCTTTGTAGGGATACCATAGTCCGAACTCAGTCTGGTCAATGGGGATTGATGTCACATACTTTTACACTTTTCTAGATGAGATGAGTCCGGTACACTATAATAAATGTTTTTATTTTCAATTAGTTGAGGTAAAGACCATATATTTCAAAAAGTGAGACAAAAAAAGAATGTGTGATATAATAGGTATCTCTCCTGATGTGCACAATACCACCTGTAAAGCAGCCTTGTCAACTAAAATAGAACCTGAATTTGTTAAAATTTCTAGATCTTACTACAGGTTTTTTTTTTCTTTTTTAGTGAGAGTAGGGGAGATAGTGAGACAGACTCCCACATGCGCCCTGGCCGGGATTTACCCGGCAGCCCCCATCTAGGGCTGATGCTCTGCCCATCTGGGGCCATGCTCACGACCGAGCTATTTTTAGCACCTGAGGTGGAGGCTTCACAAAGCCATCCTCAGTGCCTGGGCTGATGCGCTTGAACCAGTCGAGCCATGGCTGCAGTAGGGGAAGAGAGAGAGAGAGAGAGAAGGAGAAAGGGAATGGGTGGAGAAGCAAATGGTCGTTTCTCCTGTGTGCCCTGACTGGGAGTTGAACCCGGAACATCCACACGCTGGGCCGACACTCTACCACTGACCCAATTGGCCAAAGTCATGTTATATAAATTTTAAGATAATATTATTAAATTGCACAGATGAATAAACATTCTTGTCCACTTCAGGAACAGGGGAAAACAACTAGCAACCAGGGATAGCACTTAAGGACAATTCAAGTGGCTCTCTGTGTATTCTAAACTACTAAACCTTGCTCTTTCTACATATTCTATGTGCTCTCCATTTTCATCCTCCTGTTCTTCTCTCTCTTGATTCCCTCAGCCTTCTTTCCTCTCTGTCTCCTCTCTGGTTTTACCAGTAGCCACTGGAGACCTCTTGGTTGACTGACACTTAGGGCTAAGGATGTTGCTAACCCCAGTATAAGTCATCAGAACAGCTAGTATTGCTCATGGTTTATAATATAACATAAATCAAGAGATGTCTTAGAAAAATTTCACCTGCCCACAGGTTTGAGGTCTGAGAGCCACACAAAGTAGCTCCTGAATTTTTTCCCCTTTTTTTTTTGCTTATATGTATTGTTCAGGCTTAGATATTTGGCAGACTTTTTTGTTAAATGCACCTTAAAACAGTGCTTTCTTCCATCTTGAATTTAACTATTTACAAAAATGTCTAATGGAAAAAAAACTGGACCAGTAAGAGTTATGCCAGTACTACTTGACCTGGTTAGGTGTGATACTGAGCAGACACTTAACATCCTTCTTTTCCAGATGTCTGTGGTATACACTTCATGTCTATTCTAATTTCTCAGCAAGATGAAAAGATAGCTTTAGCCTATCCATAAAACATACTTTTTCCTGAAGTGATTTGAGTTGCTCCAGATCTGTTACCTTGGTGTTGGCCTGAAATCCCTTTGGCCTGAGGGGCCGCCACCGTACTGCATGCTGACTATCCTCACTTTCTGCTGAGTTCAGAGCAGCAAGGATTCCATGAAGAAGTTTCTTCAGCTTTCCCTGGCCTTCCATACTTCTGAATACCAAATGATACTATTACCATTGCCCTTTCTGATTTGGATAAGCAAACACAGGAACAGATGGCCGATAACTATTTTTGTTTGTTTTCAATGCTCTTTTTTCTCCGTTAACCTGGCTGTGAAAGCATTCCTAATGGTTTATAATTTAGTATAATATTCCCAATTTGTGACTATCCTATATGTAGGGAAGTCCAGTTAGGTACATCTCCCCATACCCTGGCAACAGCCAAATTGTCCTGAACTGATGGTGCCCCCTGATGGCCGGTGTAGAAACTTAGTCGCATGCCATCCTCTCCCCTCCACCCCACCTTCATGGGGAATTCCCTCCCGCAACATTTACACTTTTATTCTATCTTGCATTTTAGGAACTTATGCTTGAGATAATCCTTGTTATTTTCTCTGTGGGCTTATTTCTTATTTATTGTTCTCTTACCTCAAAAGTGTCTTATCTCTTCTCACTCCTTGTCATATATTTTGAACTAAAAACTTACCTCAGTCATGGCTAAAAGCATCTAGTGGCACATCATTATTAAGGCAAAGGGAAGCACTAGACTTGGAAGTGAAATTAGATGCCAGAGGGGACTCTGTTGCCAACCTTTAAAGCTTTTGAGACACCTAAGGAGTCCTTTCAGAATTTTTATAGCCTTTGTTAACCGTCTTAGTCTTCTCCAATTATATTTGCCTACCTTAAGCATTAGAATTCAGGGTAAATAAAACAGTTCTTAATTTTATTTTCTTTATAAATTGCTGGTGTTGCAGTATCTCTGATACATTGTGGGTTCAGTGTGCACTGATAGGTGGCTTTCCTTCTCTCTTGCTCTCCATATTTTTAGTGTTGTTTCAAATTTACCCAATTCACGTGCAAACCAGCTTTGGATACCTTGTAATATGCGTGCTTTTTAGCTCACAATCAGACTGTAGTGCAAGTGACACTGATATCTAAATATCTCCAGTGGGTTATGGGTTTTATTTAACAAAGAACTGTACCACTGAGATCTCATACTTGATCCTTCAACCCTAATTCACTCTCAGAACAGCTTTTGCTTTTAGTAATGAGTGGGGAAGGTATGTGAGTGAAGCAGGATTGCCCCCACCACCGCAAAAAGACTCAAAATTTCCTGAGTACAGGAGTCATGATTCAACAAATCATTCAAAGCCCCCCACGCCACCCCCAGCAATCACTTTATGTACTTAAAATAAAAAGTTAAGACCCCCACATCCAGATGAGCATCACACAGGAGCCCTGACTCTGGAGGGACAGCTAGACAGGGCCTCTGGCCTGGTTGGGTGAGTTGGGAGCAGGAAGGTTTGCTCAAGGGGTGGCTGATTGCTGTTCCCAATAAGGGGGACTTGCACCTTGCCCCCTAACCCCTAGCCTCTACCATGACTGACCTGACCTGTCATCCTGTAAAACCACCATTGTCTTGACTTGAGGGCATGGGAAAGGCTGCCTTGGGGTACCTAGAACTCCTGGCTCCCTCCTTCCAGTTTGGCTTCCCTTTGCCAGGGTCAGGGGTCCTGTGGGGGAGTAGGTCGGGTGATGAGGGGTGGGAAGCCCAGTCAGCCATGTTGAAATGGGATTCTTTTCTTCACCTCAAGGGCCCAGGCAGGGTATGAGGGGCATCCTATAGATCCCCTATCTCCCACTGTGGTCATCTCAAAGCCTCAGTCCCTCTCCCTTCCAGAACTCCCCACTGCCCTGGCCCATACCTCTCCAGCTCCCAGGGACCCAGACTGGGAGGCTAGACTCAGGGTATGGCCCATGCTTGACTTAGTCTAAGCTTTGTGGATGGCCCAAGGGTCAGAGGGTGGGTACAGGCTGCTGAGTTGTCTACTGCCTTTGGGAGCTGGACTCCTGTAACCCCTGAGACCCCACTTCCACCCAGAAAAGCCAGTGGGCTGAGGACTCACCCTGTCTCTGCCTCTTACACCTAACTTGGTTTGGAGAAGCAGTGCTGAGAAGAAGAGCATTGTTAGGCTGATGGCCCCAGCCCTTCTATAGAGGGTAAGGGATGGGGGTAGAGTGGGCTTGGGTGGCAGCAGCCAGGTCTAGAGGTTGGTCAAAGGCTTCTTTTCCTGGGGGAGGCCCAGCAAGTGGGCTGGGGCTTGTTAAAGAGACAAATGGGCAAGTGAAATAGCAGTGGAGCTGGTAGCGTGTTGCCTGGCAGGTACGGCAGTGGCCTCGAGATCCTGAGTCTGGAAGTCAGAATTCTGGAATGATGATTGTATGAGCCCTATTTGCTTGATGCAGACAGGAGGCATTCCTGGAAGTCCCTGGTGGCCTGGGTTTCCTGCTTTGGTCTTAGAGACCCCTCAGCATTGGGTGGAAGGGGCAGAGAAGCATTTTGCACAATGGAGAAGCCAGAAGGAAGGGGTCGTTTAGACGGTTAGAAGGGCTAAGAAGCACAGAGAAGGCCTTCCCCAGGTGAAGGCAGAGCCCCTAGCGCCATGAGTGGAGTCCGGCCACTGAGTCTGTCACTATCTGGGCAATCGAGAGGTGAAACGAAAGGTGAACAGGAGTGACAGCACTGGGAAACCATTCCTGTTGGTCCTAGGTCAGTGGAACCGTTCCCCAGTGCCTTGTGTTGTATACACTTTTATGTACAAATAGGTGACATTTGGCCAGAGGAGACCCCCTCACACCCAGCCTGACCCAATCAGCGTCTTCTTAGAGGGGACCTAGTCAGTTCCCCACCTCCTACTTCAGACCACGTCTCTTAGTAAAGGGAGGGTATGTGGGGATATATTTCTCTCCTAGGTTCCCGGACATGTGTCTCACCTCTGAGGGGAGAGTGTCTGGAGCATCCCTCACCTCTGGGTGCTCCTGTGCCCACTCTCTCCCCTTGGGAGCCTCTGGGGGGGGCATGAATTCCCACTAAGGACCATGGGAACATGTCCCCCCCACCCAGGGTTCCTGGGAGTACTTAAGGCATGTCAGTCTTGGGCCATCTCTCTTTCCAGGGAAGGGGGCTATCTCTGAAGCGTGTCTGGGAAGGGGTGTTCCTGGGCCTCCCTGACTCTCTGCTCTGGGAGCCTCTGACGTGCAGCACTTTGGCAAGAGACCAGACAGCTCTGAGTTGTATTTTCTTCTAGGGGCGCTGGGGTGCCTCTCTCTACCGAGGGCCCAGCCTCTGGAGCCATTTCTTCCCTGGGTAGGGGCTGTGGCTGTCTCCTGGTGGTAAGAGGGCTTGTGTTGACCATGAGAAAGTCCCTTCAGGGGGACATTTTCATGGGAGACTTCTCTGGAAAGGGGTCCCCTCCCCCTCTAGTGTTTGGGGTCAGCGAGGGGGCTTTGGGCACTTCAGGTGCCCACACCAGGGTTGAATTTCTCTTGGTTAGTGCCCCTTACCCCCACATTGCCCCTCCAGGGAGGGCTCTACTCCCACTCCATCCCCTTTTCTGGCACTGCAGCACAGTCCCATCAATTTGTAATAATTTCTGTCTGTCTTTGTCTTTCTCTGACCTTCCCCGCAATCCCTGCGGTTTGTTTTGTTTGCTGAGCTGTAAAATTATTCCTGAGTTTTACAGTAGAAGTGTGAAAACCTAGGAGGGGTAGTTAAGAATGATGAGCAACATGTTTTTCATTCTTGTGGAGTTGTGAGAACCTGTCATTTGATTTCATGCTCCTACCTTTCCCATAGCTGATGCACTCTGCGGACAGAATTCATAACGAGAGTTTGGTGGAGCTGCTGTGATTATGTAGCTTAGTTTCCCCTCTAATGCCATCCTCCCTTTCAAAAAGTTCTTTAGAAGTTGGCTGTTCAGCCTTGGCCTGAATTTATTTATGGATTCTCCTAAATTTTTACAAAGTTTTTCTGTATGTTCAGCTGACATTTAACTCACGGGGATTTGCACCATCAATCCTGATTAACCATTTATAGCAACAAATGGCTCAGTTTTTTCACTCTTAACGGTCTCGCCCTTCAGCTATTGTGCAGTTCTCGACCTCCTCAGTCTCTCCAGGCAAGCTTTCTCTCAGCTTGTTGCTCTATTTTTCTTAATGATTTAGGGAATTTTTGTACAATAAAGAAAATACCCTGGCCGGTTGGCTCAGTGGTAGAGCGTCGGCCTGGCGTGCAGAAGTCCCGGGTTCGATCCCCGGCCAGGGCACACAGGAGAAGCGCCCATCTGCTTCTCCACCCCTCCCCCTCTCCTTCCTCTCTGTCTCTCTCTTCCCCTCCTGCAGGGAGGCTCCATTGGAGCAAAGATGGCCCCGGGCGCTGGGGATGGCTCCTTGGCCTCTGCCCCAGGCGCTAGAGTGGCTCTAGGGGCAGAGCATCTCCCCCTGGCGGCGTGCTGGGTGGATCCCGGTCGGTGCATGCGGGAGTCTGTCTGACTGTCTATCCCCGTTTCCAGCTTCAGGAAAATACAAAAAAAAAAAAAGAAAATAGTCCTATGTCTTTGATATAAGTTGTAAACACCCCCCCCCCCCCCATTTTGTCATTTGTTTTCAGGTTTTGTTTACAGTGATGTTTTACCCTTTTTTTTCTTGATGTAGTAAAATTTATCAACTTTTTTCTAAAACGGCCTCTGGATATTATATCCTTAGGTATAAAAAAAAGATTTTTAAAAAATATTTTATTTATTTATTTTAGAGAGGGGAGAGGAGAGAGAGAAAGAGAGAGTAAGAGAGAAAGAGAAAGAGAGAGGAACAAGAAGCATCAACTCCCATATGTACCAAGAGAGAGTAAGAGAGAAAGAGAAAGAGAAGAGAGAGAGGAACAAGAAGCATCAACTCCCATATGTACCTGGACCAGGCAAGCCCAGGGTTTCGAACCAGTGACCTCAGTGTTCCAGGTCGACGCTTTATCCACTGCGCCACCACAGGTCAGGCTAAAGATCTTTTTATCCTTAGAAAGGCCTCACCACTTTGAGGTTATTTAAAAAACTATTTTCCTCGTATATACTTCAGTACTTTAATGGATTTGTTTTTATGTTTAAACCTTTGATGCTTCTGGAATTAATTTTGGTATAAGCTGTGAAGTAGGGGTTCAGATTTATTTTTTTCCAGCCAGTTCCAGTTACTCCAACACTATTTATTAAGTTATGCGTTTTCTCCCATTGATTTTAAATGTCATTATGTTAAGTTCATGACATAGTTTGGATGTAGTCCCAGGATTTTTCATATGTTTTGCTGCCAAGCAAACCCTCACATATCTTATACCTCTGTTATTGAAATTTTTAGCCTAAATATAAAACTTTTTGTATACTTCTAGTTAATATTCAATCTGTCAGAATGGTTTGACTCTGTTACTTCTTATGTTAGCAGCCTCTTGCTTTGTGCCACCTGCAAGTTAGTAAGCATCTCTTTTGTGTCATTATTCAGGCCACTGATTAAAAAAATGCCAAAAATGTTGGACAGTGTAGGGCTGTCCTTTGGACATTGATGGAGAGCCACTCATTCTTTCCTATGGCAGAGATGCAACGGTAGAAAGAGCGTAGAATTTTAATATCAGTTGCAAGACTTTATTGGGTATCCCTTCTGTTCATTCTTTCTCAAACTTTAATATGCATAAGGATAACTTGAGAATCTTGTTAAAATTCAGGTTCTGATTTGGTAGGTCTGGGGTTGAGCCAAGAGTCTGATTTTTGTTTTTTAATGAGAGAGGGACAGAGAGAAAGACAGGAAGGAAGAGAAATGAGAAGCATCATTCTTTGTTGCAATACCTTAGTTATTCATTGATTGCTTTCTCATTTGTGCCTTGACTGGGGGGCTACAGCTGAGCCAGTGACCCCTGGCTCAAGCCAGCTACCCCTGGGCTCAAGCCAGCGACCACTGGGTCATGTCAGTGATCCCACTCTCAAGCTGGTGAGCCCGCACTCAACCTAGATGAGCCTGCACTCATGCTACCTTGGGGTTTCAAACCTGGGTCCTCAGTGTCCCAGGCAGATACTCCATCCACTGTGCCACCACCTGGTCAGGTGAGTCTGTATTTCTAATAAGGCCTTAGACCATGATGCTGCTGCTAGTCCATAGACCATGTATATTATGCAGGACCAAGGATAGGATGAGGCAAGCAAGATCCCCTGGATGCAATATTTAAAGAGACACTTCTCAGGTTTGCATAGGTGCCAACCTTGCACTTGCATGCACAAACCTGACTGAAAGTGAGTGCTTCCTTCAACTTTGTGCCCCTGGTGCCTCCTCATCCCAGCCTTGATATTCTGTTTTTTTAGACTTGATAGAATCACTTCTGATAAACCTATTAAATAGGATTTCTGAGAGGTACAACCTTGCTATCTGCATTTTAAAACAAGTTTAAGAAGCACTGAAAAAGATTTAGAAGTTTTGACTTTCAGAATTAATTTCTTAAATCCTGTTGTGACACCAATGCTTACAACCCGAGAACATCAATAGAACCATTTACGTTTGCTGTTTATGATTCACTTGAGATAGGCATGGCTAACACGAAGTGCAGACCGTAGTTACTCAGGCACATAGTGCCAAACCACAGATGAAAGCCTCCTCAAATTTGACAAAATCAACCTTCACTTCATATATTGATGACTCTGGCGACATGGTTTTCACTCAAAATAAAATTTTTTAAAAATAATAGCTGGAATGAACATGTTTTCTTTAATGGACCATGTCAGTACTCAGCAGGTATCTAAAATCTAAGGACCATGCAAGTGCCCCAGATAGTCATTTCAGTGACTTATTATAAGGTCTGCTAAAATTCTTTCATCACCAGTCTTATGTAGAGAGTTAGTGTATTTGCTATATAGTCTCACAAGCCATCTCAAGTTTCTTGGCAGGGCTTGATGATTTCGGCTTCATTACAGGGATGCAGCAAACCCCCACCACCACCACCACCACACACACACACATTTTCTTCTTTTTGTTTTCTTTGCAAGCTATCCTGAATCGGCCAATTCTGTAATTGCACTTTTGGATCCATTCAACATGTAAACATCATCTTCTTCAGTGTCCTACGTTATTCTTCCAGCATCTTTGGACTTCCCAGCCAGCCTGTGACTCTGCCATTGAATGCCTAGCTGTTTATCCAAGAGAAATAAAAACATATGTCCATACAAAGGCTTGCACACAAATGACCAGGAGCAGATTTAGTTCAGTAGCTAATATAGTTCTGGAGACTAGAAGTCCTGGATCAAGGTGTTGGCAGGGTGGATTTATGGTGAGAGCTCTCTTCCCAGTTTTCAAAATCAAGTTTCTATGTAGTATAAAAATTTAATTGCAGCTGCGCTACAGGCCAGTACTTTTCAAATTTTAACGTGTATAAAACTCTTGATCAAATGCAGATTCTGATCTAGTAGGTCTGGGATAAGACCTGGGATTCTGCATTTGTAATAAACTTTTTATTTATTTATTTTTTTAATTTATTTATTTTTTACAGAGACAGAGAGTGAGTCAGAGAGAGGGATAGACAGGGACAGACAGACAGGAACGTAAAGAGGTGAAAGCATCAATCATTAGTTTTTTATTGCGCGTTGCCACACCTTAGTTGTTCATTGATTGCTTTCTCATATGTGCCTTGACCGCGGGCCTTCAGCAGACCGAGTAACCCCTTGTTGGAGCCAGCGACCTTGGGTTCAGGCTGGTGGGATTTTGCTCAAATCAGATGAACCCGCACTCAAGCTGGCGTCCTTGGGGTCTCAAACCTTGGTCCTCTGCATCCCAGTTCGACGCTCTATCCACTGCGCCACTGCCTCGTCAGGCTGTAATAAACTCTTAAGTGATGCTGAAGCTTATAAACCACAAAAACAAAGAGGTTTTTTTTCCCCCTAAATTATGAGAGGGTTTTGGTTAAGAATGTTTGGAGAAGTTCTTCATGGATTTTAGTTAAGTAAACAAGGAAAGAAGCTTAAGTTGTTTCCAGTTTCCTGTTATTACAAACAATGTTGCAAAGGATAAATTTATTGCATTCATATATTTATGTATAATATACATTTTATTGTCTGTTATGTAGCAATATTATTCCATTTTATAGTCTTAAAATTTATTTATCTTGAAGACTTCCAGTCAAGATGGTGATGTAGGTAAATGCAGTACTCAGTACTCACATCCTTCCACAACCACATCAGAATTACAACTAAACTACCGAACAGCCATTGTACAGTACCACCTGAAATCTAGCTGAACAGAAATCCCACAACTAGGGATTTAAAGAAGCTACATCAATATGGGTAGGAGGGGCAGAGGCACAGGATGGGATGGTCCCACACCCACGTGTGGTGAATGAAAACTGGGAAGGATATCTCCTCAACTGCGAAGGACCCCCCTGAGGAGTGAGGAGTCCCAGACCCACACAAGCCCCCAAGCCCAGGGTTCCAATGCTGGGAAGAGATGTCCCCATATCTTCTGGCTGTAAAAATCAGTGGGAATTGAGGCTAAGGGAGACGGAGGGCTTCTGGAGTCCCAAGCAGTTCCTCTTAAAGGACCTGCACGCAGTCTTACTCTGACTCACACTTTCTGGGCTACAGCATTGGGATAGAAGCTCGAAAGGCACCAGGGACATATGGGGAGGAACTGAAGTGTCTGGCATCAGGGTGACAGTGGGGTGAGCATGGGAGGATGACAGCTTTCTCCCAGACAAAAGTGCTGGCAAAGGCCATTGTTCCTTTGATGAGCCCTCCCCACACAGAGACAGCAGGCTGGCGCCATATCTGAGTCTCCATCAACCTGGCTATCACTGTTTGCCCTGCCCTGGTGATTCTCTGAGACCCTGCCCTACCAAACTTGTGCACCCACCCAAGCTGTTTCCAGTGTCTTTTCCATATTAATGAAACTTATGTTTCAGACTTTCCTAAAATCTCTCAAACAAGCAGCATCTGGCCTAAGCATACCCAGTACCTCTTGTTAGGTGGCCCCAGGCCTGGCACTAGCAGCAGCCAGCTGTGGTTCGCAGCTTGTCCTCTCCTAGGAACCCCTCAAGCCCAGTGTCAGGAGCAGCCAGCTGCAGATTGCTTGGTAGCGCAAGCCAGGTAGCCTTGGACAGAACATAGACAGTGATTGGCCTTGGCCTCTACCAAGACCTAGGGCCTCTTGTTCTGTACCTCACAAGAGGCCCTAGGACTGTGCACCTGTGGACAGCTTCAGACCACGTCAGAACACCCCACTACAGCACACTCAGTGGGTGGACTAAGTGGGCACAGAGTTCTGCTGAAGTAAGTCCTTGCACAGCTGAAGCTCCATAGTTGTCTTAGCCATTCTTACCGTGGATTGGCCTGGGGACAAATCCCTCCCACTGAGGGGCCAACAACAACCAAGGCTGAACTACAACAGGAAGGTGTACACAGCCTGCATGGCAGGGGAAATACAATTGAAGTGCCCAGCTTGGGTGATCAGGGAGGCTATGCCTACAGGGCACCTACTTTATTAGACCACTCTACCAAACCCAGGAGACGCAGCCGCTCTGTCTATACATCGGAACAAACAGGGAGCATGCCACAATGAGGGAGCATGCCACAACAAGGAAACAAACATTTCTCAAATAAAGGAACAGAATGAAACTCCAGAAAAAGAAACAAAACAGAGACAAGTAATCTACTTAATAGATGCAGAATTCAAAATACTGGTTGTAAGGATGCTAAATGAACTTAGGGGAAAAAAAGTTGAATTTAGAATTTCAACAGCATAAAAAGACATAGAAACTTTAAAAAAGAACCAGTCAGAAATGAAGGATACATGAACTGAAATGAAGAATAATTTACAGGGAATCAACAGTAGAGTAGATGAAGCTGAGAATCAAATCAGCGCTTTAGAATATAAGGAAGCAAAAACCCCCAATCAGGTCAGCAAAAAGAAAAAAGAATTCCAAAAAATTAATATAGTGTAAGGAGCCTCTGGGACAACTTCAAGCTTACCAACATTCATTTCATGGGGATTCCAGAAGGAGAAGAGAGACAGCAAGAAATTGAGAACCTACTGGAAAAAATAATGACAGAAACCACCCTAACCTGGTGAAGGAAATAGACATTCAAGTCCAGGAAGTACAAAGAGTCCCAAACAAATGGACCCAAAGAGGCCTACACCAAGACATACATTTAAAATGCAAAAGATTAAAAACAAAGAATCTTAAAAGCAAGAGAAAAGCAGTTAGTTACTTACAAAGGAGCTCCCATAAGACTGCCAGCTGATTTCTCAACAGAAATTTTGCCAGCCGAGGGATTGGCAAGAAATATTACAAGTAAAACCCTGGCCAGATAGCTTGGTTGGTTAGAGCATTGTCCAGAAGTGCAGAGGTTGCTGGTTCAATCCCCAGTCAGGCACATTACAGGAGCAGCTCGATGTTCCTGTCTCTCTCCCTCTCTCACTAAAATCAATCAATAATTATATAAGAAAAGAAATAAAGTGATGAAAGGCAGGGACCTACAACCAAAGTAAGTCTACCCAGCAAAGTTATTATTTAAAATCGAAGGACATATGAAGAGCTTCCCAGCAAAGAAAAGCTGAAAGAGTTTATCATCACCAAACCAGTATTACATGAAATGTTAAAAAGTCTTCCTTAAGAAGAAGAATAAAAGATTAAAAATATGAACAATAAAATAGCAATATATATATATATATATATCAACAAATGAATCTAAAAGAAAACAGAATAAATAAAGAAGCAGAACAGAAACAGTCATAGCTACAGAGAACATTTTGACAGTTGCCAAATGGGAGAGGTGTTGGGGGATGGGTAAAATGGTGAAGAGATTAAGAAGTACAAATTTGTTACAGAATAGTCATAGGGATGTAAAACACAGTATAGGGAGTATAGTCAATAATATTCTAATGACTATGGTGTCAGATGGGTATGAGATTTATTGGGATAATTACTTAGTAAGTTATATAATGTCTAATCACTGGGATGTACACCTGAAACTAATATAATAACATGTCAACTGTAATTGAAAAATAAAAAATGATTTAAATTAAAATTTTTATCTTAAACTTTTTTATATATAAAATAAAATATTCTTTTTTCTCTTTAAGTTCTGTCTTGGTGGATTTGGAAAGTGTTTTCTCATTCCTCAATGTTATTAACATTGAACAGATAAAAATGCACACACAGACATGAAGCCAAGACTTAAGCAACTTAAATAAAATACAAGGAAGCAAAAAGTACCCACTTAGAACAACATGTATAATACACACACACATATATTACTGATTTTAGACACACATATATTACTGATTTTAGACAGAGGAGGGAGAGAGAAATGGTGGGCAGTGGGCAGGAAGCATCAGCTTATAGAAGTTGCTTCTCATATGTGCCTTGACCGGGCAAGCCCAGGTTTTCCAACTCGTAGCCTCAGTATTCCAGGTCTATGCTTTATGCACTGCACCACTGCAGGTCAGGCAATGTTCTTTTTCTATAATCCAAGTAGAATGTGTTCATCTTTTTTTAGTTGTGTGTGTGTGTGTGTGTGTGTGTGTGTGTGTGTGTGTGTGAGATGGAGACAGAGAAAGAGAGAGAGAGAGGGACAGAGACAGGGACAGACAGACAGGAAGGGAGAGAGATGAGAAACATCAATTCTTCCTTGTGGCACCTTAGTTGTTCATTGATTGCTTTCTCATATGTGCCTTGACCAAGGGGCTCCAACCAAGCCAGTGACCCCTTGCTCAAGCCAGTGACCTTGGGCTTCAAACCAGCAGCCTTGGGCCCAAGCCAACGACCCTGCACTCAAGCTGGTGAGCCCACGCTCAAGCCGGTGACCTCTGGGTTTTGAACCTGGGTCCTCCGCGTCCTGTCCGACCCTCCATCCACTGCGCCACCACCTGGTCAGGCCATTGAAAATATTTTTAAAGGAAATAGTTTGTCAGATGTAAAACTGATCTTTCTACAAGTCAGAGCTATTAGTTTAAAACAAATCAAGTGGAACTCCTGAAAAACAGGGATGGTTCAAGCAGACTGCCAGATATCTAGCACTGCTGTCTCACCACAGCAGCCCTGACTGTACGCGGTATCCAGGGTTTTTACATTCTGCCCTCATACGTGTTAGCCACCTGCACTGAAAATCCCCAAATCCATGAGCAGTCTTTGTATCTGGCATGCCATCACTGAGTAAACAAAATGAATCACAAACCAGAGTTCAGCCTATGTTGACTCCGCTGCACGGCATGACTGGACATTCTATTATTTACAGGTAGATCTGGTCCATCTCTCTATTAAAGAGGCTATTTTCTGATGCAGCTTTTTAAACTGCAGTCAGGTGGTTCTGTTAATGAAAACGTCAAACAAAAGGAGTGATCTCCCTCCCCAGCAGTATTAGATTATGGTGTTGTCAGGAGTCTTACAATTGAATCACCCTTCATGTAATCAACCCTGCCTTATCAGTTAACACTGCTTGTAATGGACTGCTGGCTTCCAGAGACTTTGTATGGATTATTTAAAACTTCTTGCTGTCTGGAGCAAACATTATCTGTGGCATGTCTGCCTTCCCCAGAGGGCATGTTTCTCAGTTGGTCACCTGTGAGGCTTGCTGGTGCTAGGAAAACATTCTGGAGCAGCCTGCCGGGCACAAAGAACAGTGCCCGGCCCTGGCCAGTTGGCTCAGCGGTAGAACATCGGCCTGGCATGCAGAAGTCCCGGGTTCGATTTCCGGCCAGGGCACACAGGAGAAGCGCCCATTTGCTTCTCCACCCCTCCCCCTCTTCTTCCTCTCTGTCTCTCTCTTCCCCTCCCGCAGCCGAGGCTCCATTGGAGCAAAGATGGCCCGGGTGCTGGGGATGGCTCCTTGGCCTCTGCCCCAGGCGCTAGAGTGGCTCTGGTCACAACAGAGCGACGCCCCGGAGGGGCAGAGCATCGCCCCTGGTGGGCGTGCCGGGTGGATCCCGGTCGGGTGCATGCTGGAGTGTCTGACTGTCTCTCCCTGTTTCCAGCTTCAGAAAAATACAAAAAAATAAAATAAAATAAAAAAAAGAGCAGTGCCCTGGGTGTGGTCATCTTCGGGCTGGCCCTTCACTGTGTGCACCCAGCTAGACGGGGCCTGGTTGCCTTGGGTCCTTGTTAGGGCAGTTCTGCTCTTCTCTCTTGTCCATGCTCATCAGGTTGTACCACCAACCCAAGGGAAGAGACAGAGGAGGAATTAAATTTGACATGCATTTTCCCTCATGTGTAATACTCAGCTTGGGAAGCCATTTGCTGTTGAAGACATTTGTAAGGAGAAAAGCATTTTAAGAAGTTTGAGCCCTGGCCAGGTAGCTATGTTGGTTAAAGCATTGTCCCAAAATGCCAAAGTTGGAGGTTTGATCCCCAGCCAGGGAACATACAAGAATCAACCAATGAATGTATAAATAGTGAATGGAACAACAAATCAACGTTTCTCGCCCTCTTCCCTTCCTCTCTCTCTAAAATCAATTTTAAAAAAGTTTGAAAAACGCCCTGGCCAGTTGGCTCAGTGGTAGAGCATAGAGCTGGCGTGCAGGAGTCCCGGGTTCAATTCCCAGCCAGGGAACACAAGAGAAGCGCCCATCTGCTTCTCCACCCCTCCCCCTCTCCTTCCTCTCTGTCTCTCTCTTCCCCTCCTGCAGCCAAGACTCCATTGGAGCAAAGTTGGCCCAGGCGCTGAGGATGGCTCCATGGCCTCCGCCTCAGGTGCTAGAATGGCTCTGGTTGCAACAGAGCAACGCCCCAGATGGGCAGAGCATCGCTCCCTGGTGGGCATGCCAGGTGGATCCCGGTCGGGCGCATGCGGGAGTCTGTCTGACTGCCTCCCCGTTTCCAACTTCAGAAAAATACAAAAATAAAAAAAAATAAAAAAAGTTTGAAAAACAATGTGTAATTAATTTAGGATGAGTTGTGTAAAAGAAATGCATTGTCCCAAACTTACAGTATCACCCTAGCAACAATATTGAAAACTGCTTTTAATTTTTAGAAGATTTAAAATTATAGAACTAGGAGTCAGAAATTCTTAAACTTTGATTCCTGTTTGCCTCTTACTGATAACTGACTATCGCTTTTTCTTGAGTTGGGTTCTTATCAAAGACTGGGAAGACTAACAGGAATACCTTGTTTGCTGAGTGACCAGAGCAGCCGTGTGGTATTTTGAGGTTTTATTCACAATAGGAGCCATTCCTATTACAAAAAGAAACTGTATCATGTGAGGAAGAGAACAGGTAGGTATATTAGAGCAAGGGAAAGAAATCTTGGGTTTGATTTTATACAGATAAATATAGAAATCAGGTTACTAGCTTTCCAAGGCTTATGATTGACTTCAGATTCATGCCCATAGGGAGAATGTATGGCTTACAGGGAAGGAAAACAAAAATATCCAAGCAGCTTCCTCTCCTTAAAAAAATCATGGTGAAACCCTGGCCGGTTGGCTCAGTGGTAGAGCATCGGCCTGGCATGCAGGAGTCCTGGGTTTGATTCCCGGCCCAGGCACACAGGAGAAGCGCCCATCTGCTTCTCCACCCCTCCCCCTCTCCTTCCTCTCTGTCTCTCTCTTCCCCTCCCGCAGCCAAGGCTCCATTGGAGCGAAGTTGGCCCGGGCACTGAGGATGGCTCTGTGTGTGGCCTCTGCCTCAGGCACTAGAATGGCTCTGGTTACAACAGCAACGCCCCCTAGTGGGCATGCCAGGTGGATCCTGGTCGGTGAGTGTGGGAGTCTGTCTGACTGCCTCCCCGTTTTCAGCTTCAGAAAAATACACAAAAAAATCATGGTGAAGCCTGCTCCAGATACCTAGATAAGACTTGAAAGAAACTGTCATTTGGTTTACTTTTAGACCAGGTAGAGTTCTTTTAAAACCATCTTTTTTTTTTCTTTTTTCTTTTTTTTAATTTGAAAGAGTGGAGCATAGGGGAAAGGGAGAGAAAGAGAGAAAAATCTAATTCGCCTTTTCACTTAGTTGTTCCGTTTATCTGTGTACTCATTGATTGCTTCTCATGTATACCCTGAGCAGGGATTGAACCCCGCAACCTTGACATGCCAGAACAGTGCTTCACTGAGCCACCTGGCTAGGGCCTAGCCATCTTTTAGAAAGTTATGTTTTGGCCCTGGCCAGTTGGCTCAGTGGTAGAGCATCGGCCTGGTGTGCAGGAGTCCCGGGTTCGATTCCCGGCCAGGGCACACAGGAGAAGCGCCCATCTGCTTCTCCACCCCTCCCCCTCTCCTTCCTCTCTGTCTCTCTTTTCCCCTCCCGGCGCTAGAATGGCTCTGGTTGCAACAAAGCAACGCCCCAGATAGGCAGAGCATCGCCCCCTGGTGGGCATGCCGGGTGGATCCCGGTTGGGCGCATGCAGGAGTCTGTCTGACTGCCTCCCCGTTTCCAACTTCAGAAAAATACAAAAAAAAAAAAAAACGTTATGTTTTGCCTGACCAGGCAGTGGCGCAGTGGATAGAGCGTCAGACTGGGATGTGGAGGACCCAGATTCAAGACCCCGATGTCGCCAGCTTGACTTCAGGCTCATCTGGTTTGAGCAAAAACTCACCAGCTTGGACCCAAGGTTGCTGGCTCGAGCAAGGGGTTACTCGGTCTGCTGAAGGCCCGTGGTCAAGGTACATATGAGAAAGCAATCAATGAATAGCTAAGGTGTCGCAATGTGCAATGAAAACCTAATGATTGATGCTTCTCGTCTCTCCGTTCCTGTCTGTCTGTCCCTGTCTATCCCTCTCTCTGACTCTCTCTCTGTCTCTGTAAAAACAAACAAGAAAGTTATGTTTTGCTTTCTCAAGACCTAGAAGTATGTGGTATAATAGCATAGGAAGACAACTGGACATGAGGAATGTTCAGTTTTTACTTTTTTTTAAGTGAGAAGTGCTGAGGCAGAGAGACAGACTGCCATATGTGCCCCTACTGGGATCCATCCAGCAAGCTGCCTATGGGGCGATGCTCTGCCTATCTGAGGCTGTTGCTTTGTTGCTCAGCAACTGAGCTATTTTAGCACCTGAGCCAAGGCCTTGGAGCCATCCCCAGTGCCAGGGCCAACTTGTTCCAACCAAGCCATGGCTTCAGGAGGAGAAGAGAGAGATAGAGAGAAGGGAGAGGTGGGTGGAGATGCAGATGGTCTCTTATCCTGTGTGCCCTGAATGGGAATTGAACCCAGGACATCCACACATGGGGCTGACACTCGACCACTGAGCCAGCCAGCCAGGGCCTCATTTTTCTTTATGATTTCATTGGACTTATACGTAGTTTTACACTGAGTGGTACACTTGAAGATGCAAGATTTAAAAGTAGCTGAGGACAGCCTGACCGGTGGTTGCCCAGTGGATAGAGAGTCAACCTGGAATGCTGAGGTTGCTGGTTCAAAACCCCAGACCTGCTGGGTCAAGGCACATATGACAAGCAGTCAGTGAACAACTAAAGTGAAGCAACTATAAGTTCATACTTCTTGTTCCCTACCCCCCTCCTCTGTATAAAATCAATAAATAAAATCTAAAATAAAATAAATAAAGTAGCTGAGGACAGAGGCAGGACTTTGGTGGGTGGACTGAGGAAGTCAGCAAATCTTTCCTCAAAAAGCAATAATAAACTACTGGACAGAGTTGTCCAAAACAAATGCAAACAACAAATTGAGAATCATTTATCCACAAGAAACTGCTAAACTTTACATAAGAATGGGGAGTTTTTGATGTTCTAGACTAGGACTACTCTCCCCCACGCCCATCCTCACCCTTATCCCCATTAGTGTAGTAGTTCCTCAGGATGAGGCAGACCATGAAAACTAGTAACTTAGTTTCTAGAGCAGGGGTCGGGACGTGGCTTTTTTGATGGCTGCATCTGGCTCGCAGACAAATCTTTAACAAAAAAAAAATGTTAAAAATATAAAACAACCTGACCTGTGGTGGCGCAGTGGGGGTAAAGTGTCAACCTGGAAACGCTGAGGTTGCCGGTTCAAAGCCCTGGGCTTGCCTGGTCAAGGCACATATGGGAGTTGATGCTTCCAGCTCCTCCCCCCTTCTCTCTCTCTGTCTCTCTCTCCTCTCTAAAAATGAATAAATTAAATATATATATATATAAAACAGCCTGACCAGGCGGTGGCGCAGTAGATAGAGCATCAGACTGGGATGTGGAAGACCCAGGTTTGAGACCCCGAGGTCGCCAGCTTGAGCGCGGGCTCATCTGGTTTGAGCAAGGCTCACCAGCTTAGACCCAAGGTCACTGGCTCGAGCAAGGGGTTACTGCGTCTGCTGAAGGCCCACGGTCAAGGCACATATAAGAAGGCAATCAATAAACAACTAAGGTGTCGCAACAAAAAAAATTGATGATTGATGCTTCTCATCTCTGGTGGGCATGCCATCTGGATCCCAGTTGGGCACATGTGGGAATCTGTCTGACTGCCTCCCCACTTCTAGCTTCAGAAAAATACAAAAAAAAAAAGTGATCTCAGTGGCAACTGAACAAGGTAGTTCTGGTAGCCTAAATAGCAATCCCAATTAGTTTAAGCAACAAACTAGTGGACTAGCCAAAACTTAACAGAGATCCTGGAAACAACACAGACATAGAAGGGCTTGAAAAGCTCTCTGCACTTTCCTGACTGACTCGAAGCCTGTGCATAATGTAAGTAAGACTGAAGAGGTCCTAAGCTATCCACATTATCCCTGGTTGGCTGAGAAGCTGATAAGCCCTGGCAGTTGGCGCAGTGGTAGAGCGTTGGCCCGGCATGTGGATGTCCTGGGTTCAATTCCTGGTTAGGGCACACAGAAGTGCCCATCTGCTTCTCCACCCCTCCTCCTCTCTCTTCTGTCTCTCTCTCTTCTCCTGTAGCCATGGCTCAATTAGAGCAAGTTGGCCCCAGGCGCTGAGGATGGCTCCATGGCCTCTGCCTCAGGCACTAAGAAGCTCGGTTGCTAAGCTATGGATGGGTAGAGCATCACCCCGTAGTGGGCTTGCTGGATGAATCCCAGTCAGAGCACATGTGGGAGTCTGTCTGTGCCTCCCCTCCTCTCACTGAATAAACAACAACAAAAGAAGCTGAATAGATGTATAGAGGAGATGAAAGAGGGTCCAGCAGACAGTAAAGGTTGGGGCCGACCTGATCTTTGTGTTTCACAACCCCTGCATAGATCCACAGGCAGAGGTTGGAAGTCTAGCTGACTCGATGTATGAGCAAAATCTTTCACCAATTATTGGCTGATCACTAAACTATGTAGACTCAGGGACAGCCCCTAGAAAGCTAAGTTTAAAAATAAAAACAAGAATTTTAAAACAGTAACTTGAGTAAAAAAAAAAGTAACTTGAGTAGAGACATGACTGCAAACCATGGGGAGACAGGTTCTACAGATTTAATCCAGGAACATCACTAACATGGAAAGATGTGCCACTTAACCAATGTAAATTGTAAAATGTGGTCCATTTGGTTATAAAGAGAGAGAAAAGCACAGAAGTATATACTCAAAGATTGGTGGACCCACATCCACACATTTCCCCCCAGACTTTTTAACAGTTATCCTCTCCAGAGGGTTATAGGGATGTTTCTTTTACTTTATATTTCCAAAATAAATTAGATTTTTTTTCTACAGTGTACCAGTAATACTTTGTAAACATACAGAGACACTTCTTAAAAAGTGACTTATAGCATGCTTTTCCTGGATAGCTAGGTTGGTTTAGAGCAGTGGTTCTCAACCTTTCTAATGCCGTGACCCCGCAATACAGTTCCTCATGTTGCGGTGACCCCAAACCAAAAAATAATTTTGGTGGCTACTTCATAACTAATTTTGCTACAGTTATGATTCGGGATGTAAATACCTGATATGCATTTTTGTATTTTCCGATGGCTTTAGGTGACCCCGCTGGGGTCGCGACCCACAGGTTGAGAACCACTGGTTTAGAGCATCGTTCAGATATGCAAAGATTGCCTGTTCAATCCCCAGTCAGGGCACATGCAGACAGATTGATGTTTTTGTCTGTCTCTGTCTCTCCCCCTTCCTCTCTCTAAAATCAATCAATAAAAAATATAAAAAGTTACTTATAGCATAACACTGTTATTTGGATTTGTGAGGTTTACTAAATCAGGTAATCAATAAGCAGCACTTAACTTTCTACCTCCATTCCACTCTCTTATCTCTCTTGTTCCTCTTCTTCTATAGTTTTTTTTAATATGTCTATTTAGTACCTTATAAAAATCTTTGGGGGCAAAACTGATTCTACTCATATTTACTCACTTCTCCCCACCCCATTTCTCTGTTCCTGTTATGCATTGCACATAGCGGACCATCTGTAAATATTTATACTTCATTAGAGACATATAAATAGTAATTATTCCACATAGCAGTTGGAATTTAATGCTGTAATCTATAATACACTCAATCCACATTCTTTCTTTGTCCTCCCCTTGAAAGTAACCATTGCAACTGTCAAAACAAAACCCAAAACAAAGAAGAGCTCTATTTCCCATGTCCTCCAGTTACTAAATATAGAACTTACTGAGTTGTAGTGACTCCTAAGCAGAAAAAAGATTCATTTTCTAGGACCAGAATTCCAGTTTCTAGCTTCTTTAATTTGGGATTTGGGCTATTTTTCTTTCATTTTCTGTTGTTTCCTTTTCATTATAATAGAAAAAAAGCAGTCTAGATTTTTTTCTGCCTTTAACTGTATTACATGTGGCACAGTGATTGTTTGACTTAATAAATTTCTAAAGACTTTACCATTGTGGCCTGACCTGTGGTGGCGCAGTGGGATAAAGTGTCGACCTGGAACGCTGAGGTCGCCTGTTCAATACCCTGGGCAGACTTTACCATTGAGATGTTATTATTCATTATTTTAAAACTTTTACTTATCTATGTTTTGTATAGCCCTGGCCAGGTTGCTCAGTTAGTTAGAGCATCACCCTATGCCAGAGTTGCTGTTTAGATCCCTAGTTAGGGCACATACAAGAATCAACCAATGAATGCATAAATAAGTGGAACAAGTCAAGGCACATACAGGAACAGATCGAGGTTCCTGTTTCTCTCTCTCTCTCTCTCCCTCCCTCCCTCCCTCCCTCCCTCCCTCCCTTCCTCTCTCACTAAAAAAATAAGTGGAACAACAAATCAATTTCTCCTCTCTCCCTCTTTCTCCCCCCCCCTTTCTCTAAAAATCAGTCATTGAATAAAATGTATTAAAAATAATGTTTTGTATATAGCACTATGCTTTTAAAGGTAAGATGTTATTAAAAAAATCTTGGCCCTGGCCGATTGGCTCAGTGATAGAGAATCAGCCTGGCGTGTGGACGTCCAGGGTTCAATTCCCAGTCAGGGCACACAGGAGACGCGCCCATCTGCTTCTCCACCCTTCCCCTTCTCCTTCCTCTCTCTTCTCCTCCTACAGCCAAGGCTCCACTGGAGCAAGTTGGCCCCGGGCACTGAGGATGGCACCATGGTCTTACCTCAGGTGCTAAAATGGCTCCGGTTGCAAATGAGCAATGCCCCAATGGGCAGAGCACTGCCCCCTAGTGGGCTTGCCAGGTGGATTCCGGTCAGACGCATGCTGGAGTCCATCTCTGTCTTCTCGCTTCTCACTTAAGAAAAAATACAAAGAAAAAAACCTTAAAAGTATATTTAATTGTAAATTATTCTCAGTTGGATTAAAGCAAGTAAGTTTCCAGTAAACAGGTAGATTGAAGTGTTGATCAAACCATTCCACAGATAACAATTAGAAAATCTGGACAAAATATAACAAAATACTAAAAGTATCCCAAAACAGAGAGATGCTGGAGGAGAGTTGACTCCTAAAAAATTTTATTTGGGGCCCTGGTCAGTGGCTCAGTGGATAGACTGTCTGCCTGGCATATGGATGTTCCAGGCTCGATTCCCTGTCAAGGTTCACAGGGGAAGCGACCATCTGCTTCTCTCCCCCTCCGTCGCTCCCACTCTCCCTCTTCCCCTCCTACAGCCAGTGGCTCAAGCGCTGAGGATAGCTCCTTTGGAGCACATCAGCCTCAGGTGCTAAAAATAGCTCTTTAGCATCTGACCCCAGATGGGATTGCTGGGTGGATCCTGGTCCAGGCGCATGTGGGAGTCTGCCTCACTTTCTCCCCTCCTCTCACAAAAAAATAAATAAAAATAAAAAATTGTAATTAGAGGGAGCAAGACTTGTAATTTTGTGGCTTTTTTTGCCAAAAGGTTTGCTCCAGACCTCAGAATGGCTATAATGGAATGAAATAACAATGGAAAGTTTCAGCCTTATAGGTGAGAGGTGACAGAGAGTAGAGGTCAGGGATAGAAGAACAGCTGGAAATTTAAAAGGGAAATCCTGGAAGCAAGAAAGTACAGCAGATAGGGTAAGGTCCAGCCAGCATCTGAGTGAAAACCCTGCCTAAGTCCCTAGTTGATTGTTGCAGACAAACAGTGCATTTTTTTTTTCTTAAGTGAGAAGCAGGGAGGCAGAGAGACAGACTCTGGCATGCGCCCCAACTGAGAGCCACCTGGCAAGCCCCCTACCAGGCAAGTGATGCTCTGCCCATCTGGAGCTCTTGCTCCATTGCTTGGCAACCAAGCTATTTTAGCGCATGAGGTGAGGCCATGGAGCCATCTTCAGTGCCTGGGGCCAACTTGCTCTAAATGAGCCATTGCTTTGGGAGGAGAAGGAAGAGAGAAAAGGAAGGGGAGGGGTGGAGAAGCAGATGGTCACTTCTCCTGTGTGCCCTGACTGGGAATTGAACGCAGGACATCCATACACTAGGCCAATGCTCTACCACTGAGCCAAGTGGCCAGGGCCAACAGGGCATTTTTTAAAGCAGTGCATTTCTAAACTGCACAGCTCAGGCAACAGAAAGCTGAAGCCTTATTGGCTTTAGAAGAAAGACCTAGAGACTGGCAGAGCAGCTGGAAAATTAGAAAGAAATCAGAAAAATAAAAGTCACAGGGTGTGAACCATCAAATCTGAGTATAAGCTGTCCAAATCTTTGGCTGCCTGCCAGATTACACAGGTGCAGGAGAGACCACCCCCATCTCCATTTTCCTCTGGAAGCCAGGTTAAAAAAGCAATAGCTAGAAGCTGTAAGAACTGAACAGATTTATCAGCTGCTGCATACCACAGGATGACAAATTTATAGTTTGCAATGAGGCAAGTTAACTGCCTACTATACTAGAAGAAACCAACAATCCTCAGGATACAGCAGAATCCACAGTTGCTACAATATCTAGTTCTCAACCTATAATTATTAGACATATAAAGAAACAAAAGTGTAACTCATACATAGGAAGAAAGGCAATCAACAGAAATGGACTCATAGTCTTAAATGGATGCAGATGTTGGATTATTCAGGCAAAGGCTTTAAAGCAGCTACATATCAAGGAATTATAAGAAAATATGATCAGAGAATTAAAGGAAAAATAAGTGAACAGATAAGAGAAATTGCAATCATATAATGGAAACTATGAATGGAAGTTTTAGGGCTAAAATTAAACAGTGACTGAAATAAAAACTCACTAGATGTGCTCAACAGTAGTTGTAGAACAACAGACAAAAGAATCTGAACTTGAAAAATACAATAGAAATGACCTAATTCAGGCCCTGGCCAGTTGTTCAGTAGATAGAGCGCCATCCCAGCACACTGAGGTCATGGGTTCAATCACTGCCAGGGCACAGACAAGAAGTGACTGATAAGTGAACAACTACATGGGACAGCGAGTCTCTCTCCCAAACCAATGGAAAACTAAAAAAAAAAAAAAAAGAATGTCCAAGGATTATCTTGTCCTGTTACCCAACCCTGAGATCAGGCTGTTTGTTTCTGGAGGTATATATAGGTGCTGCCTGCAGGTAGGATGGATAGAGAGATCAGAGAAAGATGGAATTATCTCTGGGGGAAAAAAGCCAGCTGGTTATACAGCACTTACGAATGTATCATTTAAAGGTAAAATGGCAAGCTTCAGCCCCCAACATGACCTATGACATCTTGAATTCAAATTGTGCAAATTTATTTTTCTTTCTTTCTTTTTTTTTTTTAAGTGAAAGGAGAGGAGGCAGAGACAGACTCCCACATGCCCCCCAACTGGGATCCACCTGGCAAGCCCACTAGGGGGCGATGCTGTGCCCATCTGGAGCCCTTGCTCCATTACACTGGAGCCATTTTTTAGTGCCTGAGGCAGAGGTCACAGAGCCATCCTCAGCACCAAGGGCCAACTCACTCTAATTGAGCCATGATGCAGGAGGTGGGGGGGAGAAGAGAAGTGATGGTGGGGGGAGGGGTGGAGAAACAGATGTGTGCTTCTGTGTGCTCTGACTTGGAATCCCAGGACGTCCACATGCCTGGCTGACGCTCTACCACTGAGCCAACCAGCCAGGGCTGCAATTTTCTTTTTCTTTTTTTTTTTTTACAGAGACAGAGAGAAAGAGAGATAGACAGGGACAGACAGACAGGAATGGGGAGATGAGAAGCATCAATCATTAGTTTTTCATTGCTCATTGCGACACCTTAGTTGTTCATTGATTGCTTTCTCATATGTGCCTTGACCACGCCTTGCTCAAGCCAGCGACCTTGGGTCCAAGCTGGTGAGCTTTTGCTCAAACCAGATGAGCCCGCGCTCAAGCTGGCGACCTCGGGGTCTCGAACCTGGGTCTTCTGCATCCCAGTCTGACGCTTTATCCACTGAGCCAGTTTTCTTGTTTGTTTACATTCTAAGAATCATTGAGAGGCTGGATGTTGTGTAGTGGGAGTAAAGGAAAGAGAAGGCAAATGAGCCTGACCAGGCGGTGGCACAGTGGATAGAGCGTCGGACTGGGATGTGGAAGGACCCAGGTTCGAGACCCCGAGGTCTC
Organism: Saccopteryx leptura; assembly: GCF_036850995.1. Taxonomy (NCBI): domain Eukaryota; kingdom Metazoa; phylum Chordata; class Mammalia; order Chiroptera; family Emballonuridae; genus Saccopteryx; species Saccopteryx leptura. Next base: position 7,244,982 of record NC_089503.1, on the reverse strand, counting down.
CAGCTTGAGCACGGGCTCATCTGGTTTGAGCAAAAGCTCACCAGCTTGGACCCAAGGTCGCTGGCTCAAGCAAGGGGTCACTCGGTCTGCTGAAGGCCCACGGTCATATATGAGAAAGCAATCAATGAATAACTAAGGTGTCGCAATGAAAAACTGATGATTGATGCTTCTCATCTCTCTCCGTTCCTGTCTGTCTGTCTGTCTCTATCTACCCCTCTCTCTCTGACTCTCTCTCTGTCTCTGTAAAAAAGAGAGAGAGAGAAGGCAAATGAGAAAGGGCAGGGAGCTGAGACAGCAACCTTGGTGTTTTCTTCCCAAACCTGCAGTTCTTGTGAAGTGGCAGGATCCGGAGGGCTGGAATGCCTCCATAATTGGAAATAAGAGCAGAGATCTTTGGTTCTAGCCGCTTGCTATTACTGTGCTGCCTTTAAACTTTACAGAGTAAAGACTTTTTTTCCTTGTTTTTGGTTTATCAGTCAAGTCTCATTATAGAGGAGATCACGACTCAATTCCTCACCTATGCAATTTCAAATAGTACAAGGACTCTGGGATAATGACATAATTTAAATTCTCTGGGTACTTGCATGCTGTACTATTTATTTTATTTTATTTTATTTTATTTTATTTTGTATTTTTCCGAAGCTGGAAACGGGGAGGCAGTCAGACAGACTCCCACATGCGCCCGACCAGGATCCACCCGGCATGCCCACCAGGGGGTGATGCTCTGCCGCAATCAGAGCCATTCTAGCGCCTGAGGCAGAGGCCACAGAGCCATCCTCAGTGCCCGGGCAAACTTTGCTCCAGTGGAGCCTTGGCTGCGGGAGGGGAAGAGAGAGACAGAGAGGAAGGAGAGGGGGAGGGGTGGAGAAGCAGATGGGCGCTTCTCCTGTGTGCCCGGGCCGGGAATCGAACCCGGGACTCCAGCACACCAGGCCAACGCTCTACCACTGAGCGAACCGGCCAGGGCCTGTACCATTTTTCTTGTATATAATTCTAGGGTGACACCAGTGGTACTTAAAAAAGTTATTTTTAGTTGACTTATTCCATCCAGGTCCCCAGTCACCTCTCTTCCCTACATTCTCAGATAAAACTTAATTCCTGTCTTCCCCAGGAAATACTGAGAACCACAAGCAATCTTAGATAAGGCCATTTGGTCCCAACATCTTTTTTTTAAAGATTTTATTTACTGATTTTAGAGAGAGGAATGAGAGAGAAAGGCATGTGCCTTGACCAGGCAAGCCTGGGGTTTAGAACCTGCGAACTCAGCACTCCAGGCCAGCACTTCGTCCACTGTGCCACCACGGGCCGGGCCCCAGCATCTGAACAAGCAGCCGAACAGTAGAAAGTGTGAGTGGTTAGATGCACGCTAGTCAGCATGGAGAACAAATTCCTCTGTGTACCACGTTGCTCTTTTTCCAGCTTGAAATCGTGTTCTCTCTCCTTCCCTTCATCTGCAACTGCTTACGTGTCTGAGACGGACACACACTTCAAGGCTTTTCTTTTGACTACTCCGCTGAAACACCTAGTAGCGTGGTCACCAGTATTCTCTGTTTTGCCAAAGCCAGGGATCAGCTTTCTGACCGTGGCTCCTCCTCAACAGCACTGACACATCTTTTTAAGCACTTTCTTCTCTAGGTTCGTGGGGGCACATCCTTTCCCTGCTTCACTGACAGCTTCTCACTTTCCCTTGCTGGATTTCTGCCAGACTTGTAAGCATTGGCAAGCCCCAGGGTTCCAGTCTTGGCCTTTTTTAAATTTTTATTTGAACTTCTCTCTGGAAGACCTCAGCCATCCCCAATGCTTTAAACACCATCGTGATGCGGTGACTCCTATACCTGTATCTCGGGCTTAATCTTTCCTTGGATCTCAGGATCATAGCCAGCTGCCTGCTTTAATGTTTCCATTTGGATAAACTGTCTCAAACTTAATAATGACCTGACTCTTCTGCCCTACTCACCAAAACACTTCTCCGTTTCCCTCTTTCAGTCAACAGTACCACCATCCATTCACTCAGTCGCTCAAGCCAAAAATCCAGAAACATCTTTGAGCATTCTTTCCCCCATACCCTGCATTCAATGTATCAGGTTCTATCAGGTCTACCAGGATGTTCCGGAATTCTACCCTCTGTCCATCTCCACTGCTACTGCTCCTAGATCAAACCTTCCTGTCTTGCCTGGACCCTGGCCACAGGCTCCAGACAGGGCTTCCTGTTTCCACCCTCTTTCTGTGGTCCATTATTCACATAGCAGTAGAGTGAGCTTGCACAAATCATTTTATATCGTCCACTTGCTTGTAATTCTTTTTTTTTTAATTCATTTTAGAGAAGAGAGAGAGAGAGAGAGAAAGGGGGGAGGAGCAGGAAGCGTCAACTCCCACATGTGCCTTGACCGGGCAAGCCCAGGGTTTTGAACCGGTGACCTCAGCGTTCCAGGTCGATGGTTGATCCACTGCGCCACCACAGGTCAGGCGCTTGTAATTCTTCATTGGCTTCCCATCAAAACATAAAGGTCTCTACTACATAGTCTAGCCACCATTTGCCTTTATAACCTCACATCTTACTGCTCTCCTCACTCGCTAGGCTGCAGACACACTTGCCTTCTTCATTTCTTTCACATACCCCAACCTCATTTGAGGTTTCATCCTCATGCTCTTTACAGATTTCCCTACTGTGTACTTCCCTAAACAATTTGTAGTTTATTTTTGCTTGGTTTTGAATTTGATACAGTCTAAGTAGTCTTTTGCAACTTTGTTTTCACTCAGTGTTGTGTTTTGAGAGTACTGCATGTTTAAGTCATTTTCACTGCTGGATAGCACTCGACTGTATGAATACACCACAGTTTAGTCTTACTCTTCCGACAGTGTACATTTGGGTTCTGACGAACATGACACAAATAGTGTCTAGTTTATAGAGAGCTTACTGTGGGGTAGGCACTGTTCTCAGTGCTTTTATACATTTGAATCCTCATAACCCTCTGAGTTGGTATTACAATCCTCATTTTACAGATGAGGAAACAGAGGCATGGGAGGATATGAAGTAGCTTGCTTGCCCAAGGTCATATAGCTAATGAAGGCAGCGGACGCTTCTGTGTGTGTCTCTGGGTACATGGGGGAAGCATTTCTGCCAAAGTGAAATTGCTGAATACTGGATTTCACACGTGTTCAGCTTCACAGGATGATGGCTTACAGTTTCCTCAGTGCTTCAGTTCCAGCTGATACGCCCACCTGCAACATATGAGTTCCCGTGGTGCCACATCTTCACCCACACAGGTTTGCCAGTTTTGTGGGTGTAAAATGATATTTTGATTTCAATTTGCATTTCCCTTATTCCTAATGAGGTTGAGCATATTTTTGTATATTTATTAGCCATTAGTGTTTCCTCTTCTGGAAACATGAAACATCTGCTCATGTCTTTTACCACTTTCCTATTGATTTTCCATTCTTTTTCTTACTAAATTATAGGAGTCCTTTATAAGCTAGACCCTTTGTCAGAATCATGAGTTTAAAATATCTTTTCCAAGTTCCTAATTTTAGAAAAATTGAATTTCTCAGTGTTTTCAGTGTCTTATTTAAGAAATCTAGCTTTACCTCAGCGTCAGAAAGATATTCTCTCATATTTCTCCTAAAATTTTGCCTTTCACAATTAAGCAGTGAACCCTCCTAGAGGTTATTTTTATATTTCTATATTTATAGTATGAGGTAGGGTCTAATTTTTTTTATTTCATAGTTTATTATTTTCCCAATTACTTTAATACTGCCCTTGTATCGAGTGTTTGTATAATTGTGGAGTGGTTTCTGGTTGCTCTGGCCTATTCCATTGATCTTTTTTTGTTGCTTCAATACCATACGTGTTGGTTTTTGGCTTGAGATAAATGGGCATCCAGGAGGTTGATGGAATAATGTACGTTTTTGACATTTCTCAAGTATAAAATAAAAGGGATGGATGTTTACTTACTGAAGAAAGACACAGTTTGGACTGAGAATACCATTCTAACATTCTTACTTTAGGTAGTGTTTCCCCAACAGATTGTCAGTCACTTTTCTTGCCTGACCAGGTGATGGCACAGTGGATAAAGTGTCAACCTGGGATGCTGAGGACCCAGGTTCAAAACCCGGAGGTAGCTGGTTTGAAGCCCAAGGTCACTGGCTTGAGCAAGGGATCTGTCTCAGCTGGAGTCCCCTGGTCAAGGCATGTATGAGAAAGCAATCAATAAACAAAGTGCTGCAACTATGAGTTGATGCTTCTCATCTCTCTCCCTTCCTGTCTGTCTCTCAAAAAAAAAGAAAAAAGTCAACATTTCTTATAAGTTTCTTGCATTTGACTGGACCTTCTTTCTCTAAATTTTTCTAGACTATTCAGCTTGACCCTGAAGAAGCTCGTCATGCTAAAAGAAATGGACAAAGATCTTAACTCAGTGGTCATTGCTGTGAAGCTACAGGTGAGTTGAGCAGGTTTGCTTGTTCAGGGTTCAGGGAAGCTGGATAACTTTTGCCCACTGTTGGGGCTTCAGAAATACTGATGGAGGACCTCTCTCTTCCTTCACTCAGCAAAGCAGGTGCAACAGAGGAAACACATTTGAGCTCTTGAAACCATCTATGTCCCAGTGCTGACTCTTAGTTAAAACACTCAGTTTTTTAAAGCTCAGTTTCTTCATCTGAGGAATAAAAATAGTTCTTTCTGCCCTGCCTATCTAACAGGATTAGTATGAAGATTAAGTGATACAGATGCTCAAGTGTTTGGTAAACTATTCAGAAACAACAAGGTGGCTCATGTCAGTTTTAGCCTTATTCCCAGGATTTATAGGCCGAGCAGATGTGTGGGGTTGGGTGCTTTTGGAGGCTTTCTATAGGGTAGAAGAAATTTATAGATTATTTTAGAATTGGAAATTAAAATTTTACTGGGACATTTTATATTCTGGGTAATCCCACATTTAACTCCTTGTACCTGACTCAGTATCTTCAAGGGACCCAAAATATTTGATATACCTTCACGCCCTGGCCAGATAGCTCAGTGGGTTGGAGCATCATCCTGATGCTCAGAGGTTGCCAATTCAATACCCAGTCAGGGCACTTACAGGAGCAGATGATGTTCCTGTCTCTCTCTCTTCTCTCCTCTCTCTCTCTCTCTCTTTCTCCCTCCTTTCCTCTCTAAAATTAATAAAATATTTAAAAAGAGAAAGTTTTCTGCTGCTCTTGCCATTCCTGCATTTAAGTGCCTTTTCCTAAAGAAATAATTTCCTTTATTTCCTGACTAAATATTTAGCACCCTTTTTAAAAAAAAATGATTTTAGAGAGAGAGAGAGAGAGAGAGAAAGAAACAGGAACATCAATCTGTTCCTGTATGTGCCCTGACCAGGGATCGAACCCACAACCTCTGTGCTTTGGGGCGATGCTCTAACCAACTGAGCTGTTCAGCCAGGGCATATTTAACATTCTATCATTCTATAAAATTTAAAATTTTACCAAAAAACTACAAATACCCTGAATTTTTTATTGTTTTATTTCCAAACAGCTGAAAGTAATTACAGATGTTATCACATTCATTCATTTATCCACTTGTTCATTCATTTAGTAAATATATATTTATTAAGCACCTATTATATGCCAAGTGTTGTTCAAGCACAGGAGATCTAACAGTGAACAGAGCAGACCAGTCCCTTCCTTTAAGGGGCTTTACATGCTGGTAGGGCAGCAGTTCTCAAAATGAGGTCTGCAGATTCTAAACCCTTTCATAAGTGACAAGAGGTCAGAATCGATGTTTATGGTAATACCGTGGCATTACTTGCCCTTTCCACTTGTGGTGACATTTGCACTGAAGGTACAAGGGCAATGGTGGATTAAATAGCAGATCCTTAGCACATGTCAGGCAGTTGCCCCAGATTGTACCAGTAGTCATTGCCTTGTTTACCATCAGACTCAAAGGAAGAGGCCAGTTTTGCCTAAGAATGTCCTTTAAAAAGTAGTAAAAATGGTTAATTTACTATCTCAACCCTGCAGTTATGTCTTTTTAATATTCCGTGTGATGAAATGGGAAATATGCATGAAGCACTTATGTTTCATAGTGAAGAATGTCATTCAGGGCCAACCAAGTACTTGTGACTTCAAGTCACTGCTTGTTTTGTTTTTTTGTGGACAAAAAACTTCTACTTGTTGATTCTTTTTTTTTTTTTTTTAACAGAGAGACACGCAGGGACAGATAGAAAGGGAGAGAGATGAGAAGCATCAGTTCTTCATTGCAGCTCCTTAGTTATGCATTGATTGCTTTCTCATTGGTGCCTTGACCAAGGGGCTACAGCAGAGCAAGTGACCTCTTGCTCAAGCCAGCGACTAGGGCTTCAAGCCAGCGACCATAGGGTCCTATCTATGATCCCACGCTCAAGTTGGCAAACCTGTGCTCAAGCTGGTGAGCCCACACTCAAGCCAGATGAGCTTGCACTCAAGGCAGTGACCTTGGGGTTTCAAACCTGGGTCTTCTGCATCCCAGTTCAGTGCTCTATCCACTGCACCACTGCCTGGTTAGGCAATAAATTATATATTATATCAATATAATACAAGAATAAACTGTGAGTGTATCATGCACTCACAACTGTAAACCTTCTTTTGCCTACCCCTGTTTATTGGAATCATAAAAAGTTATGACTCAAGTAAGGTTGGAGAGATGAATGATGAATGAGGAGCCAAAATCAATGCGTGAGCGAAAATGGCTGGCTGTTTTCTACAATGGAAGAGCATCCGCCATCTGAGAGGCTGCCAGGAAGCAAGGTCTTCTGGGGAGATCAGGTTTCAGTTGTGGGGGCTGCCTGTATATTATAGGATGGTCAGCAGCAACCCTGACCTCGACTCTCTAGAAATCTCTCTCTCTCTCTCTCTCTCTCTCTCTCTCTCTCTCTCTCTCTCACACACACACACACACACACACACACACCAGTTATAACAATCAGAAATATCTCTAAATAGTGCCAAATATCTCCTACCCCTGGCAGAAATACATAAACTACATTTCGAATTCTCCCAGTATTTCTGGGATTCATTTTACAGAGATTTATTAAATCAAAAGCCTAAATAAACTCAGGTGAAAACTTTGTCAAGATTCTTTTTTTTGGACTGACCAGGCGGTGGCGCAGTGGATAGAGCGTCGGACTGGGAAGCGGAAGACCCAGGTTCAAGACCCCGAGGTCACCTGCTTGAGCGCGGGCTCATCCGGTTTGAGCAAAAAAATCACCAGCTTGGACCCAAGGACGCTGGCTCAAGCAAGGAGTTACTCAGTCCACTGAAGGCCCGCGGTCAAGGCACATATGAGAAAGCAATCAATGAACAATTAAGGTGTCGCAATGCGCAACAAAAAACTGATGATTGATGCTTCTCATCTCTCTCCCTTCCTGTCTGTCTGTCCCTATGTATCCCTCTCTCTGACTCTCTCTGATTCTAAAAAATAAATAAATAAATAAATAAATAAATAAATAAATAAATAAATAAATAAAAAATAAAGTGAATAATTTTAAAAAAGATCCTTTTTTTGTGTGTAACAGAGAGAGAGAGAGAGAGAGAGAGAGAGAGGAGACGGGCAGACAGGAAGGGAGAGAGATGAGAAGCATCAGTTCTTTGTTGCAGCTCCTTAGTTGTTCATTGATTGCTTTCACATATGAGCCTTGGCCAGAACTACAGCAGAGCGAGTGACCCCCTTGCTCAGGCCAGCGACCTTGTGCTCAAGCCAATGATCCTGTGCCTCACACTCAAGGCAGTGACCTTGGGATTTTGAACCTGGGTCCTTCGCATCCCAGTCCTATGCCCTATCCACTGCATCACCACCTGGTCAGGCAAGATTATTATTTGTAAGAGGTTACTACAAAAAGCATTGTCTAACAGATATTAATTGGTATAATGCTATTCTAATTATAAAGCATTATGAAATTTATTTAGGAGATTTTCCTTCCTGCATTAAATGAAATGTACATTTTATTTTAAAAAAAATTAGAAATGGATAAAAAAAACCTAAAAGTAAAATTAAAAATTTTAAATTTCTAAAATAAAAAATAGAATATCTGTACTGACACAGCAGAATAACTTCACAATCTTGGAGTGGGAAAGCTTTCTTAGCTAGGGTCCAGAGTGCATTAAATATAAGTGAAAAAATATTAATAAAGTTCACTATATCCAAATTAAATATTTCATCAAGAGATTATTAAGAAAATGACTAGGCAAGATATTTACAATAAATATATCTGACAGTATCGTTTATAAAGGAAAAACAACAAGATAAACAACCTGGGCAAAGAAGTTTGATCAAGTATGTACTTCATAAATGGAGATCTACAAGTGACCAATAAATTAATGAAAAGGTGCTCAGTGTTGTTAGTCATCAGGGAAATGCAAATTGCAACCACAGGGATATTCCACTGAACGCATCCATTAGAATCCACGAGTCAAGGGCTGACCACACCAAGTGTTGGGAAAGATGTGGGGCAGCTGAAACTTCTGTACTGCCACTGGGGTGTAAGATGGCACCTACACTTCATAACATCTGCCCTGCCTGACCTGTGGTGGCGCAGTGGATAAAGCATCAGCCGAAACATTGAGGTCACTGGTTTAAAACCCTGGGTTTGCCTGGTCAGGGCACATAATGGGAGTTGATGCTTCCTGCTTCTCCCCCCTTCTTTCCCTTTCTCTCTCTCTCTCTCTTCCCTTCCCCGCCTCCCTCTCTCTTTTCTCTAAAATGAATAAATTTATTTTTGTTTGTATTTTTCTGAAGTGAGAAGCAGGGAGGCAGAGAGACAGACTCCCGCATGCACCTGACCGGGATCCACCCAGCATGCCCACTAGGAGGCGATGCTCTGCCCATCTGGGGCATTGCTCCGTTGCAACTGGAGCCATTCTAGTACCTGAGGCGCAGGCCATGGAGACGTCCTCAGTGCCTGGGCCAACTTTGTTCCAATGGAGCCTTGGCTGCAGGAGGGGAAGAGAGAGATAGAGAGAAAGTAGAGGGGGAAGGGTGGAGAAGCAGATGGGCTCTTCTCCTGTGTGCCCTGGCTGGGAATCAAACCCAGTACTTCCACATGCGGGCTGACACTCTACCACTGAGCTAGTCGGCCAGGGCCTAAAATGAATAAATTAAAAACAAACAGACATAAATCTTCCCTAAGACCCAGTAATTTCTCTTTTAGGTGTTTGCCCCCCCAAAACCAAAACACCTGTCCCCACAGTCTTTTACAAGAACAGCAGCTTTAGCCATAGTGGCCAAAAAGTAGGAACAATGCAAATCTGCATGTTCTGCAACAGGAGAATGCATAAGCAAAGTGTGGTACACACATCCACAGCATAGACTTCTACTTAGAAATCAAAAGGAATGAACTGTTGATATATGCAACAAGCTGTATTAACCTCAAACATTATGCTGGGCAATAGAAACCCGATCAAAATAGTGCATACTGGATGGTTCCATTTCTAATCTTTGGTGAAAGAAATCAGAGCAGTACTTGCCTCTGGGAATGGTTCAAGATTGGGAAGTTTCAGAAGGATTTTTCTGGAGCTCTAGAAATATTCTGTTCCCTGCCAGTTGCTCAGTGGATAGAGCATTGGCCCAGCATATATAAGTCCTGGGTTGGATTCTGGTCAGGGCACACAGGGGAAGCGACCATCTGCTTCTCTCCTCTTCCCTCTCTCCCTTCTTTCCTTCTTCCCCTTCTGCAGCCAGTGGCTTGATTGGTTTGAGTGTGGCCCCGGGTGCTGAGGATAGCTCAGTTGGTCCGAGCCTATCAGCCTCAGGTGCTAAAAATAGCTCAGCCTGACCAGGCGGTGGCGCAGTGGATAGAGCGTCGGACTGGGATGCGGAAGGACCCAGGTTCGAGACCCCGGGGTTGCCAGCTTGAGTGTGGGCTCATCTGGCTTGAGCAAAAAGCTCACTAGCATGGACCCAAGGTCACTGGCTCGAGCAGGGGGTTACTCAGTCTGCTGAAGGCCTGTGGTCATGGCACATATGAGAAAGCAATCAATGAACAACTACGGTGTTGCAACAAAAAACTGATGATTGATGCTTCTCATATCTCTTCGTTCCTGTCTGTCTGTCCCTATCTATCCCTCTATCTGACTCACTCTCTGTCCCTGTAAAAAAATAAAAAAATAAAAATAGCTCAGTACTCGAGCATTGGTCCCAGACAGGGTTGCCACGTGCATCTCAGTTGGGGTGCATGCGGGAGTCTGCCTCACTATCTCTCCTCCTCTCACCTAAAAAGAAAAGAAAAGAAATATTCTACATCTTGATACAGTCTGTGCACTGGAGACCTTCACTGTATTTAAATCAAACCTGGGATTGAGCTGGTGGCCCTGGGATCAAACTGGTGACCTCAGCACTCCAGAGCTATGCTCTAACCAGTGCACCACTGGCCAGGGCTTGTGTATCTCTATTTATAGTTTAGGAACAGTTTAGCCTAACTTTATTATTTAAAAAAAGTTTTAGCTTTATTATCTTTGTTTTCAGCTAAAAACACTGCAATGCCTAACCCAGTTTCAGTTGGAAGGGAGAGGAGGACTAAAAGGAGAGATTCCTGGAAAAAAATTGTGTCTGAGCTGAGACCTGAAAGTTGGTTAGCTGTATACAAAAGCCTGGAAAAGCATCTGAGAAGAGAGAGGGGAAGATAAAAAGCATGTGAAAAGGTCCAAAGACGGAACAGTGCCCCTGGATTAGAGAGGAGAAGGCAGGGTGAGGTGAGCGCAGGGGAGCTCCATTCCCTGGGGCACTGTCACCTGCCCCCCTCTTTCTCCAGACTGATGGGAGAACTCAAATGCAACAAGTCATTTTTATGTGAAAGCCCTTTGTGAATTCTTTGTGAATACTTTGTGAATCCCATTATGGTGACTTGATTCTAATACATACAACAAAGACTGGTGAAATATTGGGATCTTAAGAATGTTTGTAGATCCTGACCTGTGGTGGTGCAGTGGATAAAGCATCAACCTGGAATGCTGACGTTGCTGGTTCGGATCCCTGGGCTTGCCTGGTCAAGGCACATACAGGAAGCAACTATATCAAGTAGATGCTTCCTGCTTCTCCCCCCTCTTTTTTTAATCTCTCCCCCCCTCTCTCCAAAAATCAATAAATAAAATCTAAAAAAAAAAAGAATGTAAAAGTTGTTTGCAGACATAGTCTTTCTTTGAGTTTGATTTTTGGTGACACAGCTTTGACATATATTTTTCTTGGTTTTAGGGTTCAAAAAGGATTCTTCGCTCCAATGAGATTATCCTTCCAGCCAGTGGACTGGTGGAAACAGAGCTCCAGTTAACCTTCTCCCTTCAGGTGAGAATCTGCTCAATCTTAGGTTACTAATATGCCATACCCAGTCTAATCCCCAAATAGTCCTCTAATCTGGATAATTTTTTTATCCAAGAACAGACATAGACCCATGATTTAAGTCATCCAGTGAATTAGCCATAGCAGGACTAGATTAACGTCACCTAGAGCTTTCATGGCTAGCCTGGAGGACTAAAGCAGTCACTTAGCCAGCCACAATTAAAGGTGCCAAGACCCAGGTGGACTGCTGAAAGATACACCATGTCTCTTTCTTCTCTCTCCTTTCCTTAGATAAGGCTGTTAGCCTGCCCGCCCTACCATGCTCTGTCCACCACCTCTTAATGATCTGCAGCACACACCCGTTTTGTCCCCATATGGTAATCTCCCTCCATCTCCTTCTCCTCCTTACGTCTCTCTCATCATAGTCCCAGGAGCCCGTAGTGATGCACGGAGAAAACATGAGCACATGGCGAGGAAAGAGGCAGTTGTTTGAACAGGCGCTCTGTGCCAGGCAGTGCTCTAGGCGTGGGGAGTCAGCAGTGCAAAGGAGGCAAGATACAGCCATCAGAGAGCAGGAGGGTTTCAGATGGAGACAGGACACTAAGGCAGAGCAGAGGAAGCTGGGAAATGGCACGAGGGCTGGGTGGTGGGAGGCCTTGGGGACAGCCTCACCGAGGAGGAGGTGTTTGAGCTGAGAGCTGAGGGTTAGGAAAGAGCCCTGCACAGGATGGTTGGGGCAGCAGGAACTGTGAGTGCAGACAGTGTGAAGGCCCTAAGACAGGCACAGGTTTGGCACAGTCATGCGTTTTGAAGCTCTATTATTAGGCATAAAACCAGGTGGGATTATTAAGTCTTGATGAATTGACACCTTTTTTCATGAAATGATCTTCTCTTTGTTCTGTTCTTTGTTCCTTTGGACCGCAGAGCTGCAGAGTGGAAGCCAGGCACCAAGCAGAATCAGACCTCCAGCAGCAATTTAATTCTTTCTTCAACCCCTAACTCCCCTGCAAGGCACAGAAGGACTGTGTACCCTCTCGCAGGACCCGAACTCACCACCGACCCAGTTGCTCACTAACCACACTTGACTCTGTTTTGTACTTGGCAGTACCCTCACTTCCTGAAGCGGGATGCCAACAAGCTGCAGATCATGTTGCAGAGGAGAAAGCGTTACAAGAACCGGACCATCTTGGGCTATAAGACCCTGGCTGTGGGACTCATCAACATGGCAGAGGTGAGGGGGACACCATCTCCAGAGTGTCAGCCTTTAAATCAGAGTGCAAGAGAGATCCGAGCCCAGTCATGTAAGCCCAGCAAATGATTTTCCCAGCCTGCTGGCTGGGTGTTTTACTCTATAAATTCTTATATTGGAAACTCAGGATATACCTCTTTTTTCAAGAACTTTCTCCTGCACAAAAAGTTTTTTTCTTTAACTTAAAAAAGTTCAGACTTACAGAAAAGTTGCAAGAATAGTATAAGGAATTTTCATACACCCTTCACCAGATTCTTCAGTGTTAACATATTACCACATTTGCCTTATTTTTCTCTACGTACACATTTATGTATATTTTCTCTTCTGAACCACTGAGAGTAAGTTGCAGACATGATGCCCCATTATACACTCATACTGCACTGTTAATTTTCTAAATTATGTGGACACCATGTCTTCACAAAGATCAGGACATTAATGCCGATGATGCAAGATTACCATCTAACCCACAGTGTGCAAGTGCTTCTGTCCTGTCCTTTCTAGGCCCAGAGTCTCACCTAGGATGGCGTGGTGCATTTAGCTGTCACATCTCTTTAGTCTCCTTCAGCCTACAGCAGTCCCTTAGATTTTCCTGTCTTTCATGCCCTTGACATTTTTTCAGACTGTGGGCTCTTTACTTTATGGAAGAGTTCTTATTTGGGTTTGTCTTATGTTTTCTGAAGATTAGGGTCAGTGTCTGTGTTTTTGGCAGAATTACCACAGAAGTAATGCTGTGTTCTTCTCGTTGATTTGTCCCGTTACTGGTGGGGTTAACTTTTATTGCTTTCTGAAGAATCTGTCTGCCAAGGTTTCCAGCATAAAGCTAGTAAATATTTTATATTTACCAGTAAAAGAAATATTTTATAAGGAAATGTTTTGAGACTGCGTAACAATTTTTTTCTCTTCATATTTTCACCAGCTAGTTTGAGTATCTGTGATTCTCGCCTGAATCAGTTACTGCTTTGATGCTTCAGGCAGTGAATTTTTAATCCCACCCTTCCTTCTCTATTAATTAGTTGGCTATGTGTTATAAGATAGAGCTTTCCCTTCTTTCTCATTTATTGATTGACTTATTTGTATCAGTTATGGACCTATGGATTCCTGCTTTATTCAGCAGGATCTAATCTGCTACTATCATTATTTATTTTCATGCTCAAATTATCTCAGGTTTGGCCAGTGGGAGCCCTTTCTGGCTCCTATATCCTTTTTCAGGTGCCTATCATTTTTTATGTACTCCTTTACTTTCTTTTTTTAAATTTTTTATTATTAAGTGAGAGGCAAGGAGGCAGAGAGACAGACTCCCACATGCGCCTTGACCGCAATCCACCTGGCAAGCCCCCTGTGGGGTGATGCTCTGCCCATCTGGAGCTGTTGCTCTGTTGCTTGGCAACCAAGCCATTTTTAGCTTCTGAGGTGAGGCCATGGTGCTATCCTCAGTGCCCAGGGCCAACTTGCTCAAATGAGCCATGGCTGCGGGGTCGGGGAGAGGGGAAAAACAGATGGTCTCCTGTGTACCCTGACTGAAAATCAAACCCTGGACTTCCACACGCCCAACCGATGTTCGACTGCTGAGCCACCCGACCAGGGTCTCCTTTACTTTCTGATATGAAGTATTAGGCTCATCTTGTACTTTTCCTGAGCCAGCCCTGGAATGGACTGATTTTCTGAAGAGCCCTGGTTCCTTTTAGTGGAGTGTGGTATTTAGAAACCAAGACCTAGTCCTGGCCAGATGGCTCTGTTGGTTGGAGCATCATCCTGAAGCACAGGGTTGCTGGTTCATTCCCTGGTCAGGACACATACGGGAACAGGTCAATGTCCTATCTGTCTCCCCCACTCTCCCTTCCCCTCTCTCTAAAATCAATAAAAGAAATGAAAGAAAGAAAGAGGAAGGGAAGGGGAAAAGGAAAGGAAGGGAAGGGGAAGGGGAAGGAAAAAGAGAAAAGGAAAAGGGGAAGGGAAGGGAGAAAGAGGGAAACAGATAGGAAGATAGGAAGATCTAGGTACTAGGAGTGCTCATTTTCCCAGCCACGGTATCACCGCTTCTAGACAGAGCCAGAAAATATATGTACGTATATGAATATGCACATATGTATTCATACACATCATCTTTATTCCTGCATCTGTGCCTACTTATCTCATCATGGACGCACATTCCAGTCTATTTCAACCCAACACCGTAGGATTTCCCATAGTTCTAATTTCCATCTCCAACAGTGAGAGGTTGGGCTCCTGTGCCCCTTGGTGTGTTTGCTCATGGGAGCAGTTCCTCTATGTGCCAGGCAGATCCTCTCAGTCCTGACGGGGGCCGCAAGTCACTTCTAAACTTACTTTTGTACTTTAGTGCGTTAAATAGGAGAATCTGTGGCCATAATAAATAGAATATGTGGGATAGACCCCGCCTGTCTTTCTGTCCCCTCAGGTTTGGTGGCAGAGAGGCTGGGGAAGTGAAGAGCTGGGGATGCCACATTCCTGGCCGTGTCAAGCCTTTCCGTTCTCTCCTGTACTGTGGTCCTTTCCCTAATTGTGATGGGAGAACAGGTGGCTGCCATCTGCAGGCCGGCCCTCCCAGCCTGGAGAACCAGTTTCTCTGTGAAGGACTTGAGCTACAGTGTTCTCCTAGATAGAGACTGGCAGTCACTTTCAATCTCAGGCCGTGATTTTTATCTTTAAGCATGTGGCCTGGCCTGACCTGTGGAGGCACAGTGGATAAGACACTGACCTGGAACACTGAGGTCGCCGGTTCAAAACAAAACCCTGGGCTTGCCTGGTCAAGGCACAAATGGGAGTTGATGCTTCCTGTTTCTCCCCCCCTTCTCTCTCTCTCTCTCTCTCTCTCTCTCTCTCTCACTCTCCTCTCTAAAATGAATAAATAAATAAATAAATTTAAAAAGCACGTGGCCTGACCAGTGACTGGCATTTCTGGAGACAGTTTTAAAGTAAGATAAACTTGACAGCAATACGAGAAGAGTAGCCACAGACTTGGGAGATAGTGAGGAAGAAATGTACTAGCAGAACGCCATGCCCATTGGCTTGCTTGCCCATGTGAGCGTGTGAACGTGGGCAGCTCTGCGGACCTCTCCGCAGCACGGCGTTCATTTCATGGCCACTCTGTGACCCTAGGTGATGCAGCACCCGAACGAAGGCGCTCTGGTGCTGGGCCTGCACAGCAACGTGAAAGACGTCTCCGTACCTGTGGCGGAAATCAAGATCTACTCCCTGTCCAGCCAGCCCATTGACCACGAAGGAATCAAATCCAAGCTGTCTGGTAAGACATTTACAGTGTGTGGAGGCTCGGCGCGTCTAGAAGGAACCCAGCACCTGATCTCCAACTGGGAATGTTGAATGAGACGGTGCCTAAAATGTCCCTGGGAAGGAGAAGTGCAGAGATCCCTGAAAACATAACGTGGCCGCCATAGCCGTGGCCCTCCTCCACCCCTGCTGTGTTTCCACCGAGGACAGGTGTGATTCTGCCAGACCTCCCCACTGCAGGCTTATCTTACTGAGCTGTCTGTTCGCAGATCGTTCTCCTGATATTGACAATTATTCTGAGGAAGAGGAGGAGAGTTTCTCATCAGAACAGGAAGGCAGTGATGATCCACTGCACGGGCAGGTAACTTTCCACAGCCCCTCGCATGAAGTGTCTGAAGAGCCACTTCAGACCCTCCTGCGGCTTCCCAACCTCCTTCTCTCCCCTGCCCCAGGATCTGTTCTACGAAGATGAGGATCTACGGAAAGTAAAGAAGACCCGGCGGAAACTCACCTCAACCTCCGCCATCACCAGGGTGAGCCTCAGAGGTCTGGGGATGGTTAAGCTGAGATTCTCAGTTTGGAGTGGGGAGTGGGAGTGGTGCACTCATGGTTTCCAGAACCTGCACGTGACTGTCCCTCAAGGTTCTGATATACCCCCTGTCTGTCCTAATTAAGAGTCATGGTGTAAAGAACTGGCATTACTGATGGAATGTTTATATTCTTCATGGTGTTTTAGGGTATAAAAAAGGTTTAGAATCTTTGTCTTAGACTTTAGAATAGATAATCTTCCTTAGGGAGCAGGATACCTCAGATACCCGACCTCCCAGGTGATTACTTTGAATTATATCCTGTCCATTACATAGAGAAATCGTCCTCTCTAGGAGAGTCATCATTTTTATTCATTATTGAATTTAATCAGAAATAATAGGCTAGTGCTTGGAACTGTGGGTTTGATAAGGTTTAATTACATTAGATATCGTTTCTGCCTTGATTAATCTATAACCTTAGATAAATGCCTATGGGTTATATTTCTCCTGCATAAGATTTTCTCAGGAGTCACTCTGGTAACATTAGAGTCCTGAGACATTGACTGCCTGAATTTCTAGGTTAACTTTGACTGATTGTGGAGTTCATGCACTAATATGTGGGAGAGCCAAACGTTTTAGAAGCTTTCTAGAAGAGAAATTCACAGTTTCATTTTTCTGCAGAGACTTCCTGATTCTCTCTAGTGCAGAACTAATATAAAGACCCCAGGGGCAGAAATTCCCAACACTTTCAGGAGTGAAATGAACGTGGGCCAGATCTTCCAGATGTGTTGCGTCTGAGCCTGGCATTCTACCGTAAAACAACACTGTCACTCCAATCCTCCTGACGTCCTGCTGGGCTTAAATGTGACTCCTCAAGACTGTGGCCTTGATTTCCCCCATTGAATAGTGACTAGAGAATGTGAGATCTGCTTTGTTGTCCTCAGGTGTCTAATCCTTGATTGGCTTTCCAAAGTAGCCTGTGTAAGGCATGTCACCAGAGCATTGTCTTCTGAGAACAGAGAGAGGCTAGAGGGTCACTCTTGTAGTTCTTTCTGCTCGGTTTTCCTTTTTCCTGCTCTGTAACCACAACGAGGCCCTGTTTTCTTCCCACAGAGTGCCCCCTGGAGCTTTAGGAACCACCTCTTCCTGTGTTCTCCATAGCTGCACCCCTGAATATGACCAGAGTTCAGTGCTCCTATTAATAATATCACTCCCCCAAAGGCTTTTCTTATTAGTTGCAGGTACCTTTCAGTCAGATTTCCAGAGACTTGGTAATTGTTCTGTCTCCTTTCATGCACATGCTTTACTTTCTCCCTAGAACCAAGAACATTTTGTTCTAGATACACTGATCGACTTGCTGCTCTGAATACGTCCCAGGCTTCTGTCACTGTGAACTCATATTTCTTTCTCTGCTGTGAAGGACCTTTCTACCTCTGGAAGCCCTGCCCTTGGTTGAAGGGGTAGCTGGGTCTTACTTGCAAGTTGGTCATTTCCATCTCCAAATAGTGAGTCTGTCATTCAGGCAGGAAGTATTTATGGCCTATAGTTGGAGACATAGATAAGGAAGGCCCAGTTCATGCCATCAAGGAGCACATAGTGTCTAGTGACACAGACACATCCAAACAGCACAGTGAGGTAGGTGCTGGAAGATAGAGCTTTGTGGAAGTGACAGAGATGGCCTAAGGGGAATGCGACCAACTCTGAGCAGGGCTGGGATGCTGAGACGTGGGTTTCTAAGGATAAAGAGAACTTCGCCATTGGATTCGGAGGGGATGCTTCATCAAGGCAGACTAGACCAGTAGAGAGGCCCTGAGGTGCACAACAGCGCGCAGCTCTTTACAGAACGGTGAGCAGTTAGTTTCCACTTGAACATGGCATTGAGGGATTGAACCGTGTGATAAGGCTAGCCTAGAGACAGACCAGCCCTCATGCAGACGTTGGTTTGCACATAAACTTTGTTTTCTAGGTGGTTATGGCCTACTAAGACCTCTAGGTTGGAGAGTAACATGATTAGATGTGCATTTGAAATGGCCACTGTAGCCTGACCAGGCGGTGGTGCAGTGGATAGAGCATCGGACTGGGATGCAAAGAACCCAGGTTTGAGACCCCGAGGTCGCCAGCTTGAGCATGGGCTCATCTGGCTTGAACAAAAAGCTCACCAGCTTGGACCCAAGGTCGCTGGCTCGAGCAAGGGGTTACTCGGTCTGCTGAAGGCCTGCAGTCAAGGCACATATGAGAAAGCAATCAATGAATAACTAAGGTGTTCAACAAAAAAATGATGATTGATGCTTCTCATCTCTCTCCATTCCTGTCTGTCTGTCCCTATCTATCCTTCTCTCTGACTCTCTCTCTGTTCCTGTAAAAAAAAAAAAAAAAAAAAAAAGGGCCACTGTGGATTTGGGAGGGGACAGACTAGAAACTGGATGCACGTGTGCAGGTCGGGGTGCCAGCTGACAGCCGATGCAGCGGCCCGGGTAGGAGTTAGGAAACACAGGGCTGTAGGGAGAGACTCCAGGTTTAGACTTGGGCATTGGGGTGGATGGTGACATCAGTCACAGTACAGGGAATACAAGGAGAAGATGACGAGCTCCGTGTTGGAAATGCTGAGTTTGAGGTGCCTGTGTACATGCAGGTGGGAGTCACCAGTCAACACCGGATCTGAAGGACGAGGGCTAGTGATGGGCTGCCGGAGCGCATGTGGCTGTCACCAGGGCGAGTGTGGTGCAGGGCCCTGGGGACCCATGATACCTCCTCCTTGCACCTGTGCTCACAGCACCAGGGACTAGTGCTATGCCGTGGAGTTAGTCATGCATGTGCCTGTCTTCCCGCAGAGGTTTTAGGTGCCAGTTGTAGAAACGGTCTCTTTCCACCTCTGTGTCCGTCCACAGTTCTTCATGAAAGTGGGCTCTTGCCTCCTCTCTGAGGACTTGGACTGATCACTGTCCACAAGTGGGTGTTGTTGAGAACCATTGTACAATTTGTCCTTGCAGCAACCGAACATCAAACAGAAGTTCGTGGCCCTCCTGAAGCGGTTTAAAGTTTCAGATGAGGTACGTTATGACCCCTTACTCTCCGGGATGATGGTGAATCGATTTCCCTAAGTTGCACCTTCATTCCTGGGGTGCACTCCTTGTTGCCACTGGGAGTCAAGATCCCAGGACCCCCAACTGAGAGGGTAGCTAAAGAAGGGCTTTAAGCTCCTTGAAAAGAGACAGAGGCTCACGTGCAGCACCCTAGGCTCCTCCGTATTGGGAGAGGGGGTGGCAGTTTACAGCCAGCTGTTGCTTAAGCCTCTGGCGCGGGGTCAGTAACAGATCCAGTTGTTGGTGGTTCCCTTTTCTACCCTCCCAAGGGGGATGTGAACAACAGCCCATGTGGTGGGAGTGTCCTCCACGGTCAAACCTTGACTGATCCAAGGACCAGCCATTAGAAAAGCAGTCTCTCCCTGGGCTCTGGACAGCCTGGTGCCAGTTTTCACAGACTTCTCTTCAGTGGACTGAAAAAAGGATGAAGACAAAAATTGTTGAGAGGGATTTCTTTGTCCTGTGAGCTGAAGGAAGGCAGAACTAGACTACACAGGGTCACAGGCTTCTGGGTTTCCTTGTGCCTGCTCTTGGGGAGACCAGGCCCATAGTGGGGGGCGCCAGGGGGGCACTGAAGGGAGAGGTAGCCCCCCACATTCCTACTCTTGGGGTTGGATACAGCAAGGACATCAGGACCACCCCGAGGAGTATGAAGCTATGATGTCCCTTGATGGAGACTAGTTAGGGAGGCCAGTTGGCATCTGCCCAGGAGGAAGGAGTTGCATGTCTACCCTAACTGTTAATAGGCATTACCTGAAACTCGGGAATGATTTGCCTACAGGTGGGCTTTGGGCTGGAGCATGTGTCCCGGGAGCAGATCCGAGAGGTGGAGGAGGACTTGGATGAACTGTATGACAGTCTGGAGATGTACAACCCCAGCGACAGTGGCCCTGAGATGGAGGAGACAGAGAGCATCCTTAGCACGCCAAAGCCCAAGCTCAAGTAAGGCCCCGTCCCCTGTAGCCGGCTGTCCCCACACGTGTCTCCTCCCCAGGCCCTCCCTCGTTTTCCCCCCGTCACCAGGAATCTTGGTTCTTTGTCCATGTTGAGCCTCCAGCTATCTGGATAAAGATCATTGTTTTTGCCTCTGACAAGTCTTGACAGGACCCTCCTAAAGTCCCTCAGTCCAGGTCCCTACTTGTCCAGCCTGTGCTGTGTCCTTCCTCACCAGGTGTCCGTAAAGCCCAGGTCATTGGTCTTCCTTGAATACTAGCTCCACCAGCTCTCCAGGAACAGCTGTGCTTTTATATTTACTTTTTAATTGATTTTAGAGTGAGAGGAAGAAAGAGAGAAAGGTAGAGAAACATTGATTTGTTGTTCCACTTATTTATGCCCTCATTGGTTGATTCTTCTATGTGCCCTGACTGAGGATTAAACCTGCAACCTTGGTGTATCGGGACAACGCTCTAACCAACTGAGCTACCCAGCCAGGGCCAGGAGCCGCTGTTCTGGGCCCAGGTGGCCACTGACCTTGGCTGTGCTTCTTCACCACAGGCCCTTCTTTGAGGGGATGTCACAGTCCAGCTCACAGACGGAGATTGGCAGCCTCAACAGCAAGGGCAGCCTCGGCAAAGACACCACCAGCCCTGTGAGCAAGGCCCCCAACTGTGGGGACAGGGAGAGGGGTGGGAGTGCTGGGGCTTACACTCTGGGCCCTCTCCTCCTGGCTCATGTTGTGACCTCAGAAGAGCAGTCTCCTCTTGTTTCAACCTCGGTCGTCCTCATCTCAGTCCTGGCTGGGAGCCTAGTTTTCTGAGGGCATTGTTGTGGCTGGTGTTCTTTTTGGTTTGACCCCCCCATGGCCTGGAGCCTTCCCTCCCAGAGCATACAGCGCCTCAGAATCTTTCCCTTGGTATCTGTCTGTCATCTGAAGGCTGGGAGTGTGGCATCCGGCCAGTGGTGAGTGATGTGGTATTCCAGGCTGGGGAGGGAACAGGTGTAAAGGGAGCAGGAAGCCCACAGGTTCAGAAGACACTGAACATATGTAGGTTTATTCATAGATGGGGCAGTGCTCTCAAATAATGTAGAATTTAGTGGGCAGTTTCTGTTTTGTCTGGTGAGTGGGAGGAGAAAGATGCTGACTGCTGTAGGTAGCACCCCAAGAGCCCAGCATTGCCTTGGACAATGCGCTGTCCCTGCCTGGGCGGCTCTCCCAGCAGTGCGGCAGAGGCTGGAGCCCAGGTTGCTGCTGTCCCTGCCTCAGGCCCTGGGAGGCTCTTCTTCCCCTTGTGTACCACTAAAGGCAAGATGTGCATGATTTTGAAAATCCCAGTGTCTTCTTAGATCAAAGAAACTGAATCCCTTAAGTCCTCCTATTCTTGCCACTTTAAGAAAGGGAGTATAAAATTCATCCTGAAAATAGGTATTAATTGTGGGGAAATAATATGAAGCACGTGAGGCACCCCATCTCCTGAAAAGCACTGTGTCTGTGGAAGGACTGCCACTTGTCCCACATGTCTGCCAACCCAGGCAGCTGGTGGAGCAGCTGGTGGGCTGCCTTACTGCCTGCTGCCAGCAGGTGGGGCTGTCTCCCACCTAATCGCCCCTACTGATGATGGCACAGCAGGCAGTCTGGCCCTAGAACCTTGACACAGGCAACACTGTGAGGAAGGGTGGGATGGAAGAGTGCGGCCTCCACTAAGAACCCCGGGTCTGGCAGCTGCAGGCCCTCCTCTCTCAGCAGCTCCTCAGCCCACACATATCTGGAGCCGAGAGGGCCTCACTTCTCTATTGATGTTTAGGAAGTGGCTGCTCTTTCTCCCAAGGGGGCTGGATGGCCCTGTTGAATCATCACTGTTCACGTGGACAGTTCCTTGGCCACTAGAGCAAGACTCCATCTTAAAAATAAACACAAGGGATGATTCTCCTAACGAGCAAACTGGGACCTGGCTGAAGGAGGACCGTTTCAGTGGCCTGGGAGTGCAGGACAGGGCTCTCCTGTAATGAATGCAGTTAGATGATTAGCGGAGGTAGTGCCCCGAAGGCACCAGCCTGGCACCTAACAGAGGGCAAGTGCTCAGGAAATGCTAGGGACTGTGAGTATTAAATCAGGAAGAGAACGCTGTCATGAAGGTGCTTCTGAGTGGATTGGATGTAGGTTTTACTTTCATCTTGGTTCTATGGCTTACAGAATTTAGAGAGAATACTTCCTTAATGCTCTGAGCCTCAGGTGCCTTATTTGTAAGGAAAAGGTGTTGGCGTAGGAGCCTCGTTTGCTCAAAAGTCAATTGAGTATCACTTCTTACAATATAATGGCCTGAAGGTCCCTGTTTAGGCAAAACATTCATTTGGGGCAGAGTAGGGCTGGGTTGAACACATGTGCTCTGAAGTCAGACTTTTGAGTTTGAACCCTGAACTTGTCGGTCCACTGACTATACTTGTGGCAGTCAGCACACCTTGTTTCCTCATTGATATGGCTGGATAACGCACGTGCCTTGCCAGGCAGCGTGAAGATACAGGGAGAGAATGCAGGTGAGACCTCTAGCATGCTGTTTGGTTGATGGGTAGATGGATTTATTGCCTGATAGAATCTAGATGTCTTTTTATGACTCCTTTAAATTCTGGTTTTGTTGGCCAGATTTCAAACTCGCTTTGCTGAGTCTCTGTGATATTTCTATTTTGAAGAACCCCATATGTCTTGATGTGGGTGTGCAACTTTGGAATTCTTTTGAAAGGAAGGCACTTTGGGAAGGAACTACAGAGCGAGGCTGTGCTCTAACACAGAGAACTTCTAAATGTATGAGGAAAAAATATTGAGACTGTGCCTACGTAGGCAGGTCTGCACATGCTGCCCAACTTTTATCCTCTCTTCCTGATTTCCTAGCATTGTGATTTCTTTCTTTTTTCTTTCTTTTTTTTTTTTTAAGTGAGAGGAGGGGAGATAGTGAGACAGACTCCCGCATGTGCCCCAAACGGATCCACCCAGCAACCCCCCTCAGTTGCTAGAGTCAACTGAGCTATTTTTAGCACCTGAGGCTGATGCACTTGGACCAACCAAGCACTCCTCAGCACCTGGGGCTGACTCTCAACCCAATGGAGCCACTGGCTGTGAGAGGAGAAAAGGGAGAGAAGGGGGAGAGGGAGGGGAGGAGAAGCAGATGGTCACTTCTCTTATGTGTCGACCAGGAATTGAACCTGGAACATCCACCCACTGGGCCAACTCTATCCACTGAGGATATCCACAGCCAGGGATATTTATTTTTCTTAATCTTTTTTTTTTGTTGCTCACCAAGTTTTAGAGGGTTTAGTTTATCACTAGAACCAGAAGGAATTTCTGCTGATATAAATTATTACAGTTGTTGAATTTTTCCAAGACTTGAGCACACAGAAGCCGTGTAAATTGGGCTCTGCAGGCTGATAACAGGCCCTGACAGTGCTTCCGTTGGGGCAGCCAGGAGATGAAGACTTCCAGCCAAGACTGCCTGCTGCTGGGACCTGCTGTCCCATAGCACTGTAAATAATGGTGTCAGAGAGCAGGACTTCATAGAAAGAACAGCTGTGCTCCACACCCACACCCATAGGAGCTTGTGTACGTTCTGCAGGAGCCAGCGTCACCCCACAGGCACAGTGCTTCAGACTACTGGCATCTGCCTCCAGTGCCACACAATTAGACAAACAGCTACTGCACTGCCTGTGTCCCAGGGTCCTATGTAAGAAAAGCCCTTAGTATTTATAGGAGCAGGAATAGAAGTTTGGAGAGTCAGAATTTCCTCCTAGTGGGGTTGTAAACATCTAGAACAGGGGTTGGGAACCTATGGCTCGCAAGCCAGATGTGGCTCTTTTAATGGCTGCATCTGGCTCGCAGACAAATCTTTAATAAAAAAATGTTAAAAATGTAAAACATTCTCATGTATTACAATCCATTCATTTCCTACCACTCATGTTCATGGTTGCGGGTGGCTGGAGCCAATCACAGCTGTCCTCTGGGACAACACCAAATTTTTATTGGATAATGCGTAACGTACACAGGTCGTTGTATGGCTCTCATGGAATTACATTTTAAAATATGTGGCGTTCATGACTCTCTCAGCCAAAAAGGTTCCCGACCCCTAAACTAGAAGAGTAAGTAGCCAACAGCTGCCCTCTAATGCCAATCCAAATTAAAGATCTTGTCGGGTATGGCAGCCTTGCCGGGGAGACATGCCGTAGCTGCCATAGGGCTTGACTGCAGGGCATGCTGCTTTAAACCTTCCAGGAGGATGGCGTTATTGCCCGTCATTTGTCACACTGACACATAACACATAATGTGTACAGGACTTAGCCATGTAGTGTGAAGGCAGCCTACTGAGCGTGGCTCTGAGCCAAACTGTCTCAAGAGCTGGGGCACAGGGTCTGGTTAACGTATGCTGGGTTAGTCTTACAGACGGCTTAGAGCAGTGGTTCTCAACCAGGGATGATTTCTACCTTCCAAGGAACATTTAGCAATGACTGCAGACATGTTTGGTTGTCACAACAGGAGGCAGGGTGGGCATAGGGGGCTGTTACTGGGGTCTAGAGGGTAGAGGCAGGGATGCTGCTCAACACCCCGCAGCACACAGGACGGCCCCCACAGGGAAGGACCTGGCCCAAAGTGTTGATGGTGCCGAGATGGAGAAACGCTGCTTTAGAGTGACACGGACCTACGTTTGTGATCCTTGTTTATTAGTTTGCCAAGTGACCCTTTGAACCTATTAGACTGATTTTTCTCAGTATTCTTTAATTTACTCAGAGGAAGGACTTTGAGTAATTAGGAGGAAGCGGGATATCTTTGATCTTTCCTGACCTTCTGGTTCCCCACAAGGACCAAAGAAATTCACTGAGACTCGTACCTTTTCTTTAAGTCCCACAACCCTCACCTGCTCATGACTTTGACATTGGTTTATGAACAGCCAGAAACAATATTAGCAAATGTTAAAAGCTCTGGCTATGCATCTGTATTTGCAAAATAAATTTTTAATATTTATGAGAAATGCTGATAAGAGTTGGGGACAAAGGAAGAATTAATTTATATCTAGATGGCTTAACATTGGGTTTTTGCTTAGTATATTCTGTTTGAGGGTTTCCTAGACATTTGTACCAAACAGAAAGCATTTGGCTACTGTGGGCCTGACCTGTAAGGTCCTCCTCTCAGCCATTTCTGACCAGCAGAAGAGGCCCCATATGTCCCTCCTGGGCCAGGGGGTTTTTACTGAGTACAGGGCAAGACTTACGGATCTTATGGCAAAGCCCTCTGAACTTTGAGCTTTTCTTCCCTAATGATATCTTGTGAGAGTCAGAGATGCTGGTTCCATATCTCACCGTGTCATTGACTTAATGGTTATAAAAATAACTCGCCCTTTTGAGGCTATTTTCACTCAAATAACCTCTTCATAAGATGAAATTCCCAACGATTGTATTAGGTCTTCAGATTAAGTGAAAGGATTTTAAGTTTCTTAGGTACCTACGAAACAAGTTAGTGGTAATTATTTGGGTTGGTGATGACTAATTATTATAATTTTTTACAGATGGAATTAGCTGCTCTAGAAAAAGTCAAATCTGCTTGGATTAAAAACCAAGACGATAGCTTGACGGAAACAGACACTCTGGTATGTATGGTTCAGTCTCCTATTTCAGGCTCTAAAGTAGTTTTTATATCTTTAGAAAAAAAGGCAACCTGCCCTGTGGTGGCGCAGTGGATAAAGCATCGACCTGGAACACTGAGGTCACGGGTTCAAAATCCTGGTGCCTGGTCAAAGCATATATGGGAGTTGATGCTTCCTGTTTCACCCCCTTTCTCTCTCTCTCTCTCTCTCTCTCTCTCTCTCTTTCTCTCTTTCCCTCTTTCCCCTCTCCCCCCCTCTCTAAAAATGAATAAATAAAATCTAAAAAAAAAAGTTAAAAAAAGCAAAAAGACCACCATGGAATTTTTGCCTAAATTTGTAGGCTTGTGAATGTCCTGTGTGCTCTTTCTCCTAAAATTCTTATCCGTGGAATGGAACCTAGCCTGGAGACCAGGGTATTATTCCCCAGATTAGCAAACAAGAAATGTCCTCATTCTGCCCTTTAATTATAGCTGATCAAATGCTAATTTGGATAATTTCTCACTGTCACCCTCACTTGCATCTGAGAGATAATGACCAGTGTCTTCCCCTGAAAATGGTCTCTGTTTCTCATGGCGCTCCCCCTGTGGCCAGGCAGCCACATCAAGTCCCCACTGAAGTGCTGGCCAGCTCCCTGCTCTTAGAAACGCAGGCACTACCAGGAGTGCCAGCCAAGTCCTGGGGACTGGAGCCGACTGGCTGGGGTGCATGATTTAAGTAGTCGTTGAATTTCATGCGCATGCACTGGGCAGCCACGTGTGCTGAGCACTGAGGGCGCAGACATGAGAGCACATTTCTGCCTTCAGAGTGACCCCCTGCAGGAGAAACGCCAGCCTGTGGACAAGCCGGGGAGGAACAGAGTGGTTCCAGCTCGGGGAGCACACCTGAGCAGGCCCAGCTGGACCTTCTGCGCTTCTTCCAAAGGGACCGGAGGCCGGCGTGCTGAGAGGGAGCAGAGAACTGCCGTCGGGGGCGTTCTGTGCATCAGCCTCCCGGGGAGACCTGGTAGTTGAGTGCAGTCCAGGAAAGAATTGTTTTAGGTTTATGTTTCTGTGGTAAATAATGCTGCATTGCCTGACCAGGCGGTGGCACAGTGGATAGAGCAGGGGTCCCCAAACTTTTTACACAGGGGGCCAGTTCACTGTCCCTCATACCGTTGGAGGGCCGGACTATAAAAAAAACTATGAACAAATCCCTATGCACACTGCACATATTTTATTTTAAAGTAAAAAAAAAACAAAATGGGAACAAATACAATATTTAAAATAAAGAACAAGTAAATTTAAATCAACAAACTGACCAGTATTTCAATGGGAACTATGCTCCTCTCACTGACCACCAATGAAAGAGGTGCCCCTTCTGGAAGTGCAGCGGGGGCCAGATAAATGGCCTCAGGGGACCCCTGGGATAGAGCGTCGGACTGGGATGCAGAGGACCCAGGTTCGAGACCCCGAGGTCACCAGCTTGAGCGTGGGCTCATCTGGTTTGAGCAAAGCTCACCAGCTTGGACCCAAGGTTGCTGGCTCCAGCAAGGGGTTACTCGGTCTGCTAAAGGCCTGCGGTCAAGGCACATATGAGAAAGCAATCAATGAACAACTAAGGTGTCACAACGAAAAACTAATGATTGATGCTTCTCATCTCTCTCCGTTCCTGTCTGTCTGTCCCTATCTCTGACTCTCTCTCTAAAAAATAAAAATAAAAATAAATGCTGCATTAAAGTTTTGGTGGATGACAGAACATTAGGTTTGATTGAGGATTAATTTAAAACTTAATAAACTTGCATTTTGTAGTTCACCAGCAATCTGAATAACCCAGCTTTTACTCTCGCCTGCTTTGGTCCATACTGCACAGGGGTCGTTTCACAGTGAAATTGAATCATGTCACTTCCTGTTTAAACTCTACTTCTCCTCTAGAGAAGCGAGGGCCTCAGTTCAAGTCTGTTGTGGACGAATAGTTCGTAAAAGTAGAGGACAGACTGAATCGCAAGACAGTGGGTGTGCTCAGTTATACAGTAAGAGCGTTCTCACCAGGTGAGGTGGGAGCTTTAGAGAGAGCGGAGATGGCTAACATTCTCCCCGTGGTGGGATGGACCCTGGCAGAACTCTGCAAGGCTCCTGGTGGCACCAAGGGAGCAGTCGTCCTCACGGCGTCCTTTCTTCCATGGCAGGAGATCACTGACCAGGACATGTTTGGTGATGGGAGCACAAGTCTGGTTGTGCCAGAGAAAATCAAAACTCCGATGAAGTCCAGCAAGACAGATCTCCAGGGCTCTGCCTCACCCAGGTACTCAGGACGGGAAGAAACTCCGAAAACAGGGCTGAGGTGGGGGATTAGAATGAAGGCAGCCAAGCAGATGTCACAAGGCTGCCACCATCCTTAGCAGAGGCTCAGGCTGGGGAAGAGGCGGTTGGCAGTGGCTGGGGGTTCGAGGGGCTGTCTCACCACCCCCTTTGCACATGTCTGGCAGCAAGGTGGATGGGGGGCACACTCCCCGGCAGAAGAGGAGCACACCCCTGAAGGAGCGGCAGCTCTCCAAGCCCCTGAGTGAGAGGACCAACAGCTCCGACAGCGAGCGGTCCCCGGACCTGGGCCACAGCACACAGGTACCCTCTAAGCAACCCTGGGCCTCAGCCTCTGTTTGCCATCTTCCCGGGCAGTTAGGCGAGAGGAAAGGAGGACTGCTTTGAAATCAGACCTAAACAGAGAAGTCTAGCATAGGTGTTATTTACTATCGTGTGGAATTGGCTTCGGGCTGTTTGCAGGGAGCAGAGGGTAGAGCACGAAATGCCAGCATGTCCCAGCCTGCCATCAGCTGCAGGCGCAGTGCCACACCTGCTGGCTTGTCCTGCCTCTGTCAGACAGTCGAGTGGAGGCTGTGCGGTATCTCAGGTTCTTAGAAGATGGCAGCCCTCAGAACCTCACTGGACATCACCGCCCGGAATTCATGCCTCTAGTACTGCTGCAGGCCCATCATTCTGATTTTAAGTTGTCAAGTCAATGATATTGAAACATTTTGATTGAAAGACCTAAGAGAGTGGTCTGGGATAGAAGCACAGAAGAAGCTGGACCTTGGGAAGTGTTTCTTTTTGAAGGCCAGTGGTACGAGGGTGTGGGGAAGGACTTCCTCTGACCTGACACCTCGTATAGCTACTGTTCTTCTGGAGTTAACAGCAAGCCTGTTCATTTACCCGATAAATGTCATTGAAAGCTTGTGTCATTGTGGCTTGCTGAGTTGGATGCTATTACCTAGCTGAAAGTGAACCAGACTAGAACAGCTCCGTGCCTGGGGCAGCGGGTTGTCCCTGTGGTCGGTCGCCGGTCCCGAGATGCCTTTCGTTCCTGTGGCAGCAGGGCTCCCCGCAAGGCACTCGTTGCAACCTCATTAGTCCTCTCCCTAGTGCCCTCATTTTCGCTCCCATGAGCACCTGCTCGCCGCGCTCTCTCCACTCCCGCTCCTTCTGGCTGCCGGTCCGGCTCACCCGCCTCCTTCCCCATGGTGGGTTGCCTCCTGCGCCTCCGCTTTGTGCCCTCCCTGTCAGGACGGCCGCTGTGACCGTGTGTTCTCGGAGGACCCCTGCTTATTCTCCGCCACCCTTCTTTCTGTTGAAGTCTGACCAGTGGGAAACTGGCTCTCCTCCACAGATTCCTAGTATCTCTGAATACCCCGCTCTGGGGATTCTCTCATCACTAGCCCACCCAACGCCAACCTCAAGATCCCTGGGGACGGCAGCCTTATAGACACTTTTGTCCCTGCAGATTCCAAGAAAGGTGGTATACGACCAACTGAATCAGATCCTGGTGTCAGATGCAGCCCTCCCAGAAAATGTCATCCTTGTGAACACCACTGATTGGCAGGGCCAGGTAACACGGCAAAGACCGCAGGGCTGGGAGGGAAAGTTCTGGGAGCAAGGGACAGCCAGGGCTGTAATCAGGGAGGCAGAGCACAGAGGAACAGGAAAGTGATCCCTGTGCCTCAGGCCTCAGCTAAGCCCACAGCTCTGGGCCTAGTCCCATTTCTGTCGTTTTCCAGCCTATGGGACTTTAAGTCACTAACTTTCGGTACCTCAGTTTCCTCAGCCGTAAAAAAAGCAAGTCTCACCTGTCCTACCTTTTTCCATGATGGTTGGGTCTGCCAGAGAGCACCACAGAAGGAAGGTCCCTTGAGAAGTGCACAGTACATTAAAATCCAGCTGTTGCCCATAGGTTCCATGATGGTGATTCTGAAGGAGCAATGGTACCCACCCACCTCCAGCTGCTCCCCCTCACTGCTGTCCACCCAGCTAGATCCCTCGTCCCCAGTGGTCTGAAGGACAGAGGATGGGACTTTGCAACTTGGTCTGGGCCCTGCCTGCCCTATTGGCCCCTGTGGGGGAGCAGCGTCCCTACCCCCTGGCCTTACCAGGGTCCCTGCCCCTTTCTGCCCACCCGCAGTACGTGGCAGAGCTGCTGCAGGACCAGCGGAAGCCTGTCGTGTGCACCTGCTCCACGGTGGAGGTCCAGGCCGTGCTGTCTGCCCTGCTCACCCGCATCCAGCGCTAGTAAGGGCTTGGCACCACTCTTGCCCTTTGAGGTTCTTCTGACCTCGTCCTCCCACCCTGACTTCTAAGTGGTGACAGGACCTCCTGGCCTTGTCAAACCAAGAGCCCGCATCTGTGCATGGTCAGGCAGTGGCAGGCCATGGTGCGGTAATGTCCCTGCTGCCCCAGAGGGTCATGATGTGAAAGATGTCATTCTCCTGCCCTCCCTGCCTGGACTTCTGCTACATCTTCACCTGCCTCGTCCTCTTAAACCCAGGATGAGGAAGGCCAGGAGGAAAGAGCCCAGGGTTTTACAAAGACCCTTCACCCTGTCCCTCTAACCACTGTGCTGCTTGGCATCCAGTCAGGGCGTTCCCTCCCAAGACCTCTCCTGGGCCCAGAGTCCCTGCCAGGGGAAGGAGACTGCGGTCTCCCTGTCAGGCTCAGCCAAGCCCGTCTTCCTTGTGGACAGTGACCTACCTGTCCTCTCTGACCCTGGATGTCTCCCTAAGTTCAAAAGCACTAGTTGATTGCCTCTCGCAGTATTTGTTTGTTGGTTTGTTTCTCCCTGTGATTGTTGAGATCAAGTCTGAGCTTGGAGCCTTCCTCTGAGCAGGCTGCTGGCGACCCCCTGGAACACGGTTGTGACTGCTCTCTTGCTCCGCAGCTGCAACTGCAACTCCTCCATGCCGAAGCCGGTGAAGGTGGCAGCACTGGGTGGCCAGACGTACCTGAGCTCCATCCTCCGGTTCTTCGTCAAGTCACTGGCCAGCAAGACCTCCGACTGGCTTGGCTACATGCGCTTTCTCATTATCCCCCTCGGTAAAGATGCCAAATCCCATTCCTGAAGCAGCTGGTGGGCTGGGTCTGCGGAAGGGGCAGCCAGGTGCCTCCGGCTGGGCTGTCACCCACCCCCTCACCGGCTCACCTTCCCTGCTCTCTGCCCCCCAGGTTCTCACCCTGTGGCCAAATACTTGGGTTCAGTTGACAGTAGATATAGCAGCACCTTCCTTGATTCCGGCTGGAGAGACCTCTTCAGTCGCTCGGAGCCCCCAGTGTCAGGTAATGACCCCGTGTGAGGGATTGAGACAGAATGCCACCTGCCTCGGAGAGCCAGTCGTGGTTGAAGGAAGCCAGGAGCGTGCTTCTTGCCCCGTATGGCTTGACTGGAGAGTTGGGACTCTCCCAGTCACTTCTCATGGTCATCTTTTCAGTTTTATTAAGAGGAGGCCCAGAAAGTGAGGCCATTCTACCCTGAATGATTTTAGTCTCTGCTGTTTGCTCTGCTCCGCACATCTAGAAATAAGGAGGGCCATGGGGGTTGCTGGGGAGGACCTTTCCTTTTGTGTAGATCATCTGTAAGCAGAGAATAGCTCCTAAGTAGTCCATTGATAAACAAGTGACACCACACCAGCCATGTAATTCCAAACACGAGCAGAGTGGCAGAGACGGAGCAAGCTGGAGCTCTCAGAGGCTGAGGTGGCAAATGCTTCCTCAGGCCTTGAAAGAAGTGACACAGATTGGGGGAATGGAGAGGTCCACTGGGTTATGAGGTTGGAATGAGCAAAGATGGAGGCCAGAGTCCTGGCCAGATAGCTCAGTCGGTTAGAGTATCGTCTGAAAACACAGAGGTTGCTGGTTCAAACTCTGGTCAGGGCAAGTACAGGAATATACTGATGTTCCTCCCTCCCTCCCTCCCTCCCTCCCTCCCTCCCTCCCTCTCTCTAAATCAATAAAATAAACATTAAAAATACACACACATATATATATATTGTCCAGAGCATGATTAGCCTGGGGAAGAGCAGGGCCGTGAGGAAGAGCCGGCAGGGGTTGGAAGGAAGGGAACAGTGCTTTGGCCCCTGGTGCCTTAGAGCCAAAGCCATCAGATCCAGCCCTGGCCGAATGGCTCGGCTGGTTAGAGCATGGTCCCAGAGTGCAGAGGTTGCTGGTTCAGTCCTGTCAGGGCACATGCAGGAAGTGTTCCTGCCTGTCTCTCGTTCTCTACCTTCCTCTCTCTAAAATTAATAAAATCTTTTTTTTTTTAATCAAACCTGTAGAATCCTTTCTCTGTTTCCACTCCTCAGTCTCCCCATGTGTCTCCGAGAGGGGGCTTTCTGAGAGGGCTGGTGGGTCTGCCTGCTGGAATCACCTGGAGTTGTCTCCCGGCTTTTCTGCAGAGCAACTGGACGTGGTGGGGCGGGTGATGCAGTACGTCAGCGGGGCAGGCGTGACACACCAGCTCCCTGTGGCTGAAGCCATGCTGACCTGCAGGCACAAGTTGTAAGTTTCACTTTGGGGCATTTCTTAAAAATAGATGGGGTGGGCTAGATCAGTCTTGAATCTTCTTTGCTTTTTCAGAATAGGAATCCAGGTAAATGTGAAAGACAGAGAGAAACTGTTTTTATGGTCTCCCAGCCAGGCCCTCCCTCCCTTCCCTTCACACCCATCTGGCCCTCAGCACAGAGTAGCCCCCACCCACCCACCCCCACTCCCCGGGACCGAAACTCAGAAGTGGGAGCAGCCTGACCAGGTGGTGGCACAGTGGATACAGTGTCAGACTGGGATGCAGAGGACCCATGTTTGAGACCCCGAGGTTGCCAGCTTGAGCACGGGCTCATCTGGTTTGAGCAAAGCTCACCAGCTTGGACCCAAGATCACTGGCTTCAGCAAGGGCTTACTCGTTCTGCTGAAGGCCCATGGTCAAGGCACATATGAGAAAGCAATCAATGAACAACTAAGGGGTCACAGTGCACAACAAAAAACTAATGATTGACGCTTCTCATCTCTCCGTTCCTGTCTGTCCCTGTCTATCCCTCTCTCTGACTCTTTCTCTGTCTCTGTAAAAAAAATTTTTTTTTTTAATTTTTTTAAATAAGTGGGAGCAAGGGGTCCAGTGTGCAGGGTCGGTCTTTTGCCTCCATTTTGTGGCTCTCTTTGCTATCCTGACACCTGATGGAAAGATGTCATATAGTGTCTGGACTCCCTTAAAGCCACAATAAAGTATGAAAAGCATATGTCCTCGGAAGCAGCTGCTCTGAGTTGATACTTCCCAATTCTCCCCCCTCATTCTCTCTCTCTCTAAAAAAGAAAGAAAAAGTGCCTGTCCCAGCTCTCTCTGCACAGCCTCGCCCACTAACTGTAACACTCTCCTGTCTCTCCCCACAGCCCTGATGAAGACTCGTACCAGAAGTTTATCCCCTTCATTGGCGTGAGTACTGACACCCTTCTCCTCTGTGCCCCCCACTACTGTGGCCCGCCACACACACACACACACACACGACTTATCTAGACAGTGGCTCTCATCCAGAGGTGATTCTCCCACGGATCGTCTGGCGGTGTCTGGAGATGTCTCTGGTTGTCCCAGCGGGGAATGGGAGTGCTGCTGCTATCTATGGCAGAGACCAGGACGCTGCTGCCCAGCCTGCCTGCCGCGCACAGGACAGCCCCGCGGACAGTGCCGGCTTCACATGGTGGCAGTGAGAGGTGGAGGAACGCGGGGCTAGCACGGGCACAGGCTCCCCGTCTGTCCTCCTTCCTGGAGCCAGGGACTGTCCCCAGGTCCTCACGGGTGTGGGCGTCTCAGACTTCCCACACCAGCCCAGACCCACTGCCGTGGTCTCGGTGGTGATGTCCAGAGCAGAGCTTCCACAAGCCCAGATAAGGGGAAGCTGCCTCAGAAAGAATGATAGATTGTTTCTGAAGGGCAGTCTGAGGAAGAGGTTATTTCCATCTGCAAGGGGCAGCTAGACCACTAAGAATAAGGGTCTCTTCTTAGTCAAGGGAGAGTGTCTGTCCTAGGGGCTTTTGAAAGTAAAGGGACACCTCATGGAGATCTTTGGTGTCAGGGGATACGGCTCTTTGGTTCATTTGGTGATAGCTGGGCCGCAAGCCAGAGACCTACCAAGAGAGGGAGCCCCAAGGGGACAGAGCTGACCATCTGCCAGGGCTAAACCATACCACGGGGGCATGGCTGAAACCGACTTCATGAATGAGATGATGAGATTTCCCTTCCAGACCAGATTGTATCTTTTCATAGTCTCCTTGACAACCCCTCCTAGCTTATGAGGCGAAGGGGCAGCTGAGGGCCCAGCTCCCACTGTCCCATTTTCTGCTGGTCCCAGGTTCTGGATGCCTGGAGTGGTTCTGAGAGATGCCTGAGCCTGAGGAAGTTCCCTTGCGCCTTCGCATGCCTCCCAAAGCCTCCCATCTGGCTGGTCCTGACAGTCCCCGTTTAACCACTGGAGCTGCTCCCGTAGCCATGGGCCCCGGACTGCAGCCACTAGCCTGGGCGGCAGTCTGACTCACATCCTTGTGGAGCTGTGAATCGCTGCACACTCTGGTCTCAGAGCCAGGAGAGAGAGAAAAAAAAATTTTTTTAACATTTTTTTTTAGATTTTATTCATTTCTAAGAGAGTCAGGAGAGAGAGAGGAAGAGAAAGAGAGAGAAAGGGGGGAGGAGCAGGAAGCATCATCTCCCATATGTGCCTTGACCAGGCAAGCCCAGGAGTTTTGAACCTTTGACCTCAGCATTCCTGGTCGACGCTTTATCCACTGCGCCACCACAGTCAGGCAAAAAAATTTTTAATTCAAACAAACAAGCAAAAGAGGTGGCGGCCTCATGCAATACCAGGGGAGCAAGAGAAGTTACATCAGGGAAATTTGAGTATTGATGCATTACTTTCTGGGGTCTAAGAATGCATAGAAAATTTTAAGAATGGCAGCATTGTGTCCTGAGCAGCCCACTTCAAGGGGACCATCTGCACTTGATCTCCACTTCACGCCAGTCCCCAGGGTTCACCTGTGGCCTCCTGGCCTGCCACTAGATCTAGTGACTTCTGTCACTAGATCCAACAGCTGCGACATTCAAGTAGTCTGTCTCTAGCTATGCCCTTTGCTGGCCACTGGAGGGCGCCCTCTAGCCTTCTCAGAATTCACTATATGACATCTAAAATTATTTGGGAAGCTGGAATGGCCCCCATGGCTTTAGGGAGGGTGAAGCTGGGATCCCTCCATGCTGGTATTTCTCCAGATTCCAGGAAGTCTGGAAAGGAGGGAGCAGGTGTCAGCCGACTGCGTCTTCTCTGGGCTTACTTCAACAGGCAAGCATGCGGAGAGCTACTCCCCACCGTACTCCTGTCTCCCTCAGCTTTCTCAAGGGGGCTCTTCCTTTCTCTCTCTGACATGAGAGGGTGGCCTCCTACACATGAGCTTAGACAGAAGGAGATCAGGCTGCTGAAATAGTTCCTGCGTTCACGGACTCCTTGCTCTTACCCCTAGGAAGAGCCATGAGTCTCCTGTGCCCCCACCTCATTTTTTGGAACTGGGCTGCTCTGTATTTGCAAAGATTTCAAAAGCCTTTGATAGCCTAACCTGTGGTGGCTCAGTGGGTAAAGCATCAACATGGCCTAACCAGGCGGCAGCACAGTGGATAGAGCATCAGACTGGGACGCAGAGGACTCAGGTTCAAAACTCCATGTTCAACACCTTGAGTGAAGACTCATCCAGCTTAAGCACGGGCTCACCAGCTTGACTGCGGGGTCACTGGCTTGAGCATGGAATCATAGACATTACCCCATGGTCTCTGGCTTGAGCCCAAAGGTTGCTGGCTTGAAGCCCAAGGTCACTAGCATGAGCCTAAGGTTGCTGGCTTGAGCAAGGGGTTACTCGCTCTGCTATAGCCCACTGGTCAAGGCACATATGAGAAAGCAATCAATGAACAACCAAGGAGCTACAACAAAGAGCCACAACAAAGAATTGATGCTTCTCATCTCTCTTTTCCTGTTTGTCTTCTGTCCCTGTCTATCCCTCTCTCTATCTCTCTCTGTCACAGAAAAAAGAAAAAAACACCAAAACATTGACATGGAATGCTGAGGTCACTGGTTCAAAACCCTGACCTTGCTGGGTCAAGGCACGTGTGACAAGCAATTAATGAACAACTAAAGTGAAGCAACTATGAGTTGATACCCTTGTGTTCCCCCATTCCCTCCTCTCCATAAAATCAATATATAAACTTTTTTTTTTTTTTTTTGAGCAAGAGCAGGAGAGGGACAGCCAGACAGGAAGGGAGAGAGATGAGAAACATCAACTCATAGTTGGGCACCTTAATCGTTCATTGATTGTTTTCTCATATGTGCCTTGACCAGGGGGCTCCAGCTGAGCCAGTGACCGCTTGCTTAAGCCAGTGACCTTGGACTCAAGCCAGTGACCATGGGGTCATGTCTATGGTCCTATGCTTAAGCCAGATGAGCCCCTGCTCAAGCAGGTGACCTCAGGGTTTCAAACCTGGGTCCTCAGCATCCCAGGCTGATGCCCTGTCCACTGTGCCACTGCCTGGTCAGGCAATAAAATCTTTAAAAAAAATAGCCTATGATAAAATAATATGTAATGATGACTGGTTATACCCAGCCATCTGCTTCCAGTTGGATCAGAACATGTGCAGCTTTGGTGAGAGGACCTAATTCTGTGTGTTTTCCTGTCTCCCAGGTGGTGAAGGTGGGTCTGGTTGAAGACTCTCCTTCTGCTACAGGTGAGCCTGGGGCCCCTTTGCTTCTGTGGAATGAGGCTAGTGTCTTCCTGGCCTCCTCTCTAGTCCGGCAGGCCAGAAGGTAAAGACATCAGTTGTGCTCGGTGTCCTCCAGGTTTGAGCAGAAACGCTGTAGGCACCCTCGCCCCCAGTGCAGCAGTGGCAGGGGAAGGTGGGCGGTATCTAGGCGCAGAGGAGAGCAGGCTGTCACTGAGACAGAGGGACACTTCAACTCCTTGCCACCAGCGGGTCAGGGGTGGCTTCCTCTGACCAACCGTGTTTGCCACCTGACAGGTGATGGGGACGACTCACCTGTGGTCAGCCTTACTGTGCCCTCCACATCACCGCCCTCCAGCTCAGGCCTGAGTCGAGATGCCACAGCCACCCCTCCGTCCTCCCCGTCCATGAGCAGTGCCCTTGCTGTTGTGGGGTAAGGCTCTCACCTGTGCCTGTCTTTCCCACCGTGCCCCTCCCTCGGGCACGGGGCTGCCCTGCGCCGGTGGCACTGTGGGAGGGTGACAGCACACCAAGGTCAGCAGAGGAAGGTGGTGAGAGCACTGGGGGTGGAATTAGAGACAGGTCAATGGCCGGGCACGTCACTGCACAGCTCTGTCTGCCCTGTTTGTCTCACAGTTACGGTGCTGAATGAGGGCCCCTCTGTAGCCTGGAAAGTGCTGTGCACACCTCTTGTCTCGGGACTGCCCAGCGTGGGAAAGAGCACGGGTGTGGGAGTCAGACGCACCTTGTTTGAGCTGCAATCTGATTTAGTCAGTGACACTTGTTAAAGCACAGGAAGGGAGACTTGAGTCAGGTTGGGGACTATCTTGATAGGTGTAGGAAGCACTGCGATGGTATTTTGCAATGGGGGAGAGATGGGGCCCACCTCCAAATACAGCATAAGCAAGTGAGGATTTACAGCCAAGGAGCACTATGGGGTCAATGGATGGGAAATTCCTGGGAGGAAGCACTGGGGTGGGGTTCTGGCTAAACTGACCTGACAGGACTCTTGTGAAGACAGGCCAGGGTGATCAGACATCTCGGGGGGCGTGTGGGGGGTGAGGAACCTGATCAGATGTCCAGAGTGACCAAATATGGACGATGGGGGGTTATTGCTAGCTGACGTAGCAGGTTTTTGCTGAAACCGGATTTTATAAGGAAGTGCTCGGGTGGGCCCAGAGAAGATTCAGGAGCCTGACCAAAGTTGGATCAAACAAAGAACCTTTGCCCCTTAGACAAGTTATTAAGCTTCATGTCCAACTCTGTCAGGATGGAGGTTAAGTAGCCAGGTTGCAGAGTTGTGAGGAGTGAATAAGAGCCGTGGGTCAGCTCCTGGCACTCCTGCCTCCGGTCTGTTGATCCACGCAGTGGAGCTGTCGCCGTGAATGAGGCAGGCAGTACCCTGTCCAGGAGCTCAGGCTCCTGGGCCCCAGCAAGGTCGAAACAACACAGAAATTCAAACTGTGTAGATTATGAGAGGTGCTGTGGAAAGTGGGGGCGGGGGGCTGGTTAGGAAGGGGAGTACTTTCTTTAGGACCCAAAGTATTCAAAGTTTAGACCCCATGGCCGGGGAAGCCTCTCTGCAGGCAGCTGTCCCACTGGAGCCTGGGGACAGGAGCGGGCACTCCTGGGGGGCGGGGGTGGGGGGTGGGGGTTGAGGGCACAGGCTCTGGGTGGGAGCAGTGCTGGCCTGGGCAGGAAGAGAGGCGCTTCTGCTGCTCCTTGGCCTCTCTTCTTTCCCTGTGTTCTCGCTCAGTCCTTGTAGCAGCAGAGGGTGGGCCCCGGCTGGTGGCTTGTGCAGACCCACCAGTGACGGTGTGGGGCCTGAAGAACGTGCAGTGTTCTTGGATGACAGGAAGCCTGCCTCCGAGCTCCAGTTCCAACCCTGCCCTTCCACCCTTTCCCCGTTTTCAATTCCCTTCGTGAAGGGCCAGTGCAGGAAAAGGAGGAAGTGCCGCAGGTGGCCCCAGGGACCCCAGGGCTCCAGGCTTGGGGGGGAGGGCTGGGGACTAGCCCATAGCGCCATCTCCATTCCCACCAGTTTAAGCTCGTATTTCACGGAACTGCTGGAACCAGGTAGAAAGAGAAATGTCAGATGACTTTTGCAGCCTGTGTTCCTATTGTGTCTGACACCTCCTTTCAAGAAAACATCAGCTCTTTTTCTCCTTGGAACTAAAATTATCCCTGAGCTAGAAGTGCCATAAATAAGGGAAAGCTGAAGGTCAGCACCCATCAGCCCTCCCTTGGCTACTCATGCCTGTGCTGCCACCTCCCCCCAATCTCCCGACCCCCAGCCAGGCTTTGCCTGGGCTCTGCTTGCTCTGTGTGTGTGTGTGTGTGTGTGTGCGCGCGCGCGTGGGCACACGTGCGCCTGTGTGTGTGGATGCCTCTGTGTGCTTGTGTCTGTGTGCACACACACTTTCTTCCTTCATAAAGCTTTCTTCCTATTTCCTTCATCCTTGCGACTTTTTGGGGGGGTTCCCTCACGGAGACCCAGGTCTTGACCGTGTCCTGGCTTTGTCCTCAGGTCAGCCTGACTGACTCCCCGTGAGCTGCTCCTGCGTGCCTGGAGGGGGCTGGGAGCCACTTAGCCAGCCCCGATCTGCTCTGGCCGCCAGCTCTCGCCCCTCCCTGGCATGGCGGTCCCTACCCCACGCCCACCCCCACCCGGCCATGCAGCTGGGAACGAAGGCAGATCTCATGCACCATTGTGGTTCCCCTTCTCCAGGAGCCCCAACAGTCCTTACGGGGACGTGATTGGCCTCCAGGTGGACTACTGGCTGGGCCACCCTGGAGAGCGGAGGAGGGAAGGTGACAAGAGAGATGCCAGCTCCAAGAACACCCTCAAAAGCGTCTTCCGCTCAGTGCAGGTGTCCCGCCTGCCCCACGGTGGGGAAGCCCAGCTCTCCGGCACCATGGCAATGACTGTGGTCACCAAAGAGAAGAACAAGAAAGGTAGGTGACAGCTGAGGGCACGAATGATCAGGGCCACCAGGCCGACCCATCTCCTCTCGGTCTGGGCTGGAGTCTGCTCTGGGAGACCTGGGCCGGGGGTGAAGCAGCACTAGGTGCATGCGGTCTAGCCTGGGCCCCTCAGGGGTCCCGCCTGGGCTGGAGTCTGCTCTGGGAGACCTGGGCCGGGGGTGAAGCAGCACTGGGCGCGTGCGGTCTAGCCTGGGCCCCTCAGGGGTCCCGCCTCGCCCTGTGGCCGAGACCTTTCCTCTGCCACGAAGTAGTGGTCCCCAGTGAGTCACTGATCCGGGTCTGCTGATCGTCATCTCTTGGGGACCTCCAGCCCCTGCCCTCGGGTGGGCTGTGTGACAGAGGAGGACACCTCCATGCCACAGCCCCAAGGTCACTGTGGCCCCATGGAGTGACACATTCACACCCACCCTGGAGGCCACTCAAGCCTTAGTGAGCTTAAGGGCATAGTTGTTGGGGTTTTTTCATTCTTCTTATTGAATTGACTGAGGTGACATTGGCTAGTAAAATGACAAGTTTCAGGTGTACAGTTCTCTAATACCTCATGTGTATATTGTATGTGTGTTCACCACCCCACGTCAAGGCTCCTCCCATCACCATGTACCCCCTTTTACCCTCTTCTGCCTCCCCCACCCCCTCCCCTTCATAGTTGTTTTTTTAAGAGTTAAGGAGAATACAGCCCATTTCAGATAAGAGGGGTGGCCCTGGGTCCTGTGCTGTGGGAGATAGGCAGGGATCCCCACAACCAGGCCAGTGCTGGGACAGCACTTGCTGCTGTCAGTTTGGGTTGCGAACCTGCAGGTCTGGCTGTGCTCCTGCAGTGACAAGCCAGGGTGACTTTAGGGCCTTCATAGCATCCCACCTCCCCAGCTGTCAGGAAGGAGGCTCCCTTCATCTGTTGGACCCTCCTTCCTCCAGCACCCCCAAAGCAGCTGGGCCGCTTTCTATTCATGCCTCTGTCCACAGAGGTCCCTGAGAGGGTGGCAGGGGCTGTGCCAAAACCTGCAGCTGCACCCCTGCGACTGGCCAAGGGTGGGCTGTCCGCCCAGCAGTGCCCTCCTGTTTTTGCCTCCCCACTCGGGAGTGGAGCAAGGACCACATCCCAGGCAGAGCTGGTGCAAACACGGCCTGGCCTCCCTCCCA
Source organism: Saccopteryx leptura (assembly GCF_036850995.1). Lineage (NCBI taxonomy): Eukaryota > Metazoa > Chordata > Mammalia > Chiroptera > Emballonuridae > Saccopteryx > Saccopteryx leptura. Next base: position 7,203,877 of record NC_089503.1, on the reverse strand, counting down.
GCTGCAGCAGGCACAGCCCTACTTGGCCTGTGAGTGCCCCCAGGCCACATGGGACATCTGAGCCGAAAGGGACTTCAGAGACATGCCAAGATGCCAAGGCCTGCGGGCTGGGGGAAACCCGTGCTGGGACCTGGGCAGGAACTCCGAGATCCTGGGAGCAGGGAATGGAGGACTGGCCTTCTGCCGGTCACCTCCCCTTCCCCCAGGAGGAGGGGGCAGTGGGGTGAGGGGCGAGGATTGGCTGCTTTACCCGGGGCTGTGACAGATGGGTCCCTGCTTGCTTCCAGTTCCCACCATCTTCCTGAGCAAGAAGCCTCGAGAAAAGGAGGTGGATTCTAAAAGCCAGGTCATCGAAGGCATCAGCCGCCTCATTTGCTCTGCCAAGCAACAGCAGACCATGCTGAGAGGTAGGCGCTGTGGGAGATGGGGCACAAGGGACTGTGGGGGTGGGGCGGCGGTGCTGCGCCCGGGGCCCTTGGCAAGTGGCCATAGCCGTCCTGGTCACTCCCTTCCCTTCTTGTTACTCCAGTGTCTATCGACGGTGTTGAGTGGAGCGACATCAAGTTCTTCCAGCTGGCGGCCCAGTGGCCCACCCACGTCAAGCACTTTCCAGTGGGGCTGTTCAGTAGCGGCAAGGCCACCTGAGTGCGTTGTCTCCTGGCCGTGCTGTCTCCTGGCACTGGCACCAGCCTCACTGCCTGCAGGCAGGGGAAGGCCAGCAGGCCCAGGCCCAGCACCCCCTTTCCTGGCCCTGGGACCTGCATTTCCCTCGCCCAGTCCTGAAGGACACTGCCACTGGGGATGCTGCCCTCCTCCCCACGGCTCAGTCCCGTCCCTGGGCAGACCCCTCCTCTTCTCCTCCCTCCCCCCCTGCTCCAGGCCTGGGGCATGTTGGTTTTGCCTTCTGGTGCCAGTCCCTGGAATTGAGTCTTCCAGGCCCTCCTTCCCCTGACTTCCTGCCTCTTTCATGGAAAGAGGAAACTAGAATCCTGGCCTACAGCAGGGAGTCCAGCTCTGCCCTCCCATTTTCTACAGCCCTGCTGCCAGAGCCCGCAGGACCCCTCCCCTCTGGTCTGGGCAGCTCCCAACCCCCCTCGCCCCCAGGACAGCGCTTCCGCTTCCAGGGCAATGCTGGGTATTCTCTGACAGAGAGGCCTTCCTGGTCTCCCACACATACATCCTCGCCACCCCTGTAGATGCAGCCTGTGTCCTGAGCGTGTCTTTGGTTCTCTGTACGGCCAGTCTCTTGGTAGTTCCGCGTGCCGCCCCTGGGCACTGATCCCTGTCCTGTGGCTCCCGTTGCTGATGACTCTCCCTCTGCCTCCTACCCCTTCACCCAGCACAGCGCTGCCTCTTCCCGTAACTCTGGACTCTGCGGAGATGGGAGACAGGCCCCCCAGTGTATTGTCTGGGGCCCCCAGCCCCTGAATCCCCATCCCCACTGTGTCTGTCTCCTTCTCCCTGGCCTGTTCTCCACCTCTCACTCCTGGGCCCCTGGTCTGGGTGGAGACCCCATCCTCCCAACGCGGGTTCCTTCGGCAGGCTCCATTCCTTCCCTCTCACCACAGACTCAGGGTCTGAGCCCCTCCTCAGCCTTGGCCATCAGCCCTCAGGAGAGGCTGAGCACACTGGGTCAAAGGCCTAGCCGCAGCCTCCCGGCTCCTGCCGGCACCTCCAGAACTCAACCATTGCCCTTTCACCCCTTCCAGAAGTTTGCACCGAACTTCATTTTGAAAAATGTCTTTCTCCTCCAACCCTCCCCCAGACTCCAGCCTTTCCCCAGAGTTCAGCCCGCTGTCTAGATTATCTCCTGGGCTGTGCCGCTCTCCCGGCCGGGGAGAGGGTGGAGTGGGTGGGTCTGAGCTGACGCTGGATTTTTCATTCAATAAACCGGTGGTTTCTTACCAACTAGCAAGCCTTAGATGTCTGTGCCTTTCCCTGTGACACAGGATCTGTCCAACCCCCAGCCCTCTGCACAGCACGGCCAGCTTCGCTCAAAATCTACTAGGAACTGACTTTGGAAGCAAATCCCCATTTTCTTTATAAAAACAGAGGCATGGTATCTTGCCAGTAGGGGGCGAGCAGGGGTCAGAAACAAATAATACCGTTTCCAGGTGAGATCCTATTTTTCCCTGGGACTCAACATTCCCACTCTCACCTCCCAAGGCAGTGACAGGTTGAGGGCTCTCATCTGATTGAAGATTAGAACTTGGCTTCTCTCCCTTACTAGGCTCACATACTGCCGTAGTTTCTGAAAGTTGGTGAAGTTTGAGGCCAGCGGGCTCTGCCTCTGCAGGTAGAGGGAGTAGGGCTGGGATCCATCAGTGAGGCTTTCCTGCCAACCTTAACCTTAGAGATGGCCAATAGTCCCAGCCCTCGCTCCCTGGTGCCTGGTTCTCCAGAGGCTCCAGGATAGAGGCCTGCATGCCAAGCCTACTCGGTAAAGAAGTGCCCAGATGGGGGTGCTTGGCACCCTCACCCTGCAGGACAGCCACAGAGGGGTGGACAGCCAAGTGGGCCAGGCTCTCACTGGCCCCTTGTGGCCAGATGACCTAACACGGAAGCTCTGGGGCCAAGGGGTGGCCCTACACAAACTCTATTAGCTCGGAAAATGGAACCAATCCTGCCTCCCGAGGGCGACAGTCCAGTGAGGCCTGAGAAAGGCTCCAGAATGCAGCCTGCACCTCAGTAACAAGCAAGGTGTATAGCCTGACCGACATGAGGAAACCAGGGAGCACCGCTGAGTGTGTCCGAGGTGACGAGCGGGAACAGGCGTGTTCCTCCGCGCAGAGTAGTGTGCCCACAGGTGGCAGGCGCTGTGGGGACCCGGGAGCCCGGGGTAGGCCCACGGTGGAGGGGTGCGGGGCGGGCAGGCCGACGGGTCCCCGCTCCTCACTCAGCTTCCAGCTCAGAACTGAGGAGGGTGATGGAAAACAACTTCTGTGATTCATTTTTATTGTATTTTATTTTTTGCTTATGAAAACGGGTGTTTATTTCTCACATTTCTGGGGAGGTTGGCAGTCTGAGATGCTTGGTTCTGACTGGTGACAGCTGTGTCCCAGTCACAGAACCGTTTTCTGGGTCCTCACATGGCAGAAACCACTTCCCTGACTCCTGAGCCACTTGGTTGCCTGGCCATGTCTGTCTGTTCACGCTCCTGCTCCCGTCTCTGCGTCTGTGTCCTCCCACGCCTTCAGGCTGTTTTCTTCAGGAGCCCATCAGGAGTCCTCTTCCCACCTCTTCCCAAGGTCACAGGGACCCAGGCTGCCAAGTCCAAGCGTCCGTGTTCTCGTTTGACACGTCAGTAGCGTGTGATGTGCATCCTCACTGCTGGAATCGCCTTCTCCCCAGCCTGTGGCCAGCACCACCCTCCTCACTGGACAGGCTGTTCTTTCTCAGCCTCCCTCCTGTCTCCTCATCTGTCCAGCCCCAAAACATGGGACAACTGGGGCTCCCGCCTCCGGCTTCCTCTGTCCTCCCTTAGCCCTGGGATGTGGAGTGCTCCCTGCACAGAGATTTCTCTCTTCCTCATACCCAACCTCCAGCCCCCAGCAAACTCTCCGAGCTTGCCTCCACGACAGATGCCCAGTGCAGCTGTTCCTCGCTGCTTTCGCGGCCGCTTTCACCTCTTGTCTGGGTACGGCAATGGGCTCCTTATTCTCTGCTTCACCTACTCTTCCTGTAGTCTATTCTCTACACAAGAGCCAGAGAGAGCCTTTTAAAATGTTAATCAGATGGTATGAACTTACTGATCCAAGTGGTCCACCAGGAATAAAGTCCAAAGCCATCATCATGACCTGCCGGCCTACCTGATCTGACCTCCTGAATCGCACAGCCGTGCAGTTCTCTCTCACTGTCCCCCTTGTTCACTGGCCTCCTCTACATTCCTCAGACACACCTGGTACATTCTGACTCAGGGCCTTAGCATAAGCCATTCCCCACCGCCTGCCCATCCTACTCCTAGCCCTAGGTCCGTGTGGATTGCTCCCTCATTCAAGTCTTGGCCGAACAGTCACCTCAGAGAGGTCTTTCCTGTTCAACCCGCCTGAACCAGCACTTTCCTTTTCTCTTACCCCTCTTTGTTTTTCCTATCAGCACTTCTCATTCCTTAGTATTCACTGTTCTTTGTCTCTCCCCACTAGAATGTAAGCTCTGAGGAAACAGGAACTTCTCCCCTCCTTGGACCCCCGGTACATCCTTGGCCCCCAGGGTACCCTGTGGCTCATTATAGACACAATACATGTCTGTGACAGAGAATGAAGAACCCTTGTCCTGTTGCAACCAGGATCCCTAACCGTTTGAGCAGTACAAACGTTCATGTAGGTCCTTGTGCCTCCTGACCATCCAGAGCACTGTCGTACATGTGTAAGGCAACATTAAAAAACGGCAAATGTTCTTGTTTCCATAAATTGGTTATCAAACAGACATGATTTTAAGTAAATAAAACTGGAACTGGAACTAATTTCATTTTTTTGAAAAAATAACTCACTCTTGGGGTCAGTGAGCATGAAAAAAACTCACTACTCAAAGGGCTAATCTAGACTTGCTGCTCAGACACCGTGAGGCCTCAGCCCACGGACACCCGTTTTCTCTCCTGCTCTGAGCAAAGAAAAGGAAGAGGGCTGTGGACGAATGGTCTCCAGGCCGCCAAACGGGAGACAGCTCAGCTGGAAGGTTTACACCAGAGACATCTGCCTGCCCAGGTACTGAGGGTGAAGCCCGGCCGGAACACAGCTGCCCACAAGGCCTCCAGAAACATTCTCCAGAGGCAGAGAGGTGGCGTTTTGGTGCAGAAGGTGGAGGAGCCTGTATGTAACTGCAATCCAACTCCAGACTCATTTTATTTTTAAATAACCTTTTTATTTTAGAATTGTTTTAGATTTACAGAAAAGTTGCAAAGATAGAACAAAGCTGCTACCTCCCCCTTGCCCAGTCTCCCTATTACTAACATGTTAGTTGCATTAGTGCAGTGGTTCTCAAACTTTTTGAAGTCAGGGTACATTTAAAATCCTACAAATAATTGTAGGTGCACTATATACAAATTTCCAAAAAATGTTATAATAAGTCAAATATTAAAGAAAAAAAATAAAGTCCAAGCATGCTTTTATGGTAATTAAACGAAATAAATTTATTTCTAACATTAAAATTATTTCAGACAAAATTAAATTTATTCTGACATTAAAAAACATTTTTGTTACAGTTTTTGAGTTATGCTTTTTAGAATTCATAAAAAAGAGAGGTTAAAAAATAAACGACAAAAGTTATTTTTTATATATAGTGTGTCCGTAAAGTCATGGTGCACTTTTGACCGGTCACAGGAAAGCAACAAAAGCGAAATCTGCACCAAATAAAAGGAAAACCTTCCCAGTTTCTGTAGGATGACGTGGCAGCATGTGCGCATACGCAGATGATGATGTAACACCGTGCATACAGCGGAGCAGCCCACGGCCATGCCAGTCGAGATGTGGATGGTACAGAGGAAAGTTCAGTGTGTTCTGTGGCTCGCTAAATTTGAATCCGTGACCAAAGTGCAATATGATTATCTGCGCGTTTATAACGAAGCGCCACCACATAGAAATAACATTACTCGGTGGGATAAGCAATTGAAGAAAACCAGCAGTTTGGTGGAGAAACCCCATTCTAGTAGGCCGTCAGTGACGAGTCTGGAGAGGCTATACGGGATAGCTACCTAAGGAGCCCTAAAAAATCTGTGCGTGAGGGCCTGACCTGTGGTGGCGCAGTGAATAAAGCGTCAACCTGGAAATGCTGAGGTCACTGGTTCAAAACCCTGGCCTTGCCTGGTCAAGGCACATATGGGAGTTGATGCTTCCAGCTCCTCCCCCCGTCTCTCCTCTCTAAAATGAATAAATAAAATTTAAAAAAAATAAAAAAAATCTGTGCGTGAGCCACATCGAACTGCACTGGATAGGTATGAAACTGGGAGAGTTTTCCTTTTATTTGGTGCAGATTTCACATTTCTATCGTCTTTTGTAGCTTTCCTGTGACCAGTCAAAAGTGCACCATGACTTTACGGACACACTGTATATAGATACATTCTTAGTAAGATGTAGTAAATTTGGCAGGTTCCAATGCGAATGTGATAAGTTTTTTCATTCTCGTGTTTATGAGAAACATGAGCCTGATGTGTCCTAGCAATTTCCTCAATGTTTGGGCATATATTTGAAAGGCAAACTCTCATTTCCTCATCAATACATTGAAGAATTCCTCTCTTTTTACTTTTTTTAAAATTTTTATTTTTGACGGAGACAGAGAGAAGGACAGACAGACAGGAAGAGAGAGATGAGAAGCATCAATTCTTCATTGTGGCACCTTAGTTGTTCATTGATTGCTTTCTCACATGTGCCTTGACTGGGGGCTGCAGCAGACCGAGTGACCCGTTGCTCAAGCCAGCGACCATGGGGTCATGTCTATGATCCCCCCTTCAAGCCAGCGACCCTGCACTCAAGCCGGATGAGCCTGCTCTCAAGCCAGCAACCTTGGGGTTTCAAACCTGGGTCCTCTGCATCCCAGTCCAATGCTCCATCCACTGCGCCATCACCTGGTCAGGCTCTTTTTACTCTTAATTGTGTTGAGTGCAGAAAACCCCCACCATACATATCATAACTTGACACCAAACAAAGGATAGAAGAAACTTGCCTCCAGTCTTTCCGGGGAACACAGGATAGTATAAACAATCCAGCACCACAGCTTAACAGCCTTTTTTGTTTGTTTGTTTGTTTGTTTTTTGTATTTTTCTGAAGCTGGAAACGGGGAGAGGCAGTCAGACAGACTCCCGCGTGCGCCCGACCGGGATCCACCCGGCACGCCCACCAGGGAGCGATGCTCTGCCCACCAGGGGGCGAAAGAGAGAAAGGAGGGGGTGGTGGAGAAGCAAATAGGTGCTTCTCCTATGTGCCATGGCTGGGAATCGAACCCGGGACTTCTGCACACCAGGCTGACGCTCTACCACTGAGCCAACCGGCCAGGGCCGCTTAACAGCCTTTTGCAACCCAATCAGGCAAGTGAGGTGGGAGTTGGGCAGACTGTCAGCTTACAGCCAATTCCCCACACCTCTGTCCCCCAAAAATCTAAACTCCAAAAACACTATTGGTTTTTTGCTCCCCAACAGGCACATATTTCTCTGGAATACCATAGGGCGCACCTGGAAATCTTCTAGGGTGCACCTGGAAATCTTCTAGGGCGCAGCAGTGAGCTCTGGCACACACTTTGAGAACCTTAGTGTGACATTTATTACAACAAATGGGCCAATACTGATACATTATTTACTTAAAGACCTTGTTTAACTCAGATTCCTCCATCTTCCCCTAACGTCTTTTCACCATTCCAGAAGCCCATCTGGGACACCAAACTATGTTTAGTCCTCAGGGCTCAGTCTTGCCCCATGTTTGATGACTGTACCAGTTTTGAGGAGTACTGGTCAGCTATTTTGTGGCATGTTCCTCGATTGGGGTTTGTTGGTGCATCATATCAAAGGTCATGCGATCAACATGACATCCCAATGATGTTCACCTGGATCACCTGGCTGAGGTCAAGTTGGCCAGTCCAGGTGCAGCCCCTGTCCACGCTGTGCTCTGGGGAAGGCCAGCGCTGAGTACAGCCACACTTAGGAGGGAGCAGCCTCCCTCTCCGTCCATTGTTTGGAAGTCTTCTATCACCCACTGCCCTGCCCAAAGATTGATGGCATGAATAGCCCTCACTGTCACCTGGATGCCGAATGCTCACATGGCTATTTCACCGAATCCTTAGAGCAGCCATAGGAAATCAATTTGGCTGCTACTTCCTTTTTACCAAGGAGGAAGCCAACGATCAGCACTCCCCTCCCAACTCCAGATTCTCATTTCTAACCATGTACTTGACTCAAGTACTCATAGACATCTCAAACCTAATACACCCAAAACAGATTTCCCTCACTTCTTTCTCCTCGTGTGGTAAGTGGCACCAGCATCTCAGAATCCAGAGAGTCACCCTATATCACCGCAGCGACTCCTGTCCATTCTGCCTCCCAAACACTGATCCCAAACTTAAGCCTTTGCTGGAGTCCTGCAGAGCTTCCTAATGCCCTTTGAACACAGCCACCCAACCCATGGTGTGTCAGGCCTACAGGGTCTGGCCCTGCCTGCCAATAGCTTCACTTCTGGTTGCTTCCTCCCCGGTGCTCAGCTCCCTTAGCCACAGCTGACCTCTCAGTGACCAGATCCTCCTCTTCCCTGCACACAGGCCTTCACATGCTTTTGCTCCCCCCTAGATGCTCTCACTGCCCCATATTTATCCCCTTTGCCTACTCATCACCTCCCCAGAAAAGCTTTCCAACCACGCTGCCCAAAGCCTGTCACCTGCCAGAATGTCTTTGTACCACATTAGAACATGAGTTCCAAGAGGGCAGGGACTCGAGCTGACTGATCGCTGCTGAATCTCCAGCACCCATCAACCACCCTGGCACCAGGCAAATGCTCAGGCAGCCACAGGAATGAGGCAGGGTCCAGTCACCTGTCAATGCACACAGACCAGTGGAGAAGGAGACAGATTTCCAACCCAGGTCAATGAACTCCAGACCATCTCTCAAGGCCCTACTGAGAACCCAACTTCCCAATCATCCATACGTACTACATGTATTAAGTCCTGCTATAGGCCAGCTCCTGTCCTAAGTATGATGGTACCAGAATGAAGACAGGGTTGGGTCCTTATCTATTTGAGAAGTCTGAAGCTAGCAGGGCAGACAGACAAATAGACAGTTGTCACACAGCATTACAGGTCGCATGGCAACACACCAGAGGGCATCTGATCCAGCCTGGGGAGGGCGTGTCCGAGAAGATGTCTCAAAAAGAATGACACCTGAGAAAAGGTGCCTGACCTTGATGGGTGTTCTAGGTACAGAAAATAGCAACAACTAGACATAAGAGAGAGTCTGGCCCATCCTGAGACCCGCAGGTGGGTCAATGTGGCTGAAAAGCAATGAGGATGGTGAATGTCCGGGCAGAAGAGGAAGAAAGAGGCTAGGGCACTCAGGAGCCTTGTGGCTGAGATGATTACTACTGCACACCAGAGCACAGACTGCGCACTTCAGCCCAAGATCAGTGGGGAGCCAATAAACGGTTTTAGGCAGAAAGGTAAGACAATGGACTTTAGAAAGATCGCCTTGCTACATACAACACATGAAAGGAAACAAAACTGTGGAGACCAGAAGAGCTGGAAGGGTGTTACAGCAATTTAGAAAAGATGTGGCTAAGACAGAGACTAAAGCAAGGGTATGAGGTGGGGGGAAACAGACTTAAGCCTTATTTAAGAGGTAGAATCAACAGGTTGGTTAGGAAATAGGGTCAAAAGAGAGAGAGAGAGGGTCAAGGACTGGGACTGGCCATCTGCCGTGGGTGAACAGCAGATGGTAAAACATCCCTGGAGGAGATTTGGGTGGGACGTGGTAGGTTCGGGGCAAGAAGGGTGTGCTATTCAGAGGTGGGCACTTAACTGGAGTTGACGATATGATAGAGGCCTGGGTGGAGCTCAGGGGAGTGCTCTGGGCTGGCCGGAGAGTTGGGAGAGCTGACTCTAGGCAGAGGGTGAGAGTGTCCCCGGCCGGGCTGAGCTCCTCCATCCTGACCACGTAGGGCACCTCCGTCTAGCACTAAACATCTTAGCTCTTGTTGTAGTCAGATTTGCCTTTCTCTTTGCAGCCCACTGTGTTGCTCGCTTTCATTCCGAATGTATTTTCTCTCCAACACCACCATAAGCTGAGATTGCCCTATGTTTCCTACCCCCCTTTCCATTCACAAGCATAGGATCTGGTCAATATAAGCTTGATGGTGATAATAGGAATAGTGTCTGGCATGTATAAAGCATAATGTTAACTTATTCTGCTACTTGTGCTGTTCTCTAGAGGACTCAACAAGGTTATGTATTCAACCTGACCTGTGGTGGTGCAGTGGATAAAGCGTTGACCTGGAACACTGAGGTCGCTGGTTCAAAACCCTGCACTTGTTTGGTCAAGGCACATATGGGAGTTGATGCTTCCTGCTCTTCCCCCCTTTCTCTCTCTCTCACTCTCCTCTCTAAAAAATGAATAAGTAAATTTTTAAAAAAGTATGTATTCAGAACCTCATGCTACAGATGAGGAAACAGATAATGTTAATAGCGTGTCTGAATCTGCACGGCTGGCAAATGGAGAAACATGGCTTTGAACTCAGCTCAGTCTGACCCCATGGCCTATGCGCCTTCCCACTGAGCAGGGCAGGGACCCTTCTAGTCTGGCTGAGAGGCCGCAGGACATGGTGCACATCTGCCACGTGGCTGCCAGGGCAGGAGTCAGGAGCCTCGCAGGGGAGCTCTGAGCAGACTCGAGTTTTGGTGCAGTGGCAGAAAACCGCGACAACTAGATGTGTTCATTATGGCACAGGCCCCTCAGGAAGTGGAGAGAGGTGCATTATGTGGAAAGACACGATCTGTAAAAGTCTCCGGCCTTCAGCATCTGTAGGTGACCTTGCGATGTTTCAGGGTGGATGATACACTTGGTAAGAGTGCCTCCCAGCCACTTAGAGGGAGTGGAGTCAGCCAAGGGGAAAGAGTCATTTAAGAAAGCCGACCTCGGCCCTGGCCGGTTGGCTCAGCGGTAGAGCGTCAGCCTGGCGTGCGGGGGACCCGGGTTCGATTCCCGGCCAGGGCACAAAGGAGAAGCGCCCATTTGCTTCTCCACCCCCCCTCCTTCCTCTCTGTCTCTCTCTTCCCCTCCCGCAGCCAAGGCTCCATTGGAGCAAAGATGGCCCGGGCGCTGGGGATGGCTCCTTGGCCTCTGCCCCAGGCGCTAGAGTGGCTCTGGTCTCGGCAGAGCGACCCCCTGGAGGGGCAGAGCATCACCTCCTGGTGGGCAGAGCATCGCCCCTGGTGGGCGTGCCAGGTGGATCCTGGTCGGGCACATGCGGGAGTCTGTCTTACTGTCTCTCCCCATTTCCAGCTTCAGAAAAATACAAAAAAAAAAAAAAAAAAGCTGCCAAGGATCCGAGGGGAAGGGCTGGAGCCGAGGGAGGGATTTTCAGAGAGAAAACAATATTAAAAGTAGCAAGAGCACCTGACCAGGTGGTGGCGCAGTGGATAGAGCATCGGACTGGGATGCGGAAGGACCCAGGTTCGAGACCCTGAGGTCGCCAGCTTGAGTGCAGGCTCATCTGGTTTGAGCAAAAGCCCACCAGCTTGAACCCAAGGTCACTGGCTCCAGCAAGGGGTTACTCGGTCTGCTGAAGGCCCGCGGTCACATATGAGAAACCTATCAATGAACAACTAAGGTGTTGCAATGTGCAACGAAAAACTAATGATTGATGCTTCTCATCTCTCTCCATTCCTGTCTGTCCCTGTCTATCCCTCTCTCTGAAAAAAAAAAAAAAAAGTAGCAAGAGCAACTTCCCCAGGCTTGGGACTAGTGGGGGGGTGAGTCAGTGAGCTCTGTGGAAAGTGGCATAAGCAGCCAAATGGCCACTGAGCACGGGCCTTCCTCTCCTCTGTCTTAACTGCGCCCATCAGTGGCCTGGTAGGAGAGTGGCTGAGGGGGTGCGGAACAGAGAGGGTGAAGAAAAGTCCCTTCCTGTGGGAGACTCACAGTATGGTCCTCAGAGATGAGATAAAAAGCTGAGTGACTTAAAAGGTTTGGACACATGCAAGGTCAAGCACTGAAAGCCAGATAAGAGTCTGAGAATTAGTAGGCAGGCCTGGCCTTCCCTCCACCGAGCAGGCAGGGAGGAGCAGGGCCAGCTGCCTAATAAGAATCTCAGAGAAACCACAAAGCCTGCAGGGAGTTAACAGAAAAGCTAGAACAAGAACCCAGCAACAGTTATAAAGGGATATTAGAAAATGCTCTTTCTACTCATCTGGAAAAAAAGATGATTTTTAAAAATGTGCTTCCAAAATGAAAAAAAGGAAAAAAAAAATGCTCCTTTATGAGATGGAGAGAACGCACAAGGAAAGAAAGCAGAAATTGTGGATATATGTTTGTGCTTGGCCACGCATTGTTGGCACCTATGCGTGCCTATAAAGTCCATGTAGGTGTGTGTGACACACACGTGTTCAGTGCCTCTGGGTGGAACTCCCTGAGGCTGTGTGCAACTGTGCTTTAGTGTAGTTATGAAAAGCAACTTGACCTTGGTTCTCTTGACCTCTACCCCATGTGGTCAATGTTCTCTTACACATTGGGACAAAAGGACCCAGACTCTAAACTAGGGGAGGACATAGTCATCCTGGGAGCCTGAGCTCCCTGCAAATAGCAGCCTCTCTCCACTCATGCAGCTGCCTTCCCCTCTCTGGGCCTCAGTTTCCTTGTAAAATAAAGCAGGGACTTTCAACTTAGCATGCACATCATGAGCACAGCAGAAGTTTTAAAATAAGAGAGGGCCAGGGCCTGGCACCACCCAATTAGCTACCTTTAAAAATCACTGGGGGGAAAAATCATTAGCAGAGGCAACAGACTAGGGAGAAGAACCTGTCTAGATATAACTGAGACACTCACAATCTAGGGTTTTAGCTGACAGGCTTACCCTCAGCGGACACTGTGTTGTGGCTGTCAAAGTCAGTCTGACTTGCAACCTCACAGTGGAGAGATGGCATGTTCATTAGGAGGGGACCATCCTTCTGTGATCCATGCAGTTCACGCCCTGCTGGATCCCTGGGCCCTGGACTGAGCACCACATTCTAAGCAGTGTCTGGACAGACATGCTAAATGACAATCAGAAGAGAATTCAGAATGGAGAGGGTCAGGAAACTGGGGCAGGAGTGGGTGAAGGGACAGGGATCTTCAGCCCAGGAAGGACATCGCAGTCTCCAAATATCTTCATTGGCAAAAGGGAGCAGACTGTTCTTCCCAAAGATAGAGCTTCAGTTTGTTGGAGAGCACTGAAGGAAGTTACTTTCTGGGCTATCTAAAGAAAAACTTCCTAACTTAAAAATAAAAATTATTGATTTGAGAGACAGCAACATAGATCTGTTCCTGTATGTGCCCTACGAGGGATCGAACCCAGAACCTTTGTTTATTGGGATGATGCTCTAACCGATTGAACCATCCAGCCTGGGTGAAAACTTCCTAACCTTTAGAGTAGTCTCACAGCAGAGGTAGTGAGCTCTCTGTCACAGGATGTCAGAGTTCCGTCACCTCTGTCAAAGATGATGCCAAGAAGCTTCTCGCATCCACCATGATGCTGAAGCTGGTGGAATCTGAGTCTGCAGCCACCCTGACACATGAGGGACACCCAGATTCCTAGGCACTAGCATCAGGCCTTGCTTTGCAGACTTTGTCTTTCAGGGTGATTATCCTGCTGTCACCCGCTAATGACATCGAGCCAAAAAGCAGTGGGAGCAGTGCCAGGACAGCCACCAGCCCAGGGCTGCAGAATGCCACACCAAACCCTGGGCTAGCAGGGACCTGGCAAGGCCAGCAGGTGCACCCTTCTGCCCTTTTTAGAGAACTAACAGTTTCTGAGTGCTGCTATGTGGCTGGCTAGCTAGGGGATACTAAGGGAGTGAACAAGACATGCAGGGCTTGGTCTCCATTCTAGGGAAGAGACAGGCAACTGATGAGAAAACTGTTAGAAGGGATAAACACTACAGAGAGAATTAAATGGGTGCATGAGCTAGACCAGAGGGTTCTTCTACATGAGGGGTAGGGAATCAAGGAAGGGCTCTCTGACGAAGTGACATTCCATCTGAGCCTGAATGACAGCATCATCTTGTCTTGATCATCCTGTCAACAGCACTTGTCGTGGTGTTCACCCGCAGCCGCATGAGTCTTCGTTTTGGTAGACGCCGGGACTGACCTTTGCCATCTTCCCCCACTAACGACCAGAAGCGCCCGTCCCCTGTCCACCGCCACCCCGCAAGCAGCCGCCCTAAATTGTCGTGAATCCTACAGAGAAATGAACAGCTCAGAAGGAGCTGGGTGAGGGCACAGCCAGTCTCTAGAGACAAATGAGCCAGAGGTCGGTCTGCTACGAGAGACGCGGATAACAGCAGTACCCACTCCACAGGGTCTTTGCGAGTATTCAGTGAGTTAACCCACTTAAGGCACCAAAACGCCTGACACACAGCACTCAGAAAGTGGCCACTCCTTCAACAAACGTCCAGCGTCTCGCTGTGGATTCCCTGCGCCTCGGTTTCCTTCGCCGTCCTCTCGGGCCGCGGTCCTGGGTGCGCTCAGGCCCCTGCGGCTGAGAAAGCCGAGGCCGCAGGTGCGGGGAGGCGGCCGCGGGGGAAGCGCGCCGGGCCAGCCCACGCCCCGCCACCTCGAGTGGCCACGCCCCGGCCCTCCCACCCCGTTCCCGCCGCAGGCCCGGCTGGAGCGCTCCTTTAAGGCAGCCGGCGGGCGGAGAAGAGCGTGTTTCACCCCCTCCGACGCCGGTGAGGTAGCGGCTTCACCTTTAAGGCAGCGCGGGGATTGTTGGGAAGGGCGGCGGGATGGAGGCGGTGGGACCCGCGCGCGGCAGCCGGTCCGAGTGAAACGGGTTGGAAGCCGGACTCGGAGCGGGAGTCGGGCCGAGCGGGAGGGGCCCGAGCAGGAGGCGCAGGTCCGCGCGGGCCGCCTGGGCCGGGCGACGGGGTTCTGGGTCGGCCTAGGGGAGGGGTCGTCGCGGGCGCGGCCTGTGCGAGGGCCAGACCCACCCGCGCGGAGGGGGCGCGGTCCTGGGTGGCCGGGGGCGGGAGCTCGGCCTTCACTGGGGAGCGTCCTCTGGGCGTCGCGCCGGCCTATGGCGGGGGTCGTCGTGGGCGGGGCCTGGGGTGACCGAGAAGCCAAGATCTCGGCTCCTCCAGAGGCAGGGTCTCCACTGGGCTGGCCTGCCCTGCAGGAGGGGCTCTGTGGGCCGTCCTGCCTGCTAGGGAGGGGGCTGGCCGAGGGGCTGGATCTCCTGGAGCGGCTGGGGTCTCCCGCACACGAGTGGGCCTCCACGCTCCCCGTAGGCCCCTCCTCCGGCGCGCCCTGCCCTAGCTAAGAGAGTTCGCCGGGGAAGCCCCGAGACCGGCCGCCTAAGTTGGCCTGAGCCGGTGGTCTGGGCCGAATCAGGTCCAGCCTCACCGGCCTCACCGCATTGCGTCTCCCCGGGCCGAGACGAGACGAGACGAGACGAGCCGGGCGCGCCCCCTGTAGGCCAAGCGCAGACACGGGGCGGGCTGCCGGTTAGGGGACTGGGCACCCCGGGGACCCAGGCGTCCGGGAACCGGAGGTGTTGACCTAATCCGAGGCTGACGGTGCTGGGGCCCCAGGCCCGGCACCCGCCTGCCCGCCCCCTCGCCTTCACAGGCAGCAAAGCCATGGCCACAATGGTGCTTCCGCGGGAGGAGAAGCTGAGCCAGGATGAGATCGTGCTGGGCACCAAAGCCGTCATCCAAGGGCTGGAGACTCTACGCGGGGAGCACCGTGCCCTTCTTGCTCCTTTGGTCGCTCCTGAAGCCGCCGAGGTCGAGCCTGGTTCGCAGGAACGCTGTGTCCTCCTGCGCCGCTCCCTGGAGGCCATCGAGTTGGGGCTGGGGGAGGCCCAGGTAGGTCTGTTTGGAGTGCTAAGGTGGGAGGCTCCAGGAGGGAGCTTTGGAGCCCTCCAGAGGAATTCTGGCAACGTAGGAATAGTCCGAGCAGGGAACCATCTGTCCCCCTGGAGCCCTATGGTAGGACCCCAGTAAACATGTGTTAAAAGAAACAAATGGGCTTTGGAGGTTCCAGCAGGGCCTTTTCCCAGAGAAGCCTGATCAGCCTTTAGCCCCCACAGAGAACTCTGTTCCTAGCTTCTCTGCTAGGTAGCAGACTGAAGGGTATAGGAGAACAAAAAGGAAATGCTTAAGAACTACCCCTCATTCATTATTTTATTTATTCATTCACAGGCAAGTTATCAAATGTCTACTGTGTGCCAGGCAGTATGTTAGGTGCCAGGGATACAGGTCCAACAAGCCAGATTCCTGCCCTAGTCCAGTAGGAAGATAATCAGAAACACATGTTTGTTACACGTTGTGAAAAAGTTATCCAAAGAAAAGAACAAGATCTTACAATAGCTTTTAATGGGAAGTCTTGCCTATTGGTCAGGCAAGACTTCTGAGGAAATGACATTTAAACTAGGACCTGAAGGAAGAAATAAACCAACCCTCAGAAAAGAGAGGAGGGTGAGAGGCTGCATATGCAGAGATCCTGAGGTAGGAAAGATCTTGTAATGGGAGAATTAAGAGAAGACCTGTGTGACGGGAGCTTCACGGGGAAGGAGGGAGAGACAGAAGAGACCTATGGAGAAGGCAGGTGCCAGATCATGCTGCGCCTTATTAGATTGGGTTTTATTCTCAGGACGTTGGGAAGCATTTGGATGGCTTTAAGCAGTTGAAAGACACAGTATGACTTAGGTTTCAAAAGCTCTCTCAGGCTGAGGTTTGGAGAGTGAGCTGTAGTGGGTCAAGGATGGAAGCAGGTGGGAAGTAAACAGCCACTGCTCTAGTTCAAACATGATATGCTGGCCTGGACTAAAGGGGTGGCCATGAAGGTGGAGAAAAGGGGACCAATTGTAGAGATATTGTGGAGGTAGGTCTACATACTGTGGGGTGGCGTGAGGGAGAGAGAGGAGGGCAGAGTAAGTCCTAGACTTGTTGTTGGAGCAAGTTAAGGGGGTGAGAGAGCCTGCATGATTAGGTGTTCTGTTTGGCCCTCTTTAAGTTGGGGCTGCCAGGATGGTGTGCAGATGGAGAAGGAGTTAGGCTCTGGGGGAAAGAGTCGTGGCCCACTAAGATCTTGGCTGAGACAGTGGCTGGCTCTGTGAATCCTGGGCAGGTGGTATCATCTTAGTTTCCTTGTCTTTAAAATAGGGATCATGCCATCTGCTATATATACTTTCAGGCTGTGTAGGGGTTTTTTTTTTTAAAGCTAGTGGTTGTGAAAACATTTGTCATTTAAAGTGCAGGGTCCCACACTGCCTGGCCCTCTGGAGGGGCAATGTGTTGGTCATTGACTCCTGGGCCAGTTGGCTGCCAGGTGAACACACAGGCCCCCCTCCCCCAATGTGTGCAGACACTAGCACAGATGGGCAACAGGATGGCGTGGAGGGAGTGGAAGGTGCCCTGCTTTTCTGAGACTGTGGGCATAAGAGAGAAGGGCTTCACTGCAGAAATAACCCTGAATGTGAAGGATAGAGAAAAGGTAGAGCTTATTCAGGGCCTGAAGGCGGGAACGCCTAGGAGCTCAGAAAAGATGTCAAAGAGGCTGGGGAGAGGGGTGGGGCTGAGCTTAGGCCCTGGGACTCCTTACCTGCCCTGTGGTTCCCGGACTAGCTGATGGGATATGCACTCAGTCCCTCCCTGGGAGCTGCAGAAGGGCAGGGACTAACCTAGACCCCTGGCAGAAGCCAAGATGGGACCTTTCAGCCATCTATCAGGGTTCTTTGGGACAGTGTTAGTTAGCCTGGGGCAGGGGGTCATGGTATTAGTGCCTGTGGCTGCAGGTGCTTGAGTACAACTTCCAGGAGAGACAAAGGAAGAAAATGGTCAGCTGAGGGATTTTTTTTTTTTGTATTTTTCTGAAGTGAGAAAGGGAAAGTGGAGAGACTGGGATCCACCCAGCATGCCCACCAGGGGGCGATGCTCTGCCCATCTGGGGCATTGCTCTGCTGCAGCTGGAGCCATTCTAGTGCCTGAGGCAGAGGGGATGGAGCCATCCTCAGTGCCCGGGCCAACTTTGCTCCAATGGAGCCTTGGCTACAGGAGGGGAAGAGAGAGAGAGAAAGGAGAAGGGGAAGGGTGGAGAAGCAGATGGGCGCTTCTCCTGTGTGCCCTGGCCGGGAATCGAACCTGGGACTTCCACACACTGGGCCGACACTCTACCACTGAGCCAACCGGCCAGGGCCTGAGGGAAATCTTAGCACCCCAACTAGCTCTCTTCACAGTCAGCCCAGTGAGTTGGGAGCAGGACCATCAGTGCAGAGGACTAGTTAGAAGCCCAGGAAAAGGGATGGACTTCTTAGAGTCCAGCAGAGCTGGCCTAGAAGCCCGGGGCTTCTGACCCCAGAAGAAAGGAGTTGGAATCCCCAAGCCTCCTGGGTTCAGGCCTTGAGAGGAAGCCGCCTTGACGAGCAGAGAACTCCAGGCCCCTCAGTTCTGCTCCTCACAGACAGGGCCAGGCCTAGCCCCTCACTGGGCCCCCTCACCCCAGGAGGCCCAGGCCGTGGCTGGACAGGGCTCTGACCACATCCTGGCTGGCTGCCGCAGGTGATCTTGGCGCTGTCCAGCCACCTGGGGGCCGTGGAGTCAGAGAAGCAGAAGCTGCGGGCCCAGGTGCGGCGCCTGGTGCAGGAGAACCAGTGGCTGCGCGAGGAACTGGCAGGGACGCAGCAGAAGCTGCAGCGCAGTGAGCAGGCCGTGGCCCAGCTTGAGGAGGAGAAGCAGCACTTGCTGTTCATGAGCCAGATCCGAAAGCTGGATGAGGACACCTCCCCCAACGTGAGTCCTATCACAGCTCCTGCGAGGAGGCCAAGGCCACAGAGCAGGGGTCCTGTGAGCAGGGAGGGGCAGCAGCGAGCCCAGCTCTGACACCTGGGGTGCCTTGCACTTCCTTCCTTCATTCTGTCTTCCTGCCCAGGAGGAAAAGGGGGAGGTCCCCAAAGACTCTCTGGATGACCTGTTCCCCAACGAGGAAGAGCAGAGCCCAGGTACGGAGGGGCAGCTGGTTCTGGGGTGAGGAGGAGAGAAGGCTGAATAAGGTTTTGGTCCTTGGGACCCACAGATCACCAGAAACAGTGACCATGTGGCTGCCATGTTCTTCCCTGCCTCATTTCTGATCATCACATCACGGCATGTTAGAGCTTAAATGGCAGGTGTTACTTGTTAAGCTGTATGAGGAGCAGGCACCCCAGTTCAGGGCTTTGGAGCCCAGCCTGGGTTCACATCCCACTGGTCCACTGGTTGTTCTGTGACCACGGAGCCTCTGAGGGTTAAAGGAGGATGCGTGTGCAGTGCCGAGCCCCGGGCCAGGTCTCGCCTTGCTGTTAGTGCTGAGTACGTATCAGAGCCTCCCTTCTGTAGCTGAGCAGGCTAACGCCCCAAGGTCAGGTGGTTTGCTCTAGGACACACAGCTTGAAGTACTGGAACTGGGACATTACTTTTTCTGATAAGTGACTAGGCCCACTCTACAGATGGGGAAACTGAGGCAAGATAGTAACTTGCCCAAGGCAATGTGTCAGGTGGGTTAAAAGCATGGTTGGTATGTGCCAGCGCAGCCCAGATGGGCAATTAGGTCCATCTAAGCTCCCGCCCTTGGCCTTGCAGCCCCCAGCCCTGGAGGAGGGGATGTAGCCGCCCAGCATGGAGGCTATGAAATCCCAGCCCGGCTCCGCACCCTACACAACCTGGTGATCCAGTACGCCTCACAGGGCCGCTACGAGGTGGCCGTGCCACTCTGCAAGCAGGCACTCGAAGACCTGGAGAAGACATCAGGTCATGACCACCCTGATGTGGCCACCATGCTGAACATCCTGGCGCTGGTCTATCGGTGAGGCAGGCTCCTGTGGCCTCGGGCCTCCGTGGGCGTGCCTGTGCTCTTCCTGAGGGCTCAGCCCTGGGTCCCAGAGCCTCAGTGGCTGCCACAGGCCCAGACTTGGGCTCTTCCAGACAGCTGGGCAGCAGAGAGGAGCTGGTACCCAGACAGGGCTGAGCCCAAAAGGTGCCTGAGCCTGTATGGGCCTGGGCTACAGATGTGACTAAGCCTCAGTCTAGCGGAGGAGAAAGGCTTGGGCAGAACTGGGGGGGGGGGGCAGCTCATGAGGACTGCCAGGGAATGGGAGAGTCGGCATGATTTCTGTAGGCACCGTGGCTCGAGTAGGGTCTTTGGTGAAAGGTGAGTCTTCCCAGAACACACGAGGGTTGGAAAAGGTTTCCCTGGCAGAAAGAGCAGCAGGAGCAAAGGCACTGGGGAATACAGAACAAGGTGGGTTGGATACCGGGAGATGGGTGTGGTTTTGAGGGTTCTGCCTTGTATTCCAGCACTGTATGCCCTGGTGAGTTGTGAATGAATTACCCAAAACCTCCAAGCTCCTGAAGGGAGGAGCTGACTAGGTCGTCTCCCCCTACTTTGGGTTGTAATATGTCCACCTATTAATACAAGAGAGGTGCCCAAGGGATCTTGGACCACTAGGAGCAGGGCCTGAGCTGGAGGATAACACTTACCATACTTCTCCCTCCCCCCAGGGACCAGAACAAGTACAAGGAGGCTGCTCACCTGCTTAATGACGCCCTGGCTATTCGTGAGAAGACACTGGGCAAGGACCACCCGGCTGTGAGTGAGGGGGGTGGAGGTGGGGGCTGCCACTGCTCTCTGCAGCTCCCAGGTCCCAGAGCCCCTGCCCTGGGTCACAGCGCCTCTATTATCTGACCCTGCAGGTGGCCGCAACATTAAACAACCTGGCGGTTCTTTATGGCAAGCGGGGCAAGTATAAGGAGGCTGAGCCTCTATGCAAGCGGGCGCTGGAGATCCGGGAGAAGGTGGGAGCAGGCAGGGCTGGGCAGGCCGGGCCAGCAGGGCGCCTAGGCCGGCTCTGAGTTCAACCACTGGCCCCCGCTCCCTTCCCAGGTCCTGGGCAAGTTTCATCCAGATGTGGCCAAGCAGCTGAGCAACTTGGCACTGCTGTGCCAGAACCAGGGCAAAGCAGAGGAGGTGGAGTACTACTACCGGCGGGCCCTGGAGATCTACGCCACACGCCTCGGGCCTGACGATCCCAATGTGGCTAAGACCAAGAACAACCTGGTACCCTGGGCCAGGAGGGGCTGGCAGAGGGACAGAGGGACGGAGGAGGCTGGGAAGGAAGGAAAGGAGAGGCTCAGCTCCCTGCATCCTGCTCTTCCTTTGGCCTCTGCTTTTCCAGGCCTCCTGCTACCTGAAGCAGGGGAAGTACCAGGATGCAGAGACCCTGTACAAGGAGATCCTCACCCACGCTCACGAGAAGGAGTTTGGCTCCGTCAATGGTGAGTCCATGGCTACCATGTGCCCCAGGCCTTCATGCCCAGGGTCGGGCTTGTCCCCAGCACTCGTGTGCACATGTGAGCATGTACATACACTTCCTGGGCCCTGCTTGTGCCATGTACACTCCTCGCATAACCCATGCCCTTGGCCCAGAGTCTGCGACTCCTGCTTACTTAAGCAAAGGCCCAGTCCCAATATCTGCCCCTCTGGGAAGCTACTGTCCGGCCCCTGGTGTCAGTCATTTCCTGCTCTGGGGTGCTTCAGCCTGGCCCATCATTCGGGCTCAGCACATGTGAACAGTCTGCTCCCCAAGCCTTTCGAGCACAAGCCTGTGCCACAGTCATCTCTGTTCCAGAGGAGAGTCAATAGTAATGTTTTAGGTCTGATTCTTTTTTTTTTTTTTTTTTACAGAGACAGAGAGTGAGTCAGAGAGAGGGATAGACAGGGACAGAGAGAGATGAGAAGCATCAAATCATTAGGCTTTCATTGCGCGCTGCAACACCCCAGCCGTTCATTGATTGCTTTCTCATATGTGCCTTGACCATGGGCCTTCAGCAGACCCAGTAACCCCTTGCTGGAGCCAGTGACCTTGGGTTCAAGCTGGTGGGCTTTTGCTCAAACCAGATGAGTTCATGCTCAAGCTGGCGACCTCGGGGTCTCGAACCTGGGTCCTCTGCATCCCTGTCCGACGCTCTATCCATTGCGCCACCGCCTGGTCAGGCCTAGGTCTGATTCTTACTCATTCGTTCAACAAAGCCCAACCTTGGTCCATCCTGGTTACCATTGACTCCCCCTCTATACCCCCAGTTCTATGTCCAGCCCAACCAGGAGAGGCTATATGGGTGGCTGGTGACAGCCCCCTTTCTCTTCCCAGGGGACAACAAGCCTATCTGGATGCATGCAGAGGAACGGGAGGAAAGCAAGGTAGCTCTGTGGGGCAGGGCTGGAGTGGGTTTCTAGGGAAGGAGGGTGAAGCTGGGGGTGTGTAGAGGGGAGAACTGTTTCTTCCCACCTCCTGACCATTTTTTCCCCCAGGATAAGCACCGGGATAGCACCCCCTATGGGGAATATGGCAGCTGGTACAAGGCCTGTAAAGTAGACAGGTGAGGACAGTAGGGAAGGGCTGATGGTAGAGCCCGCAGCAGGGAAACAGTATCCTAGGTGAGGGTTGAGGCCAGCTGTATAGTTCATACTGCTCACTCCCAAGACCACACCACTTTTCTATCCGTATGGCCATTTTTTTTTTTAGGTAAGAGGAGGGGAGATAGTGAGGCAGACTCTTGCATGTGCCCTTACCAGGATCCACCCAGAAAAACCCATCTTGGGCCAATGCTCGAGTACCGAGCTATTTTTAGCAGCTGAGGCTGACATACTTGAACTAACTGAACTACTCTCAGTGCCCAAGGCCATGCTTAAACCAGTCAAGCCACTAGCTGCAGGAGGGTGAGAGGGAGAGAAGGGGATGAAGAAGGAGAGAAACAGATGGTTACTTCTCAGATGTGCCCTGACTGGGAATTGAACCCGGAATGTCCATACTCTGGGCTGACGCTCTATCTACTGAGCCACTGGCCAGGGCCTTATCAGCTTGTCTTTCAAGGCCTGGGTCATAGACCACCTGTACCAAAATGGCTTTCTGCACTGGGAAATCTTAATTATCTCATTCTTGGGTCTCCCAGCTTTTAGTCCTAGTGGCAATATCCCTCTTAGGGACCTGGGGCCCAGTCCTCAGCCCTGAGTTGATTCCAAGACAGGAGAGTGCATTTGGACCTAGCATAGGGCTTGACACCTAGGAGGGGCAAGATCCCAGTTGGCCGGATGATTCCTTAGAGCCCAGTGTGGGTCCTGGTTCCTGGGAGACATGAAGTTTGAGGCTTTCCCACTGTCTTTTCCATAGCCCTACAGTCAACACCACCCTGCGCAGTTTGGGGGCTCTATACCGGCGCCAGGGCAAGCTAGAAGCTGCACACACACTGGAGGACTGTGCCAGTCGCAGCCGGAAACAGGTGGGGACAGACCTGAGGGATGGGCAGGGACCTGTTTGGCCCTGTGTTTTCTAATCAACCTGTTTCTCCATCTAACGTGCCCTCCACTTCCTCAGGGCCTGGACCCTGCAAGCCAGACCAAGGTGGTGGAACTGCTGAAAGATGGCAGTGGTGGGCGGGGAGACCGCCACGGTAGCCGGGATGCGACTGTGGGTGCCGGGGCTCGGCCTGAGTCTGACCTCGAGGAGGCAGGTCCTGCAGCCGAGTGGAGCGGAGTGAGTCTAAGGGCTGGGGTGGTCCAGGAGACTGTGTAGCCAGCATGGCATCGAAACAAACCTGTCCACCCCACAGGATGGCAGTGGCTCCTTGCGGCGCAGTGGCTCCTTTGGGAAGCTCCGAGATGCTCTGAGGCGCAGCAGTGAGATGCTGGTGAAGAAGCTACAGGGTGGTGGCCCCCAGGAACCCCCTAACCCCAGGTCAGCCTCTGCGCCAATAAGCCTCCCCCCAGGGTGGACCTGAAGAACCTACCCAACAACCCCAAATGAGCTCCTGACCCAGGCTGAACTCATCTCTCTCAAGCTCCACTATCCACCAAACCTGTTTCCTCCTCATCAGTCTCTCTCCTCAACCCCAACCCAACCCCCTTCCCCGCCCTTCCCCCTGCTCCTACCACTGGCTATCCTGACCTTCCTTCCCCGTAGGATGAAGCGAGCCAGTTCTCTCAACTTCCTCAACAAGAGTGTGGAAGAGCCAGTCCAGGTATGGGTGGGTGAAGGCCTGTGTGGCCTGCATACCTGCTGGGCTTCTCTCCTCAAGCATGTCTTTTCATCCAGCACGTTTCCTGTCTCTGTCCCAGGCCTGCATTTGGGCTAGACATGGGGGGGGGGTGCTAATTAGGGAAACCCAGCCCCTGCCTGGGTAGACATGCAAATCACCAGTGCCAACACAGGCACTGTGGAGGTAGGCAGGAGTGTCAGCACCAGGGTGGGGCATTGGCGGGACTCAGGGACTCTGGCTGGTCAGGCCCCTACCCCTTCCTGCACGAGGTTGAGCCACCTACCCCCTTTGCCCACAGCCTGGAGGCACAGGCCTCTCTGACAGCCGCACCCTAAGCTCCAGCTCCATGGACCTCTCCCGACGAAGCTCCCTCGTGGGCTAATACTGAAGGGGCAGCTGGTCGCCAGAGCCTCCGCCTGGCACTGCCCCTACCCCCAGCCCTGAGCATGGGCCTGCTGCTTGCCCTGCCTGTCTCTCCCAAGGACCCATCTTTTCTGTTCAATCTCAGGGTAACCTCCTCCCTTGTCATCTCAGCCTGAGCCCTGGAGGCTGGGCCTGCCCCGCTCCCGCTCCACCCCTTATTTATTCCTTCCAGCAGGACCCCCTCTTCTCTAGATTCAGGGCCATTGAGAGAGGCTGGCTGGGTCTTCCGGGTAGAGACTCTGGCCCGCCATCCCCCAACCCCGGAGCCAAGAACACTAAGCACCTGCTGTCCCATCAGCACCCCTGCCCTCCCCACCACCCCGGCCGTTGCTTTTGTATATAGAGAATAAGTTATTGGCCGCGCCCCTCCCCTCAGTCCACGGTACTGCCCGGCCCTCCCCTCATTCTGCCCTTCTCTAGTGGTACCGCCCAGGCCTTAATCACCCCCCATTCCGCGCGGTGGTATCTCCCAGGCTCCACAACACATCTCAGGGGGGCCTCTCCAAAGGGTTCCCTGGGCCTTGTCGCGCTCCTCCCGAACTCTGAACGATGCGTCTTACCCCATCATCACACCGTGCCCCAGAATAGAGAGCTCTCCCCGTTACCTGTCCCCTGACCGCCGGGCCCTGCCCTGCATCCCGGCTTTATGCACTGGCCCTCCCGTCTGGCCCCGCCCAGGTACAGCCTGACCCCGCCCCGGGCACCGCCCATCGAGCCTTTCGGCCACGCCTTCCCCCACGCCTGCAGCTTCTCGCGAGGGACAGTGATGTCCCCACTGTAGCAGGAGGGACTGTCCCAGTTCGGGGGTGAGGTGGTCGCTATCTATTTTCAAATGTTGCTGTAGAAATAAAGATGGTTTGAATCTGAGCTGGGCTTGTTTTGGGGCTGAGGCCGAGGGTTCCCAGCGTCTCCAGGTTGGGGCGGGGGGTCGGTGTGTTGTGTGTGTGTCACACAGTCTGGTACCTCACAGCTGGAACCCAGATACTCTGCTGCTATCCCGGGATTGTTTGGAGGACCCCAGTTTCAGGATCTAACAAGTTTGACCTCTGAAGTTCTAAAGACTGCGGGCTTTGATTGAACTCTGCCCCTTACTAAGCTGCCACACCTGGAGTTACCGAGCCTCTATTTTTTCATTTATAAAATGTGGATGACATCTTCCTCCAGGGCCTGTGGCTGTGAGTTAGGGCCCTCAACAAATGAAGAACCCTGGATGAATGAACTTTTACTAATACAACTCCGGGAGCTGGGAGGTAGGGATAACTATCTTTGTCGGATAGATGTTAAAAGTGTCAACCCCAGCCCTAAATTGAACTTCCAACTCGGGAACACCGTGAGGCTCCCAAGTGCTCAAGCCCAGGTATGCCTATAAAGTGAACTACAAGCACCAGAAGGCAATGCGCGGGCCAGGAGTTTCGGGCTCCTGGTTTACGCCTGCGCAGCGGGGACGGTGTTGGACAATGTGAGGAGACTACAGATTCCGAGAAGCAACGCGGTGAGGCCCCAGTCGTGAATGTTTGCGGCTGCGCGTCGCGGGCGGGGCCTCTGGGGCGGAGCGGCCACCATCTTGGAACGGGAGGCGGAGCAGAGCCGACAGGGAGCGACCGAGCGGGCCGTCGCTGCCGCCATGAACCCCGAATAGTGAGTGAGCCCCGCCCGCACCGTCCAGCGCAGCCTCGATCCCGAGTACGGGGCTGTACGCTTACCGGGGTTGTCCGGCCCGGGTCTGAACTGTGCGGCGCCCCCACATCCGGGTCCCTCTTCCGCTGACCACCCCCCCCTCACATCCGGGTCCTGCCCCTCCCCCGGGGCCCCCGGGACCCCGGCTCCACACCCTGAGTTCTTGCACCCGGGGTGGGGGTGGGGGCAGAGACTGCGGCCCTGAGGGACACCACTTCGAGCCCGTGGGTCTGGCCCTACCAGGCCTTTTCAGTCAGTTGACCCCACAGTCCTGATTTTTCCAGGCCTCAGTTTCCCCACCTTGTTGAAAGTGGCCGTCTGGGTGTTGACAACAGTCTCAGCGCTATGGATCCGTCACCAGCTGGTTTCTGGTCTCGGTCCAGACTCGGGACCTTTAGGTCGGGCCGTAAATCCTGATCTTCCCATTCTCCCGGATTCTGGTTCCTGGGACTGGCCCAGGGGCTGGTTGGACGCCGGGAGTCGCGAGGCGCCGCCCTGGGTAGCTCTCCCGCTGGTCCTCCCCTGCGGGGCTGCGGCTTTGCCCCTTGTCTGGGTCTAGCTTCCCCGCCGCTCCGGGCGGCCTGTCCCTTCCCACTCTCCTCACCTTTGCGCAGGCCCCCAGCACCGCCGTCACACCCCTTCCTTTGGCTGTCACTCTGCTGACGAAGTTTAGATAAATGTGGCATTTGCTTCCCCCTTTTCAGTGAGATGTTCTTTTCCTCACACACTCTGAGTTTTTGTTTTGTTTTGTTTTTTTTAGTGAATTTTACTGGGTGACATTGGTAAACATAATTATAAACATTTCAGGTGCCGAGTTCTTCAACACATCTCTGTACACCGTATTGTGTGATCACTCCCCATCGCCGGGCCCCAAACCAAGTCTTCATCCATCACCATTTATCCCCCCCAACTCTCTTGGTCGCTCCCACATCTCTGCCCCAGACGTCTCATGAACAGTTTTCCCCAAGTGTCAGTTGCCTTCTTCCTCCTCTGCCACTTCCTTTTTCTCCTCCGGATCCAGGCCTCGGGTTTCCTTGGGGAAGGGTGAGGCTCTGAGCTGGACGATAAGGGGGATTAGAGAAGGGAACTGGCAGGCGCTCATATATAGAGACTTTGGAGTATGAACTTGGTTTCCAGCCCTCCCCCCCCCCCCATTGATTTGAGAGAGAGAGAGAAAGGGAGGGAGAAAGAGAGAAGCATCAGCTCACTGTTCCACTTAGTTATGTACTCCTTGGTTGCTTCTCATGAATGCCCTGGCCTGGGATCAAACTGGCGGCCTTGGCACGTTGGGATGACACTCTATCCACTGAGCCACTGTGTAAAGTTAACAGCTGTGTAATTTAGAGTAAGTCACTTCACTTCTCCGAACTTTGGTTTCTTTTCGTTTCTTCATTTGTTGGGAATAACGACGCCCACTTCATTGGACTGTTGTGAGGCTTTAATGAGAGGATGCATTGGAAGTGCTTAGCACAGAGCCAGGCACACGGAGGAACACAATACTTGTCAACTGCTGTCTGTTATTACTGCCACCTCTTTTTAGAGGCTTCCTACCACACTCTCTACTTAGATATTCACTTAACAAGCACTAGGCTAGTCCCTGGCTTCCATTTCTGGGGCCTTTCCTGTCATGCCAGGTACACCACAGGGCAGTGTAGGGGGGTTCCCACAGTAGTGCGTACTGGACTTGACTGGGCAGATTGGCGTCAGTCAGGAATCACGGTGGGATACCTAGCTCTTTCACCTAACTTTGTGATCCTCAGCAAGTCATGTTCCTCTCTGTGCCTCAATTTTCTTCTCTGTTAGGTAGGAATTTATACTCAGGCTTTTGGGCCAGCTGTTTATGATGGTTGGTCAGCTCTCCCCTTCCCAGGGTTGTGGGAGGATCTTCTGAGCACTGGACTACTTTAACCCGAGGCATGCCTCAGTGTGGGAGCGTGCTCTAGCTGTGACTCCAGGAGGATGGCAGGTGGGCTCCTTACCTTCCTTCATACTTTCCCATCCTTTCTCTCTAGTGACTACCTGTTTAAGCTGCTTTTGATTGGTGACTCGGGCGTGGGCAAGTCATGCTTGCTCCTGCGGTTTGCTGTGAGTAAGAAGCCTCCCATCTGGGTTTCTGGCTAGTGGCCGGAGGGAGAAGGGGCAACCCAGAGCACAGTTGCAAGGCCTGGGGGACCAAGGATGCAGTTTCAGGACCTGCCAGCAGCATAGCTGACTGAACAAGAGCACGTGGCTAGCGAGTTGGGCTCAGTTAGTAGCTTTGCTGGGGCAGGAAACTTGAGGGAGTTGTTCCAGTTGGGCCTCTGGCCCGTTCACTCAGGCCATTTCGCTGGCCCCTGGTCTTCCAGGATGACACATACACAGAGAGCTACATCAGCACCATCGGGGTGGACTTCAAGATCCGAACCATTGAGCTGGATGGCAAAACCATCAAACTTCAGATCGTGAGTGTCACTCTTCCCCAAGACCCTGGTGCAGAGGCATTTGCCATGGAAGGGGCGGGGCTCTGGGTATGGAGCCCAGGGCTGACCACCCTTCTCTCCTGCTGTCTTGCAGTGGGACACAGCTGGTCAGGAGCGGTTCCGGACCATCACTTCCAGCTACTACCGGGGGGCTCATGGCATCATTGTGGTGTACGACGTCACTGACCAGGTACTTGTGGGCTCACCTTTCCCAGCTTTGCCTCAGGTCTTTGGCTCTGGCTTCTTTTTCCTTTTCCTATTCTCTCTTCCTGATGTGACCCGGAAAGACTGGGCTTGGGCTCATTCCATCAGGAGGGACCCAGTGTAGAAACTGACCATCCCACAGCCCTGCTGCAGGGTCTTAGTAGAGCCAGGCCTCAGCCCTTTCCCCCAAACTTGCAACCTTATTTTAGCTCCTCCAGGCCCCTGCATGTTGGGGGAGTACAGTCAGTAGAGTGGTTGCTGTGCCGGGCCCATGCCCTCCAGGGTGAAGGCTCTGGGGAAGCAGTTGGAGGACCTCAAACGAGGGAGCGAGGGAGCCCTGCGCTCTGGGCCCAGGTTGAGCCGAAGAGCGGGAGCCCTGTGTCTGTTGTGGCGGCATTAGTCGCTTGTCTTTGGCAGCATTGATGATGTTAGCCAGGAACGGTCTCCTGGTATATATACCTTATAGTACAGAACCTGTCACAGGCCCTGGCCGGTTGGCTCAGTGGTAGAGCGTCGGCCTGGCGTGCAGGAGTCCTGGGTTCGATTCCCAGCCAGGGCACACAGGAGAAGCGCCCATCTGCTTCTCCACCCCTCCCCCTCTCCTTCCTCTCTGTCTCTCTCTTCCCCTCCTGCAGCCAAGGCTCCACTGGAGCAAAGTTGGCCCGGGCACTGAGGATGGCTCTGTGACCTCTGCCTCAGGTGCTAGAATGGCTCTGATTGCGGCAGAGTGACGCCCCAGATGGGCAGAGCATCGCCCCCTGGTGGGCATGCTGGGTGGATCCCGGTCGGGCGCATGCTTTGGAAAAATACAAAAAAAAAAAAAAAAAAAAAAAGAACCTGTCACAGTCTTTTTTTTTATTTTAAGATTTTATTTATTCACTTTAGAGAAGGGAGGGGGGGGGAGAGTAGGGGAAGGAGCAGGAAGCATCAACTCCCATATGTGCCTTGACTGGGCAAGCCCAGGGTTTCGAACCTGAGACCTCAGTGTTCCAGGTCGACGCTTTATCCACTGCCACCACATGTCAGGCCCTGTCACAGTCTTTTGATGTTCCTAACAACCCAAAGAGGTCTGCATTACATTCCAGTTTCACAGATGAGATGGGTCAGAGAGGTGAGGAGACTTGCTCGACTCATGCAGCTGGTCAGGTGGCAGAGAAAGCCTAGGGCTACTGATTCTACCTACTCTGTCCTTTCTTCTAAATCTTGGAGCTTAATGGGGACTAGGCTCTGGGGACATGGAGGTGCTTACATCAGCTCCAGGCCTAGAGGCGTTCCTGCTCTGAGGGGCAGCTGGCTCGTCAGCTCAGCAGGGACTTCTGTCGCCTCCTGGATGACAAGCTGTGGTGAACTGTGCGCCATTCAGACAAAGGTCACCCAGGACCGCTAACTTCCAGGACCTGTGACCTCATTTCATTCTTGCCCAGAGTGACCTTCCGTGGCTTTAACCCTGTTCTCTCTCCTCTCTCTGAAAGTGCTCGCTGCCTTCAGCTCTCCTGGCTCCCGCTGCATTAGGTTTCCTGGTTAGTGGCTTGTACTGGTTTATCCTGTACTGGCCCTCATGGCCCCACGTTTTGTGCTTCCTGCCCCCGCCCCGGGCCTCCTCCTGGGACTCACTCTCCGTGCGTGGTTTCGGCCACTGTGGTTTGGCTCCTGTCTTATGTTTTACGATTGGTACTTCTAAACAATCTCGTCACTATAGATCTCTGTACCCTCCATTCATCCCGCTGCTACTTTGTGTCTATATTAATTCTAATCTTCACAGTGTTACCCACTGAACTAAGTGGTGGGGTCCCCATCTTCCTGATGAGGAAGCACACCTGGAGAAGTGTTACGTAACTGGCCCATGGGCTCACAGCCTGGCAAGCAAAGCTCGCTTTTGACTCCAGGGTCCCTTGGCTTCCGAGCACACCCTCTCCTGCCCCTGGACAGCCTGTATCGGCAGGACTCCGCGTATCCAGCACAGGTCTCACTGTATCTCCCGGGACTAGCTCTTGCATCCCTGTTAGCCCGACCAGGAAATCGCTCCCTCCCCCATCGTCAGCTTCAGGCCCTCTTTGTCTCCCCCTTCATAACTCTCAGATCTGTCTCTTCATAATAATAGCGCTGATGGTGATAATAACAGCTTCTTCTAATGAAACACTTGTTATGAGACAGGCCTGCATGCATTGTCTCCTGCCCACAACTTCCCCACCCAGACCTAGAGGTATGTTTTATAGAAGTGAGGAAACTGAGGCTCAGGTCAGGCGGCACAGCTAGGTCACCGAGAGTGGCAGAGCCCGGCTTCACCCAGAGTGGTCTGACCGATTCCTGTGCTCTCCTCGCCTCACTCCCTAGCTCAGGGAAGTTGCTAGTCCCTGGACCAGGGGTTGGGAACCTATGGCTCGCAAGCCAGATGTGGCTCTTTTGATGGCTG
This sequence comes from Saccopteryx leptura, assembly GCF_036850995.1. Classification (NCBI taxonomy): domain Eukaryota; kingdom Metazoa; phylum Chordata; class Mammalia; order Chiroptera; family Emballonuridae; genus Saccopteryx; species Saccopteryx leptura. The sequence continues at coordinate 7,172,977 of NC_089503.1, read as the reverse complement.
CATCTGGCTTGCAGACAAATCTAATAAAAAAAAAAACAACAACATTAAAAATATAAAACATTCTCATGTATTACAATCCATTTCCTACTGCTCATGTTCATGGTTGCGGATGGCTGGAGCCAATCACAGCTGTCCTCTGGGACAACACCAAATTTTTATTTGATAATGCGTAACATGTACGGGTCGTTGTATGGTTCTCACGGAATTACATTTTAAAATATGTGGCGTTCATGGCTCTCTCAGCCAAAACGGTTCCCGACCCCTGCCCTGGACTATTCGGCCACCTCCCAGTTGGTTTCTATCTTGCTGCTCTGATCGGGCCTCCACACCCCTGCCAGGACTCTCCCCAGCACACAGATGTGCTCCTGCCATTCTCCCTCTGAAACCCCCTGCTCGCTGGCTCCTGGAACTCTGATACACAGCTGGGCTGAGCCTCTTCCTGCTGGCCCCCTCGCCCTTGCCTGCTCCAGGCCTTTGTCCCAACAACTTCTCCCCACTGTCCACAGACACTGCCCCTCCCATCTGCGACCTGGCCTGTGTCCTCATTGTCATCGTCGCGCCCCACCCCCACCCGCCCGGTGACCTTCCCCTTCACGGGCTTGCACACAGGGCCAGCTCCTCAGGCTAGGGCAGCTGAGCCCACCCAGGCGGGAGTGAGTGGTCCTGGAGCTCCGCAGCGCCTGCTTCTGTCCTTACAGTGCTCACCACCCTGTTGTGCTGTTTATTACGTGTCCTGGTCTTGTCCTTCCTCTCCTGAGTGCTTTAGACCAGGGCCCAGGTATCATTCCCTTCTTTATCCCCAGCTCCAGCATAGGGCCCAGCATGGGACACAGCAGGAGGCGTCATATGTCACCAGCTCCTGAGAAGGGAAGTGGCTCTGGCTGTTGCGCCACCTGGAAAGTTCTGTGCTCTGTCCGTGCCAGGGTGGGGTGGGCGACGGCAGGCTGCTGGGAGAGCGAGCGAGGAGGCTGGCAGTGCCAGAGGTAGGATGAATGTAGGCTCTGTTCCCAGGATACCTGTCTCCCTCATAGGCCAGGGTCTCCTCTGCAGCGACCCTTCATCTGCCACTGGGTTCAAACCTTAAAGGGGGCTCTGAGCCACTGTGAGAACTTGCCGATTCTTGCTAACCCGTCATTCTTCGTTTCTGTCTCCCCTCTGACCTCCCTCCTCATGCCATTTGCTCCCTATGTGTGGTTGAACCATTTGTGTGTGGTTGAACCATTTGTTTGACTTGGAGAGGTGAGTGGCTCCAGGCCATCAAGTCTAGGTCGCTTAGGTGCTGGGGCTGTCGGCAGACGGCTGGGGCTGGGCTTGGCCTGGCTTTGGTGTGTCAGACGGACAAGGGCAGGGAGGAGAGCTGAGGCTGGTAGAGAGCGCTTCCTGTGGGCCCATAGGTCCAGGGCTCCTGCCTCTCAGGAGCCTGGGGCAGCCTTTTCCCCTCAAATCTCCTGTTTCCTAGACGAGGGTAGGTGTGGGAGTTGGGGGGAAAGTAACCTTTGACGCTTGCCCCTCTAGGAATCCTATGCCAATGTGAAGCAGTGGCTGCAGGAGATCGACCGCTATGCCAGCGAGAATGTCAATAAGCTCCTGGTGGGCAACAAGAGCGACCTCACCACCAAGAAGGTGGTGGATAACACCACAGCCAAGGTGAGGGGGCCCAGGCCTTGGGTCCGGTGGATTACCGGGCTGGGCTGGGGTTGACTGCCTCTTACCCCTCACTCCTGTCCTCTTCTCTCCTCTCCCTTTGTCAGGAGTTTGCAGACTCTCTGGGCATCCCTTTCCTGGAGACAAGTGCCAAGAATGCCACCAATGTTGAGCAGGCGTTCATGACCATGGCTGCTGAAATCAAAAAGCGGATGGGGCCTGGGGCCGCCTCGGGGGGCGAAAGGCCCAACCTCAAGATCGACAGCACCCCTGTGAAGCCAGCTGGTGGCGGCTGTTGCTAGGAGGGCCACATGGGGTGGGACAGGAAGGGGGCACCTTCTCCAGATGATGCCCCTGGAGGGAGCAGGAGGTGCCTCCCTCACCTGGGGCATTTGAGTCTGTGGCTTTGGGGTGTCCTGGGCTCCCCATCTCCCTCTGGCCCATCTGCCTGCTGCCCTGAGCCTCAGTTCTGCCAGGGCCCCCAAGGGAGGACACCTAGGACCCATGCTGGGGTGGGGGTGGGGGCCTGCTCTGCTGCTGCCTCTAGGTAACTAAAAGATACCCCACCATACACCTTTCTTAGGGATGAGGGCTCCTCTGTCTGTCTCCTTCCCCCTGCCCCCATGTGTGCTACAGTGGGTTTCTCTCCTTATCCTTCTTTTCTCCCCTGCCCATCCCTTCCCCAAGAGCTGAGGGCTTCCCTAGCCTCTACTGCCCCTGGCTAAAGTCAGTGCCCAGGGCCAGGAATGGGACCAGGGGATTCAGGACCTGGGATCCAGGGCCCTAGGCTGGACCTCAGGACGGGCATGGGGGCCACAGGGCCCCTTCAGCCCACCCTTTTCCTGATCTCTCTTCCCACCCCTCCCACACTCACAGCTCCAGCTGTCCAGCTGCGGTGGGGTCTGAGCACATTTAGGGCAGGTGGGCGGGCAGCTGATCTGGGCCTGTGTCTTGTGCCCAGAGGGAGCCTGCTCCTGCCACCCCCTGCCCTGCCAGAGCCAGGCCCATGTGCTGCCTGCCCACCGTGCCCCTTTGTCCCCAAGGCAGGCGGAGGTGGAAGGCACAGCGTGCCAGAGGCCGGGCACCAGCCTTAACCCTCACTCTGCCAGCACCTCCTCGCCCTGCGGCAGTGTGTCCGGCTGTCTCTCCCCTTCCTGGAGCCTAGGAGGGCAGATCCTCATCCCCTGTTGCTACTTCTCTGAGGAATGTGGGTGCAGCCCAGGGTTGGGGGCATCTCTGCTCACCCCCCTTCCACCCTGGACCCTCGCTCGTGGCCCTCCGGCACAGCTTCTTCCTGCAAAAAACACACAAAACCTTTGGTCTCTACCTGAGAAGCCATGTCCCTTGTGTTGTCTCTCGCCTGTCCCACCTGTGCCCTGCCTTCCAGCTTGTATTTAAGTCCCTCGGTGCCCCTTGGGGTGTCTCCCCCACTCCCAGGCTCCCCTCTGGTGTCATGTCAGGCATTTTGCAAGGAAAAGCCACTTGGGGAAAAGACAGAAAGGACAAAAAAATAAATTTCCACTGGCCCTTGGGCAAGCTGAGGGTTTTTGCAAGGAGTTTGAGGTGGCCGAGTGTGGTCTGTGGTGGGCGCCGTGGGGTGCAGGGGTAGAACTGGGGCGCTGCGCTTGGCAGGCTGCACAGGGGTCTCGGCTTGGGCTGTGTCCAAGAGTTGCTGCTGGAAGTCCTTGACCCACTTCCTGAAGCCAGGAGAACTGCGTGCTGTGCTTCCCTGGTGTGTCCCCACTGGGCCCAGCGTCCTTCCAGCAGAGAGAGGCAGGCAGGCGGCCATCAGCCAGTACCTGGTGAACGCCAACGCCCACACAGGCACACAACCAAAGATGTGAGGTTGGGCAGCGGGCAGCAACCCAAACATTGTGCCCCGTTAGGCCTGGTCCACAGACCTTCCTGCTCTCTGATTCAACCCCCTCAGCATTATGAGGATGAAACCAGGTGTTTCTGCCCCTCGGACAGTGACAAGTGCTTTGCACTTCAGACCTCTTAATACAACCTCTCGACTGACTGGGTGAGGTCGGTGAGAACAGAATGCTGTGTGCCGGTCTTGGTGGACCTAGTGTGATTGTGGCTGTGTGACGCGGTGGGCGGGTGAAGGGGTGGACATGCTTGGGATGGGCGTCCCTGCCTACATGTCCCTGAGGTTGGGGCGGGGAAGTGGGGTGGCGTCCGGGCTGGGTCCTGCTGGCGGCCGGGCTCTCAGAGGCCCGGCCCCGCCCCGCCCGAGGCCGCTGGCACGGCGGCCCCGCCCCCGGCTCCGCCCCGCCGGCTTCGCGGGCTGGAGAGGGAGCCGCGGGCGAGGGATCGCAGGATGAGCGATCGGGGCCTGGGCAGTCAGCAGCGGAAGCGCCGCCCAAGCCCACCGGCCTGCGCCCCGCGGCCCCGCGGCCCCGGTCCCGGCCACGCTACCAGCGTCTCCCGAGCCCTGCGGGCCATGCCCGGCCGGCCCTAAGCACGGGCCGGGGGGCGTCCCGTTGCGCCCGAGCCCAGCGCTGGCGCCCCCCGGGCCGCCGCCCGGCGTGGGGGCCATGGCGTTCACCTTCGCCGCGTTCTGCTACATGCTCACCCTGGTGCTGTGCGCCTCCCTCATCTTCTTTGTCATCTGGCACGTAAGGCCGGGCTGGGGCTGGGTGGGGGCCGGGGGCGCACCGAACAGGAGGCGACCAGGAGGTTGGATGGTCTCAGGGCCCAGGGAAACTTGGAGACTCCTCTTCACTCTCCCCCATCGGCCGCCTTTTGATGGCCCCCACTAGCTCCCCCATCGGCTTCTTTCCCAGGGGGCCCCCTTCCTCCGCCGCCCCCGCCTCTCTGTGGGTATGTCAGTCAGTTCCTGACCCCTTTCCCCTGCCCCAAGCAGCTCTGGGTGTGGGGCAGAATTCTAGGGTTCTTGCTTCATTGCCTGCTTCTACCCCACCACCACCATCCAGTTGCCCCCGTTTCCGTCCGGCAGTTTGTCTGTCTGCTCGATGCCCCCCCCCAACTCCCCCTACTGTGGGTTTTTCCAGCCCGAGTGATGGAGCCGGTTGCTATGGCAACTGCATCTGTTTACAGGACCCACATATCTCAGAGCCCATTAACCCTTTCCTTCTCATCCCCCTCCCTGACCCAGCAACGATGGGCTCAAAACAGCTCGGGAGACCTGGCGCCCACCATCAGCTCACCTTGGATTTCCCTCCTCCTCCCAGGGCTTTCCCCCACCAGGCTTCCTCCCCACTTTCCAGCTTCCCTCCTTTTCCCTTTGTCTGGTGCTCCCTTCGTTTGCCTCTCACCTGGCCCCTGGGGATTTCCATTTGAATTCCTTTGCCCTGATCCTTGCCCTTAGAGAGGGTCCCTCTCCCATTCTCTCCCCGGGGTCCTCTCAGTGGGGCCCCTGCCTGCTCCTTTCCTGATGGACAGAACTGTCCATCAGCCTCCAGCTCGTTGTTATGGGCCTTCGGTCCCCCTTCTCTCTCCTGGGCCCCAACTGTCTTCCACCCAGCCAGCCATCTCAGCCCTGGCCCACTCAGCTTGCAGTTTCAACACACACACATCCCTGATCTCTTCCCCTGTGGGGCAGTCTCCTTATCCCCCTCCAATCCCTCTTGTCCCCCCCTTCCTTCTCATTCCCCATTGCCTCACCTGGTTCTCTCCTGGTCTCCCCACTTCTCCTTTCTTTTCCCGGGAGCTGCTGCCTGCCTGCTCAGTGGTCCTCAGCTCTTCCCTGGTCTCTCCCTTCACCAGCCCCTGTAGTACCCACGGCCCGTCTCTTTTCCATCAGGACTCCATGGACTCAAGTCTGTCTCTCCTGTGTGAGAAGTGAGCCCCCACAGGCACCTTCACCCCTCCATCTCCACCCCTCTCTCTCCCTGGTTTTCTCTTTCTCTCTTTGGGTTTCTCAGTTGCTTTTTCTTTTCTTTCTCTCTTTCTCTGTTCTCTTTCCTTCCTCCCATTCCTGTTGTGTCCATCTTGATCTCTCTGAATCTCCTATCTCATCAGGACCTTGGGCAATTATCTGGGGTAGGGGCAGGAGGGCTGCGATCCTGGTGACTGGGAGGAATTGAGGCTGGGATCACAGAGCTAACCAGCTCCTGGAAGAAGGTCTCCTGGAATTCAAGAAGTCCTTTTCCGGGCCCCTCCCCACTGGAGGCCTCCCAAAGCCCCTGTCATTAGGGGGTCCTCAGAGAGGTCCTCCATTTGACTAACTTGTATCTATGCTTCCTGAGAATCAGCTCTGGACATCACTGGGGGAAGTGAAGAATCAATAAGACACAGGCTTTGCCCTTGTGGGGTTCCCAAGCTGAGAGAAGGGGCCCAGGCTTAGCAAATATTTATTGAGCACCTACTATACATGTCAGGCACTGTGTTGGCTCAGCTATCTATCTGGGTGATCTTAGCAAGTCCCCCATCCTGAGTTTGTTTCCTCATTGGTAAAATGGACTTGTGGTATGTACATCGCACCACAGGGACTGCTTAGAGGGTAGGGTGGGGACAGGAGGTATGGTCCTCACTCCAAATTGGTAAGAATTAGAACCTTCCAGGACAGGACCCCAGATCCCACCCCACACCCTGAGCCCGGTCCAACTGGTTGCTAAGCAACCCTGATGGTGAGTGACAGTGTGTCAGCTGTCGTTGTGGAGGATTGTTTGTTCCAGGGGGCTGAGTCAGCCGCAGGCAGCCTGGGGGGTGGGAGGCAAGACACCCTCCTCCTGCTGGTGGTGCGAGCTCTGGGGCAGACAGACAGTCCCCTTCTGCTCTGGGCTGGACCCTGTGGCTGCCTAGAGTCAACAGGGACTTGGGGGTGCTGCTCCAGATGGGCCCAGCTCCCTCCAGCAAGCCCGTGTTCTCTCCCTCCCAGCCATCTGCGGTCCAGGCTGCTGGGCGTGGTGGGCCTGCTGCCTCATCCTAGGGCTGCGGCTGGGGGAGGAGTCCCAGAAGGCTCCCCTGCCAACCCTTCTCCCATGCCAGCTCCCCCAGGGCTGTCCCTTCATCTCCTCACACACCTGTTTCCCCCAAGTTCCACACTCCAGTGAGGACACCCCCACTGGGTATCCCAACACCCAAGGCACATTAGGCTCCTCTGCCTCCATTCCCCTCTGGAATCTGGCTTCTAAATAGCTCTGGAATGGATCACACCTCTATGTCCACACTGCTACGCCTTTCACTCAGATCACCATCAATGCCAGACACTCCACAGTCCCCCATTGATCTGTCTTGACTGTGATGAAGTGGTTAAGGATTTTAACTCTAGAGTCTGAATTAGAATCCTACCTTGCCAGTGACTAGCTGTGTGGCCTTGGACGAGTCACTTAACCTCTCTGTCTCAGTTTTCTCATTTGCAAAACGGAAATGATAAAACTAGTACCTACACCACCAGGTTGTTGCAAGCATTAAATGCCTTCATAAACATAAAGCCTGCTGAGCAAGCATCATGCATGTCTTGGCTGGAACTGTTAGCCAGTTTGTGCTTCTTACTCCATCGATCTTAAAACATCAACCTGACCACCCCGCTCTGCTGCTTTATACCCCTCAATGGCTCCCCATTACTTTTTATTATTATTATTGATTTTAGAGAGAAAGGAAGGAGAAAGAAACACTAATTTGTTGTTCCACTTATTTATGCATTCATTGGTTGAGTCTTGTGTCTGCCCTGCCTAGGGATTGAACCCACAACCTTGGCATATCAGCATGATGCTCTAACCAACTAAGGTACCTGGCCTAAGCCGCCCCCTATTACTTTTATGTTAAAGTACAAACATCTGGTCCAGCATCGGAGAACACCCATGTCTGGCTCTGCTGACCTTTCCAGCCCATCTTTCCCCATTCTCCTCTTTCTACCCACTCACCTCACGCTTTCACTCTAGCCCTATGGAGTCGGTAGCTTCCTGAATATTATTTCAGCCCTCTGCCCTTGAATCTGCCATTGCTGTTGCTCAGACTGCTCCCCCCCCCATTTACCAGACAAACACCTATTCAGTGTCCAGCCAGACCCCTACATCACCCCCACGTTGGGTCAGGCATCCACTTCAGGTTCTCTCTGTGCCCTGCATCGCTGATCACCCTGCAGCGTGGTCACAGTTCTCCCAAGCCTGGGGTTCCGCCTGGGCAGGGGCTGTTCCCAGGCCTCTGCAGTCCCAGTGCTCAGCACAGGGCTTGGCAAAAAAGACACCATCTCCTAAGGTGTTTCTGATGGAGGCATTGTGGACATGGCCTGAATTGGGCATCACTAGGGTTCCATTCCAGACTGTTGTGTAACCTTGGGCAGGGCTTCGCCCATCCCCAGGCCTCAGTTTCTCTGCATTTGCAACAAGCTCCGTCTATCTGGTCTGGTTCCCACCCATGTATGAATTACTATCTCACAGAAGGACGGATGGGGGGCCATAAGCTGCTGCCCCAACCCTGACAAGCACACGCCCCTCCCCCAGATCATAGCCTTTGACGAGCTGCGGACCGACTTCAAGAACCCCATCGACCAGGGGAACCCAGCGCGGGCAGTAAGTGATACATGTGCTGTGCCGAGGTGTGTCCGTCCGTCTGTCTTTCCATTTGTTGCGGGCTCGGGGGGGAGGGGCGGGGGAAGGAGATGGGTATGTGGTGGGAGAGGAGGACTGGCAGCCTTGCCCCTTCCGCTGTCTGTCCCCACCCCCAGAAGACACCTGGCGCGTCCTCAGGACTCCGGTTTTTCCTGGCGGGGCAGCCGTTGCCAGGTTCTGGGCTGTTGCCATGGAGACGCGGGTGAAGTTCCCTCCTTGGTGACGGTTGCCGTGGTGACGGTGCGGCTGCTTCCCTGCCGCGCCAGCCGCGCCGCAGAGACTGCTCTGATGCCCCCTGGCGGCCACGTGCCGGGCGGTGCAGGAGAACCGGAGGGTGGCGGGGCATCCCCAGTGCCTGCTCTTCCACCTCCTCCGTCCCCATCGCGCCTTTTTCCTCCCCCTACAGCGCGAGCGTTTAAAAAACATCGAACGCATCTGCTGCCTCCTGAGGAAGGTCAGTGTCAGGGTTGGGGGTAGGAGCCTCCTAGCCCAACTCGGCCCCACTTGGTTTTGGATGGGCCTCAGCCCATCTTCCTCTGGAGCCTGTTTGATCTGCTCTGCTACCTGGGAGGATATGGGGGGCAAGAGACCCTTTTAGTTCCCAGAGGTCATGGTGGGTGGGCAGTTTCCTAATCACAGCTCCCCTCTGTGGCCTTGAAGCCTGGGTCTGTCCTGGCACCAGGCCGCTGACCTCTCACCCTCACTCCCCAGCTGGTGGTCCCAGAATATTCCATCCACGGCCTCTTCTGTCTGATGTTTCTGTGTGCAGCAGAGTGGGTGACCTTGGGCCTCAACATCCCCCTCCTCTTCTACCACCTCTGGAGGTGAGAGAAGCAACTGCGGGGGGGGGGGGGATGGGGGAGCAGGGACGGGGGGGGGGGGGCCTTGCCCGTGGGCACTCAGCGCCCCACCCGCCCACCCCAGGTACTTCCACCGCCCCGCGGATGGCTCTGAGGTCATGTATGATGCGGTCTCCATCATGAATGCTGACATCCTCAACTACTGCCAGAAGGAGTCCTGGTGCAAACTCGCCTTCTACCTGCTCTCCTTCTTCTATTACCTGTACAGGTGAGGCCCTGCCCAGAGCAGTCCAAGGTCAGGGAAGGGATGCTCCAGGCACCATGCCTTCAATCCCAGGAATGCTTGGGCCCCAAGTTCCTGCCCTAGCCCTTGAGGACTGAGACAGCCCAGGGAGTGGCAGGGTGGGCAGCCAGTAGCTGGGCCTGCTCAGGTCGGCTCACTGCCTTGTCTGCCCACAGTATGGTTTATACGCTGGTGAGTTTCTAAGGGGGAAGCCGGCCAGGGAGCGAGCCCAGAACGGACCGGATGCCTGTGCACCCCCAGCCCTGCTCCTCGGCCACAGAGGCCTCGTCCTGGGGAGGGAGGGAGCACTGGTGCCCCCAGCCTCCTCTCCACCCCCAAACTGCTGCTGCGGGGACCTCCCGCCTTCAGAGCCCCCTCCCCTGGGACTGGGGCTGGGCAGAGCTCTAAATAGGAGCAGGAGCTCCTCTGTCAGCCTGTGGGCATGGCAGTCAGTCCTGGAAGGGGCGGAACCTCCGGCCTTGTCCGCTTCAGGGGACACCTGGGCCCTGCCAAGAGGCAGGGCTTGACCCTGGGAGTTCTGGGCCACCCCCCTTGACCCTCACCCTGAGGCTCCCCCTGCAGGTGGGGGAGTACCCACACCCAGAATGAGCAGGCTCAGCAGGGGGGCAGCCCCACCCTAGTCTGCCCTCTCCTCTCCCCCAGGCTCTCTCTTCAGACTCTTTTCTGTCCCCATTGTCCCCACCCCAGCCCACCCTGTCTCTTGGACCTATTTTCTATGTTGCCTGGAGGAGTCCAGCTCCCTTTCCCTAGCCATTTGTGACAAAATATTAATAAACTACCGCAAACACATGGGCCCAGTTCTGCTGCTCCAAGGCGTGCAGAGGAGATGGGGCAAAGGGACCGTGTAAGGGACAGCCCTGAGCCAAGCCCCCAGCACAGCCAGGCCTCCCTCACCAGCACACAGAGCCCGGGGACCCACTCCAGGGGACCCGAGGCCCTGGAGGTCTCCCTTCCACACTTTCCCAGACTCAGATAAACAGCTGTGTTTAATGAGAACTTTCCACCTGCCTTTCAAAGCAGCATCAAAGTCACCAGCCCAGGAAGCCATTCCTGGGTCCTCCTTTTAGACAGCCCCAGCCTATTGCCCTGGGCACTGTGGAGGCCCAAAGGTGCCAGCAGCTCCCCCTCAAGGCCCCAGAGAAAAGTGTCAAACAAAATCAAGGAAATCAAATCTTCAATGCATGGAAAACCCAGTGCCTGTGGGGGCCAGGGGTCACCGGACCAGGTGGAAAGTCAGCCAGTATATGATGAGAGGCTGGAAGGCCGCAGCCCCCAGAGTCAGGTAGAGCTGGAGGCGCCGCCGAGGGGCGGGGCTGCCCATGCCATCCGGGCCCAGGGCTGCCGTTCGCAAAGAGCGCACCTGCAAGAAAGGAGAGCTGAGGCTGGGCTGGGAGTGGGGGAGGCTCGTCCCCAGTCCAACCAGGGAGCAGGGGCAGGGCGGCCCAGACTCACGGTGAAGTACATGAGCGCAGACGAGGTCCAGGCCAGCGCCACATAGTAGCCATCGCTGCCGAAAAGCAACCCGGTGAGCACGCTGAGGATCATCCTGCGGAGGCAGGGAGGAGGAGTCTGGAGACCCAGCAAGGGTCCAGGCCTGAGAATGGCCCCACTAGCCAGGGCCCAGAACCCCGCAGAGATGCCCCCCCAGACCTCTTATGCACAATCTACCCCCATGGGCATTTAGATTCAAAATGAACCTGGAAGGGCCAGGGCCTGGATCTGAGACCACTACATTAGCCCAGCTCAAAGCCCTCTTGGGGTGTGCTCCGGGATGACTGGACATTCCAAACCTCCTAAACACAACACAGTTCCTGAAGAGACTCCTGGAAACAGCTGTCTCCTCTGTGACAGAGGAGACAGAGGCCGAGAGAAGGGCCGAGGTGTGTCTACGGTCACCATTCCAGGCCATGGCTATGTAGGCCAGGAACCCAGGGCCACAGACCCCTCCCCCAGGTCAGCCTCCCACCTGGCTCCCACGTGCTCACCCAACATATTTGTAGCCGCTGTAGGCCAGCAGGTGGAAGGTGCTCAGGTCACTGCGCACGGTGGCCAGGTAGACGCCCAGGAGCAGGGCTAGCACCTCCAGTACGACCCACACCAGTGCTGTGCTTGCACACAGGCCCAGCACCTCTGGGGAGAACCTGCGGCCATGCGGGGGTGGGGCGGGGGAGTGAGAACCAGCTACCCAGTGGCAGGGGTGAAACTGGAGGCTGGGGGTGACTGGGCTTGGGACCTGATGCAGATCCCCTAGGATGCCGAGAAGAGCAGGAAAGGGGAGGGGGTGAGCACTGACCTTTTCTGAATGCCCAGTGCCATCCCAGCCAGCAACACATAGGTAATGAAGGCCATCGCTGCCAAGAGCCAGAGAGTTGCCATCAGCCTGGTTTCCAACGAGGCATTCGAGGCCCCTGACACCTATCTCCCCTCCTCATACTGCTGTCCCTGCATCTCCCAACCTGGCCAACTTTCACAGTCAGCCCCTCAGTGTCCCACCTGGGATGCCTGTCCCAGCCCAGCTCACTCCCCCTGTGTAAATGCCACCTGACCTTTCTCAGGACCACCAAGCCACCTGCCTCACTGTCCCTGTGCTAGGAAACTCTCCAAAGTTTCCTGCGTCTCAGAACCTACATCATCGGTCAGGGCTATCGCTCATCCTAAACCTACAGGCAGGGGCCAACTGACCTCAGGAAAGACCACAGAACCCAAGTGCAGGCTGAGTGAACTACCCAGGCTGTCCCTGGAGTCCGGGCCATGGGGATGACCTCACTGCAGCCAGAAATTCTAAGTCTCGGCCCTAGTGCTACTTACAGCTTTGGCCACCCTGCCAATGCAGGTGTCCCCAAACTATGGCCTGGCCCGTGGGCCGCATGCGGCCCCCTGAGGCCATTTATCTGCCCCCCGCCGCACTTCCAGAAGGGGCACCTCTTTCATTGGTGGTCAGTGAGAGGAACACGGTATGTGGCGGCCGTCCAAAGGTCTGAGAGACAGTGAACTGGCCCCCTGTGTAAAAAGTTTGGGGACCCTTGGCTGAGAGTTTCACATTTAACTGTTTTTGCAAAAGCTCAGAGTCCGTGGGAGCTGGGCTTTCACGCCTTTAACTTATCAGTTCTGTCCTCTGCCCCCTTGAAGCACCAGAACTGATATGTCTACCAGAGAGCAGTGTCTAGAGTCAGGAGACCAACTCTACCACCTATAAGCCATGTGGCTTCAAAGATACTCAAGTCTCTGAGCCTTGGCTTCACCATGTAAAATGAGAATTGAGTCACACCTTACCTGGTGCTCCTTAGAGGGAAATGGAATCAAGGACGGATAAAGAACCCATGTCCCTCCTGAGGCAACAGGGCTGGCTAGCTGTCCTCCTGGCCGTCCTCTGAGGGCTGGCTGGGCACACACTCACCCCTCCTGTTTGTCTACCACAGGCCTTGCCTTGTGCAGCCATGGAACAGAGAGAAGTCAGGTGTAGGCTTCCAGCCAGAACAGCATGTGGACAGCCCGATCTGTGCCACGTAGATGGATGGGCAGTCTGAGACTTGGAAGGGATGGGATGCTTGAGCAAGCCTTGGGGGACAATAATGATGATACCAGCTACTATTTACTGTATGCTTCCCATAAGCCAGGTGCCGGGCTGAGTACCCGGCACCTCACTGAGGCTCCACAACAATCGTCTGTAGTAGGGACCGTTCCTGTTTTACAGAAGAGTGAAAGTAGCCAGCCTGGGGTCCCACAGCTAGAAGGTACAGGGCCAGGTCTGAATCCAAGGCTCCAGGCTGGGGAGGGGCCTAGTCCAAGTCAGTAGGCAGGAAGGTAGAAAAAGGGTGTATCCTGAGGTCAATGAAGGCACACCCAGTAAGCTCCTAACTGGTCACCCTGCTGTCTACCTGGTATCTAGCAACTGCCACACACAAAAGCACCGAGAGCAGATGCTGAATCAAAAGATGAACCTCTCCTTGTTGGTGCCTCAGGACACAAGTCCCCCTACTTCCCCCAGCCCAGGTCAAAGACTCACTGGGAATATAGAGGTCAGGGGCATTCAGGTCTTGTCGCGGGGGCAGAGGGACATCACGACTGTACTGCACCTCCCAGTTCTGGTAATGGCAGCAGCGGCCAGGTCAGGAGGAAATGACAAGAAGAGAGGAAAAAAGGGGGTTATGGTCTGGAGGCCAGACTCTGGAGCAGGATAAGGGAGGCAAGGGGGCCTGGTAGCTCACCTGGTGTGTGTAGGGGAAGACTAGTAAGCCTAGTTTCTTGGCCACATAGGCTGTGTCCACAGCAAAAAAATACTTGAGTTTGTTCACTGACACAAAACGGTGCAGCTGGAAGGGGAGAGAGGAGGCTGTGGGCAAGCTGCACCCTGAACTTCAGAGTGCTCTCCCGTACGCTCCTTCCTTGAGGACTGCTCTGAGGATCAGGTGGGATCCCATGAGGCCCCAGCCCTGGCCAGAAATTCTTCCACCCTTGCCCTGGGGGAGGGCCACACCTCCTTGTGCACCATGTCCTTCCCATGGGATGCGATGGAGCTGCCATAGGCCATAGCCACGTTGGCTACTGGGTCCCCAAGCAAGTGGTTGACATTGAAGGCCACGTCGGCTCCTGGGGCTGGGTATCCCCCCGGCTGGCTGGGGTAACCACCGCTTGTGTCATCGAAGAGGGGAGGAGGATCTGGAGCTGTCCGGACCCTGTGCTTGGAGCCTATGGGTTTGTAGGTACCAGAGTAGGTGACAGAAATACTAAGCATAAGCCCAAATCACTGTCCCTTCTCCCGGGGTCTTTTAAGAGAGGTGCTAAACATAGGCAAAGAAAGAATTGAGGCAGTGCCTGGAAATGGTTGCCCACCTCGAGAGTTCCTGGGGGCCTTCTCAAGGGAAGTAGCCTCTGAACCGAGACTTGGAGAGTAAATAAAAGTTTGCTAGGTAGAGAAGATAATTGCAAAGGCATCGCCAAATGAACAAAGGTGGGTAAAGTGACGGCTGGGTATCCGAAGACCCTGGACAGTGGTCAGGGACCCTACCAGGGTCATGACAGGGAAAGGAAATTCTGGAGGCGGGTCCCGTTCGTGCCCGTATCGGGCATGGGGATCCCAGCCGTCTGTCACTACCCGATCTCAGGATTGGGCCGAGAGGGCGAAGTCCGGGACGTGTTGTCAAGTCGCGCTGGGCAGGAACCCTAATGACACCCGCCGCCCTCGGCAGCGGTCACGGCCGCCCCTTTCCTTCAAGGTGAGCGGGCCGTGCCGACGACCCTCCTCAGGCGGGTCGGGCCGCGCCCCGCCCGCCCTACGCACCGTGAGCTCCGTAGCCCGATTGATAAGCCATGGTCGCGACGCTTGCTCTCCCGAAGGGCCCGCTGCGCCGCCTCGCGGGTACGAATACTAATGAGGGAGCTACTCCGCTCCCCGGACACCGACCGAAGTTATCGAGTAGCCCGACACGTCCCCGAACTGAGCCACCGCAGCCGCCATGTCTGTATCGTCATCTTGCGCCACCTGCCATTGGCTCCTCGGCGGCGTCGGCTTGTCCCTCCTCTCTCCCAATTGGCTACTGGCACTTCAGTAGCCAGCTTCCGGGAGGAGGGATAGGCGATAGAATTCGAAGCGCTCTCGGATTGGGTAGTGGAATGGCAGGTTCGAGAGGAGCAGCCAATAGGTAGGTTAAGGTAGAGGGATGGTGGGAACTACTTCCGCGCCTGCGCAATGGGGCACTTGATGCTAGTCTTGCCACGACTACACCAGGCGGACACCAGGCGTAGGTAGGCTGCGGCTGGGGTCCGGAAACGAAGCTTCACTTGCGGCACTCCAGGAGGGAAGGGGGCGGTAGGGCTCTGACCAAGCCCCGCCCCTCTGGTCTTTTGCCCCTCCCTCTCAGTGCTCGTTTTCCTCCCTCGTCCCCCATACTCCCCCAAGTCCTGGCATAGTGCCCGGGCTGCCTGGGAGGTGTTGGTAGGAGCCCGGGCCGGGCAGTGACAGCTGAGCCTAGCGAGCCCCGGAATGCTGGCTCCTCCGTCTCCCACCCGTCCTTTGCGCGCGGGTGCTGTCCGTCACCCGGTGCTGAAATGCTCTACCGTCATTGCCGCCATCCTGCAGACAACGGGGGCCTGCTACTGGAAGGTCCTGGGCTCTCGATCCACACAAACATCATCACACATATTGAAAAACTGAGGTCCAGAATATCTGAAGTCGCAGAGATTGGACGGTATAGGTGGGACAGGATCCTGACCAGGTCTGTCCCATGGTCCAGCTGATTTCGGGGTAGAAATGTGCTGGTCTGCCTCCTGAAGCTGCAGTTGAAACACCTGAGTCATTGCTGGCCCTGAGGTCATCTCGAAGTGAGAGCCCACCAAGCTTCATTCGTGATCCCGAAGGGCTCCCTTCTCTCCACCCACCTTCTGACCATTCTCACCCTCCCCACAGACAGTCCCCAGTGGCCAATCTTCCCACAGACCTTCAGCCATCACTTTCTAGAGAGCAAGATCAGGTTCTCTGTGACCTGCCTCTAGTTAGCTAGCCCGTGTCTAGTTACACCAGGTGACCTTCCTGCTTTCCAGATTCAATCCACGTGGTCCAATCTCAGTGCCTATGACCAGATAGTCCCCTCCATCTGGGATGCGCTTCCCTCTCATATTCATTTGTCCAAAACCTTGCTATCCTTTAAGAGTCAGTTCAACTGGCCCTGGCCGGTTGGCTCAGCGGTAGAGCGTCGGCCTAGCGTGAGGAGGACCCGGGTTCGATTTCCGGCCAGGGCACACCACCCCTCCCCTTCTCCTTCCTCTCTGTCTCTCTCTTCCCCTCCCACAGCCAAGGCTCCATTGGAGCAAAGATGGCCCGGGTGCTGGGGATGGCTCTGTGGCCTCTGCCTCAGGCGCTAGAGTGGCTCTGGTCGCAACATGGCGACGCCCAGGATGGGCAGAGCATCGCCCCCTGGTGGGCAGAGCGTCGCCCCATGGTGGGCGTGCCAGGTGGATCCCGGTTGGGCGCATGCGGGAGTCTGTCTGACTGTCTCTCCCTGTTTCCAGCTTCAGAAAGAAAAAAAAAGAAAAAAAAAGAGTCAGTTCAACTTGTGCCTCTTAGAGACATAAAGGGAACAGAGGCCTAATCTGGCTTGGGGTGGAGGCTGAAGGTCATATTCTAATGCGTGCACAAGTTTGCCCTGGATGTAACTTCCATGAGGGCATTGCTGGTGTCATTCTCCACTCGCACTCTTGTCTTCACTGTGCCAAGCACAGTACTTGCATGTAGAAGACACCCAATAAACATCTGTGCCAATAAATAAATAATGAATGGATAAACTCTGGGTTAGTTCTTTTCTCTCTACCATTTCAGTTACTTCATGTTTAAATGGGTAGAGGTGTTGAACTGAATAACCTTTGAGTTGCCCTTTGGGGAGAAAAATCACAAAGAAAAGACCCACCAACATTGCAACTCTCTATGTCCCACCCACTGATTGTCTAGCTTGGGGGCTAGGCCCAGATCCAGGAGGAGGTGTGAAGGTCTGAGGCCCTTGAGGGCCTAGGAACAGCACTGGGGCCATTGGTACCTGGGAGGGGTCCTCCCATGCAGGACAGTCCCCACCCCCCTGTACCATATGATGAATGTTTGTGCATTGATTGAATCTAGCACCTTTCCATCCCCATTGCTCAGATGGGAAAACTGAGGTTGTAGATGGGGAGTGCCCACTCAAGGTCACTCAACCCATAGCCTGGGTCTCCTGGCCCTCAGCCTGCCTGCTCTAAGTGGAACCCAGAGCCTCTATCCAGCTAGAGGCTCATTACATCTTTCTCATTGTAACTGCCTCCTCTCCTACCAGCGAGACTCCCCGGGCGGAGTCTGGGTGGACTTAGGCCTGGGCTTGCTTTTCAGAAGTACCCACCTACCTTCAAGATTTGTTTTCCTCTTGGCGGGAGTAGGGGGGGGGGTGAGGAAAAGGTGAGGGGAACTCTGATCCCAGATAGCAAAGACTCGCCCAAGGTCGCAAGCGCAGCGGGGGCGGAGTGGGGAGAAACCCAGGCTTGGGCCCGCCTAGGCTGGGCTTCTTGGGGCGGGGGAGCGCCCGCGGTACCAGGCGCTGCTGGCGGCGCCACCGGTGCCGCGGGGGCGGGGTCAGCGGAGGGCGGGGCGCCGGGCACCGAGGCCGCCAACGCCGCGGACGCGCTCGGGCGAGCTCGGCGCACTCCCTCCGTGGCCGCCGAGCCGAGCGGACGCCCTCCGGGGCCGCGCTGCAGCCCTCCGCGATCCACCCTATCATGCCCGGGGCCCGGGCCGGGGCCGCCCAAGCAGCCAGGACACCATGCCCGAGGGCGGCGGTGGCGACGGCGGGGAGGTGCCCGCGCTCATCCCGGACGGCGAGCCGCTGCGGGAGGAGGTACTGGCTCCGAGGGATGGGGGGCCGGAGTCCCGGCCGGAGCGGGGAAAGGGGAACAAGGGAAAGAGCGAGTCCCGGGACGTGGGCTGAGGTGTGACGTCACTGGGGGAGCCTCCGTACTGCGAGGGGTCCTGGGGACTGGGGGCCCCAGTGGGTGCGGGGGGGCAGTTGAGGAGGAACGTGGGGGCGACTCCCGGCCCCCCGCGCCGCCTCTTCCAGCCTCGCCCTCGGTGACGTCAGCGCCTGGCCTCGCGCGTCCCCATTCCGCGCGCTACCCCTCACCCCTAGGGCCCGGGGGTCAGGCCCCCGGCCCGTCCTGGGCGCTCGCTCACGAGGTACCCGGCGCGGGCGGAGCCTGCAATGCAGCAGCTGTAGCCGGGACTTGGAGGGGGTAGTGGAAGGAGGAGGGGAACGAGGAAGGGAAGAGGCTCTGGTTCCCCTGTTCGCTCTCCCAGCTGTGAGGCCGTAGGGCCCATCCTGCTGGCTGGGATCCCCCAAGATGGCCCCTCCTCAGCCCTAGTTAAGAAGAGAGTCTACAGGGATGTGGGGCCAAGTGTGGGGTGTTGGGGGTGATTAGTGGTGCGTGGGTCTATGTGTGTGTTTGGGTGAATGTAGTGCTTGTGGGTGTGTGAATAGCTATGATCCCCAAACCCTGGGTAGGACGTATGGACCCTAAAATCAGGTGAGGGTCTGATGGATCCCTCGGCTTGGGTAAAGTGGTCATGTGTGAGTGCATGTGAGTGTGTCTTGTCGTGGGCTGGTCCCTCCTGTAGAGTCTGTGGGGTGTGGGTGTCAGATTGCAGGAAGGGTGGGGTGGAGAATGTGCACTATGGTCAGGTGAGGGTCTGGTGTATCCCTGGGCTTCAGTACACGTGTAACGTGTATAGGCATGTGTTCTGTGGCGGGCAGGTGGGCACGTACACCTGAGTACCATGTTATGGTGTGCAGATAGGAAGCTGTGCCCTGGGCACAGTTGAGGGTCTGGTGTGTCTTAGATGACCAGGCAGCACACACATCTGTGTGGGAGGGTCTGTGATGAACGTGTGGGGTGCTGTGTGTGTGGGTGAGTGGGTGTGTGCGTCTGGCTGGCCCTGTGGGTCAGGGTGGTGGGTGATGTGGGGGGCAGGCGGGCCCCTGGCTGTGATGGGGGTGGTTCTTTTCCTCTTGAGTGTCTCAAGGCCTGGTGGGGCAGGGGTGGGACAGGGACCCAGTAATCCAACCTTTGCTGTTTCCCCCAGACCACCTCTTCCTTCTCCCTTTTTCCCCTTCCTCTCCCCACTGTTTCCTCCTTTCTCTCTCCATAGGCACCTTGGGGATGAGGTAGAGGACAGGCTGGCAGCCCTGCCAGGGAAGGGTGGGTCCAACCCTCTGGGCCAGGCATGGCTCCTGCTGCCCAGCGGCTGGGTCCGGCCCCCTCCCTCAGCACAGATGGGGAGTGGAGGCTGGCACCCATCTGCTCCCCTAGACTCTCACCTCCTCCGGTCCCAACTCTTCCTTTCTCTCACTTCCTTAAAAACCTCTCCCCAGCCTCCTGCTGTCCCTAGTGGAACCAAGGGACCAGAGGGAGTCACAGGGTAACAGTAATAATATTTATTCCTATGGCCAGACCCCGTGCTGAGATCTTCACACATATGATCTCGCTGACTCCTTTCAACAACCCCAGTTTACAGATGAGGAAATTGAGGTCCAGAGAGGATGAGGGACCTGCCCAAGTCATACAGTAAGTGGTACCGCCAGCACTGGATCCTGGGCGGTCAGGTCCAAAGCTCATCCTCTTTACCCTAGGAGCCCTGCCACACTGGCCCCCATACCACCAGGTCCAGGAATTGAGGCCCAGAGAGGGCAGGGATATGACCAAGACCACACAGCAAGTTTGAGGCAGAGCCAGGACCAGAACTCATTTTTCTGTGGCTGGTTAGGTGATTTTTTCTTATCTTGACAGGGATGGGTCTGTTTTGTCTTAGACGCCCTTGACTGAGAAATGACAGGACACAGTGGAGCACAGACTTGGGGCAGAAAGGTCTAGGTTTGGATCCTGCAGCTCTGCTGTCAGCTAGAAGGGTGAGGGCTGGAGTGTGTTATTCCATCTCTCAGGGCCTCAGTTTCCTGATCTGTAGAGTGAGGAACACAGCACCACCTCCTTCTCTGGGCTTAAGCCTAGTGACAGCCCATCCTGATCTCACCTCCCTCTCTTCCCACCCTGCAGCAGCGGCCCCTGAAACAGTCCCTGGGAAGCTCCTTGTGCCGCGAGTCCCACTGGAAGTGCCTGCTGCTCACGCTGCTCATCCACGCCTGTGGTGCGGTGGTGGCCTGGTGTCGCCTGGCCACAGTGCCACGGCTGGTCCTGGGGCCCGAGGCAGCTCTGGCCCGTGGGGCTGGGAGCCCGCCGCCCACCTACCCAGCCAGCCCCTGCTCCGACGGCTATCTGTACATCCCGCTGGCCTTTGTCTCCCTCCTCTACCTCCTCTACCTGGCCGAGTGCTGGCACTGCCATGTGCGCTCATGCCAGGCGCCACGCACTGACGCCAATACCGTGCTTGCTCTGGTCCACCGGCTGCAGCAGGCGCCACCCTGTGTCTGGTGGAAGGCCACCAGCTACCACTACGTGCGGCGCACCCGCCAGATAACCCGCTACCGGAACGGCGACGCCTACACCACCACGCAGGTCTACCACGAGAGGGCTGACAGCCGCACAGCTCGGGGCGAGTTTGACTACTCAGCCCACGGCGTCCGTGATGTCTCCAAGGAGCTCGTGGGCCTGGCTGACCACGCAGCCACGCGGCTACGCTTCACCAAGTGCTTCAGCTTCGGCAGCGCCGAGGCCGAGGCTGCATACCTCACGCAGAGGGCCCGCTTCTTCGGGGCCAACGAGGGCCTGGATGACTACCTGGAGGCCCGCGAGGGCATGCACCTGAAGGACGTGGACTTCCGCGACTCCCTCATGGTCTTTGCTGACCCCCACAGCCCGCCTTGGTACGCCCGGGCCTGGGTCTTCTGGCTGGTGTCGGCCGCCACACTGTCCTGGCCCCTGCGCGTGGTGGCAGCATATGGCACTGCCCATGTGCACTACCAGGTAGAAAAGCTCTTCGGCGCCAGCTCACCACCGCCCGGGGCCATACCCAGTGGGCCTCCACTCTCCCGTGTGGCCACAGTGGACTTCACTGAGCTCGAGTGGCACATCTGTTCCAACCGGCAGCTGGTGCCCAGCTACTCGGAGGCTGTGGTCATGGGCGCCGGCTCGGGCGCCTATCTCCGTGGCTGCCAGCGCTGCCGCCGCTCTGTCAGCAGCAACTCGCTGCCCCCTGCCCGGCCCAGCGGGCCCCGCCTGCCTTTCAGCCGCAGCCGCCTCTCACTGGGAGCCGGGGGCCGGGCCACACCCGGCGTCTTTCGAAGCCTGAGTGGGGGGCCACTGGGGCGCCGCAGAGAGGACACAGAGCCCCTGGAAAGCCCACCGAGCTACGAGGATGCCCTTTACTTCCCGGTGCTCATCGTCCATGGGGACAGCGGCTGCCAGGGGGACGGGCAGGGTGCACTCTGAGACCCACTCGGCCCCCAGAGCAGACTCTCCCCACCTTGCCACCAAGGGCTTCGATGCCTGAGTAATTGTTGCCCAAAATGGGGGGCACAGACCAGCACACAGGGGAGGGGGTGGGAGTGGAGTCTTCAAACAGACTGAAATGTAGTGACCCCAGGTCATTTTGGGGGCGGATGGACACCACCGAGGTTGAGCCGACAAACCGCCCTCACATGGCTCCTGCCCACCACCATGTCCCACCCCTGCCACGGCACACAATCTGTCCGGGGAGCCTCTCAGGCTGGGCGGAGAGGAAGTTTCAAGAAAGCTGGAACGGAGAAACCTGGGGACACTGTTGCCTGTGGCGCTGGGCCTGCTGGGGTCCTCCCTGCGCGGCTGGGGACACGCTGGGAGCCCTGGAGCAGCCCGAGCACAAGCTGGTGGTCTGGGGCCATATCTGACTGGGCTGGCCTCTGCGCAGCTGAAGAGCTGGGGATGGCAGCACCACAGCCTTCGCACCACGACCCACCTAAAGTCCCTATCCTCCTCTCTCGACAACCTTCCCCTCACCTGGCCCTCTGGCCTCTGCTTGGGGCCAACCAGACCCTGCAGCACAGCCCCTCTACTGGGATCCTGGTTCTTGGAGCACAGCCTTGCCCCAATGCCCTGGTGTACCCCTCTCCCCATATCCAGCTTCCCCTATAGCCCAAGGCTCTTTCTCAGGGCCTGCCTTGATCCCACATGCTCTGGTCCTGGCTCCTGTCCCCACACAGTCCGTGTCAGCCTTAGTCAGCCACACACCCCCTCTGGGCTTCATCCTCATTGCTCCCTGGACTTCTCTGCTCTTCACGTTCCTGGGATCCACGGGGCCAGAGGGCATCCGAGAGGCCCAGCCTGACACAGCCTCCTGGACGATGCCCTTGCTCTGCCCACAGAAGCCTCTGCTTCCTTGATCGTTAGGACCTGGACCAGGGGAAACCATCCCTCCCCCAGGGAGGAAGAGTAGTCCCTTCCCTTCCAACTTGGGCTTCCAGCCCCTCTCAGGCCGGTGGAGGAGGGAGGAGGCAGCGAAGATGCAGATAAAATAAAAGGTGTAACATGGAAGGTCTCATGTTCATTCCTGAGTGGTGGGTCCAAGGCCACCGCTACCAGCTCAGTGGGCCAGCCTGGGTTCCAGGAGGGGATGCAGGGTTGGGCTCCAGCATTCCCAGGAGCAGGGTAGGAGAGGAAACCTCCCTGCCCAGCCCGAGGCCTCTGAGACTCAGGTCTGAGTGGCTCTGAGCAGCTGAATCCAACCAACAGATATCTGGGTCACTTCTAAGGCGTTGTCCAAGTAGCCCAGTTGCAGCCCCGTAGGGTTTCCATCCTGCTTCTGGGCATGCTGATGACGAAGGGAGTAGTGACTGGCCCCCAAGTTAAGGAGAAAGAGCTGTGGCCTATGGTGTGAGTTTAGTTCCTGTGGTGGCTGTTGGTGCCAGTGATCTGGGGGAGTGGACACTGAGCAGATTCCAGGGTAAACAGCGAATGCCAAATCAGTGCGTGGGATCCGAAGACAGAACAGGGCTAAGGAAGAGCCTTCCCCACTGATGGAGCTAAAGAGGTCCCTGGAAGTGGCATCTTCACATACAGCTGTGCAAGGGCACCAAGTTGAGGGGGACGTGTGCCCTGGCAAGGGGCTACATCCACCTGGATAAAGGGCAGCTTTTCTAACTCGAGCAGAGGCTCCATAAGGGCTCATGGTGGCCCTGGAAGGGTGCTGAGAATGAGAGGGAGCCTCCGAGGCACAGACAAGGCAGGGGCGGTCCTCGCCACCGGCAGCCAACTGCACACAGGCCTGGGTGCAGGCCTCAAACAAGGCACGATGAGGCGGTAGAAGCAAAGAGCCACGGAAGAGTTGGCCGGGGCCTTCAATACCAAACTCCAGAGTGGTCCTAAAACGGGGGCCGAATGGAGCCATGAAGATGGTTGAACAGGGGAGTGATAAGGTCAGGGCTGCATGTTAGGATTTTAGGCCCAAGTCCAGCTGCCCACGGGCCACATGGGGAGGGTGGGGTTAGAGACCAGAGCTTTCCTCATGCATCAGTGCACTGCCACACTTCTTTGGGAGTAAAGTCAATTGTTTGTAAAGAAACAAGTCAGATGGAAAACTCTATGTGCCCAAGCATTCACAGAGGCTTAATGGGCAGGGATGCCAATGGATTGGCTCTCGCTCCTTCCGTGGGGATGAGTTCCATCTCCCATCGCCTTGTCCTACCATCTCAGCCACCTAGCTACTATCCATTCTCCTCTCCTCAAAAACGGAACCCCAGGTGGCGGTGAGTGCAGCTACAAGGCACCATCCTAGCCTCCCTTGCCTATATAGTGTGGCTTTGTGACTTAATTTTAGGATATGAGATATAAGCAGAATGTGTTGGAAGGGATTTCTAAGAATTCTTGAAATACAGACAATATTGGCAAAGGCTAATTCTGTCCTCTTGCTTTATCTTGCATTTGGCGTGGAATGCAGATGTGAGAGTTGGAACTCCAGCAGTTATCTTGTATCAGGAGGTGACCTTGAAAATTCTAGCCAAGTGCTGAGGATAGCAGAACATAACAATGTGCCGCAAAACTTACTGGCTTAAAAAATCAATAATCATTATTGTCTCTCCTCGTTTCTGTGGGTCAAGAACTCAGACAAAGCAAACAGGGATGGTCTGTCTCTGCTCCAGGACCTCTGGAGACTCTGCTGAAAGACTGTAAAGCCGGGGGTAGAATCCTAAGGCTCCTTCACTTACATGTCTGGACGTTGGTGCTGGCTGATAGCCGAGGCTTAACTAAGGCCATGGGCTGGAACAGCCAAAGAGGGCCTCTCCATGTGGCTTGGGCTTCCTCATAACATGGTAGCTAAGTTCCAAGGACAAGTGTACCAACAGGCTGGAGGCTGCATTGCCCTTTATGATCTAGCCTCAGAAGTCGCATGCATCACATCTTCCCCTTTCTATTGGTTAAGGTTGTATGAAGTTCCACCCAGCATCAAGGAAAGGGAACATAAGACCCCACCTCTAACAATGTGTCAACGTCACATTATACGATTAGCATGTGGGATAGGAGATATACTAGTGGCCATCTTCAAAAATGCAGTCACCGAGCCCAGTGTCTTTCCTAACTGATCCACATCTACAGGTGGTCTGCAAAGCGAGTGCCGAGCTTTGACTGTTTTGAGGGAAGAAGGTGGTGGTGTCAGATGTGGTCCTACGGAGGGCAGAATGGCCCACTCTGGGCCTTCTGCTCATTTTGGGGGGCCCTCTGGCCTGTGGTAGATTAAATAGGGCCACAAAGTCTGTGCAGCTCCTCCCCTCCAGAGGTGGAGTCTGCTTCCCCACGCTCTACACCTGGGCTGGCCCTGGGGCTTGCTCTGACCGACGGTGAGGTGCAGTGGGGCAGAGCCAGTACTGAAGCCGGGCATCGAGAGGCCGCGCGGCTCCCACCTGTGCCCTTGCGCAGCCCGAGACCACCATGCTGTGAAGATGTCCGGTCAACCCTCCTGATGGAGGAGAGGTCACACACGGGAGAACTGAGGCCCCCAGCTGAGAGCCAGCATCAGCTTCCAGGTATGAGAGTGAGGCCATTCGGACGCGCCAGCCCCAGTCGAGCCACAGATGGCCATAGCCACAGAAGTGACCCCAGGTGTAACTAGAAGACAAACCACCACACTGATTCAAAGCCAAATTGCTGACCTACAGAATGGCGAGAAATAAGAAATCCTCATTTTATACTACTAAGTTTTGGGGTGATTAGTTATGTACATGATGCATAGCTGATACAAGACCCTGGACCCATTTCCACCTCAAGATGGAGGGTGACTGGGCTTGCACAACCAGATGGAGAAGGGAACCAGGAACCGCAGAGTCCGCTGGACAGCTCCCACGTCCTGGTCTCCTGAGGTCTCTTGTTCACATGTTTGTTCCCTGTCAGACCCAACATTGGGCTAAGGGAGGGGGCAGAACTTTTCTCCAAAATACCTGAGACCTCTGCTTCCCTCCCTCCCTTCCTCTCTCCCTCCCTTCCTCTCTCCCTCTCTCCCTCTCTCCCTCCCTCCCTCCCTCCCTCCTTCCTTCCCTCCCTCCTTTTCTAGCAAGAGAGAAAAACAGACAGACAGACAGACAGACAGGAAGGGAGAAAGATGAGAAGCATCAACTCGTAGTTGCTTCACTTTAGTTATTCATTGATTGCTTCTCATACATTCCCTGACCAGGGGCTCCAGCCGAACCGGTGACCCCTTGCTCAAGCCATTGACCTTTGGGCTCAAGCTGGTGAGCCTGCACTCAAGACAGATGAGCCTGCACTGAAGCTGGTGACCTTGGAGTTTCAAATCTAGGTCCTCAGCATCTCAGGTTGATGCTCTATCCACTGCGCCACCACCATTTGAGCTGCTTCTGCTTTCTGATTAAAACCTAACACAAGGTGGGCGAAAAACATAACACCTGAATTCCAACCTGCATGCCAACCTGCTCCTCTCTCAGTCTTTCCCACCTCAGTAATAGATCCACCACTCACCCAGTGCCTATGCCAGACAGCTGCATGGCAATTCTCTTCTTTATTTTATTTTATTTATTCATTTTTTTAGAGAGGAGAGAGAGAGAGAGAAGGGGGAGGAGCTGGAAGCATCAACTCCAATATGTGTCTTGACCAGGCAAGCCCAGGGTTTCGAACCGGCGACCTCAGCATTTCCAGGTCGAAGCTTTATTCACTGCACCACCACAGGTCAGGCCAACAATTCTCTTCTTTAAAAACAAAAAAAAGCCCTGGCCGGTTGGCTCAGTGGTGGAGCGTCGGCCTGGCGTGCAGAAGTCCCGGGTTCGATTCCCGGCCAGGGCACACAGGAGAAGTGCCCATCTGCTTCTCCACCCCTCCCCCCCTCCTTCCTCTCTGTCTCTCTCTTCCCCTCCCGCAGCTGAGGCTCCATTGGAGCAAAGATGGCCCGGGCGCTGGGGGTGGCTCCTTGGCCTCTGCCCCAGGCGCTAGAGTGGCTCTGGTCACAACAGAGCAACGCCCCGGAGGGGCAGAGCATCGCCCCCTGGTGGGCGTGCCGGGTGGATCCCGGTCGGGCGCATGCGGGAGTCTGTCTGATTGTCTCTCCCCATTTCCAGCTTCAGAAAAATACAAAAAAAAAAAAATTCTCTTCTTTAAAAACAAAAAACAGTCCTGGCCGGTTGGCTCAGTGGTAGAGCGTCGGCCTGGCGTGCGGGAGTCCCGGGTTTGATTCCTGGCCAGGGCACACAGGAGAAGCGCCCATCTGCTTCTCCACCCCTCCCCCTCTCCTTCCTCTCTGTCTCTCTCTTCCCCTCCCGCAGCTGAGGCTCCATTGGAGCAAAGATGGCCCGGGCGCTGAGGATGGCTCTGTGGCCTCTGCCTCAGGCGCTAGAATGGCTCTGGATGCAACAGAGCGACGCCCCAGAGGGCAGAGCATCACCCCCTGGTGGGCGTGCCGGGTGGATCCCAGTCGGGTGCATACGGGAGTCTGTCTGACTGCCTCCGTTTCCAGCTTCAGAAAAATGAAAAAAACAAACAAACAAACAAAAAAACCCCAAAACAAAAAATATTGTATTATGTAAAATCTCAAACATCACAAAAGTAGAGATTGGTGCAATGAGGCCTTTGTACCCAGCACCTGGCCCTACAGCCATCACCCACCATGACCAAGCTTATTTAATTCACACAGAGCCCCACTTCTCCCCACTCCGAATGGATTATTTTGAAGATCTAGAAGTTGTAGCATTTCATCCACGAGCACCTCCGTCATTCCCCTCATGAAATCTGCCACCCAGGATTCTACCTACAACGTACCTCTCTAAACAGCTCCCAGGTCCTCTGTACCCTAAGCCACCCCAGGGGCCCTCCTCCAATCACTATGATGAACTCCAAGACGCCTCACCTTGGGGTCCCTTCCAGCCCATGCAAAATTGTCTTAAAGCAGCGGTTCTCAACCTGTGGGTCGCGACCCCGGCGGGGGTCGAACAACCAAAACACAGGGGTCGCCTAAAGCCATCGGAAATACATATTTTATTGGGGTCGCGACCCACAGGTTGAGAACCACTGCCTTTTTTTTTTTTTTGTATTTTTTGTATTTTTCTGAAGCTGGAAACGGGGAGAGACAGTCAGACAGACTCCCGCATGCGCCCGACTGGGATCCACCCGGCACGCCCACCAGGGGGCGATGCTCTGCCCCTCCGGGGGTCGCTCTGCCGAGACCAGAGCCACTCTAGCGCCTGGGGCAGAGGCCAAGGAGCCATCTCCAGCGCCCGGGCCATCTTTGCTCCAATGGAGCCTCGCTGCGGGAGGGGAAGAGAGAGACAGAGAGGAAGGGGGGGTGGAGAAGCAAATGGGCGCTTCTCCTATGTGCCCTGGCCGGGAATCGAACCTGGGTCCCCCGCACGCCAGGCTGACGCTCCACCGCTGAGCCAACTGGCCAGGGCCAAGAACCGCTGTCTTAAAGTGTTAATCATATCACATCTCCACCTTACTCAAAATTACACAAGTGTCTCCCACCAAACATCAAATAAAATCCAGACTCCGGCCCCAGCCCTTAGGTCCCTGTGGGGTCTGGGAGACATCCATAAGCTCACCCTGCACCCTGAACCCACTCACCTTTCCTTACAAAGCCCTGCCCACAGGGGCCTGTGCCTGATCCGAGAACAAGTCAAGCTTTTTCCCGCCTTGAGGTCTCAGCACTTGAAGTCTCACCTTCTAGAGTCCTCCTTCTTACCAGCCTTCTGGGCTCCCCTCAACACACGGGGCTCAGCTTGTGTGTGAGTCTGGACTGCTGTCTACAGCCTCTCCCACCAACCCCACCATTATTCTTGACTTCAGCTACCCTCCCTTTGCATTTCCTTTATGCCATTCACCATAAGTTGCAATAATTTATATCTATTATTGTGAAAATCTATCACTTATGTCTTCTCTGCCTGATTGGTGGTGGCACAGTGGATAGAGAGTCGACCTAGGACACTGAGGTCCCAGTTTCAAAACTTCGAGTTCACTGGCTTGAGTGCTGGCTCACCAGCTTGAGTGTGGGATCATAGACATGATCCTGTGGTCACTGGCTTGAGCCCAAAGGTCACCAGCTTGAAGCCCAAGGTCGCTGGCTTGAAGCCCAAGGTCGCTGGCTTGAGCAAGGGGTCACTGGCTTGGCTGGAGCCCCCTGGATAAGGCACATATGAGAAGCAATCAATGAACAACTAAGGTGCCGCAAACAAGTTGATGCTTCTCATCTCTCTCCCTCCCTGCCTCTCTCTCTCTCACTCTTTCATATGCGTGTGCACACAAGCTAAAAACAAACAAACAAAAACTAAATCTGTATGAGGCAGATGGTCACAGGTGTAGAACTTTGAGTCAGATGAAGTCCTAACTCTGCTACTATGACCTCAGTTGCCCTGGCCAGGTCACTTATCCTCCTTCTGTCTCAGTCTCATCAGCTGCAAAATGGGGGATAATAATAGATTTACTGACATCTGAGGGTTGTCATAAAAATTAAGTAAGAGTCAGACCTGTGGTGGCGCAGTGGATAAAGCGTCGACCTGGAAATGCTGAGGTTGCCGGTTTGAAACCCTGGGCTTGCCTGGTCAAGGCACATATGGGAGTTGATGCTTCCTGCTCCTCTCTCTGTCTCTCTCTCTCTCCTCTCTTTTCCTCTCTCTCTCTAAAATGAATAAAATAAAAATAAAAATAAAAATAAAAAAAAATTAAGATAATATGCTGCCATGCTTAAACGGGGTCTCAAGCCTAGTCAGTGCTCAATAGATTTAGCTATAATCATTTATATTATTATTATTATAAATAGGCACATTATATTAAACACACACATGCGCATGCATGCACGCAGCCAGCACAGGCCTGGCACACAATAGATGTCCGGATAACATGTGCTAAGTGCATGATTCCTGAGCTCGGACCAACAGCTCTTACATCCTGGGGTTGCTGGATCCTAGGACGGAGTGGTGAAGCTGCTTGCCCATGGCCCCAGCCAGCCACAGGGGCTCTGCCTCACTTAACCTCCCTTGCAGTGGAGCTTTAGGATCCATGGTGAATGGACTTGAGCAAGGCACCCAGGGGAGTGTATGCTGAGTCCCCGTTTCAGAACCGACCACGAGGTTCCATCTTCCCTTTTCTGTCACGCTGCCTTCTCTTCTCCAGAGCCCACAAATAGGAAGTTATCCCGGAATGGCTCGGGATGGATCTGGAAAGGGCAAGGAGAATCAGGCATCTAACCAAAAGTTGGACACCGCCTTGAGTCAGAGTAGGAAAGGTGTGCCGCTGCCCTGCGGGTTGTAGGCAGAGAGCTCCTGGAAGTCAGATTCAACAGAAGCCAAGAACAACAGCCTGACCTGTGGTGGCGCAGTGGATAAAGCGTCGACCTGGAATGCTGAGGTCGCCGGTTCAAAACCCTGGGCTTGCCTGGTCAAGGCACATATGGGAGTTGATGCTTCCTGCTCCTCCCCCTGTTCTTTCTCCCTCCCTCCCTCTCTCTCTCTCTCTCTCTAATAAAAATGAATAAATAAAATCTTAAAAAAAACAAAAACAAATCTTAAAAAAAAAAAAAGAACAACAGACTGGCCAGGTTGCTAACTGCATACCAAGTGCCAGAGTAGGTATTTCTGTTTAGAATGTCAGTTGGCTAGTTTGCAGTAATCCTTGGTCATACTCCAAAAATCAGAAGCATTTTTCTTCTCTCTGACCACTGTTTTAAAAACTTGTAAAATAAAACTCGCCAAGATAAAAAATGTGTTATAAAAGCACAATATATTATAAAAGACAGTAACAATATATTATAAAAGACTGTGATAGTATAAACACTAATATTTTAATTAAGATCACATTCAGCCCTGGCCAGTTGGCTCAGTGGATGGAGTGTTGGTCCTGTGTGTGGATGTCCTGGGTTCAATTTCCAGTCAGGGCACACAGGAGAAGCAACCATCTGCTTCTTTTTCTCTCCCTCTCTCCCTACTGTCTCTCTTCCTCTCCTGCAGCCAGTGGCTCAACTGGTTTAAGCATTGGCCTGGGCACTGGGGATGACTCAGTTGGTCCCAGTGCGGTACCCTCATATGCTAAAAATAGCTCAGTTGATTGGAGCATTGGTCCCAGATGCGGGTTGCCGGGTGGATCCCAGTCGGGGTGCATGCAGGAGTCTGTCTCACTATCTCCCCTCCTCTTACTTAAAAAATAAATAAATAAAATAAAAATTCAAACGATATGGACATTTACGAAGTTAGGAGTCGGGTGCCCCTAGCACCGCTTGCTTTGTGAAAGCAAGGGCCAGGAGTGACAGGTCTCCCGAGGTGAAGGTGGCAACGCTGGCAGTTTCTGGGATCCCCGGCCATGTGGCACAGTGAAAACTATCTTCAGCCTGGAGCTCTGCTTTGAGCTCTGGATTTGGACATCCATTTGCCTTCTTGAACAAATCCACTTGGGTGACCTCCAAACATTGTCAACTGCAGACCCAAAACAGCCTGTTGTCACTTATCTCCCCAGCGTGGCTTCTTGTCCCATTGCTTCACCTCCCTGAACAGCACCATCTGGGAGGCAAAATCTGGTGGCCGACCTCCCTCTTCTTCACATCCAGTCTCAGTTGCTGGGTCCTGTTTAAATCCACTCGCGAGCCACGTCTTACCTCCTCCCACCCCAACTCTGCCTCTGCCTAGGTTCAGGTCACCACTGTCTCCTGCCTGGGCAGAGCCCTGAGTGGTCTCACCTCACATATTCTAGTAGCTCCCTTGCCTGGTTACCTTTGCATCCCTGATCCCTTGTGGAGTTGCTGACACATAGTAGCATCTCACTAAATACTGGATGAATGAGTGAACATATTATTATTTTAGTGGGCAGGGGTTTCCAGTGGCCTCCACTTGATCCTTTTCCCTATAATAGCCCTTGTTCCCATGGGGAGATGCGGCTCTGTGTGTGTCAAAAGTGTCTGTCCTAAGTAACACACACAGGAACCAGGCAAATAGCCCTAGGCAGGTACTCTGACCTGCAGTGGAGCACCTACTAGGGCAGAACATAAAATCTAATTTTTTAAGTATATGTTTATTAGAGAGAGAAGCTGACACTTAAACGTTGCCTGCCACTTTAACCCAGCTGGGGGAGGGCCTGTAATCGGGAGCCTTCCCCGCCTCTTCAACAGACAAAACTGCAGGCACATGGCCCAAGAAAAGCCAGATGGATGCTTCTTCCTTGGAATGTAAATTGTAGGCAAAGTCTCAAAGACTCTGAGAATGGCTGGGGACAAGCATCTGGCAGTGGCCCATTCACAATGGTCCAGAGTCCCTCCAGCCTCCCAAGCTCCTTCATTTCCCGCTCATTTCCAGGTCTGTGTTTCAGCCGACATTCATCCCCTAACTTCCAACATCCTGCCAAAGGTTCCCTTTTACTGCACTTGCCATCCAAGGGCCCTGACTGGCTGGAGTCAAGGTGCTCCTGGGAGAAGAGCATCTAAGAATTCCTCTCCTTTTACAGTTTCAAGTGATTAAATGGCTCCAGATGGTTGGAGATGGACCTGACTTGAGATCAGATGGCAGGAAAGAGCCTCAAGGGCCCTCAAGAGAGATGGCCAGAGGCGACGAGGGGTGGCTAGACTCAGCACCTGGATCTAGATGATTCTGCAAAGAAGGCCAAAACTAACAATGCCTCCTGACTCAGCCCCTCACGCCAGTGGCTGCAAAAGCTGTGGCAACCCACTGTCCCCCTTCAGCCACACGGTCACATGACTAGGAATGACAGTTGTATGATAATCCGCAGCAATGGTAGGTGTCCCAGCAGTTTGGGCTGCAGCATAAAGTGGCAGTTTCTCCCCCTAAGAAACAAGCCAACAATAAAAAGGAGATTTGATCCTCTTTCCTACTGGGCTCTTCACTGCAGGACCTGATCCCTGGGGCTAGTGGGATCGCACACCAACCTCGAACTATTCTCCTGGTGCCTAAAGTGTGGTTGGAGGAATGATGGCCCCGAATATGTCCACCTTCTAATCCCCAGAACCTATGAATTGTTACATTACAGAGAAAAAGGGACTTTGCAGATGTGGTTAAGGTTAGGGACCTTGAAGTGGGGAGATGATTAACCTGAAATTTCCCAGGGGAACACCCATTTTAACCAGTACTTTGGCACTTCATTGATCAGCCTATTTTTTAAATTTTTTATTTTTGTTTGTTCATTTTAGAGAGGAGAAAGAGAGAGAGAGAGAGAGAGAGAGGAGGAGGAGCAGGGAGCATCAACTCCCATATGTGCCTTGACCAGACAAGTGCAGGGTTTCGAACCGGCGACCTCAGCGTTCCAGGTCGATTCTTTATCCACTGCACCACCACAGATTAGGCTTGATCAGCCTATTTTTAATGGCCACTGGGAGCAAAGAGTCACTGGGGCCGGTGAAACAGTCTGTCAGGTGGGCAGCTGACGGGTGGGATAGACTGGTTTTACCATTCCTTACTTCTGAGGCCTTGGGATCCTTTTCTCTGCATTATTCCAGGGGAAGTCTGCCTCTTCCTCCTGCAGGCCAGTGCTAGGTCCAGGCTAGAGCAAGCCCCCCTCCGGAAAAGGCTGCTGCCAGGTGTCTGTGTTAAAGCAACAAACCCCAGCTTTCCCTAAGGTCTCCCAAGACAATTATGTGTCAAGACATAAGTACTTGGCACTGGCCAGTTAACTCAGTCAGTTAAGAGCATCCTCCCAAAATGACAAGGTTGTGGGTTCAATCCCTGGTTAGGGCACACACAGGAAGCAACCAATGAATGTATAGCTGAGTAGAACAACAAATGAATGCTTCCCTTCCTCCTTCCTCCCTTCTCTCTAGCTTCCTCTCTCTGTACCTTAAAAAATAAATAAATAAATAAGCCCTGGCCGGAGTGTTTGGTTGGTTGGAGCACTGTGCCAGAGCACGGAGGTTGCCAGTTCAATCCCCAGTCAGGACACATACCAGAGCAGCTCCATGTTCCTGCCTCTCCCAGAAAGAAGGGGAAAAAGACAGAAATACTTTCTGGTGCTGGTAGTGCACCCCCAAAATCCAGGTTTGCATGTTCTTCACAGGCTTCCACCACTCATCCTGGATGTGACATCATCTTCCTAGTCTGATTTTGCACAGCACTCACAGGCTCATTTTGACTCAGTTTCCGCCCTGCTGTTGGCTGCCATGGGACAAGCTGGCAGTGGAGTAGGGGGGAGGGTTAGAGACATTGCTAGTTTTGCACCTTCTTCTCAGTCCTCCTAGTGTCCTCTGTCCGGATCCTGGTCTCGAACAAGGACCTTCCTTTGAAGTAAGGCCCATGCCCTGTGTCAAATTCACAGAGACACCACGAAATACTACAAACCTTTAAGAGGAACACAGGGATACCAGACATCTGTCAGACAACTGGCAAACTTCCGGCTTGAGGCACTTCACAATATCAACATGGCATTGCACTATCCTCCTTTTGATGACATAGTATCTTTGTGAAACTGGGTTTTTGGCAGCTGCTAAGATACAAAGCAAGTACCACAAGGAGGGTCAACGTGGAACAGGGAATGAAGATGGCGATGTCCAATCTGACTCCAAGTTTTTTTTTTCTTTTCTTTTCTTTTTAAGTGAGAGGAGGGGAGATAGAGAGACAGACTCCCACATGCACCCTGACTAGGATCCACCCGTCAACCCACATCTGAGGCTGATGCTAGAACCAATCAAGCCACTGGCTACGAGAGGGGGTGGGGGAGAGATGCAGATGGTCTCTTCTCTTGTGTGCCCTGGTCAGGAATTGAACCCAGGATGTCTATACGCTGGGCCGAAGTGCTATCCACTGACCCAACCTGCCAGGGCCCAGGTTTGTTTTGATTTAAATGGTTATCGTTATGGACTGGCCTTGCTCTAGGGGTGCAGATCACAGAATCTTCCTGGTTCAAGTCTCTACTTAGTTAAATAGGGCAGGTGGCTTAAAGCAAGGCATTCAGGCAAGTGCCTTCAGCTTTCTGGCTTGTACATTGTGATAAGAATAGCACTTGCTTCATGAGAGTTGTTATGGATCTCCAAATGGGTTAAGACAGATAAAGCCCTTGGACTAGTACTAGGCATAAAATAAGTATTGCAAACATTGACTATTGTTTTCATTATTAATTCAAACAAAACCCTACTCCCATTCATAGCAGCCAGGGCACCAGAGCTGAACTCTTAGTTGGAAAGCCTCCCACTCCCCAGGCCTGAGTTTGTCAGGAGGTGGCTCCACGCAGGGCTTAAGGCAGGGAGTGCAGGGTGCTCAGTGGGTGGGTGCTAGTACCTAATTGAACTCATTAGATGTTAGTTCTGCCCCCCATCAACCTTAGTTACTTCTGTCTGTTCCAATAATGCTTAAAAAGCTTTTTTTTTTTTTTCGAGTGCCTTGGCCTCCTGGGAGTAAGCAGGTGAATATTTTCAAATGTAATGATGAGCACTGATAGTGATGTCCTGAGCTCAATCCCACTCCCAAAACGGTGACCCCCAGCTCCCACATGAGAGCTTCTGAGCCCAAACCTACTCACTCCCACCAAACACACACCCCTAGGGAAGATGTCCACTTCTTCCCTAGGGGTGGACACTTGAAATTGGGGTAGGGGAGGACCCAGCCCTAACAATTCTGGGCCCTCAGGTGAGAGACTGTGCTTTCACCCCTAGGAAGCAATTCATGGAGAAGGGTCAGCAAGAGTCCCACCATCCTCTGTAAAAACTGGCAAGGGCCACCTCAGCTCAGAGTGGCTTGAGGGCCGGCGTGAAGCCCCTTTGAAGTCTTCCAAAGACCACGGAGGGCACCTGCAAGCAGATCTGCTGTTTTGTGGGGTGGGGTCGAGGGAAGTTAGCAGATATTTGAATAATACAACCATTTAATAAATTAGGCAAATATTTATTGAGCACTAGTGTATTTTGGGAGAGGCCCGGACTGAGGGCTCCGGCTGGCTGCAAGCCGCGGTGCGGAAGGCAGGTGGCACCAAACGCCCATTCATCGACGCTGTCCTCTGGGCTCTCGACCCCGGCAAAGACCTACCTCCAGAGAGAACTCACCCAGAGAATCGCAATCCAGCGCACAGAGGCCATCGGTGCGGAAGGAGAGAGGGTGTCTGGGCTGCGCTCAGAAGCATCCCGGTCCAGGGCGAAATGCTTGTTCCAAGTCTGAGGATACCCAGGTGGTGAGAGAAACTTCAAGAGTCCCACTATCGGAGCGGGCGGGGCTTGAGTCCGGAGAAGGCGGGTCTGTAGGTAGGCGGGGCTATACATAAGAAGGAGGAGGCTCCTGGGAGAATAGGTGGGGTTACGGCCTTTGAGTGGGCGGTATTCGTGCGCAAAGTCCCGAAAGAGAGGAGCTCTGGGTGGGAGGGACTTAGAAACCGTCAGGGTCCAGTTTGCGGACCTTCTTATTGGGCGGACCCGGGGACTCAGTGTACTTGGGCCATTACCTCAGAGTGAAGGGGAAAATGTTAGCCGTACGTGGGCGTAGTTCTTCCCTTTGTAAGGCGGGCCTGGGGCTTGGGTCCTAACAGCTTGTGTCAGTCGGTGAAGGGGGCGGGGCTTGCAGCTGGGGGTGGAGCTTGCAGAAGCGCTTTAAGGGAACGCGTGAACTCCTGTAGGGTGGAGTTTGCATCGCTGCAAAGGGATAAGTGTCTCTGCGGGATTCCCTCCGCTCGAGGAGCTGGTCCCCGGCTCTGGGGAGAGGCGGGGCTGCGTGAGGAGAATGTGTAACCTCTGGGCAAAGTTTTCCTCCTGGAAGTGGGAACTAATAACTCTGCGCTAGCCTGCGCTAACCGCGCTAATGAGCGGGGGCTTACGGCCCTGGTGGGCGGGGGTGCTTGGTATTGCATTGGCCTGGGCGGGGCCAAAAGGGGGCGGGGCAACAGGCCTGAGAATCTCTGAGCTGGCAGGGGGCGTGGCTCGTGGCTTCGGTGGGCGGGAGCTTTGGAGAAGTCCCAAGGGGAATCTTGACAGCAGTGAGTGGGCGTGGCTCGTAGCTCCACGGGACCCGCTGGTAGAGTGGGGGTCTGGGTGCAGGTTCGAATTGTACCTTGATGGCACGGGGCTTGAGAGTCAGGGGGCGGAGCCTGAGACACAGCTCTGGGCCTGGGCGGAGTCCCGACTCTGCGCAGGCGGGGGCTGTGCCCTGGGAGGCCGTCTGTTTAGGCCCGCACGCAGCTCCGCATCTGGTGCTCATTACGGGATGACAAAGAGCCGGCTCTGTGCCCCCTTCCCCACTCCCATCTCCTCCCTCCGACTGCAGTGCATTTAACTCCTTCCTGCTCTCGAAGTGCTCTGGATCCCAGGCCCGGGTTCACAGGAATAAGCTCCAGCCCTTCCCGTCCTGTCAGGCTTTGTCACCCCCCCTCCCCTCGGCTGAGCCCGTACCTCCTTCCCAGACCCAGGCCTTAGGGCCACCCTGCCATCCCCACTCCCATACAGCAAATCTTTCCCACAGCGTATCCGTGGTTAAAAATTTGGGCAGGATCTGGTGGGCGTCTGGTTTGAGTTAGGGAAACGTGAGGGGGGCCGAGGGCGGTGCTTAGCGCTTCCTCCGCCCCCGCCGCGCCCCCACCCCCGCCCCCAGGTTGGTCCCCAGCGCTGGCCTCTAGTCTCCTGGTACCTTGGGGCCCAGCCTGGCCTTCTAACCCAGGCCTAGTGCCCAGAGCCAGACCATGGCATAGGGCACCTAGTAGGGAAGGGGAGTCTGGGCTACCCCTCCTCGCCTGTCCGGGTGGTCGTGGTGGTTCGGTTCTGTCCTAATTAGAGGCCCTTAGAGACTGCAACTGAAAAATTACAGAGGCACTGGGAAACAGTGCCTTCCCTGTCCACGTTCCACCTCTCCCTGTCCCGAGGCAGTGAGCGCAAGACGCTGAAGGTTGCAGGGTTTTCCCAGGCTGTAATGTTTGACCATTCCCTCCTCCAGTTTTTGGGTCACTTTAGCCTTGAGCAGCCTGAACTTTCGCTCAAGCTGGGTTCTTTCTGTCCCTGCACCACCCACACGGAGAAGAGCAAAATGTGGCCCAAGATTGGAAAGCCTTGCTCGGGAGGCGGCAGAGGGAGCTGGGTGTGGGCTATCTCTTCTGGAGCGGTTAGTGTTACCCCCAGCCTAGTGTGCCAGGCTCTGACTCTCACCTCCCCTAAGTGGGGAGGAAGAGTCCCTCCAGAGGGGTGGCAGCACCTTTGAGTGACCCTGAGCCCCAGCCCCAGCCACCAACTTCTGGATATCCTGCAGTGACGGGAAGGGAACTACCAAAAGAAAGTTAGAAACTCACCCACTACTAGACCCTCTTCACTCCCAGAATCACCAGGCCCAGGGCTTACCTTTGACCCCTAAATCCCAGCTCAGCAGAAAGCCCTCATTCCAGAATACTCCCCCAGATTCAGCCATACCTTCTTGGAGTTTTGGTCTAAAGAACAAATATGGAATTCTCTCCATCCCAAACTTCCCACTCCTGGGCTTTCTGTGTAACCGAGCAAGGCTTGCCCTCTCTGGGCTCCTAGATCCTTGAAAATCTCTGACTCATACCTTTCCTTAAGGGGTCTTACCTTATTTCCTTGGGGGCCTCGACAAGCTGGAGGAAGGTCCCCTCCTTTTCTCTGAATCCTCCCAGATCCTCCCCTCAGGCACCAATGAGGGTCAGAGGTTTGGATGAGGTTGGCACTCTGTTTA
The DNA here is from genome assembly GCF_036850995.1 of Saccopteryx leptura. Lineage (NCBI taxonomy): Eukaryota > Metazoa > Chordata > Mammalia > Chiroptera > Emballonuridae > Saccopteryx > Saccopteryx leptura. The sequence goes on along the minus strand of NC_089503.1, from coordinate 7,135,200 downwards.
TTGGAGAAGATCCCAGCACCCACCCCCTGATGTCCTGGGGGCCTTGGCATCTCCTCTTTCATATGTGCCAGGCCAGGGAGCAGTTTCCGTGAGTCAAGTCAAGTGGTTGGCTGAGAGAGAAGCCTGGCTGGGCCCTGGAGAGCAGGAAGCCCTCTGTCCATCTGGGCAGCCCCCATGGGTCACTGGTGCAGCCTGGGCCATGTGTCCAATGCTTGCCCTTCCCCCATCCCACAAAGTAAGGTGCTGTGCCCCATCACACACTGGTTCTGCAGGTCTGCACCCCTGTGAGGCTGCCCCGGTGGGGCATGGGTTCCGTGGGGCCCTTGTTCCCAGTGTGGGTGACCCAGCGATAGCAGTCCGTAATGCGTTTGTTGGGAGCATGGGGGCCACAGCGCGTGCAGTACACAATGCCCAGTGCAAGTAGGACCACCAAGAAGACACATGTTGGTACTAGGAGTGCCACCAGCAGCCATCGGTCATCCCTCCGGCTTCGGCCCTCAGAACTGGCCTCTCCCAGGGCTGTTGGGGCTGCTGAGGGCAGCCATGGGGTCAGTTTGGGATCAGAGGCACTTTCTCTTGGGACCTGTGGGGCTTTGGAATAGATGTGTGTAGGGCTGGCGGGAGCGGTCTGGTTAGTGGGCCTCTGAGAGGGCAGGGCAGTACGGAGGACTGCGGGATGGGTGGCTGCAGGCAAAGGGCCTTGATGGGCGGGGGGCACAGAGAACCTGGAAGTAGTGGTCAGAGATGGCTGGGAAGTTGAGGTTATGGGAAGGTGGGTGTCCTGGGCTTTGAGGACTGGGACATCTGGTGTCACAGGAGGGTGATGAGTACTGGAGGTTGTGACCAGAGGAGTGTGGTTAGCTGGGATTCCAGGCCAATGAGTGGTGGTCTGTGTATCAGCCACCTGGGCATCTGAAAACATGGGGGACTGGTGGGAAGTGTACATTTCAGGGTATTTGGCTGAGATAACTGGGGATTGGTGGGCAGGGGGTTGGTGGGCAGGAGGCCATGCTGGGTGGGTGGTGGAGATAATAGATTGGTGGACAGAGGGCAGATCTGGATAGTTGGCTGAGATCATGGGGAACTGGCGGTCAGGGGGCAAAGCTGGGTGCATGGCAGGGATCCTGGGGGGTTGAGGGGCAGGGGCCAGGGGTGGGTGTGTAGCAGAAACAATAGGGGGTTGGTGGGCAGAAGGCAGTGTGGGGCGTGTGGCAGAGACCACAACAGGCCGGGTGACGGAGAGCACTGAAGAGTGATAGGGGGCCCTGGGGGCACCGAGTGGGGGTGGCCAGGTAGGGTCCAGGTAGGGCATCTGTGGTTCTCCATTCTCTGGGAAGCTAAGTCTATAGGCCAGGTCAAAGTCAGGCGGTGGCTGCGTGGCCTCCATCCACGGGATCCCAGGCATCTCTGTCCAGCCACCATCGAAGTCCTCCCAGGCCTCACCTTCATCCTCTTCATCCTCTCCATCATCCAGCAACTCAGGTCCAAGGTCCTGAGAAGCCCGAGCACCCATGTCCCCAGCAGGGCTGCAGCTGATGCCATCAGCCTCAAGCTCGTGCCCTTCGCTGCAGTAGCACTCGAAACCACCAACATAGTTGACACACATCTGCTGGCACACCCCGACGATCTGACATTCGTCTGTGTCCACGCAGCGGTACGGCTCATCCTCAGCTGGCCGGAAACCCAGGCGACAGTGGCAGCTGTAGCCCTGTGGCCCACCAGGCTCACACTGCTGCTCACACGGGGCATGGGCACAGGGGTCCTCACAGCTGCGCCCGTCGGCTGCCAGCCGGAAGCCCTCAGTGCAGCGACAGGACACATGACCATCCACCTCCTCTACGCACTCGTGTTCACAGCCCCCGTTGTCCGGGTTGCAGCCGGTACCTGGGCACAGGGGCCCGTCCCGTGACCAGCGCACACCACCCTCAGGCTGCTTCACGCACAGCAAAGAGGCCTCTCTGCCAGCCTGGCATGGCACGGCAGCCACGGAGCCGAAGGGCAACCACTCGAACTCGGTGGAGACCAGGTGAAAGGGCGTGGTGTAGACAGCCGGGCCGGCCTGGCCAGCCTCCTCCCGCAGCGCCGGGCAGGAGCCCTTGAAGTAGAACTGGCACAGGTAGCCGTCCACAGCCAGCGAACACGAGCCCTCGAGCCAGCGATGCCCTCCACTCGCCTCAAGGGCAGCGCAGCGCTGGGCGGGGCAGGGCGCACCAGTGGCAGGCTGGGCCCAGTTGGTGAAGGCTGTGTCCTGGTCTCCCGTGGTCCACGTGAAGCCGCGCAGTGGGCGCTGCGGCTGGCATTGCCGGGCCTGCCGCTGCAGCCCAATCCACAGCAGTCGGCCGGCTGGGCCGGCACCCACTAGGCTGTCCAGGCGCTGGGCCTCCTCAGGGGTTCGCGGCGTGGCCAGGTCGCCCCCCAACTTTCGGCAAGCCCTCCAGGCTTCCAGAAAGGTGCCGCGCCGCGGGAAGAGCGCGTAGCAGCTGTCGGGGTCGCAGGCGGAGCGGGGCTGGGTGGCCCATGGGGCCTGGCCCAGCGTGGGCACCATGGCCGCCCAGGCCAGCAGCAGGCGCAGCAGCATCGCGACGCCCCCCGACTGGCCGGGGCTGGGTCCGCCGCAGCTCTTGACAGGGGGAGGGACCGGGGCCTCTGGTGGGCGGGCCGGGGGCGGGCCCCACCGGACTCGGGCCTTGTAAGGAGTGGGCTGGGGCTGCCGCCAGCTCCCTGCTCCGGCTCCCCCGGGGCTGCCAGAGCAGGAAGCAGGCCGGCGTGGGGGCAGGGGTAGGGGGTGCTGGGGTGGGGGTGGAGGACGGGAGGAGGCACCCTGAGGGGCTGGGAGGCACCACAGGCGGGAGCCTGCCTGCCTGAAGAGGCTGGAAGACCCTCAGAAAACCCCTTGCAGCCTGGGCTCTTGGTGTTGGGGTGCGGTCACTTCCCAAAGAGTGACAGTGACCCAAATCTGGACACACCAATCTCATCACACCCATGGACAGTCTCACAGCCCAACAGCTTGCCCTGCATATGGAAATATGCTCTGACTCATGGCCTCAACACCACTGACTTGTGTGCCCCTAGCCCCGCAGAGAGCTCTCTCTACGGACGCCTGTCCCGGGTCCGCGCATGCTCTAACATGCTAAGCCCTTCCCCTCACTACAGACCCACGTGGGCCTGCAGCCCCCTTCCCACACGGCCACATACTCTGACATGCTAGCCCCCTAGGTGCACAAAGTGATGTGGCATTCTACGTGCCCTAGCACATGAAGTCCCGCACATTCATGGGCAGGTCCTGAATGGGAGCCACCTTGATGGGCAGGCACAGACATCTTCAATCCCTCATTTACCATTTACGTACGCGGCTCCTGCCTCCCCGCACCCCCCCAGCCCAAGCTGCCTGGCTCCAGCCCCCTGGGGGGGGGGGCTGAGGGGCAGGGGCTGCTGTCCCTTCACCTCTGCTCGGCCTGGGGCTCTGGGAACCTGGGCTTAGAAGAGGAGGAGGCCACCCCCAAACAGGAAATGCTTCTCTGGGCTGCTGCTGCAGGGGGGCAGGGGTGCAGGGGGAGGGGGTCAGGCAGGGATGGCTGCACTCAGGGCGAGCAGGGCGAGCTGCAAGGGAACTGGTGGGAAGCCATGTATGGGCATGGGGCACACAATGACACACGTGTGTGTGACGCAGGCATCCCATGTGCAGAGCCCTCCCTGCCCTCAGGGCCTGCTGTGTAGGCTTGGCCAGGGTCCTCTTCCTGCTGTCCTGGAGGCCTCTGGGGGCCTGTGCACTGAGCCATCCTCTGGGATGGTCCCTGGGGTCCTGGTTGTCAGATTAACCCGTGCACACCCACGCCCTCTGCACTCGTGGCAGAAGTTTGTGGTAGTGGGGATGTGAGACGTGCAGGAGAGCTTCGGCACCCTGCGCTGCCCTGGTCCCGCCTCCCGCTCTGCCACTGCCCCGCTGGTGCCTGCAGGGCAGCCGCTGACCCCCTTTGGGTCTCCATTTTTATCTCCCAAATGGGGGTAATGTGTCAGGGCCTTTCTGCTCGGCAGGGCTATTGTATCACCGCGCTCAGTGTTTGCAAATGTGCTTTGTCAGCTGCAAAGCATGAGGCAAGTGTTCCTTAGTCTTCCGAGCAAGTCGGGTGGGAGCGCGGCCCAGGGCGGCTTTGCTAACCAACATACAGCGCCAGGGCTGGCCCTGCAGACACAGCCAGTCCCCCAGAGGAGCAGGACTTTTGAAGTGCTTGCTATATGCCCAGAAGGTGGCTCTGCCAATGTCTACGTCTGTGAAGCACATAGAATATCTATCCCCCTTGCCGTGAGAGGGAAGTCAATACGGGCAGTTTGGTCTTCCATTGGCTCAGGCCCAAAGCCTTGACATCATCTGTGACTCCTCTTTCTCCCACACCCATGTCCAATCTCTCAGCGGATCCTGTCGACTTCACCTTCAAAACAGACCCAGGATCAGACTCTCACCACCTTCTCTGCCATCCACCTCTGGCCTCTGCCACTGTCGTCTTCCATTTAGACTCTTGCAACAGCCCCTCCTCCGGTCTCTCTTCTGCCCTCTCCATCCTGCCAGAGGGATCCTTTGAAAATCTGAGTCAGGTCTAGCCAGGTCCAGTGGCTCTCCTGCCCAGAACCTTCAAGGTCCCCACTTCACTCAGAGGAAAAGCTGAAGTCGTCATCGTAGCCTTCAGATGTGTGTGGTCTGCCTGCAAACTTCTCATCCCAATCCCTCCCCGCTCCCTTTTCTCCAGCTGCTCTGGCCTCCTGGCTGTTCCTGAAACTCACCAGGTTCATATCTACCTCAGTGCCTTTGCCTTGGCTGTTCCCCTAGCTGGAATACTCTTCCTGCAGATTTGAGTGCTCTGCTTCTTCACTTCCTTCAGGTCTCTGCTCAAGCAGCAGAGTCCCTGACCACCTTCCCCTCACCCACCCCCAGGGTTCCCTGGCCCCCTAGTCTTGTTCCATTTTTCTCCTTTGCACTTACCACTACCTGAAATGGTATATATTTACTTGCTGGTCTGACTCTCTCAATAACCAGGGTTTCTCAGCGTCGGCACTATTGATATTCAGGGTTGAGTAATTATTTCTTATGATGTGCTTTGTAGGATGTTTAACATCATCCCTAGCTCTTCCTAGATGCCAGCAGCATCCCTCCAGTGGGACCACCAAAAATTTCTCCAGACATTGTCGACTGTCATGTCTCCTGGGGGCAATATTGCCCCCAGTGGAGAACCCCTGTCCTAGCCGACTGTGAGCTCCAGGACGGCAGGGGCACTGTCTTGTTCCTTGTTGTATCCCCTGAGCCTCGTAGGTTCCTGGCTTATAGATGCTACTAATAGGGGTTTGTCGAAGAATGAATGAATGAATGCATGAATGAATGCATGAAACTCAGCTAAGTGAGGAACCAGGCTCAGGGCGACACATTGGGGGAAGCTGGGATTCCGCCTGGAGAGAAAGCCCACTTGCTCCCCACACACTTGCCCAGTCTTCCTCAGAAGTCAGACCATGCTAGAATTGGGAGGTCCCTGGAAATCAGCAAGCCTGCTGCAGGTGGGAAAACTGAGGCGGCGAGTCTCAGAGTGAGTCAGTGGTAGGGCTGGGACTCAGGCCTCCTGACTCTTATTCTAGTTCTCTTCTTGCTGCAGGGCCCCGAGGAATCCTTTGAGCACCATCTGAGAGCTGGGCATGAATGACATCAAGGAATGAGAATGAGAGGAAGGCATGACAGGAAGAAGGCATGGCCTAGACAAAGGGACTGAGGTGGATGAGCTCAGGATGTGTTTAGAGAATACAGAGGACTTCACTGGGCTGGAGCGAGGGACATTTAGAGGACAGCGAGGCATAGAGAAGCAGGCTAAAAGGCTGGCCTCTATTGTGGGGCCAAGGAGAAGAAGCATGACAGGAGATCCCTGTGGCTAGTGGCTGGTGGGTGGAGAGGGGACCAGAGGCCAGGGACCAGTTAGGGGATTGTTGCAATAGTCTGGGAGAAGGGAGGGAGCTGGCTGGAGAGCTGGGCAGCAGGGCTGGCCAGGCTGGGGGAGGCGGCCTTTGGAGGCTCCTTAGGGGCGGGCCAGAACCTGGTCCAAGGGTGTGGTGGGCCCAGTCATGACTCGGGCAATGGCCAGTGCTGGGGCGTTGGAGGGGAGGCTGCAGGCCGTCTGACTAGTGGGCGTGTCAGATCAGAGGTCAGGACTCTAGCTTCAGTCGGGGTGAAGAGGGCTTGGGGTGCAGGCAAGGGAAGCAGGAGGAGGGAGCTCAAAGGCCAAATTCCAGATGGTCTGGCTGGGCCTACTTGTCAGTGGAGGGGGCTTGAGTCAAGGGGGGGCACCGGTAAAGAGGAGTGTGGCACACCTAACCCCAACCAGGCTGAGGCAGAGAGAGAATGAGACTCGATGATACATCTAGGTGCCCAGTTTGATACCTGGCACCCATCTGCCCGGTCCAGGTTGGGAGAGGTGAGGTCGAGGCAGCCTAAGATCTTCCTGCCCTAGTCAGGATGGGGGGCCCACAGCCTCAGAGGGCTGGGGGTGAGAGGGCAGAGAGGGGCTGGTTGTGGTCTTCCTCGTCCTGTTGTCCTGTTCAGCCTGACTCATTGGGTTCCCCTTTTGCATAGAGAAGATGCTAAGTGATGCAATAAGTGCTTGGCGCATGAGGGGGATGTATGAGTGGATGCACGGCTGGGTGGAAGGGCAATTAAGTAGGAGAATGGGTGGAGGGATGGATAGGAGGACAGATGGAGGGAAGGGAAGATAGATAAGAGAATGAGTAATGAATGGATGGGTGGTAGAGAGATGGATAGATGGATGTTAGAATGACTAAGTGGGTGGATGGCTAGATGGCTAAATGGACTGGTGTGTAGACGAAAATATGTTTGGATGCATGGTTGGATCCAGGGAGTCAGGCAGAAGAGCGAGTCCATTACTAGCCGCCCCCATGATGGATGACAATCTCAGAATGTAACTCTATGGGCCTGTAGGTGTGAAGCCCAGGTGTGCAGGCAGCTCAGCTACCACTGGGAAGAGTCGTACGTGATGTTCACCACACAGCCTTTCTCTGTTGGGGCCTGAGGCTAATGTGTCTTCCCGTCTGGAAAAGGGACAGGCTCAGCTCATATAGGGGGTCAAGAATCTGGGGTTACCTCTTTGATCATGGCCCTATGGAGAGAGCTCACCTCAGGAAGGGCAGGGAACCAGAAGCCCAAGTCCCCAGAAGGAGCCTTGTCCAGCTACTGGGCCGAGCCAGAGAGTGGTTCGGGATGCAGTGTGTGGGCTGGGGGTGGGGTGAAGGCGGACTGCAGAGCGCTGGCCTGAAGAGGGCCCAGTGGGACAACCAGGATGGGGGAGGTCAAGTGTAGTTAGGGGGCGCCCCCTGGGCGGGCGTCCTAGAGCGCCTTGGCACGCCCTCCTGCTGAGCGAGCACATTGTTTTATGTACAAATCACCTCCTTTTTCTTTTGTCCCATCCCCCCACTTCCCTCCATTCCTAAATTCTTCCCAAACCGCCTCAGCCTTTGGGCTGTTAGGAGGAAGGGCTCTCCAGGTGGGTGGGAGCCCGCAGGAGAGGAGGTGGGAGAGGGCCTGGGCAGGAGCGGAGAGGGACAGGGACGGCAGTCTGGGAGCAGTTCAGCCTTCTCTCCCTCCCCGCACGCTGGGGCCACGCCCTGTGCACTTCAGGATGGGAGAGCCCCCTGGGAAGAGGGTGGTGCCCGGACTGGACAGGGTGGGGAAGAGGCTTGCGGAAGGTGGGGCCCAGGAAGAAGGGGCATTGTCTCAACTTTGTCCCTAGGTTGAAGACTATGCCAGCTGGAGGGGGCTGGGGATGTCCTTGCAATGGAGGGGAGACTGTGTGAGTGTGTCCGTGGGTGGGCCTGGTGTCTGTGCATGACCATGTGCGTGTGAATGTGTGTGCATGCACACACGTGCTTCTGCACAGGACCGGCATTGCTGTGCTGTGCACAGCTAGGTGATGTGTGTGTCCCCACAGGCCTGCACCTGTGCCCACAGCTGGAGGGGCAAAGCGTTTGGCTGCCCCAATTGTCCAACCTGAGCCCAGCTGGGGCCCCAGTCCTTCTCCTGGCAGATGCCTGACCTGAACATCTGGCCACATCTGCCCATACGGAAGGGAGTCCTGGAGCTCCCATTACAGCTAGAAGGGCCCAGCCCTCCCCCTCAGTGTACACAGCCCAGAGAGGAACTTGCGCCAGGTCACATGGCAGATGGAGGCAGAGCATAGACTGTCCCTGAATCTGGGGACCCTAGGCCAGGACAGATGCTCTCCTTGTCTTTACTGCTCCTGTCCTCCCTCTGGTGTCCTTTGGTTATGAGGCTGCATGGCCTGTGCTCTAGGGAGGTCCCAGTTTGCCCTTCTCCGGTACCTATGGGAGTGGACCCCGTGGTCCTTGTGGTGTCTGTCAGAGGCCTATCACTTAGGGTGACCAACTCATCCCAGTTTGCTGAGGACTTTCCTGGTCTTCGCACTGCACGTCCCCTCTCCTGGGAAGCCCCTCAGCCCCAGGCCAATGAGGATGGTTGGTCACCCTGTTGCCAGGGACATTTCTCTTGCCACCATGTCCTTCCCACTGCTGCACCCTTCTCCCCTCGGCCTGGACCCCTGGAACTTCCCCCTTCTCTCCTTGTCCAGCCCTCTTCTTCCTGCGCCCTCCCTGTCTCCAGACTCAGGCTGCAGAGCCTCTTCCTCCCTGTTCCTCTCTCTCCCCAGTCTGTCAGGCATCTCTAGCCCTCCTGTCTGTCTCTGGGGCTCTCTCCTCTCCTGTCCCCAAGATTGCCACCTAGTTGGTTTCTAAAGTCTGTCTCTGTTCTCGCTCACAGCCGTGTCTCCCCGCTCCACCTCTGGTGTCTTGCCAAGTCTGTCTCCCTGACCCTATCCTTGGGTCTCTGGCTCACCACCTTCCCTGGGTGGTCCAGGCCTCCCTCCATCCTCCCCACCTTCCCACCGCAGGCACCCCCGCCCCGGAGCTGGCTGGGGTGGAAGCCAGGTCTGGGGGCTGTGACCGGCAGGGAAGGGGAACCCAAGCAGACATGATATTTATGTTAGGACTTCAAAGTGGCTCAGAGCCCGAGGCAGGGATGGTGGGGGCTGGCGGGGGTGGGAAGCAGTGGGAGGGTGGCAGGCACAAGCCAGACTAAGGTCAGCTCTGGCCCCTCCCTGAGGAAGGTCTCCTTGGTGACACACACCTCCCAATGGGACACTGAGACCCAGAGTAGGGACAGAACGGGCTATTTTGGTGCAAAGTTCCAAGAAAGGCACTTCCTGTGTCCTGGTTCTGTCCCTGGCCCCATCCTTTCTTCCTGTCACCCTGCATGAGCGGCTGGGTCTTCTGCGCATCAGCCTGGCCTGGAAGGCAGGGGGCTGAAGGGGTGTCAGGAGCAGGGGACTCCATCTAAGCTGGGAAACATTTCTGGTGCTGGGACGGCCTTGCCTTCTCAGCACTCTGGCAGAAGTCTCCCCTGGCAAGGCAGCGAGAGTCCGTAGCCCCGCTGTCTTGACGGGGGCCAGGCAGGTCTAGCCCCTCAGGGCCTCTGGTGTCCACTTGGGTTGAGAGCCCCAGGGGCCAAGATGGCTGTGAAAATCACCCCACCCCTGCCCCCACCCTTGGCCTAACCCCTGCTAAAGACACCCAGCTGCTGGGAATAGAAAGGCGTGGGGTCAGGGGCCCAAGCCGAAGTGGGAGGGGCCAATTGTCTCATCCCGGGGCTCTGCTGTGTGTCCTAAGGCCCCTCCCAGGAGCCAGGCCCAGCAGACATCCCTTCAGGCTTGGCTGCCCCCTCAGGAGGGCCCTCCCCCAGACTTGAGGCTTGCTCTGGACCCAAGACCCTCTGGTCTAAAGGCCACCTCAGCCCCCAAAGACCCTGCCCTGGGCCAGTCCCCCATCCCCCACTCCAGACCCTCCCCAGGCACTTCCGGTGAATCACCCAGGCTGGAATCTGATGAGCTCAGGCTCCCCACCCAGTGCTGCGAGCTCCTGCTCTTGCCTGGACAGTGGGGTCACCGCACCCCCCACAGGGGGATTTGCAGCAGCTCATCGCCCCCACCAGCATCCATGGAGCAGGGTGGCTGAATGGCGGCAGGGATAGGCCAGGGCTGGGAGGGAGATTAGTCAGAAGGGCTTGGATGTCTTCTGTATGAGCAAAAGTTTAAAAAGTATGTGTGTGTCTCCGAGTTTGTGTCTGTGAGACTGAATTTGCACGTGTGTGTGTGCCATGTCTGAGTGGGGGACTTGGGTGTATCAGCAGCAGGCCGGCATGGGTAGGTGTGTCATGAGGTTTCTGTGTAGGAGGTCATCACAAGTCTCCGTGTCAGCCTGTCTCCGTGTGTGTGTCATGGAGTCACCTTCTGAACAGCAGAAGAAATATGTAAGGCAGCGGTTCTCAACCTGTGGGTCGCGACACCGGCGGGGGTCAAACGACCAAAACACAGGGTAGCCTAAAGCCATCGGAGCAGTAGGCGGCCCCTTCCTCAGCCCTTTCCGGACCTCTGTTCCCAAGATCCCCGTTTGCAGGACGGCCCCAGGGCCCCACTGCAGAGCTGCTTCTTTCCTGGCACGAGGCGTGGGTCTTCTGGGTGCCCTGAGCCCGCCAGTGTCCTCAGGTGAGAAGGGGACCTGGCCTGCGGCTGGAAACAGGGCGTGCCCGCCCCTGGCGGTAGCTCTGTAGAAGGCGCTGCCCGAGCCCCAGGAACCGAGGAACTGTTTAGGCTGAGTCGCCCCGAATCAATCACTCCGCGTGTATTTACTAAGTGCCAATTCCGGGCCAAGCATTGTTCTAGGCCCCAGAGATTTAGCGGGACCAAGGCCAACCTGGCTCTGCCCTTCCAGCGAAGAAGACAGACAATAAACAAACTCACACATGGAACTACGGTGACTGTAGAGGTGATAAGGGCAGCTCTGCCAAGGAGGAAATGACTCGGTACTCCTTGAGAGATCCCGGCGTCTGGGTTCCAGCGCTCCTCTGCCGCCGCCGAGGTGGACGCAGGCAAGGCGTGGCGCCTCCAGCCTAGACTTCCTCTTCCAGAGGCCAAAGGTAGAAGGCTGAGGGACAGGAGGGGGCAGCACAGAATCCGAGCCCAGCGTAGGCTCTCAGTGACTGCCCGGAGCACATCCGCTGCCCTCTGGCTGGGGCTGGGGGAGTTTGGCCCATGCAGACATTGGATTGATGAGCAGAAGGGGAGATCGTCCTTCAGTTTCGGGACTGCAGAGTCAGAAGCCCCACACACCCCGATGTCCGAGCCCTGTGCTCTGTAACAGGCCGTTTTCCCTGAGCAAGCCTTAGTTCCCTCACCTGTTAAAATGGGGATAATGAGAGCAGTCACAGAGCAGCCTATCATTGCCTACTCCGCCTGGAGCCCCAACCCTTGTACCACGCCTCTTGTTTACGCTGATTTACCTGGCCCAGCCCCCTGAACCCCTGCTGGGGGCAGGGTTGCTGAATTCCCGGAGCCAGGAATTAGGACTCAGTAGGGAAAAGGGTGGGAGCAGTTTGCAGAGGCCCCCAAGACAGGGGCCCGGAGCCTCAGCCAGTCCTAGTTTCCGTGAGACCTGCTCCACACCCAGCCCTGGGGTTCTCTAAGCACCCCCTGCGACCATTCTCAGTCCTTCTTCTCTGGTTGGACGTCCTTTGTTGGGTTCCCAGAACCCAGCCCTCCCTGAACCTCCCGGCTTCCCGCAGCACTGCCCTCTACTCTTACTTATCAAACTCCAACCAGCGGGCAGCATTTATTGAGCGTCTGTGAAGTGCCCAGCAGTGTGCGAGGCACTGGGGATGGGCATGGGCTAGGGAGGGAGGACATATGAAAGCTCAAGGGGAGACTCCCTCTCAGTGAGCAGCCGTGGTGGCGGTGGAAGTGGGAAGGGAAGCGCTGCTGGTGGCCCAGTGAGAGACTTGGGAGCCCTGCACCTGGGGTGCATGTGGTTTGTCTGAAATCCCGACACCCAGGATTCCCACCTTCCACTTGTCACGTAGGCTGATGTTCCTTAGTGCACACGGCCTGAGGGAATGCCTTGCAGACTAGCTGCGGTCCTCCTCCACCAGGGGACAATCCCCTCCCAGAGAGTGGTCCCTGACAGGCTGGCCTCGTCCAGAACCCCGACTGCAAGGGAGCTGAGGGCTGGCCGCTGCAGCCCCTGCTGTCCCCAGCTACCTGGCGGCTGGCGGAAGGAGCACAAAGCCTGGGACTCCCCATGCTGCTGAGGCCCTGGAGCCACCCTCCCGGTGTCACCCACCCAGCTTCCTGGGCCACATGCACCCCCTTGTGGTCATTGCCAGCATTACCTCTGCTGGGCCTTGAGGGTTAATTTATTGGTGGCTTAGAACAGAGGGCCAGAGGCTGTAGCTGGCACCTGATGCCCTGGCTTGGGTGGGGGAACCCCTAATGGCTGGCTGTGTCAATCTAAGGAGTCACTTTCCCGGCCATAATAAGCATGACCTCGTAAAGCTCCTGAGTTAAATGCAGAGAAAATGGTTTCTTGAGTTAAATGCAAAGAAAATGGTTTCCAAGCTCCCCACTCCCCCATCTGCTTTGAAAGCCCACCTCCCTGTCCAGTGTCCTTGGGATGCCAGAGGGCCTGGGAGACGTCCCATCCTGGGGAGAGACTGGGACTCAGGCGCTCCTCCAGCTGGACCTTATTTCCAGGACCTCCACAGGGTTGACGGCAGGACATCACCCTTCGGCAAGTGCAGAGAACAGCAGCACTTGGAGGGGTGCGGCAGGCAATGTTAATGTCTCACCTCCCTCCTTCCCCTTTCTATAGTAGGGGTTCTGCTTTGCAGCAAAACCATCCATTTTGATCCCTGGCAGCTGTCTGGAAGAAGACAGGATGCCAGCGCACCCCTACTTTACAGGTGCGGACACTGAGGTTTGGAGGTGCTAGTCCTCCGGGTGGGCTGGGGCAGGACTGGAGCCCTGAGCCCTTGCTGCCCTCTTGAACCCTCCTGACACCCAGGAGCAGGTGGAGCCTTTCAGGGCCCCGAAGCCCCCGACTTGGAGGAGCTGCCTGGCAGTGGCCCTGCCCCAGCTGCCACAGTTGGGCACACTCCTTACTGCAGGCTAGCCGGCCTCCAGCTGGGGTAGAAGGGTGAGAGGCAAAGGGCCTTAGGACCTTGGTCTGGACTCCCCATCCCTCCTCAGCCTTACTCCAGTGCCCGGATGTGGCCATTCCAGCAGTCCGCCAGCAGGTATGGCCATAAAGATAGATCTCAGGTGACATAGTGGCAGGCGGGAGAGTCTAAGGGGACTGTGGCCCTGGTCAGTGGAGCTGATGGCTCTGAAAGCCCCTCCCAGCAGGCTCTGTTCTTTCCCAAATGATTCTCTGGCCACTGCCAGCTACTCCTCTGCTGCCCAGCTACTCCTCTGCTGCCCAGCTCCCCTCGGCCTCTGGCCCTCCAGGTTGAGCAGGGCCTCCCCTGGCCTGGGGATCATCCCTTGCAGTAGTTGCTTCAGACTCTCCCCGGCTGTCCCTGGGGCTGGCTTTGACCTCAGTGTCTCCATCTCCCCGGCCCCCTTTCCCCTCCTGCCTGCCCTCTGCCTCTGGCCCGCTGCTGCTCTCCTCCGTGGCACCCCCAGCTGAGGCCCCCTGGGGCTCAGGCCGCTCTACCCAGCGGCGGTAGACAAGGTAGCCGGTTGTGGGAAGCCTGTGGGCCAGGGCTCCGGGGGGCAGGCGGTGGTAGCCCTGGTCCTTGTACAGGAAAAGGCCGAATGTGTCAGGCTGGGTCACTCGGAACTTGGTGGCACAGAGCTGGTTCAGGGTGGCAACTGAAGCCCCTGCGGGCACGGCCAGAGTCTTGGAGGTGCAGCCACTGCTGGGGTCCTGATAGGCCACGCGGAGGAGGTGCTGTGTAGGAGGAGAGGCAAAAGTAATAACTCAACCCTGTATGCTCAATTCTGGCTGCAAAGCTTGAGGTCTCAGTTTAGGCTCTTCAGAGACAGGGGCGGGTGGTATAACTCCAGTGGTAGAACCAGTTGGAAAAGGCTCTTTAGACAAGGTGAGCTCCAGGGGGGGCCTAAGGAAGGGAGGGACGTGCTCAGGCTAGCTAGCGAGTCACACTGCAGGCCGGAGGGAGGAGCCCAGCGCCCTCTGCAGCCAGACAATTGGACAATCATACTTAGAGTTAACTCTGTGAGCTGAGTGCTTGTCCTGCATGAACTCCATCCCAGGATGCAGGTACTATTATCCCATTTCATAGATGAGAAAATTGAGGCACAAATTAGTTATCTAACTTGCTCAAGCTCCCACACCAGAAAGTAGCAGAGCCAGGATTTGAACCCAGAATGTGGCTACAAAGTCTGCAGTCAACCAAAGCGAGGGAGGGGAGGGAAGGGGAGGGGAGGGGAGGAGAGGGGAGGAGAGGGAAGGGGAGGGATGGTAGGAGAGGGATGGTATCTGGTCTGAGAACAGCAGGCCTGAGCCCAGGTGGGAGGGGAAGGGGAGCATTGCCTGGAAGCCTGACACCAGGGGAGGGCAGAGCCCCACCTGTGTCCCTTCCCTCTCCACGTCACGACTCAGTTTCCTCATCTGTAAAATGGGGATAATGATGGCTGTATTCTGTGAAGACTAAGGTAAGGGCTGAGCCCCTTGAGCAGTGAGCACAGTGACAGCACGTGGAATGTACTCTCCCTGGAAAGGCGGGCTTTAACATTTGTCCCACATAGGGTGCTGTTTCTATTGCAGAGCGGTGCAGGACCAGCCTTGGTGCCGCTAGGGCTCAGTCTGGGGCAGACAGCCCGTTACCTGGAAGCTGTGGCTCGCCGGCAGGCGGCGCTGCTCCCAGAGGCAGAGAGAGCGCTGCAGCTCCTGCGAAGGGCTCAGCGGGAGGGTGTGGGCCTGGCTCAGGCCGCTCAGCAGGGCCAGGCTGGCGGAGAGGCTGGTCAGGTAGTAGCCGCCTGGGACACAGGAGAAGAGTGCAGCTCAGGATGGGGTTGGGTGACATGTTCCCTCTGCCCTTTCCAGCTTAGCGGAGGCCGTGCGGGCGCGAAGGCACACTAGCCCGACCCAGCCAGGGAGGTGGCGTGTGCGTGGGGCCCCTCACCCTCTCCAGTGAGCAAGGCGGGCTCCAGCAGCTCTGACATGTACTCGGCCTCCAGCAGCAGCTCGGGAAGGTTGCACTGGGCCAGGACCAGGCTCAGCAGCGGGAGGAACTCGTCGGCCCCTGCGCCCTCTCCTGTGTGGTAGTTGAGAAGAAAGCGTCAGCCTTCGCTGGGGCCCCAGGATCAGAGTCCACTCCTTGTCTTAGACAGTGACCCTCCCTTCAAACTGCCAGGCCTGGGACAACATGTTCTCTATGGCAGCCACGAGCAGAGGCTGGGGAGAGGATGCTCCCCAATCAGGGCCTCAGTTAGACCGTCTGTGAGATGGGAGCACTGGACCCATCTTTTCTCCTGCTGTGCCTTTCCTGGAATCCACCTGGGCAGCCGGCCTCTGACAGCACGGAGCCCGTGGGAGGTGGGGGGACGGGCGTACCCAAGTGGGCCCTCAGGGCCGTGTAGAGCAGCTTGCAGGCCTGCAGGAGCCGCTTGACCTGTGCGCTGGGGGAGTAGGCACGGAGCAGCTGCAGCAGCTTCTGGCGGACCTGCTCTATCTCCACCACGGAGGGTGGGCTCACGCGGGAGCCAAAGGCTCCAGGGCCCTGGGTTCGGGCCAAGCGAAAGCCTTCAGACAGGCGGCCCAGGGAGCCGTCGGCAGATAGTCGGCGCCGCAGTCGGGTCACCAGGATGGGCCGGAGAGGCTTCAGCACCGAATGATGCAGCGACTTCTCCAGGACACATTCTGTGAGCAGAGGAGAGCAAGGGGTGAGGGGATCCAGGCTGGGGTGGGGGCAGCATCCAAAGGAGAAGGGGCGCAGTCCGGGAGTGACAGGGTTGAAAAGGAGGAGGGATCTCGGCGAGGCCAGCGAGTGCAGGGACAGCAGTGGGGGTGACATTCACTTGAAGGGTGGTGAGACCAGAGACAAAGGAGGGCGGTGTGGGGAAGTCAGATGGCTGAGCCAGCGCAGGCCTGGGCCGGAGGCTCACCCAGTCTGTCGGGGGGCAGCAGCTTCTCGGGGCCCAGCTCAGCGCTCAGCATGGCCCGCGCCCGGCTCAGGGCCTCGCGAATCCCCTGCAGCTCCTGGCGCTCCGGGCCAGCCCGCACCTGGGTCAGGAGGTCCTGCACCAGCTGGCCCACAGCTGTGTGGCGGTCCTGCATCAGTGCGGACGCGGCCCGGGCGACCTGCCGCTCGGGGGCCAGCAGGGAACAGAAGGCAGCACTCATGGACCGAAGCAAAGGACGCCTGCGACGAAGGCGGGGTGAGCTTGCCGGACTCCCTTGAGAGCCCTGGGTCCCCTCCTCCTCGGAGCTGCTGGGGGAGCCACAGTCCACCTCCTGGAGGGAGGGCAAGGAAGGGAGGCCAGGGCTGGCACCCCCTGGCACACGGTACCCCACCGAGCTCTCCCTCCGCAGAAGCTGGTGAGGGGGCAGCCTTTCTGTCTGGTTGGGGGCTGCTCCTGGCAGCACCGGGACAGGGGGCGGGGGCACAGCAGGTGGAGACAGGGGGCTGGAGGTCTCTGTGGATACGCGCACTTTGAAACTCCTGAATTTCTCCCGCTTGGTGGGGCCCAGATCCCCTGGGAACAGGGGGTTGAAGAAGCACAGGGCGGCTCCGGTGCCCTGGTCCAGCTCCTGTGAGGACCGTGGCTTCAGCCTGGGCAGCAGCGGGCCTCCAGATGGGCCAGGTGGAGCCTTGGTGTTGAGGGAGGAGCTCCAGAACTCTAGAGAAGAAAAATCAATTAGGGTCTCCGAAAGAATCAGGGGTCTGCCCAACTGAAGGCAAGGTAAGTGTGCCCAAGTGCCCCCCCTATCCCCCTTGGCCTCGGTTTGTCCATCTGTGAAATGGGCAGCAGGGGAGCCCTTACCAATGCCCAAATGGGAGATGGCTTCCAGCTCCTTGTGGGTGGCTGCCTGGCGGATGGCCCTGGGGAGCTGGAGCTGGAGAAGGAGGATGTCCCTGAGGCCAGAGAGGGGGCAGACAGTCAGGGGTGAGGGATGCCTGGGGCCACAGGGCGGGGAGGGCAGGCTGTCCGGGATACTGGGTGCCTGCGGGCAGACTCACCGGGTGTGGCAGTAGGCACAGATGAGCTGGACTAGGTCCGGGAAGACGAGCTCAGATCCCTCCAAGGAGATGCCTGGGAGATGAGGTGCGGCTGTTCTCTATGGGATCCTCCCGCGGGGTCCAGCCTCTGCTCCCACCCCCCTTCCCTCCAGGCCAGTCCCTCTCACCCCCCGGGCTCTCCTGGATATAGTGACTAGAGACGAAGGAAGGGCCACTGGCCTCAGGCAGCCGCACACACAGAGCCTGGCACTGGCGAGTGTTAGATTTCCGCACCAGGAACGTCTGAGAATGGAGGGGGTCAGAGGCTCAGGACCTTCCTGTCCAGCCCATCTCCCTCCCAGCCCTGGCAGGCCAGTCTCTGGGGGTGGGGGCGAGACTCACCCCCGGGGGCTCGGTCCTCAGCACGTGCAGCGCCGCCGCTGCGTTGGCCCGCAGCTGCAGCCACACAGGCCGCGTGAGCAGCAGGCGCTCCCGCAGGCTCACCGCGCGCCCGGGCCGCTGGGGCCCACCAGCCTGCCCCCCGCCGGCATCGGGCACATCGTACAGCGGCTCCTGGGCCGGCCTGGAGGCAGGCACCGGACCTGAGCCACGTTCCGGGAGCTGAGACCCTTGCCCACCCTTTCCCCCTCCTCTGCCCTGGGACAGAGCCTGCCCTGTGGCCCTCCCTGCCCGCCCTGGCTGCCCAGCCACCTCACTAACTTTTCTCTCTCCAGGTGCTCAGGTGTGGGGTGCGGAGGGCTGGGGGTGCCAACAGGGCCTGCTCCCGGCTCCCCATGGGTTTCCATGCTGGGAGCTCCTTGGGTTACTCCTGGGACTCAGGAAGACAATCCAGCCTCCAAGGCAAGAGCACATTCCCAGCGGTGAGTAACACTTCCTGAGGGCGGTGCGCCCTGTCACACCCCGCCAGTTAACTCTTCTGCGTCCACTCAGCCTGGGCAATGCCCACTTGTTCTCTGTTCTGGGCCCAGCCTGAGGGGCAGGGGTTCTCCCCATGCAGGTGCCACTCGGAGGGCCCCAGCTGTGGGGCTGCCGCCTCCACACACAGACTCCCGCAGCAGCGTCCTCAAACCACAGGTGGGAGGGAAGGGGTTAAGCAGGGCCTGTCTCCTCCCCTCAGGCCCAAGCCTCGCCCTTGGGGCATCTGGAAGTCTGTGGTCAATTGTTCATCTGTCCAAGCCTTGGGGTCAGCCTTATGAGAGTGCCTCCTACTGGTCACAGATGACTCATTCCTGAGCCTAACTTGGGTTTTGGGATTTCAGGTTGTCATGGAGAAAGGATGCCCTGTCTCCATGGAAACTAACCCGTTTGCTTTAACTGAGGTTCTGGGGGTGGTTCTAACACTCAGCACTAAACAGGGGGGAGTCTGGCTGTGAGGTGTCAGCACATGGCACTGCTGCCGGCTGCCTCCCACGCACACAGGCCCTGCCATCCGCCAAGCCACTGGGGCAGGTGCAGACATGACCCAGTCTCCAAGCATGGAGCCCCCAGCTGCCTTCCCCTTCTCAGGCCACGTGCTCTACCTGTGCCACGTGTCGCTCCAGACTTTGTTCACCAGCACCAGGCAGTCCTGGGTTGTAGGAGAGCCCCCTTTCCCCCAGTCTACACCCCTAGTCAGAGCAGGCAGGCTCCTGCTGGGCCAGGAGAGGTACCAGGGACCCCAGAAGAGACTGGCTGTCTCAGGCACTCCCCATGGAAACCCCGATTCCCTTGCAAGTTAAATCAGACACACGTGGGTCATGCCGTAGCCCCAAGAAAGGTTTTAATTTCAGTCCCTGCAATGTGGGAGGCTGGCGCCGAAGTCTGCCTTGAGAAGACCTGGGCAGCCCGCCTCTCCCCACAAGAGCTGCGTCAGGCCCCTAAAATACCATTTTTGGCTCCGAGTTCCCATGAACAGGGCTCCACTCACTGGCTCGGTGACGGGAGAGCCAGGTCCAAGGTCAGCAGAAAGGATGTGCTTTCGCAAGGCATGTCTTCTCTGTCAGGGAGGGGACTGAGAAGGCTGACCTTCGGGTGGGGAAGGCAGGGGGCTGGATGGGGATGGAGGAAACGGTCGGCTTGGCTAGAACAGCTCCAGGCCACAGCTGCACAGGCCCCGCGGAGAGGCAGAGGAATAGTCCACTGACTGCTGGAGGGCAGGGCAGAGCCCAGCGGCAGCACTGGAGAGCCCGCTAGAAAGGCCCTGAGAGGCCTGTCAGCCTGCCCTTCTGCGGAGGAAAATGCAAATCCTGGGTTTGATGCCAGTTGCTCTGAGGGGCCCAGTTGGCTGTGAACCTCAAGGTCATGGTCCTGGGGGTGTGTGGGAAAGGGAAATCATTGCAGGTGAATGGAAAAGAAACAAAAGGGACACAGTCACTTCATCTAGGGAACTTAAGGGAATGGCCTTGGTCTGGCCTTCCCACGTGGGCCCGTCAGTACTCTGGGCCCACCAGGGCTCCCCAGCTCTGGAGCTTAGTGTTCCAGCCCTCCGCGACCAATCCTGGTGGAGAACTCTGCCCCCTAACCCCATCAACTTGGTTTCCCACCCCACCCTACCTCCTACTCTCAACCTCCCACCGTGCCCTCACACAACTGTCCAAACTTTCCCACACCCTTGATGCGACGCAGCCATCGCCTCTCTCTGGGCTGCTCTCTGGAGGCTAGGCCCAGGGGCCAGGTGGTGGGAGGTGGGAAACCCCTACGGTTCTTACCCTCTGGTTTTCTCTTCTGAGGGGACACAGCTGCCCTAGCCTGGGTGGGGGAGAAGAAGAGCCCCCCTCAGAGCCTGCCACCAGCCAGGCAAGTCCCCTCCACATTAGCCTCTCTAAGGCGGGGGGCTGCTGGGCCATGCCAAGCCGGGGCGGGGTGATCAGACTCTTTCTAGACAGAGCTGTGATGTGACCTCCTGTCAGAGGCCTGGCCAGCTCTGCTGCCTGCCCAACTTCCTTCTTCCCTTTCTCCACCACATCAAGTCCTGAGCTGGACAAGAGAGAGGCCGACACAGCCTAGAAGTTCCCTCCTCCAGGGCAGCCTTGGGTGAAAGGAGGCTTGTGAGCTGGCAGCAATGCCCAGAGCCTCAGGAAGCCCAGGGTGGAAGCCGGCAGGGAGCAGAGCTGGTGTCGGGGTGGGGCCTGCACTGACAGTCCCTTCCAGGACCGGGTGCAGAGCGGACAGCAGCGACCCACCTTTTTTTTTTTTTTTCTGAAGCTGGAAACGGGGAGAGACAGAGACAGACTCCCGCATGCGCCCCACCGGGGTCCACCCAGCACGCCCACCAGGGGGCGACGCTCTGCCCACCAGGGGGTGATGCTCTGCCCCTCCGGGGTCTCACTCTATTGAGACCAGAGCCACTCTAGCGCCTGGGGCAGAGGCCAAGGAGCCATCCCCAGCGCCCGGGCCATCTCTGCTCCAATGGAGCCTCAGCTGCGGGAGGGGAAGAGAGAGACAGAGAGGAAGGAGAGGGGGAGGGGTGGAGAAGCAGATGGGCGCTTCTCCTGTGTGCCCTGGCCGGGAATCGAACCCGGGACTTCTGCATGCCCGGCCAATGCTCTACCACTGAGCCAACCGGCCAGGGCCAGCGACCCACCTTTTTGATGGCCGTCCAGTCCTCCAGGATGTCGATCTCCTGCAGCATGTACACGATGTAAGGGCCTGCCACAGGGTCAAGGAAGCAGCAAGCCCAGAGGGGCAGGCGGTGGTCTCGGCTCTGACACTCAGGAGAGGCAGCGCTGAGCACTCGGCTTGGAGCTCAGGCTCCACTGTCCTTGGCCCCCAGGTTCTCCGGGGGGAGGGGTAACTGTGGCCTATTTCACTGAGTGTGCCAAGGGCAGAGGGGCACCAAGCCCCTCCTCTACCTACCCTACCTTGGGTCCTGCTTACCTCTTCTTTCCAGTCTCGCAGTCAGTAGGCCAAGGCCCATCCCATCTACTCAGGGATCTTACTCCTTCCATTCTTTGTCCCCTTTCCCCATCTATACACAGATTCTGGTCTGTTTCATTCTGAAGACAACGCTCCTGTGGGTTCACAGGCCCTTCTCGGGACATCTGTACCTGATGCATCCACACTCTTACCTCCCATTCACTCAGGTCCGCCCAGTCTAGACCCTCCCTCCCTCCCTAAACCTGACTCCTGTCACCAGGCGCCAATGCCTTGAGCTTCTAGCAACTGCAGGGATAAGGGGTGGGGGTGCCAGGGAGCAGCAGTGAAAATTAAGTTCAGCTCTGTGCTAGACTCTGCCAGGACAGAAGCATAGCAGGCCCTGAAATTGAAGGGCTCATGCGGGGGGCGGGGGGGACAGGGGACGGCACAGAGGGAACCGCTCCCACCTCCCACACAGGAAGCGAGTGTCCAGGTCTAGGCGACAGAGGCGCAGATGAGAGAGAAGCCAGAGCTATGGGGGGAGGACTGGAGAGGCTTCACAGAGGAGGCAGCGTCTGAGACCGAGCGCTGAACACACCAGGACGCGGAAGGGACTCCGAGAGAAGGGTGGACAGTGAGCAAAGGCACAGGGCTGGGAAGGTGGGCCGTGCCCGGGCAGTCGGAGAGCCAGAGGGTCTCAGATGGGACTCCACCTTAGGGAGCTGTGGAGGTCAGCAAACGGATGTTTCTATTTTCCCACAGTCCACACAGCCCAGGAGAGATCCACGACCCCACAAAAAGATTCCTGACAGCTGGATTTGCCTGGACATGGCCACATGAGGCCATGACGACCACAGATGTGTCTAGTCTGACTCTCTCTTCCGTGTCCCTCCAGCTCTTCCTCGGGTCTGGAGCTGACTCTGCACCCTGCCCTGGTGGAAGGATACCGGAGACAAGGGGTGCCTTCTTCCTCTTGCTGGGTGGCAGGGAGTCCCAGGTCTTCGAGCTGCTTCTGGCGTGCAGTTTGTCATCCCACCACTCTGTGTCCCCAGACCGAGTCAGGATCACGGTGTGGGCCCTCCCGGGACACTCCCACCGTTGTAACCCGCCCTTCCCCATCAACCACCTCCCGGGACAGCGGAGAGAACCCTGGGCTTGGGGCTGGAAGCTGAGTTCAGGTCCCAGCTGCACAGATGTGCAACCTGGGAAGAGGTCACTGTGCGTCGTGAGCCTGTTCCTTCTTTTGTTTAGGGGATGGTGGAACGATGACGATTCCTGCCTCCCCAGGCACTAGAGACATGGAGGGGACGGTGGCTACCGTAGGTATGGGAGTGTCAGAATGTCACCTCCTGTTCTGGAAAGAGAGCAGGGAACCCACTCTTCCCGAACCCCTAAGCACTGTGTGCCAGGCACTGGGCCCAGCCCTTCCTACGCCTGGTTCCACGGGACTCCCACAGCTGCCCCTCTTACATTCCCCTGGTGCAGGCAGGGAGCCTGAGGGCCCGGTGGGAGGTGGGCACCAACAGAACCAGGCCAGCGGAGGGGTGCCCAGGGCCCGCACCTCGCCTCACCTGAGCTGATGTCCAGGCTCTGGCGGTCCTCCTCCAGCCTCTGGATCCGCCCCTGCAGCTCCCCCTGCAGGGTGTCATAGAGCAGCAGCTTCTCGCTCTGGAAGGGGGGCAGCGCTCAGCCAGGGGGGATGGGCGGGCCACTTCGTCCTCCTCCCCAGGTGCCCATCAGTCACCTCCAGGTGCTGTTTAGCTCCCTGCAGCTCACACTCATACTTATTCCTGATCACGTCCAGACAGAAGCCCTTGTAGATCCCTGCAGAGGGGGGGAGGGAGAGGGGAGGGGAGGCTTGGCCAAGGAACCCAGTGCCCCAGAAGGGGGGCCAGGAGCATGGGCCATGCCAGGCCGGAACGAGAGAGGAAGGGACCATGGGCTCGCAGGGGAACAGCGAGGGAGACTGGGACCCATCCCAGAGCACAGGACAGCCCACAGACCTGCCACCTGAATGCGAATCTTGAGGCTCCGCTGCAGCCCCCCGAGGGGCTCCGTGTATTCGGGTGCTCTCTCAGCCCCCACTTCCTCCAGCCGCGCCCGCAGCTGACTCAGTCGTTCCCTGAACAACCTGGGAGGTGACATGTGCTCATCCGTCAAACACACACAGAGCCCCCGATCCACGGCAGGCCCAGCCTCAGCCCCTCACTCGTGCACTCGCTCTGGGCCTCAGCCACCCCCGCCCAGCACCAGGCCCATGGCCTCCTCACCCCAGGGGCCTGAAGACTTAGCCCCAGGTACCCCACGCTTACTTTTCCTTTAGCTCCGAGAACTGCTTCTCCAGATCCAGCATCTCATTGACACACTCGCTGCGGCGCCGCTCATAGTCCTCGTCATCCATCTCTGGGACAAGAGGCCAGTCAGGGCTGGCTGAGAACCAGGCAGGCACTCGTGTGTGTAAGTGTGCATGCGTGCGTGTAAGTGTGCATGCATGTGTGTGGCTTACCTGAACTCTCCTCCTCAGACTCCGTCGGGCTGCCACTTCGTTCCTCCTCACTTTCCTCTTCCTCCCCGTTCATTTCTGCGGCTGAGTCGCCCTCTGCTTCCGTCTCCTCCGTGTCTTTGCTTGGCGGCTGGATAGGCATCTGGGCTCTGGAAGAAGGAATCGAGCCATCGCTCACCACCGCCCACAGCTCCAAGTGTGAAAGCAGCCATGCGGGGAGTCAAAGGAGGCCTGACCACAGCTGGGGACAGCTGGGAAAGTGACAGGACCTGCCACACCCTGAGCACACACTAGGTGGAGAAGGTGCGAGGTGCCCCGTCTGCACATCTGCCAGAAGCCATGGCGGTGCTCATGCCCTTGGCCATTGCTGGTGATCCCAATCCTGGGAACACTGGCCAAGCTGATGATCCATAGAGGGGAGAGGCCAAGGGCGGGCTCCCCGCTGCCGATGGGACTGGACCCAAACTGATGGGCTTTCAAGGCCCTGCACCGACTACACTGAACTGGTCCAGTGCCTTCATCCCATCTAATGGCCAAGTCTTGAACAGACCAGGCACCTCTTTCCTCCCCCCATCCCCTCACAACGTTCCTTCTGCTTTTAACACCCTCCACGTCTCTTCCTGAGAACACTCTACAAACTCTTCTCTCTGTGCTCTGGATCCAGTCCCATCTCCTTCCGCTTCCTCTGGGACTTCACATCAGCAGTGCTCCCCTCCCTCTTCTGTATTTTCAGCACGCCCTCCTGACAGTTCCTTTTCCCGGAACTGTAGAGGCTAAAGGTATTTGCCACCACATAGGAAAGGCAGAAACACAAAGCCTCACCCTGTTCCATTTAAACACTCCTCGTTTTCCACTTCACAGCTGCCTTTCAGTGTGCACCCTTCCTCTTCCTACTTTCACCTCCCTCCTGTTCTGACATCTGTATCATCACTCAGAGTCAACCAACAACCTTGTGCCTAATGCCAATATTTCTCAGTGCTTATCATAGTTGCCTTCCCTTCCTTTTTTTTTTTTACAGAGACAGAGAGAGTCAGAGAGAGGTATCCCTCTCTCTGACTCTCTCTGATAGGGACAGACAGACAGGAACGGAGAGAAATGAGAAGCATCAATCATTAGTTTTTCGTTGCAACACCTTAGTTGTTCATTGATTGCTTTCTCATATGTGCCTTGACTGTGGGGCTACAGCAGACCGAGTGACCCCTTGCTTGAGCCAGCAACCTTGGGCTCAAGCTGGTGAGCCCTGCTCAAACCAGATGAGCTCACGCTCAAGCTAGCAACCTTGGGGTCTCGAACCTGGGTCCTCTGCATCCCAGTCCGATGCTCTATCCACTGTGCCATTACCTGGTCTGGTAAGCATCCCTTCTTTTATTCCCTCATCTAATATTTATTGAAACTCTAATGTATGCTAGGTACCATCATACACTATGGTAGGAGCTGGGCACAACTGTGACAGACAGTCTCTGACCTTCAGTTGTTCACAAGTTCCTGGGAGAAAAGGGCACAGAAGCAGACCAACAGTGTGGTGTGAGGAGTTAAGAGCTGGGGAGCATGGGGGAAGGGTCTAACTGGGACCTGGAGCTGCTGCACCATGAGGGCTTGCAGACAAAGATGGGCCACACAGATGAGATGAGCTGGTTGAGGGAGGGAACATTTCAAGTAGAGTAGCATGTGCAAAGACCCCACAGTGAGAGAAGGGGCAGGGCTGGGGCACATTGGCCTAAGCCTCAGAGAGAAATCTGGGCTGCAGAGATCCAGTCAATGGCATCTGGTGAATTCTTCAGGTCCTGGACTAGCTTGCAACCAGCAAGGTAGTGTGTGTGGAATGAAACAACATCTCTGATGGAACTCTCAGGCTCAACAGGGGGCAGCGGATGAGACCCTGGCAAAGAAGGAAATTACCAAGAGGTGGAGAAGGAAAAATTCAAAGTCATGGAGATAATTTCAGAAGGAAGGAGAAGTGACAGTGCCAAATGCTGCCAAGAGATCACCTAAACTAAACAGGCTTCTCAGAAGATAATCTCTGCCTGCTGGGGGCTTCTAGTTCACTGTGATGTACTTCCAACTCCTCTGGGCACTGTTTTGTAGGCCTTTAAATCAGAGTAGACTTCACTCTCTCCAGGAAGCCTTATTTGCTTACATTTCCTCTCTATTTGCCCATCTCATGTCTGTCTCCCCAACCAAATCCAAGCCTCCCCAGGGCAGGGCTGCACAGGTGCCTTATTCGCCTAGCACAGTACCAACTCACTTGATGACTGGAGGAGTCACAAATATAAATTAAACAAACACTTTTAGCAAGGCAAGGGTTGGCTTTACTTCTTGGTAGTCCCAGGCCCCTGTAGTGGTAGCAAACCCAAAGTGTTTTCTGTTAACCTTCCTTGACATAAATTCGAGTTTTGTAAAATAACTGGACTCAAGGAGAGTTTAGTCACATTCCTCAATGATTTCACTAATAATCTGAACCTGATCTGAAAACCTTGGTTCTCCAAATCAGTCTTATCGTTCCCATTCTCACTCAGTTCCAACAATCCCACATTTTTCAATTCCTCTTCACTGTTAAACATATTTACTTAGTAAGATGATGCAACGTAATAGGGGCCAGAGGGGTGCTTCTTATTCTACTGAATGAGCTCAATTAAATCACAGCCTCCCCTCCTTACACCAGTGCAGAGAATAACCACTGCTACTCGGAATGTCGTAAAGATTGCTGGGGTAAGGGATGGAAAAGCAAACTGCAAGGCGCTTTGCACATGCACGTTATCTTTTCAGAAAATGAGCATCTCGAATGCAGGTCTCCATAGTCCCCATGCTCCAGAGGACAACTCCGAGCGCGCCCGGAGCCTCCCGCCCCGCTCCATCCCCGCATGCGCCGGCGCCGGCCGGGGAATCACTGGCTCTTCCGCAGCCAGCATGGGGCCCGCGGCCCTGCACGCGTCCCGCCGGTTAAGTCTCCGCTTCTGCCGGGATCCGACCAACTCGCTGGAGAGACCGAACCAGGTGCCATGGGTGGCGTTACGCACCGCAGGAAGTGGAGACTCCGGTCTCACGTCCGAGACTCCTTGACAGGTGCCGGGTGTCCGCAACTGCGGGTGCTTGCCGCCAGTGCCTGGCTCCCGGAAGCGCTGCGCCGGTCCCTGTTTACGGGGAGGTGGGGCCTGTCGCGCGTTCGTATTCATCATCAGGAGGCGCCCGTCGGAAGCTCACAATTGGACTGCTGGGGCGAGGCATGCTGGGATACTGCGCGCTGGTTTCCATAGCTACCGGCCGAAATCCACACAGGCTATCAGCCCTGGGAAAAAACCCTTGTGGTTTCTTGCTTTAGAGCGGTGCCCATCGGCTCGCGGTCACCTCCCAGGACCCCCCGTGAAAGGGGAGAACCCACGACCCCTCGGCCTGCCGGGTTCAGGAGAGTAATGGAGCCAGCTCTAGGTGTGAACACTCATTTATTTACAATTGTTATTGTTCGGCAAATAACCCAGCCCAGCCTATTCGAGGGCACGGAACCTACAGACCCTTCCCTTCTCCAGAACTCCTGAGGTGTGGGAGAACCAGGAAGTTTAGGCTTTAGCCCAAAAGCTAAGAACTAAATTCAGTCTTTATCTGATTTCTTTTTAAAAAGCCCGTTTTGTTAAGTACTCAAACTTTTCCGCTCTGCCTCATTCATACTTTTTGCTCTCCTACTGTCTACCCACCAAAGATTGTTAATAACAACAATAATAATAATACTGTAATAATATTAATAATACTTCACATTTGTACGAAGCTTACAGAATGTTTTTACATAAAGTATCTCATTTGAGCCTACCAACAGTTCTGTGAGGTAGGTATTCTCACCTCCCCTTTTATAGATGGGGTAACTGAGACTCAGAGAGGGAACAGGATTCGCTCAAGGCCACACAGCTAGTTAGTGGTAAAGCTAGGACTTCATCCCAGCACCCCATATTCAAGTCCAGTGTTCCAACACCACAGCTACCACTGTAAAGTGGGGTGACATTTCTTACCCCTGTCAGGCCTGAGGGGCGGCCTAAGGAGGGAGGAGGCTGAGACTTCTCAGACAAGGGCAGGGAGGGACTCAGCAATGACGGGGGGAGTTGGGGTACTTGGCCTTCAACTCCTGTTTGAACTGGCGGTAAAGAATCTTATTGTGCTGATTTTCGGCTTCCTTTTGGGGATGGAACTTCAAGGCTTCTTTGAAGCCCTTATGAACCAGAAAACCTTCATTCAGCACCTCGAAATCAAATCCTGCCACGTGCAGCTCACAGGCCTGTGGGGGGGGGGGGGGAAGAGACAGATTAGCAGAGTTTGATGACAGTACTAGGGCCAAGACTGACATTCCTAAAGCCAACTCCAGCATCCACACTCCTCTGGAGGCATCCTGGATCTTCTGCACCATTCAGCACTACTGAACTATGATCCCTACTGCCTCATTGCCCCTTCCCATCCAGGGCTACCCCTAGCTCCCTGACCCTATCACCCTTCTTGCCCCATTTCCCCTGCCCTCTCCCTAATGGGCACCTGGCTGATGCGATTGAAACCGTACTGCCGAAAGCGTTCGTCGAAGGTAGGAACCTTGCCTCCAGCTACGTAGAATGGCTCCCAGGGGTCCTGCCAAGGCACCACGTAGGCAGGTCTCAGCAAGGTCTCTTCAGGCAGGTTGACCCAGCGAGAGTAGTTGGTGGGCGCCTGGCAGGGCGTGCACAGCCCATAATAGAACGGCCGCACCTCGCCCACCTGATAGAGCTGCAGCAGCTCATTCTTGTTAGTGGGCACGCGGCGGGCTCGGCGGATCTCAAAGGCAGGCACCACCAACGCTGTCCCTACCCACTGTTTACTCTGGTCCAGCATTTCCCGCAGGCCTCTCCATAGTCCCTCACTAGGAACCATGTCCACATCGATGACCAGAGCATAGCTGGCCCCCTCACGAGCCAGATTCCTCAGCAGGTTATTGGGGTAGGAAACATTGGTACCCAGTGCGTAATTGATCCCAGGCTGGGCCACTCTGGTTAGCTTGTCAAAAACCTCCTGGCAGGACCGCAGCAAGGCAAACTCCCCAGGCTCCCGGGGGTCAGGCACGGCAGCTTCATAGCGCGAGGGGCACACAAGGTGCATGGCGACTCTGGCGCGCATATCGGGGCAGTGGCTGCTCAGAGCGTAGGTCAGCACCGTGGCCAGCTGCGCCTCCTCTCTGGTGGCCGCGAACACCGCCACGGATAGCGGGCCCTCCCAGCGCTCCAACAGGCCCGACAGATGCAGCAGGTTGTCCACGCTGGCGTGCGTGGCTAGGATCACATCATTGGGGTCCATGGTGGTCTTCAGTAGGCCCCTATAGACGCGGTAGTCGCCGCTGGTGTCCAGGACGCCTCCAGAGGCCAGCGCAGTGCGGAGCTGCGCCTTGACCTGGTCCACGGACCGCGGGGACGGGGGAAAGAACTCAAAATATTGGTCTTGCTCCTCTTGTCCGTGCAGCCCGGACAGCAGCGACAGGTAGAGTAGCTGCAGCATCGCCACCAGCATTAGCGCAGCCAGCAGCAGCTGGTAGAAGGCGCACCGGATAGCGTAGGACATCTGCATGGCTCTCGGGGCTCGAGCGCGCTGCAGGGACCACCTAGCCACAGCCTCGGCTAGCCACCGCAAGCCCGGATTTTCCGCAGCCTACCGAGCGCAGCCGAAGCGAGCCGAGGCGAGCCGAGCCTGGTGCACAATCTCACTGGTCTCCGGGCGCGCCAGCTCGCCCCCTGCACGTGTGGAGGAGCCACTGCACTCGCCGCCCGTGCGGCTCGCTTTGCAAACGCTGCATCTGCCCTCCGCCCGCATCCCGGGTTTTCCAGTTACATGCATCCACTTCATCAGGGTCAGCGCGCGAACCCCCTGGGCTAGGTGTGTCATGAAATCTTGGTGCGCTCGCCCTCAACACAAGGAGGGGAAGCCGTGGCAAAGATCGGCTGCAGCTTAATGAAGGCTGATGCGGGTTCCCTGCTGCCGCGAGAGGAAAGGAACAGAAAAAAAAAAAAAAAAAAAAAAAATCCCCCCAAACCCAATCCCTTCTTTCTTCTGTCTTTCCCTCCTGTAGATCCTACAAAGACCCCTTGAAAAATGAGTATAAGGGAGCCAGAGGGTACGGAGGAGATAACAGATAAGAAAATTTAGAAAGAGGAGTTCAGACGTGGGACGAGGTGGCCGAGTGGTTAAGGCGATGGACTGCTAATCCATTGTGCTTTGCACGCGTGGGTTCGAATCCCATCCTCGTCGGTCGTGTTTTACGCAGTGGGTGATTCTTTATTTTCTGCATCCCGCAGGTCTGGAGCACCAGGTTGAGGACAATGTGGCTTAACTCAGGTCTCTGTTCGCCATGCATCTCCTCCCCCTTCAGGGAGGGATCCTCTGTACCTTCTGAACAGCGGGTGAGAAGTCTACTTTTCTTTCTGCCCAGATAAAGGCCCCTGGTCTGAGGGGACCTAGAAGACCAGAACTGGAATTCTGACCAATGCCAAATTAGGGGCCAATATGTTAACCAGAGAATCACCCCTGAAGGGCCACCTCCCTCTCTATTACAGTGGAACTTAAGGGTGGTGGTGGGGTTTGATAATTTAAATCATTACTCTATTCAGCCCAATGATTCTGCTTCCCGCAGCAATTCTCTCCCAAAGGAGAGACCTTGGATCCACACCAATCCCCCAAGACAAACACACACAAGCAGAAGGTCTTGAATATTCTAACAGCAGTCTCATACAGAAGGCGCTTAATAAGTGTTTGTGGAATAATTGATCCATGGATTCTTTAGAAGAGGAGAGGCTGTTGTGAAGGGCAGGCCCTTTGACTGATAAATCAATTCTCTGTAGTAACTGTTTGAGTGCTGTGCCTGGAGCGTCAGGGTAAGGTGTTTTTCCACTGCTCCACAGGCAGTGGGGAGCCAAGACTGTGGAGTTGAAGAGTGACCAGGAGACCTATACCCCACAGCCCCCGGTAATAACACCTACTGAGCTTCTGCTCAGACCAGGGACTGTGTTAGGCACCGGGGATGAGGCTTTGCAGGAGACGTGGGTGCTGTCCTCAAAGGTGTTTACTGATGACCAGTGTCAAAGGAGAAAGCTACGCGTGGATCCTTTCAGCACGGCCTTGCAAACTGGGGGCTCAGAGGCCAGATTTGGTGCCATCTGGGTTTTTATTATTATTATTATTATTTTTTTTTACAGAGACAGAGAGAGAGAGTCAGAGAGAGGAATAGACAGGGACAGACAGACAGGAACGGAGAAATGAGAAGCATCAATCATTAGTTTTTCGTTCCACCTTGCAACACCTTAGTTGTTCATTGATTGCTTTCTCATATGTGCCTTGACCGCGGGCCTTCAGCAGACCGAGTAACCCCGAGCCAGCGACCTTGGGCTCAAGCTGGTGAGCTTTTGCTCAAACCAGATGAGCCCGTGCTCAAGCTGGCGACCTTGTGGTCTCGAACCTGGGTCTTCCGCATCCCAGTCCGGTGCTCTATTCACTGCACCACCGCCTGGCCAGGCGCCATCTGGTTTTGTTTGTTTTTTGACTGGCTCAGTGCTTTAAAATAACAATTTGAATTATGTTAGTTGTTAACTTGGGTGAATCAGAAGATTTCACATAAAACCCACATCTCTAAACTCTGTTTTAAATTCTAGAAGATCCGATCATTCCAAGCCTGCATCCTCTCAGGCTGACATTTGGCCAGAGCATGAGAGTGGCTGCCCTTTTGCAAACATTCCTCTTTTGGCCAAAGTCTCAACCTTCCCTGCCCATGCTGGCCCTTGGAGAATTTGGGTTTCCTCTACCACAGTGGTCCCCAACCCCCGGGCCACGGACCAGTACCGGTCCGTGGGCCATTTGGTACCAGTCTGCAGAGAAAGAATAAATAACTTACATTATTTCCATTTTATTTATATTTAAGTCTGAACGATGTTTTATTTTTAAAAAATGACCAGATTCCCTCTGTTACATCCATCTAAGACTCACTCTGATGCTTGTCTCGGTCACGTGATACATTTATACATCCCACCCTAAAGGCGGGTCCATGAAAATATTTTCTGACATTAAATCTGTTCGTGGCCCCAAAAAGGTTGGGGACTACTGCTCTACCGTACTCACACAATACCTACTTTCTACCTTAATTTGCTAGGGCATCTGCTCATGATACTTCTCCCACACTCACCGCAATACGGCCACACAGCACGCAATAATTCATGTTTGTTGAATGAGTGAATCAAAGCTTCTGAAGTATCCCCAGGGGCTCTAGTCTAAGTGGAGACTGAAAAAGAGTGGCCGGGCATTGGCAGGTGACAAGGAAAGCCACATGGATGGGGCCAGAGGAAGGCCAAAAGCCTCTGCTGTGGGCAGAAAGGCCTGGCCAGGGTAAGGAGCTGGCTGGATGGAGTGGGACATGCGACACTCAAGGAGAGTTCAAAACCATGAACAAGGGATCTGCTTCCCCCATACCTTGCCCTGTGCAGCTCTCCTATTTGGTGGTCCTGACTTATGACCCTTTATAATAAACCTGTAATTCAGTGAAAAAATGTTTCTCTGTGTGCTGTGAGCTGCTTTAGCAAATTAATTGAACCTCAGGGTGGGGATGCTGCAATCTGATTTCTAGCCAGCTGGTCAGGAGTACGGGATGCAGCCTGGTCTCGCCACTAGCATCCGGAGTGGGGCCATCTGTGGGACTGAGTCCTTAACTTGTGGAATCTGATGCTCTCTCCAGGTAGAAAGTGTCAGAAGTGAGTTGTAGGACACTCAGCTGTGTCGGGAGCTGATCAAGGCCTGCTGGCTGACAAAGTCAGAGCAGAAGAAGATCAAAAACTGCTGATTGACAAAGTCACAGCAGAGAAGACCAACGGCTACTGGTTGACAAAGTCACCGCAGTGAAGACCAATGGCTGCGGGTTGACAAAGTCACCGCAAAGGAAAGGCACAACAATACTTCCCCCTTTGACCTTTTTGTATTAATCTGGCCTTATATCCCCCCTTTTTTCTGGGTGTGTGCTATCATTTACGGCACAGGGATAATAGTACCGTGCTTTCCCTGTAGATTCATAGTAATTTCTTTGGAAATGAGACAGAGGGTGTGAGTTCCACAGAAAAGCCTGTAAGCCCCTTGAACTGGGCTCATAGATATAAGAGGCTGGCTATAATATCCCTCATAAAGGGTTAAGTTTGTAGGAGAATTTCTTCTCATTAATCATGTTAGAAAGAATAGATTGTGACTTATGAATAGGTAGGAAACAGTAACTATACACAGAGCACCTTTCAGCCTTCACTTAATTCATCACTTTACCTCCCTAGCCTTTTCATGTGGTAGAGTAGAGAAACTTTCCTTTCTTCTTACATACCTGACGTGCAGGTGGTGGAACACTCTGAGAAGAATAAAGTTAGAACTTAACTAGTGTATGAATATAGTAAATAAATAAAATTTGACTAGACAATAGGGTCTTAGGTAAGGTAGAGTTATTAATCAGTACTGACCTTTTGGAAGTTTGTACCAATATTGTTATTGCTGTTCAAGTTATTGTATAATTGTACTTTGAATGACTTACCACCTGATTTATAGTTTATAGAAATGAATTAACTGTTACCTAGAAAATGTAACCATAGTGAAACAAAAACAATGATTAATCAATGTATTCTGAATACCATGTGATTGTAACTTAGTGTGTGTGTATAAAAGTAAAGTTAGACCAGCCATTGGCAGAGATGCCTGGCAGTAAATGCTAATGAGAGAATAAAGAGAAAATAAAGAATTCAGCTCTCACTCAATTCGCCGACGCCGTCTCTTCCTGTGGGACCCCTGGATTCCCCCCGAGGCTGGACCCCGGCATTTGGCGCCTGAACAGGGACCCACAGGTAGGCCCCCCTCATTGTCTCGGGATGGCTAGGACTCCACTCAGGGTGCTGCAGACCCCCCTGTAAGGAAGACAGGGTGAGGATAGGTGGAGGATTACAGAACTTAAGATTTTGATAAGTCATGGGCCATACTGAGTCTAAAGAAAGAAGACTCTTTATAGAAGTCATTCAGTATACACTTTCCCTAAAAGGAGTTAGTGTTTCCCCTCAACAAGTAGCTCATATTCTGCATTTCGTACAAGAATGTTCTCCATGGTTTCCAGATGAGGGAACGCTTAGTCTCGAGAAATGGGCTAAGGTTGGAGAAGATCTAAAA
Organism: Saccopteryx leptura; assembly: GCF_036850995.1. Classification (NCBI taxonomy): domain Eukaryota; kingdom Metazoa; phylum Chordata; class Mammalia; order Chiroptera; family Emballonuridae; genus Saccopteryx; species Saccopteryx leptura. The sequence goes on along the minus strand of NC_089503.1, from coordinate 7,101,601 downwards.
CTTCACTATGAGCTACATGGACCAGAAAGGGTCTCAGTCGATACATTTGCTTTATGGAGCTTGATTAAAGATGCCTTAGATCCAGAACATGAGATGCATAAATTTTCTAAGGCAACTGCTCCTCCAAAAGAAGAGACTCCATTAATTAAAAATAGAAGGCAGTCTCAAGATAGTACAGATTATAGTATGGCCTCTTTAAAATTAAGTAAACATCAGGATGATAGTGAAGATCATTTATCACCATCTGATGAGGCTGAATTAGAAGATGAGGCAGCTAAATATAATAGGGATAATGAGGATTGGAAGTCAAAAACAGTCTTGCCCATATTATATCCCCCCAAGACTGACAAAAAGAATAAAAATAAAGTTATTAGAATGTCTTTGCCTCTACCAGTACAATCACCAGATGTTAATGAAAAGAAAAAATCATCAGGGTTAACAGGGTTGCAGAAGGCAATTCAAGCTTCTTGTGACCAAGGGGAAACTGATTTGGCATTACGTTTTCCTGTGGCTGTGGCTGGTGAATTTGATGATGAGGGGGTTCCTACATGGGAGCCGCTTCCTTATAAATTATTGAAAGAGTTGAAAATGGCTTGCAGTCAATATGGACCCACCTCTCCTTATACTATGTCTTTGGTGGAAACAGTTTCTCATAATTGGATGACTCCTTATGATTGGGAACAGGTGGCTAAAGCTTGTTTATCTGGAGGAAATTATCTCCTTTGGAGAGCTGAATATGAGGAGCAAGCTAAACAACAGGCGGTTAAGAATCGGAGGTCTCATAATCCTGTGATTAGAGAAATTATTACGGGAGAAGGAGAATTTGCTGATGTTAGTGAACAGTTAAAACTTTCTAAACTGGCTTTGATGCAAGTGAGTGGTTGTGCTATATCAGCTTGGAGAAGGTTACCAGCTCCGTCCGGTGGAGATGTTACTGTGGTAGGAGTAAAACAGAAAAGTGATGAACCTTATGAGGAGTTTGTTGCTCGGTTGATTCAAGCTGTTAGAAGAGTTATTTCAAATGAGACGGCAGGAGATATTATAATTAAACAGTTGGCTTATGAAAATGCTAATTCCACTTGCCAGGCCATGTTGCGGTCAGTGAAGAGAGAAGGAACAATAGGGGATTTCATCAAAGCCTGTCAGGATGTAAATCTTGCTTTTATTCAGGGAGTAACTATTGCTGCAGCTTTAAAAGGAGAAACGTATCCTCAATTTATTAAGACTATGTATCAAGGAAAAATGCCATCTGACAATGAAGCTTCCTCTAAGGGAAGTCTTACTTGCTTCACTTGTAACCAAACGGGCCACTTTAGCCGACAGTGCCCTAACAAGAGTGGGCAAGCAGGCCCAGGAGTGCAAGGGACAGCTCCCATAATTAATAATGCTAATAATAATGTCCCATTGCCTAAGACTTTGTGTCCACGCTGTCAAAAAGGATATCATTGGGCAAAGCAGTGCCGTTCTAAATTTCACAAAAACGGACAGCCATTAGGACCAAAATTAGGAATGGAATGGCAGCCCCCACAAAACCAAAATCTGGCAAGTAATCAAAGTAACAATCAGGGAAACTGGCAAGGGGGCCAGCCTCAGGCCCCAATAACAATTGGGGCCAGCCTGAATCCATTTGTCAACTCTGGTCTCAGACCTCACCAGGGCAACCCCAGGCAGCGCAGGACTGGGCCTCTGTTCCACCGCCTCAGCAATATTAACCCCTGACAGTCCTGCAGTTACATTACCAACAGGAGTTAAAGGTCCCCTTCCTAAAGGAATGGTTGGATTATTAATTGGCAGAAGTTCAACATCTTTAAAAGGAATATACGTAATGCCAGGAATAATTGATTCAGACTATGAAGGGGAGATAAAAGTAATGATTGCTCCCCCAATTAAAACACTGGAGATTTGCCCTGGTCAAAGAATTGCTCAACTTTTACTATTGCCTTACTATCTCATTGGAAAGCCTATATCTGAATAAAAACGGGGAGAAGGTGCCTTTGGCTCCAGTGATTTTGTGTTTTGGATACAAGGAATTAAGAAAATTCGGCCATTAAAGAAATTAAAGATTTCTGGAAAAGAAATTGAGGGGCTTTTAGATACTGGAGCAGACGTCTCCTGCATTGCTAGCAAAGATTGGCCTCGAGCCTGGCCGACTCAGTCAACTCCAACCTCATTAGTTGGACTTGGCCAGGCTTCAAATGTTGCTAAAAGTTCTCAAATATTAACCTGGCAGGATGAAGACAATAACCAAGGAACTTTCTGCCCCTATGTAATTTCAAGTATACCATTATCTCTCTTGGGGAGAGACATTTTAGAACAAATGGGTGTTTTCATGTACAGCCCGAATTCAAAAGTAACTGCACAAATGTTACAGATGGGTTTTGACCCTAATCGAGGGCTAGGAAAGAAACAGCAGGGCCAAGTATATCCAATTCAGGTGTTAGAAAATCAAGGGAGACATGGTATAGGATATACAAATTTATAGTTGGGGCCACTGAGTTATTTGCTGCCGACCCTATTAACTGGAAATCTAACAACCCAGTATGGGTAGAACAGTGGCCCCTGAATTCAGAAAAAATTAAGGCAGCCAGAGAATTAGTTATGCAGCAATTACAGGATGGACATATAGAAGTTTCTAACAGTCCATGGAATACTCCTATTTTTGTTATTAAAAAGAAATCAGGAAAATGGAGGTTGCTACAGGACCTTAGGGCTATAAATGCCACTATGAAAGATATGGGATCACTACAACCTGGGCTCCCCTCACCAGTTGCGGTGCCTCATGGCTACAGTGTAATTGTTATAGATTTACAGGACTGCTTTTTTACTACACCATTAGTTACACAGGATTGTCGGAGGTTTGCATTTAGTTTGCCATCAGAAAATTTTAAACAACCTTATGAGAGATATCAGTGGAAGGTATTGCCCCAGGGAATGAAAAACAGTCCCACGCTTTGTCAAAAATTTGTGAATCAAGCTTTAGATCCAATAAGAATAAAATATCCTGATCTTTATTTAATTCACTATATGGATGATATTTTACTTGCTCTGCCTGATCGGGAAAAATTGCATAATATTTTACACGAAACAACTCAGTCTTTACAGAATTTTGGATTAAAAATAGCCCCTGAAAAAATTCAAGTACAGCTACCTTTTAATTACTTGGGGCGTATTCTGTCTACAGACATTGTCAGTCCGCAAAAGTTACAATTAAGAAAAGATCATTTAAAAACTCTAAATGACTACCAAAAATTATTGGGAGACATTAATTGGATTAGACCCTATTTGAAATTAACTACAGCAGAGCTTAAGCCATTGTTTGATATTTTGAGAGGAGATGCTAATCCAACTTCTCCTCAAGAGCTCACAGAAGAAGCGGCAAAAGCTCTTAGAAAAATAGAAGAAGTGGCCTGACCTGTGGTGGCGCAGTGGATAAAGCGTCGACCTGGAAATGCTGAGGTCACCGGTTCGAAACCCTGGGCTTGCCTGGTCAAGGCACATATGGGAGTTGATGCTTCCAGCTTCTCCCCCCTTCTCTCTCTGTCTTTCCTCTTTCACTCTCTCTCTCTCTCTGTCTCTCCCTCTCCTCTCTAAAAAAAAAAAAGAATAAATAAAAAATTTAAAAAAATAGAAGAAGTAATAATTAATAGTCAACATTTAGTCAGAGTTATTATAGAGAAACCATGGCAGCTTGTGTTTTTAGCCACTGAACACACTCCTACTGGATGTTTGTGGCAAAATGGCCCTCTAGAGTGGCTTCACTTACCTGTCTCTCACAAGAAAGTTATTATGCCCTATACTGATTTGGTGGCTATTCTTATAATTAAAGGAAGAAACCGCAGCAGAGAGTTGTTTGGTAAAGAAATGATGGGAAGTCATTGTTCCTTATAATAAGGATCAATTTCAAGCATTATTACAGCTAAATTCAGAATGGCAAATTGCTTTTAGTAATTTTACAGGGCAGGTTTTATTTCATCTTCCTGCTCACTCACTGCTGCAATTTCTAAAAAGACAATCAGTAATTTTTCCCACTAAGACTTCTAGAAATCCGCTACTGCCACCAGCTGCGCTGGTTTTTACCGATGGCTCGTCTAATGGTAAAGCTGTAACAATCATAGGGAATGAGCATGTTATCACTGAAACTCAGGAGAAATCAGCGCAAAAAACAGAAATTATTGCTGTTATAACAGCATTTCAAAAATTGGAACATGTTCCCTTTAATTTGTTTACTGATTCACAGTATATAGTTAAAATGTTTCCTCACATTGAAACTGCTTCTTTGCCACATCATCTAACCACTATTTTTTCACTTTTAAGCAGCCTACAAAAGCAGATTCATTCCAGAACTCTCCCTTTCTTTATCGGCCACATTCGCTCTCATGCTTCTATTCCAGGACGACTACACGAGGGAAATCGTCTTACTGATTTTCTTACACAGCAGAAAGCAGTGTTTACAGCAGTGGAAGAAGCTAAACTTTCATATGCTTTACATCACCAGAATGCATCTGCACTCCGATGGCAGTTTCAACTATCTCGTGAAGCTGCTCGAGCTATCGTGCGTAGCTGTAACACGTGCCCTACTCACTTTTCTAATCGTAGTTTTGGAGTTAACCCATGAGGACTCCGACCCAATGACCTTTGGCAGATGAATGTCTGTCATATTCCATCTTTTGGCAATCTTTGCTATGTGCATGTTTGTGTTGATACCTTTTCAAATGTTGTTGCTTGTACTGCACGAACTGGAGAGGCCTTTAAGGATGTAGTACAACATCTTTTTCACTGCTTTGCTATTCTAGGAATGCCAAAGGTTATTAAAACTGATAATGCCCCAGCATATACATCAGCTGCCTTTAAAAGGTTTTGTAACACTTTTAATATTTCACATATTACTGGCATCCCTTACAATCCACAGGGACAAGGTATAGTAGAAAGGACTCATCAGACCCTGAAAATGCAGATTCAAAAACTATAGGAAGGTGAGTTAAAATATAGTTCCCCACATCAGCTTTTAAATTATGCTTTGTTTGTTATTAACAATCCTAATTCAGACTATCAAGGCCACACTCGCATGCTGAGACACTGGAATCCAGATCTGGATAAGCCTAAACCAATGGCAAAGTGGAAGGATTTATTGACAGGTCAATGGAAGGGACCAGATGTAATTCTAACTCAGGGGAGAGGGTATGCTTGTATATTTCCACAGGACGCTGACTCGCCTCTTTGGATCCCGGACCGGCTGATTCGCCATGTCTCACCGGAGGTCTCCGCTGTCGCCGCTGCCCCCTCCTTATCTCCATCCTCCTCCTTATACGCCCAGCCCGGAGGAGACTCCTGTGCCACCCTCGTCACCAGTGACTCTCCAGCAAAGGCCATCAAGGACCTCTCCGTATGATCCTGTTACTCGAGTGATGCAGCGATTATCACTACAGGAAGCTAGACGACCTCCCTATCATGGTCAACAGATGGCTCACTCTACTCCAACTGTCAACCCACCAACCTGGAGCCAGTTGAAGGTGTTGTCTGAGAGGGCTGATTTAATTTGTCGTCAACAAAATATACAGCGTAACCCTGTTAATATGTTTATTGCTATGCTAGCTGTACTTTCAATTCAGGTACTTAATGTTGAGGCTGTTGGACAAAACAAATCTTATTGGACTTATATTCCAAATCCACCATTGGTTAAGCCTGTTACTTGGGGAGGAGATGATATACCTGTGTTTAATAATCATACTAAGTTTCTGGAAGAATCATCTAGTTCTTTTATTATGCATAAAACTGATTCAAATTTCTCATTTCATGGAAAAACGGATAATGTACCCATATGTTTTATGTTTAATAATACTCACAAAATTTCTGGATGTTTTCCTACTACACTTAAGACTATTTTGACTGACTCTCCTAAAAGTAATAAACCTGGACACATTACAAGAGACTTATGGTCTCTCACAATTTTAATGCCTGGAGGCCCTGACACCCATGAGTATAATCCTGTTACATTGCCTCCTAAGGAATTTCACCCATGTAAACTTTATCCTCCAAAAAAGCCAACTCAAGAGCCTTACTGGTGGTCTGTGGAGAATAGATTTGGTTTCCCCCCATGGCAAGAATGTGCATATTCCAATTATATGAATTATACTGCATGTACTGTTAATTTCACTATACAAGATTGATATAGTCCTTATTTTGAATATGATTATAGAAAATTAGTACAGGAAATGAAAGATGTTTACAATTGGTCAAATAAATATAATCCTTTAAATAAAATCATCACACGTTGGCAGTCTACTGGATGGATACCTGCACAGCTGACTTATCAGGATGAATCAACCACCAGGTATCAAACAAAGCTTTGGCAGCTAATTGCAGCTGCTGCACCAGCATATATGGTTAGGCCTCATCCTTATCCTGTTCAGAATATTTTTGTTCAGGCTTGTGTACAGGCTCCTTATATACTCTTTTTTTTTTTTTTTTTTTTTTTTAATTTTTATTTTTTATTTATTCATTTTTAGAGAGGAGAGAGAGAGGTAGAGAGAAGGGGGGAGGAGCTGGAAGCATCAACTCCCATATGTGCCTTGACCAGGCAAGCCCAGGGTTTCAAACCGGCGACCTCAGCATTTCCAGGTCGATACTTTATCCACTGCGCCACCACAGGTCAGGCTTCCTTATATACTCTTGATTGCTACAATGAACAGTAATCTTTCTGTTAGTACTTATAATTCCATGTTTAGCATTTCCTGCTCTCGCTGTGTGTTAACAAACTGTCTTATGACACCAAAGCTCAAGTCATGTTTATTTTGCAGCAGCCACCTTATGTGATGTTAACTGTTAATCTGTCTCAGCCTTGGTATGATGACTCAGGGTTGCATGCACTACAGGCTGCTTCTGAAGCGCTTGCTCACTATCGAGGAAAGCGATTTATTGCAGAATTGATTTTAGGAATTACTGCTCTTATTGCTATTATAGGATCTGTAGCTGCTTCCACCACTGCTTTAGCTCAATCAATTCACACTGCAAATCATGTAGATAGTTTATCTCGTAATATATCTCTTGCCTTAGCAGTACAGGAGACTATAGATAGGAAGTTAGAAATGAAAGTAAATGCTTTAGAGGAGGCTTTTATTCACATAAATAATGAGCTGTTAGCTATGAAGGCTAGGATGACTCTTAGATGCCATGCAGGATTCAGGTGGATATGTGTGACTCCCTTAGAATACAATCAGTCTATCATAGCATGGAATAATATTCAAAATCATTTGTTAGGTGTATGGAATAATAGTGATGTTAGTTTAGATTTGAGGAAATTACATCAGCAGATACAAAACTTAGGACATTCAGGCTCCTTAGTCTGTGCCTCAGAAGTAGCTGATCAATTTGTTGAAAACATTAAAAGTATGTTTTCTATGCATGGCCTGACCTCTTTGGCTACTGATATAGGCATAATAATAGCTGTGGTAATTATCACTCTTCTTGTCCTTCCAGTCATCTTCCAACTCTTAAACAACGGTCTCAGGGAAACAGCGGTGAAAATACAAAAGCTTTATTTAAATAATAAAAAAGGGGGAGATGTCTGGAGCCGATCAACAAAGCTTTGGCAGCTAATTGCAGCCCACTGCTGGCTGACAAGGTCACAGCAGGAGAAGACCCACAACTGCTGGCTGACAAGGTCACAGCAGGAGAAGACCCACAACTGTTGGCTGACAAGGTCACAGCAGAAGAAGATAAAAAACTGCTGATTGACAAAGTCACAGCAGAGAAGACCAATGGCTGCCAATGGCTGCGGGTTGACAAAGTCACCGCAAAGGAAAAGGCACAACAATACTTCCCCCTTTGACCTTTTGGTATTAATCTGGCCTTATATCCCCCCTTTTTTCTGGGTGTGTGCTATCATTTATGGCACAGGGATAATAGTACCGTGCTTTCCCTGTAGATTCGTAGTAATTTCTTTGGAAATGAGACAGAGGGTGTGAGTTCCACAGAAAAGCCTGTAAGCCCCTTGAACTGGGCTCATAGATATAAGAGGCTGGCTATAATATCCCTCGTAAAGGGTTAAGTTTGTAGGAGAATTTCTTCTCATTAATCATGTTAGAAAGAATAGATTGTGACTTATGAATAGGTAGGAAACAGTAACTATACACAGAGCACCTTTCAGCCTTCACTTAATTCATCACTTTACCTCCCTAGCCTTTTCATGTGGTAGAGTAGAGAAACTTTCCTTTCTTCTTGCATACCTGACCTGCAGGTGGTGGAACACTCTGAGAAGAATAAAGTTAGAACTTAACTAGTGTATGAATATAGTAAATAAATAAAATTTGACTAGACAATAGGGTCTTAGGTAAGGTAGAGTTATTAATCAGTACTGACCTTTTGGAAGTTTGTACCAATATTGTTATTGCTGTTCAAGTTATTGTATAATTGTACTTTGAATGACTTACCACCTGATTTATAGTTTATAGAAATGAATTAACTGTTACCTAGAAAATGTAACCATAGTGAAACAAAAACAATGATTAATCAATGTATTCTGAATACCATGTGATTGTAACTTAGTGTGTGTGTATAAAAGTAAAGTTAGACCAGCCATTGGCAGAGATGCCTGGCAGTAAATGCTAACGAGAGAATAAAGAGAAAATAAAGAATTCAGCTCTCACTCGATTCGCCGACGCCTCTTCCTGTGGGACCCCTGGATTCCCCCCGGGGCTGGACCCCGGCACAGCTGATGTCAGAGTGTGGCATGGTGTGTTTGTGGGAAACCCACTGTTCAGAATTGTATGTGTAGAGCTTGAACGCTGAATCCGTTTATTGGCTCTAGTCAGTTTATGTGCATGTGTGAGGATTCCATGGAATTTTCTGTACATGTATATATTATCTGTGAAGCTGGGTTTACTTCTTCGTTTCCAGTGGGGATGCCTTTTATTTCTCTTTCTTGCTGAATTGCTGCTCTGGTTAGAACTCCCAGTATGAGGGTGAATAGATGAGATGGTGAGAGCGGGCATCCTTCTTACTCCTGATTTCGGGATGTGGGGGAGGCTTTCAGGCTTTCACCATTGAGTATGACATTAGTTATGGATTTTTCGTGAGTGCCCTTTATCAGGTTGAGGATGTGCTCATCTATTCCTTGTTTGCTGGGTGTTTTTATCTTGAAAAGTGTTGGGTTTTGTCAGGTGCGTTTTCTACATCAATTGAGATGACCACGTGGCTTCCCCCTTCATTCTATTAATGTGGTGTAGACTGTTACACTGAGGAACTTTTGTATGTTGAACCACCTTGCATTCTGAAAGGTCTTGACTTTGAATCCAGGACTTCGGTTTAGTGCACATGCGCTTAACCGCTAAGTTAAATGGCCTCTGTAGGGGCAGATAGATGTCTTTTCTCCTGTATTCCTCTCTCTAATTCTGTTTAGTCCTCATCGCTAAGGTCCTTTATCATTTGTCCCCAACACACTGCTCCAGCCTCATCTTCTCCTTTCTCCCTCTCTCACACCCTGGGGGCTTCCTTACATCCCCCACCCCCGCCAGGAGTCCCACTGCTCCCTGAATATTCCAATATCCCACGGGGCCCTGAGACTGGAGCTGCGGGGAGAGCCCTGCGCGGAGCCTTTGGAGGGAGGGCCCTGCGCGGAGCCTTCGGAGGGAGAGCCCTGCACAGAGCCTTCAGAGCAGCGCCTTGAAGAGGAAGGAGAGGGAGGCCCCGCAGGACAGTCCCAGGGCCAGGAAGAAGGTCATGAGGGTGCCGGCCACCTCCCTCTCGTGTGGCAGCACCTGCCTAGGACACACAGGGGTAAGAGCTCTTAGGAAATGCCAGACGGAACCTGGACCCAGCCCAGGGCCCCCTGCCCTCCTTGCAGACGCCTACGTTCTAGTCTGGGCTGACCCACCTTCCAGGGCGCAGGAATTAGGCACTTGTCTCTGGACTTCAGTTTTCCTGCCTCAATCTGTGCCTGCCTTCCACCACTACAGCCCAGCAAACGCATATTCACCCCTCCAGGCCCAGCTGGGGGAATGCCTCCTCTGGGATGCCTGCCTGACTTCCCAGTTGGATCAAGGTCCCTCTTCTGGAGTCTTATACTACACACTTCTGCAGGGCCCTCACATACCCCACCACAAGTGCATTCGGCTTCCCATGGCCTGGGGAAGCACATCCCCTTTGTTTCAGGGTCACCGGAGCAGCCAGGGCCTGGCACAGTGAATAGTGTCGAAGGAACGAATGCTCACTTGGGGTCTTCCCTGAGGCTTCATTTCAGCTACTGAAGCCTCATACTGCTTCCCTTTCCTCTTCGATAGCAAAACAGCCTCTGGCTTCTGAGCAGCAGGCCTGTGATGGCTCAGCTCCTGGTATGTAATCGCTGCTCAGTGTCTGTTCACAGAGGCAGGAGAGCAAGTGGGCAGCAGGGCTGGTGCCTAGAATGGTAAAAGCCCCTCGCTTTTCTCTGGGCTGGGAAGGATAGCACAGGAGTGGGGTGAGGCAGGCCTCTCCTCCGCCCCTCCAGAGAATCAGCTGACTGCCTCTGTACAGCTCCCTTTCTGAGCGCGGAGAGCCTGGGCAGGCAGAGGAGGCCAATGCAGGGTAAGAGCGACAGCCTTCCATGTAGCCAGGTGCTCTGCCCAGGAGTACAAGGCTTCTTGCCGGCCAGTACCCTTTGGCCATCACAGGGATGCCCACCAAGCCCTGCCCCTCTCAGTCATCCTATCTGCCAAATGGGTTCAAGCACCCCCTCCCCAAGTTCATCGAAACCGATAGAGCTGGAGAGAAAGACTCAGTGGATTCATTACACTATGAAAGAAGATTGTTATTAGGCCTAGCAGCAGGGTCAGAGAGAGAGAAATAGCCAGAAGGTGGAGCAAGAGCTTAGGGCTCTGCCTTGACTCCCTGGAGGAAGAGATGCGGGACAGGCGAGAAGAACAGCACCTACAGGGAGGAAGGGGGTGGCGCTGGGTCCCGGCTCTGCCGCAAAGGAAGGGTCACGTCCTCCTGGGACTCAGTTTCCTCATTTGTGCAAAGGAGGAGTACAGATCCTGCCTGGCTCCCTCCACAGGCCTCGGGCCTCAACGTGGCTTTGTAAGAGGGCGGATGTGGAAGAACTTTGCAAACTGTAAAGTTCAGTGCACACATGCAGGGTAACTGCAGCCCTGGGACCAGGCCCAGCTGGGCTGTGGGAAGAGGAGACAGTAAGTGTTGGCAAAAACAAAACACTGTTTGAGGCCCAGAGGGTCCTTTGAACACCCTCAGATCCCTAACACCTGTTCTTCTTCCTTACTCCCCTCAACTTCCCTGGCACCCTCTGTCCTGGGGTCCGAGAGACTTGACCATAGGGTTGCTGAGGCCTGGGGAGAAGAGTTCCTGCCCTGGCCGGTCCATACTCCCACTCTGAACCTGAGGCTGGGGCCACACTGGCCACGCCCTTGGCAAGGATTCGCTTGTGGCCTCTGATGCCCCTGGATTAGCAAGTCTGTTTCTTGTGATGAACAAACCAATGTGCTCGGGGCGGTGAGGAAGGGCCGTGGCCGGCGGCCCCCTTCTCCCTTATCGCCGTCCTTCCAATGAGGTCATCTGTGCAGCTAGTTGATCTCCGTGCGTCACCTCCATCCTGGGTGAGGGTTGGAATGACCGGTGGTGAATTCTTCCTTGCAGCACCCCGAGTGGCCGCCAGCCCAGGACGGAGACAGCACCCGCCTCCTCCTGGCACCCCCAGACCAAGAGGCCCAGTGCAGCAGAGGCGTGAGCCTGGCTGGCCATTCCTCCACACTGGGTCTTGGTTGCCACGGGGCCCTGAGACTGGAGCTGCGGGGAGAGCCCTGCACAGAGCCTTCAGAGCAGCGCCTTGAAGAGGAAGGAGAGGGAGGCCCCGCAGGACAGTCCCAGGGCCAGGAAGAAGGTCATGAGGGTGCCGGCCACCTCCCTCTCGTGTGGCAGCACCTGCCTAGGACACACAGGGGTAAGAGCTCTTAGGAAATGCCAGACGGAACCTGGACCCAGCCCAGGGCCCCCTGCCCTCCTTGCAGACGCCTACGTTCTAGTCTGGGCTGACCCACCTTCCAGGGCGCAGGAATTAGGCACTTGTCTCTGGACTTCAGTTTCCTGATCAGTAAAACGATGGCCCTGGACAAGGACATCTCTGGGCTCCAATATTATAGCATTATAGATTTAACTGCTTTCCCTCTTGATAAAATGTCCTCAAATTAGCTTGACCAGGTGGTGGCACAGTGGATAGAGCATTGGACTGGGATGTGGAGGACCCAGGTTTGAGACCACAAGGTCGCCAGCTTGAGTGCGGGCTCATCTGGTTTGAGCAAAGCTCACCAGCTTGGACCCAAGGTTGCTGGCTTGAGCAAGGGGTTACTCTATCTGCTGTAGCCCCACGGTCAAGGCACATATGAGAAAGCAATCAATGAACAACTAAGGTGTTGCAATGGAAAACTGATGATTGATGCTTCTCATCTCTCTTCATTCCTGTCTGTCTGTCCCTGTCTGTCCCTTTCTGACTCTCTCTGTCTCTGTAAAAAAAAAAAAAAAAAAGTCCTCAAATTACCTGTCCCCGTCACCTCTCTGGATTCTCAACTCCATTGTTCCTAGAGTAAATAGCCCATGAACCCTGCTTTTGAGCAAAACTTTAGCTCTGTTTTAACTGAGAATTTTGGGAGTAGCCAGGTTCTAAGGAATGATAGTCCAACCCGTTTATTTCACAGGTAGGGAAACTGAGGCCCAGAGAGGTGGCCCCAGAACCAGTGCCTGGACTGGTTCTACTAGGCAGGAACCTCCCCAGTAGAGTCATCTTCTCCCCAGCTCCCGGCCTGGGGTCTGCCTGGCAATTTAGGCCTGATTGGACAGAGGGGCATCAGTGAGGCCTGGGGCCGGCTCGGGCCGAGCTGGCTGGAGCAAAATGAGCCCTCCCCTGAGGGCTGCCCCCCTTCAAAGAGCTACCCCACCTCCTTACTCCCAGACCCTTCCCCCTCCACAGACCTGGGCGCCAGGCACATGGTGAGGGACACCAGGTAGCCATTGGACACAGCAAAGAGCAGCATGAAGGTGATGAAGTAGGCGTCCTGTGGGAAGAGGATAGGCAGCCGGGACCTCTCAGGCACGTGGCACAGCATGAAGAGTGGGATGAACAGCACACGCAGGCAGACCAGCAGGGGCAGCAGCCGGCTGTCCTGATCTGGCTGTGGCAGAAGCTGGGGTCAGGGAGGGCCCTGGGAGCAGGGTCTGTGCTCCAGGGGCACCCAGGATGGACCCATCCCTCACTCCACATCCCCTGAGCTATCCTACAGGATCCAGTGAGGATCCAGCTCCTGGGCCTCTGGAGAGCAAGGTTCTGGGCAAGGACCCAGCAACCAAGGAGCAGGGACCGGCCCGGGGCTAGCCTCCGCCTCTCCGGAGCTCCAGCTGCGGTCTCTCCATGGCAGAACCGGAAGTGGCCTTAGCATCTCCGGTGTTCACACCTGGTTCCTGCATACGCCCCTGGGGGTTCCACCGACCCCTTTGGGGTGATGGAGTTGCTCAATGGGACTGGAAGCTGGGGATCCAGGCTCCATCCTTTATTTGTTGTGTCTCCTTGAAAGATTTCATTTAATAAAGCAGCACCTTGGATCAAAGCTATCCAAATACTAGGAATCTTGTCCCCCCTCTCACGTGGTACAGGAACCTCCACGTAACAGCCTCTGAACACTGAGGCTGGGTCCTGGGCTGGATGCTGAGGACATAGGTCAAGCGGCCATAGCTTCTGCTTTCGAGGATCTCACAGCTCAAGCCCTGGCTGGCATACTCGGGGCCACTGCTCATTGCCACCTGGCGGGCTGTCCCATTGCCAGGCCCAGACCAGTTGGACTGTTGGGAAACCACCTTTCTGTGCTCTTTCATACCCTCTGATCCCCAACTGCTTCCTCAAACCACCAGATAGGTTTCGCCCAGGTGTGCTCACCCACAGGAAGTATGAGGTCAGGCTCCGTCCCAGCCAGTCCATGAGGTTGAAGAGCAGGAAGCAGCAGATGGGGTTGAAGAACTGACCTAGGAGAGAGAGAGGGCTCATCCTGTCCTGACCCCCCTCTTACTTCCCTCCCCTTCCCTTCCCTGCCTGGCCCTCTTCCACTCCCAACACTCACTCCACTTCCCAGGACCAGTGGAGCTGGTCACCATGGCTGTGATGGCGGGGAAGACAGACAGGGTGACTGTGAAGACCAACACAAGGCACAGCGCCGTCAGCCAGATCTGGGAGCCGGAGGCAGGCATGTGAGCAGGTGGGACAGACCTGGGGCCCACGACCCTCCTGCCAACGCCCTGGCCTGGGAGCAGGACACCTGGGACCTGGCTCAGCTGTGTTTCTGACCCACTATGACTCTGTCACCTTGGGTTGGACAAGGTAAGTACTCAGGCCCCATTCCATTCTGAATCTCTGGGGAGAGATGGAGAGAGCGGCCTTCTCTTCTCCAGGATGGTTGGGGGTCGTATCCAAGCCAAACCTTTCGGAAGACAGTGAAAACCAAAGGTTTTCTTGGCTTCTGGGGTTCCGCTGGCCCCAGGTCTGGCTCCTTCTCAGGGTGGAGATCCACAGTCAGGGCTGCCTTCTGAGGGCTGCTGGGAATGCCGTTCTCATCTGGGGCAAGAGGGGAGGGCATGGTCATGCCTGCAACCTTGCCTGTGACAGGGAGAGTCCCAGCAATTAAAACAAGTACTCTCCTTCAGCCCAGGGTGCAGGCAAAGAGAATTAACAGTGGAATTATGCTTAGCTACTGTTTATTAAGCAATACAGGTGCCATGCTGATTAAGCACCTTAAATGGATCATCTCACTGTCTTTGCTCTACAAATAAAGAAACAAAGGCTCAGAGGGGTTAAGTAACTTGTCTAAGGTCACACAGCTGGGGTGTTGTGAAGCCAGAATTCAAACTCAGATGCATTTGGACCCAGAACTTGCATGACTGAAGTTCTACCACCTCCTCATTAAATGGAGGAGGAAACTGAGGCCCACAGGGTAACAGGGATGGCTTTAATCCCACTGATTTCTGTTCATGACCTTCTTTCTGCCTCTGCTCACACAAGGCTGCAAGGGGTGAGGGGTTTAGTCATGGACAGAGAGGAAATGCTTCGCTGCAGAGGTGGAGATGGAGGCGGAGGCGAACCTAGCTTCCTTTGGGCCTCTCCCTGCCCAGCAGAGTGCGGGGCTCACCGGACTGGAGGAGCTCAGCTTTGGTCTCTAGCTCCCGATCTTGTGCCAGCGACGGTTTCTTAGCCAGGTAGTAGCGTGCAAACTCCTGCAGAAAGGAAGCGTTGGCTTGCCTGGCCTGGCTGAGGGGTCTGCCTCCCTCCATGCCCTGTTGTCTTAGAGGCTGGGGACCCCAGTGGCTGATTCCTTTGGGGATCAGGACTGGGCCCGGGTCCCCTCCAATTCCCCTAGCCGCTTCTGGGGCCTCGGACTCAGGCCACGGCTGTATCTGAGCCGCTCTGAAGTGCAGCCCCGAGCCAGCGCAGTGCCGAGCTCACCAGGTGAGGCAGGCTCAGGTAACACACGATGGACAGGAGGATGCCGACGCAGGGCGTGATGAAGTACCCCAAGGCGGAGGTCTGGGCGTCCACGCCGCCTGTGCAGAAACTCCAGCTGCGGGGCTTTGGCAGGCCCCACCAGCTCCCAAAGGGCTGACAACTCCGGCCCCACCTCCCATTGTAACCTCAGGTTCACCTTCCAGCCTTCTCTCCCTCCTGTCACACTCGGGGACCGTGTGCAGGCCCAGCCCAGCCCTTCACTTCTCTCATTCTTCCCTATGTGCCTTTTTTCTTTAACATCTACTCTGCTCATTATTACTGCATGCTCCTTACAACCTGACGGTATCGGTGGGCAAACCGACGCAGGTCAGGTACCTTGTCCAACGCACCCCGCTGGGGATTTGAGGAATCCTGCCCCTAGTCCCAAGTCAACCCACTCCTCACCCAGTCACTCTCACTGTAGCACCCAAGAGCCCTGCTCCCTACCCCAAGCCTGATCCCCAGCTTCCCACCACCCCACCCCTCCATCTCCACCCACAACCAGAGGCATCTCACCCCTGCCCACAGTCCCAGAGGGCACCCTTCCCCTCCAGCCACCCAAGTCTACTCACTGGCCATGGACATGAGCATGGCAAGAGCGGCAAAGATCCCAGCCAGGCCCTGGCCGCTGAGGAAGAGGGTGCTGTAGGTAGAAGGCATGGTGCCCAGCTGCCCGAAGAGGCTTCCCTGCAGAACTGCACCGAAGGCTGTGCGGGGAAAGAAGGGTGGCTGCAGCTCAACTAGGCAGGCCTCAGGGGCTCCCTGGAGGAGGTGTCGGCAGGGTGCACAGAGGACTCTGGACAAGGTGGCAGGCATAAGATTCCTGGCACTCTGGTGTAACCTTCCCCCTACTCACTCTTGTTCTGCGGGGCAGTCATAGACCTGCATAGACCTGGCCCCTGGTCTAAGGGCCAGGAGGCAGCCCTTAGATCTCTGTGGGGTCTGGCACAAGTGACTTTCCTTCTCCTTCTGGGCCTCAGTTTCCCATCAGAGATATGAATGATGCTGCTGCTGTCTTGCCGTTTTGGATACATTGGTCATTTTCAGTTAAAAATAGGGGCTGGGCTGAGGTCCGGGGTGGGCTGGGCGGGGAGGTGGGAGGGGCGCGGTGGTGCTCACAGTTGATGAACCAGACAGAGGCCATGGTCATGGAGAAGAAGAGTCCGGGGCTCATGTGCACCTTGACCAGCACCGCCGTCAGGGCAAAGAGAAACAGGATGACCAGGAGGCTGCCCAGAATCCGCACCGTCTCAGGGATGCTGCTCATAAGGGGGGCAGAGCGGGTATTGGCTGGGCCCAGGCCGGGCAGGGAGGTGGGCAAGGGGTTCAGCCCAGGGCTGGACAGTGGGGCTGCGAGGTGCAGGAAGAGTGGAGGAAGGATGAGAAGTCTTCCCCGGGCCCAGAATGAGCAGCCTCAGCAGGGGCAGAGCAGGGACAACAGAGGATGGCCTGGGGGGAAGGGTTCCCAGGGGAAGGCCTCTCACCACTGGTACAGGAAGGAGTTGAGGAGTGTGAAGAGCAGCAAGGGTAGCTGAGACAGCAGTGTCACCCAGTTGTTGAAGTTGAAGGTGTCTGCAGGGCCAGTGTGGTTGGTGCCCAAGGTCCCGGCAGTGCTGTTGACTCCTGCCAGCCGCCCCTGGAAGTACTGCCAGGGTGCAGGGAGAGGTGGGCAGGGTCACCCTACAACATACCTCAGGACCCTCCAAGCCTCTGCTCCCCCCCCCCCCGTACACATCCCCCACTTGGGATGGCTTGGTTAATGTCTTCGGGAACTGTGTCCTTGTACTGTCCCCAGTATCTGGCACACAGTTGGGTCTCAGTGACTGTGCATTGAATTGAATGGATGAAGTCTGAAACAGAGTTCAAGCCCTAAGACCCCCAAACTGGGGCCCTGCTCCACCTTCAGCTCACCCCTCCTCTTCAGTGACCTGGTTCCAGCCCCCACTCCTGCAGCAGCTTCTAGATTCCCCAGTATTGAGTGCTCAAGTAAGCCAGGCTCTGGCCTAGGTGCTGACCAACTGCACTTTCTCTGGAACACACACTGTGCTTAACCTGTCCCTCCCCCCGCCCAGGGCTCCCTATTGCCTGCGGAGCAAAGCCTCAAGGTTTTAGACCAGCATTGGGCCCTTTGGAACCAGACCCCAACCTCCCGTTTGGGCCCCATCTCCTGCTTTGCTCCACTCAGCTCCAGACACCCTTTTCTCTGAACAAGCTGGCTCCCCCTGCCTCTGTGCCTTTGCCAGGCTGCCATCTCCACCTGGAATGCTCTCCCCTCTTCCTGCCACCCCACAATGCTTCACTACCCTTCTCCCAAGTTACAGTCTCTCCTCCTCTGAAGCAGAAGGAATGGTTCCCTCGCCTGGGAACCAACAGGACTCTGCTCCAAGCCTGGGATGCCACAGGTCATGTTACATTATCAATAGCTCATGGACACCCATCTTGCTTTCATGACCAGGGCTGATTCAGTTTTGGGTCTCTGGGGCCCAGCATAGAGCTAGGCACTGACGAGCATCCAGAAAGTTGTACTGAATATATATGAATAACCCAGTCCCAAAGAGAACATATGCCCTACATTTCTGCCTTCCCTTGGGAGAATATAAGCTCTGTGAGGATGGAGCCTCCCTCTGTTGTTTACTCCTGTACCCCCAGGGCCAAGAACCGGACTGTGGGTGCACATTAACCATTTGTTGGACAAGTTAATGCAATTAATGCTATTTCAAAGAAAACCAAAGGCTCGGGTAACCCAGTTTTGGAGTAACTAGCCCAGGCATAATGACACACAGAGGTGGTGTTTCTACAGGGCTCCCTGAGCTGGTGGCCTTGCCCCTTTGGGATCTGGTCATCCCTGAAAGCTGGCCTTCCCAGCCCTGACAGAGGCAGCGCCCCTCTCAGAGGCTTCGTGCTCCTGCCGACACACGGGCATAATGAGGAGTCCAAGGCGGCGCGGTCCGCCTCAGGTCCAAGGCGGCTGGAGGGGACTGACGGTGGCTGTGGCTGTGAGGCTGTCGCTCCAGCCGCGAGTCTCACCGGGATAGCCGTGATGAAGAAATTCCAGGGAAGGAGAGTGCCCAGCCCAAGGATAAAGAAGCTGATCCCGACCAGGTGGTAGCTGTGGGGATCAGTCAGAAGGTCACCCCGAGGACGCAGCTCCCCGGCCACCCCGCCCGCCCCCTTCGGAGAGCGGACTACAGCCTCCATCACCCCGGCACAGGCAGCGGAGGAAGGCGGCCGATGGGAATTGTAGTTCTATTCGGTCTGCTTTGAGCCTTGGAGCGCCCAAAGGAAGCGGGTCTGCGCTGCTTACGGTCACCCGGATTTCCGTAAGCACCCCACTCGGTCCCCAACTTGCCTGTCTTGCGGGATGTCTCCTCGCGCCATGGCCGCCCGGCGGGATGCTCCTGGGAAGGAGAAAGGCGAGGCGCCGCACCTGCACCTGCACCTGCACCTGCACCTGCACCTGCGCGGGGCGGAGGACTAGAGGCCCTGGGAGGCCGGGTCCTGCCGGAGGGTGGCAGAGGGAGTGGGTCTCCCGGAAGGGGGAGGGGAGAGGCGTGAGTGGGGGAGGGAGTCGTAGGCCAATCTCCCCAGGTCTAGCCCTCCGCAGGCTCCGCCCGCGGCTCCGCCCCCGGGGCGGGGACAGAGGGTCGCACCGCCTCTTCCAGCCTGGTTAGGCAGGGATTCCAGATGCGGGCGCAGGACCCTGGCCCGACCTCGCTGTTCCCGGACCCTACAGATCCCGGCGCTGCCCAGCGCGGCTTAGAGGCGGTTGACCCGGGGAGGTCCTCGTGCCGCCTCCCCTGTCGGCGGGCGCCTGTCCCGGCCCCCTGCCGGCGGGGTGAGGGAGCCTGGGAACCGACCTGGCGAAGTGTTCTTCCCCTTCCACCAACTCGGAGGTGACGCCTGAGCCGCGCTAGCGCCGCCTAACTCGGGAGCCCACGGAGGGACACGTTCGCCGAGCGCCAGCTGAGCCCCCGGACAAGGGTGTAACCCGAGCGGGGCCGGTGCCCGGGACAGCTGGAGAGACTGTCTGTCGCCAGTGGTCTTGGCTGGCTGCGCCAATCAGAGTGGTCCGGAGGCCGAGGACAGGGCCAGGTGCCTGTGCTGGCGGAGCCCCCGCGCGGGTCTGGAAGACAGACGGGCAGACGGACCGGTTTACTCCAGCGGATGCCAGGGGAAGCGCCGGGTATTTGGGGCGCACAGCGCAGGCGTGGGCCCGGGTGGGGCGTCCAAACGGGCTTCCCGTTGGCGGTGAGGCTGAGCTGTGTCCGGAGCAGCGAGAAGTTAAGCAAGGGCTCCGGGAGGTGAACCCAGGCTCCTTCCGCAGCCTCGCCTTGTGCTCTCCAACCACGGCCGCTAAGAAAAGAAAAATTACTTTCGGCAGTCCCAGGTCACATTACATCAAACATATTAACATGCACACACTTCTCTTTTTTGTTTTTGTTTTTTTGTGTGTTTGTGTGTAAAAAACTTTGAAAAGAGTATAGACCATTGTAATTTTGAAATTAGTTTGCTCTAGCCTGACCAGGCGGTGGCGCAGTGGATAGAGGGTCGGACTGGGATGCCGAGGACCCAGGTTCGAGACCCCGAGGTCGCCAGCTTGAACACGGGCTCATCTGGTTTGAGCAAAAGCTCACCAGCTTGAACCCAAGGTCACTGGCTCCAGCAAGGGGTTACTCGGTCTGCTGAAGGCCCGCGGTCAAGGCACATATGAGAAAGCAATCAATGAACAACTAAGGTGTTGCAATATGCAACAAAAAACTAATGATTGATGCTTCTCATCTCTCTCCGTTCCTGTCTGTCCCTATTTATCCTTCTCTCTGACTCACTGTCTCTGTAAAAAATTAATTAATTAAAAAAAAAAGAAATTAGTTTGCTCTAACTCATACAGTTTACGGTGGGGTTGTTTTCTCTGCAGTCAGTGCGAGGCTCCAAATCACAATTTTCATGAGTTAAGAAATTTTATCGCCTTTCCCAGGTTACTCGTGTTTTTTGTGTTTGTTTTTTTTTCTCCAGCCGACTGTGAGTATGTGAAGCCAAGACTGTGCTTGTTGAATTCAATGTTTTGTCATTGCAAACATCTAGCACAACAGCCTGGGCCATAGCAGAGGCTTGCTACACGCTTCCTGAACAGATGGGTCGCAGTGATATACAAAAGGTTTTAGGGAGAACAGAGGCAGCGTTTAATTACCCTGAAAGAGAAAGTTACTCTCTTTTCTGTTTGCTTTCGAGCCTTTGGAATATCAAGGGGGAAAGCCTCAGTTCAGTGCGAACATGCTTCTAACACCTGTTATTCCTCTGTCCAAGAGCTTGCCTTTGGGCTTATGCTGACAGTTTTATCTAAATAAGAATGAATAGTTTTTATGTTTCTTCTATTTTTAAAAATATTATCTTTATTTTTTTAGAGAGAAGAGAGAGAGAGAGAGAGAGAAAGGGGGGAGCAGGAAGCATCACCTCCCATATGTGTTTTGACCAGACAAGTGCAGGGTTTTGAACCAGCGACCTCAGCATTGCAGGTCAACTGTGCCACCACAGGTCAGGCTATTTCTTCTATTTTTATAGTTGCTTTATTTTTAGGGCTATTCATTCTAGTTTCCTATTTATGGTAATGATATACACTTTTCTCTGAAAAATAAAATCATCTGTAGTTTAATATACAAGCTTATACATTTATTTAAATGAAATGTAATTAACTTTAAAAATACTTACTAGAATTAAATGCAAAATAAATTAAAATGTAAATTTATAGACCCTGGGCGGGTGGCTCACTACATAAAGCATCGGCCCCACGCATCAGAGGTCTCTGGGTCCACTCCGGGGTCAGGACACGACGAGAAGGAATCAGTGAGTGCACTACTGAATGGAACAACTCAGTGGAACAATGAGTTGATGCTTCTTTCTCTGTCTCTCAAACCAATGGGAAAAAAGTTAAAAATATATAAATTTGTCAAAATAAAACAACTGTTTAGGATTCATTTAAATTTAAAAGTCAATTTGCTTATAAACAATGTAAATTAAAAATTATTTATGAGGCTCTGGCCTGTTGGCTCAGCAGTAGTGTCAGCCTGATGTGTGGAAGTCCTAGGTTCGATTCCCAGTCAGGGCACACAGAAGAAGCTCCCATCTGCTTCTTCACCCTTCTCCCTCTCCTTCCTCTCTCTCTCTTCCCCTCCTGCAGCCAAGGCTCCATGGGAGCAAAGTTTACCCGGGCTCTGAGGAGGGCTCCATGGCCTTCGCCTCAGGCGCTAGAATGGCTCCAGCCACAACCCAGCAGCGTCCCAGAAGAGCAGAGCATCGCCCCCTGGTGGGCATGCCGGGTGGAGCCCGGTCGGGCGCAAGTGGGAGTCTGCCTTCCCGCTTCTAACTTCAGAAAAATAAAAAAAAATTGTTTATGAAAAATGAGTCATTTAAAGACAAATAGGTAAAGGGTAGTGCAGGTGGGGGACAGCCACCGCTCAAGTTTCAAAGGAAGGATGTGAAGAGCTGGGACTAGGGGGACACAGCATTCATTGAGCCCGTAACGAAGAGGGCCGAGGGCGTTTCAGGGAGGGAACAGCCTGTACTGAGAACAGGGGAGTGAGAATGCTGGCGCGTTCTGGGACACACAAATAGATCTTTTTGGCAGGCATGGTAGCAGGAGCGGACAGAGGCTCGGTGACAGCTGGGCTGGTTAGGACAGGCCTGAGGGCTGAGTAAGGAGTTTGGATTTTATTTTAAAGGAGAGGCCCTCAATTCAATCAGACTGAGTCACCCTTTCAGTAACAATATTTTGTTACTATCCTGTAATGAAATTAGTACATAATAAAGCCTATCTATACACACGCACAGAAAGTCAATATAAAATACTACACAGAATGAAGAAAGTATTTAGTAATAAATAACGTGTGTTTGAGCATGTGAACGCCCAGGCACAGTGGGCACAGTGGGCACAGTGAAGAAGTTAGATGCTGGCCCCTCTTTATAGACCCTCAGTCAGTGCACCGGCCGTACCATGCACCCTCAATACAGGCCCGCGGCAGACATGGCTGCTCAGAGACCGGAGTCTGCTATCTGAGATGTGATTTTCTGAAATAGTGACCAAGTCTTGATAAAGTTCCATACAAAACAGAGTGCAGCTGTCCCTCGACATAGATAGTAGCTGGGTGGCTGAAAAATGCGGTGCTTATTCAAACCTTACAAATAATACATTTGTCCTTATGTAAAATGGGGTTAGGATCTAGGACCATGAAATTACCAACATGGCTTTTAAAAATATAATAGTACATTTTATTTTTAGTACAGCTTTTTAAAAAAAAATTTTTAATTTATTTTTTATTTATTCATTTTTTTAAGGAAGAGAGAGAGAGGGATAGAGAGAGACAGAGAGAAGGGGGGAGGAGCTGGAAGCATCAACTCCTATATGTGCCTTGACCAGGCAAGCCCAGGGTTTCGAACCAGCGACCTCAGCATTTCCAGGTCGACGCTTTATTCACTGTGCCACCACAGGTCTTAGTACAGCTTTAAGTTTACAGAATAGTTGAGCAAAGTACATAGAGTTCCATAGACTCGCCCTCCCAGGCCATTCTCCAGTTGCCCTTCGGGCAGGCACGCACCACATAAGGAATAGTTTTTATGAGGACATCTGTCATAACCATGGACTGCATGTGGGACAGTTTCTATGGATCAGGGTTTCTCGACCTCAGTGTTACCGACATTTTGTCAAACAACTCTTTGTTGTGGGGCATTGTGCAATGTTTAGCAGCATCCTAGATGACACCCATCAAATACCAGTGGCACCTTCCCCAGTTGTGCTAAACTATGTCTCCACAAATTGCCAAATGGCCCCTGGGGACAAAATTGCCCCTGGTTGAGAACTGCTGTTTCTGGGTTACTTGTTCTCAGCTCTGTCAGACCCAACACCCTCTTTTTATAACACTTTTTGTAACACCACTTTGATAATTCTAAAAGAGATTTAGAAGTTGCTTAACCCATCCACATAATGTAAAAAACAATGCTAATACCCCAAGTATAATGCAAAGGAAAACTAAAACGAACCATTTATAATAAAAGAATAAGTATTTCAATATGTATATCTTTGGGCACAACTACTCTAAAATAGAGTTTGATGTCTGCACTTCTTTTCTTTTTTTTTTTTGAGAAAGAGAGAGAGAGAGGGGGGAAGGGGGAGAGATGAGAAGCATCAACTCGTAGTTGTGTCACATTAGTTGTTCATTGATTGCTTCTCATATGTGCCTTAACTAGGGGGCTCAAGCCAAGCTAGTGACCTCTTGCTCAAGCCAGTAACCGTGTGACCATGAGATCATGTCTATGATCCCACACTCAAGCCAGTGACCCGTGCTCAACCTTGTAAGCCTGTACTCAAGCTGGTGGCATTGGGGTTTTGAATATGGGACCTCAGCATCCCAGGTCGATGCTCTATCCACTGTGCACCACAGGCCAGGTGTCCCCTTTAGATTTCTTGATACACATTTACAATAGTTTTTATTTAATTGATTGATTTTTAGACAGAGAGAGGAAGGGCGAAAGAGAGAAGCATTCATTTGATTTTCTACTTAGTTATGCATTCACTGATTGATTCTTGTATGTGTCCTCACCAAGGATTGAATCCACAACCTTGGCATTTCAGGACTATGCTCTAACCAACTGAGCTAACTGGCTGGGGCTTACAATTGATTTTGTTGCTTTTGCATTATCAACGCTGGTACAGTAAGAATCTTTGAAATAAATATGTTGTTGGAAATACCGCCATACATTATTTAGTTCTTTCCAAAGAAGTGGAGATGAAAGTCATAATTGGATCCAAAACCGTTCATAGGTCAATTGATTAAATCATGTTTAGGGCTCAAACATAGTTGTTTTTTTTTTTAAAGAATCAAACCACCCTTTTTAAAAAATTTTTATTTTATTTTATTTTTTTATTTATTCATTTTAGAGAGGAGACAGAGAGAGAGAGAGGAGAGAGAGAGACAGGGGGGAGGAGCTGGAAGCATCAACTCCCATATGTGCCTTGACCAGGCAAACCCAGGGTTTCAAACCGGCGACCTCAGCATTTCCAGGTCGACGCTTTATCCACTGCGCCACCACAGGTCAGGCTCAAACATAGTTTTAAGTCCAATTAATTCTTCCTGTCAATGTTGGCTAAGACTCCATATCTGCTTCGGAGGGATTTAATTCCCAAACTAGTATGTTAAGTTCAAGCATATCTTTAAATCTAGTCATTGTGTCTGTGTCATTTAAAATAATATCCAGCCTGACCAGGCCGTGGCGCAGTGGATAGTGTCGGACTGGGACACAGAGGACCCAGGTTCGAGACCCTGAGGTTGCCAGCTTGAGCGCAGGCTCATTTGGTTTGAGCAAGGCTCGCCAGCTTGCTGGCTCCAGCAAGGGGTCATTCGGTCTGCTGTAGCCCTCTGGTCAAGGCACAAGTGAGAAAGCAATCAATAAACGACTAAGGTGCCGCAATAAAGAATTGATGTTTCTCATCTCTCTCCCTTCCTGTCTGACTCTCTCTGTCTCTGCCACAAAAAAAATTAAAATAAATAAATAAAATAATATCCAAAATAGAGGACCTTAAGGCTCTTCAGGAAACTGGTATGGAACACCTTAGAACTAGGAAAATCCCTCCCCCCTCCAGGGTGTCTTCAGCGACAGAATTTCTCATGAGATGGGCTGAAAAGCAACTGAGGTGGAAGTCAGGGAATCCTGCAGCCAAAGGGGAAACCCACTCGGTGGACCTGGGCCCCTCACATGTGAGCTGCTCCTTGGTTTTACAACTCTCAGCTTCAAGAATTAAAAATACTGTGTGTGTGTGTGTGTGCGTGTGCGCGCGCGCACGCACGCGTGCACAAACACTGTTCTTACAATACAAAATGGTTCAGTATGTAATGGCTTAAAATCTGTTGAAATGACACTACCGTATTTTGCCTATGGAGGTAAAACTGCGGGAACTGTAAGAGGCACCAGAGCTACAGGAAGAGGAGATGGAGAGAAAGATGTGCTGGGCCTGATGGCGGGCCGAGAGCTCACGGGGGCGGTTCTGCAGCTGATGCAGATGAGAAACATCCCTGCGCCCTCCACATGCGGTCAAGGTTGGTGATCGCATACAGCTTGGTTCTGTATTTTGTGTCAAAGACATCATATGTGCCCTTCCTGCCGTTTCTCTGTTCGGCTAACTGGGGAAAGTGAAGAAGAAGCTGGACCACGGTGACAGCCATTTGAAGCTAGATAGAAACACACAGCTGTTCCTTCTGACACATCTGGAAGACATTCACCCCACCCCTGTGGGGGAAGGCTCCCTGTGTGAGGGGAACAGGACGTGCTTCACCACTCTTAATAACTACTCCATCTAGATAGGCTCTCTGAATTACGTTTTAAACAAATTTGCATGTAAAAAGTCTTCGTCATGATACCCAGATTTTTGTCTTATTATCTATGGAATAAGGGCACGCAGCTATGGGAAGAAGGTATATTATTGCCATAACATGTCAACAGCATACTGGCACAGTATTTTTGTATGTAGATTATGAGTCCTGAATTGTGAAATAATGTGTAAATGGTGAGCTAACCCAGATTTCTTAACCAAATGAACAAGACTATGCCAGAGTGACTTTCACTTTCTACTTTGTGTACTTTTGCTCTTTTTGTACAGTTACTTTCCTGTATCATTTGTGTAATTAAAAATAAGTGAATAAAAATGAAATCATGAATATTTTCTATTTTTAAAATCATAAAAGTAGCCCTGGTATATGATAGATATGTGTATTCCAAACTGCCCTCTTGATGTTCCGCTTATCTGTCAGACCTCACCCTTACTGGACTATCGCCCCTGAGACAGAGGAATTCCAAAAAGCTGACAAGCCGCCCCAAGGAGGGGCTCCGGACGTACCAGGACTTTTGATTCAACACCCACATGCTCGAAGCCCCCCAAGGAGGAACATTCTGGACATACCAGGACTTTTGCCTCAGTATCCCCTCAGGCTCTCCCAAACACTATATAACTTGCCCCTAGTCTATAACCGGTAATTTCTCCCCAAGAGAAGTGCCCGGCAGGGTTCCTTTCTTCCTTTCAATAAAGCCTGTACTCTGGTCTTTTGGACTCCCATGGATTCCAACATTTGGGGCTGAAACCCGGGACAGGGTACTAACTGCCTGGACGATCCCTCTTTGCCATCCAAACTTACAACCAGGGAAGCAATGGGCAGCAGCAGCTTGTCCCGGGCTTACTCCCTGATTCTGTTTGGACGTGTAATTGTAGGTTGATTGGCTGGCAGTCTAACCCTGTCCTGAACCCCTGCTGGACCAGAAGGTAAGGAGTTTCTCCCTTCCCCTTCCCTGGTTGGCCTCTAAATTTCTCTCTAAAAACACCCCTTCCTCGTCGAACGGTTTTCTCTGACACGCCTCACATTTTGAGGGGTTTGACTTTCAGTCTCAGTGGACTGCACGGAAGACTAGGCGCCTAGCCAAACCTCTCCACTCTCTCGGACTTCTCGTCCTCGGAGCTCCCTGACAGGTGGTGACGACCTCTATTAGGGATGACTCCCCCACACAGAGATTCTTTCCTCTTGGGACAGTGACAAAAGGCGGGGACGCCCCCTCTTGCTCACCTGTTTCCACGGCTCTTCATAGTCTAAGCCTTCCGACCAGACCCCTCTAGGATGTCTCATAAAAAACCTCACCAAACTAGGTCTCTCAGACCGCAAACCGAAGAAATTAATCTTCTCTAACACGGCACGGCCTCAGTACAGACTAGACAATGACTCCCATTGGCATGAAAACAGGGACATTCGGGCCCTGGCCGGTTGGCTCAGTGGTAGAGTGTCGGCCTGGCGTGCAGGAGTCCCGGGTTCGATTCCCGCCCAGGGCACACAGGAGAAGCGCCCATCTGCTTCTCCACCCCCCCCCTTCCTCTCTGTCTCTCTCTTCCCCTCCCGTAGCCAAGGCTCCATTGGAGCAAAAAGATGGCCCGAGCGCTGGGGATGGCTCCTTGGCCTCTGCCCCAGGCGCTGGAGTGGCTCTGGTTGCGACAGAGCGACGCCCCGGAGGGGCAGAGCATCGCCCCCTGGTGGGCATGCCGGGTGGATCCCGGTCAGGCGCATGCGGGAGTCTGTCTGACTGCCTCCCGTTTCCAACTTCAGAAAAAAAAAACAAACAAAACGGGACATTCGATTACAATATCCTAAGAGATCTTGACAATTTCTGCCACTGGACAGGGAGGGCATCAGAAATTCCTTACGTGCAGGCTTTCTTCTCCCTTCTCTCCTGTCCTTAATTTCTGTGCCTTCTGTTCTACATGCAGGTTGTTTTTGGCCAAAGAAACCTCACCTCATTCACCTGCAATACCACACTCTCTCTTTCTCCTCTCCTGCTGGCCAGGGGCCCCTCCCTTCTCCATTGTGTTCTTAAACCCCTCCTCCCTCCTTACAGATGGACAGCTCTGTCCTTTTTTCTTCTTTGAGTCATTCCCCCACCCCACCGGCTTCGGCTGTCTTTTTTTTCTTCTTCAACACATCCTTACCCCTCCTCAGAGACTGACTTTGCCTTCCAATACCCCTCGTCCTCTCCCCTCTCCTCAGAGCTCTAAATCCTTTTGACTCCTCTGACCACGTGGAGCCACACCAATACTTTAATCTCCTCCTCCTCCTCCTGCAGATTCTGACCCTCCTTTCCATCCAGCTGCTCACACTGTCTGCCTTCTCTCTTCCTCCCCTCTATGCTGGCAACTCCCTGCCATCTCAAAAAACTTAAAAAGCAGAATTATATTAAGTTATGTGAGTAAGTAATAAGTAATCTGTCTTGTCTCTTTGTTTGTCAGAAAATATCTCTAGTATAATTTGAATTGGAACAAGTAAAGCACGCTCATTTAAATTCCTTAACTCATAATGTGTATCTATCTCAAGTCTTTGTTTAATGTGTAACTGTGTCTGTTTCTAAGACCTTAAACCAATAAATACCCACCTCTTAAACCAGGCTTACTCATCCCCACGGACTCTCCCTGCAGTACCCCCACCCTTTCTGTTCAAAAACCTTCAGGGGCTTATCGCCTTGTACAAGCCTTACACCTAATCAGTGAGGCAGTAATTTTCCTCCATTCAGTAGTCCCTAATCTCTATAAGTTACTGTCACACATTTTCTCAAACACCACTCACTTCAGGGTTCTAGACCTCAAGAATGCCTTCTTTACCATTTTTTTTACAACCTGACTCTTACTTTCTGTTTGCCTTTACCCGGACACTAATGCAGCCCAGCACTTACATGAACTGTCTTACCCCAGGGGTTCAGAAACAGCCCACATCTGTTTCGGCAGGCACTAGCTCAGGATTTAGCAGCATGCAATCTCAAAACTAGTTCTCTCTTACAATATGTAAATAACTGACCCCTCTGAAGCCCCTGCCTGCCTCAAGGAGACACACCACCACCCTTCTTAACTTCCTTGCTATGAAGTGATATCGTGTCTCTCTGCTAAGGCTCAACTTTATTCTCAGTCCCTAGTCTATCTAGGCATCGCCTTAACCTCCACCACCTGAAGTCTCACCCTAGATCAAACTCAGACCCTCCACAGTCTCCAACCACCTACCACCACAGATCAAATCTTTTCTTTCCTCAGTCTAATAGGCTTCTTTAAACACTGAACTCCCAATATTGCTCTCTTAGTCAAGCCCCTTAGTGAGACCTTCTGAGCATGGCTTTTTTTTTTTTTTTTCCTGAAGCTGGAAATGGGGAGGCAGTCAGACAGACTCCTGCATGCGCCTGACCGAGATCCACCCGGCATGCCCACCAGGGGGCGATGCTCTGCCCATCCGGGGCGTCGCTCTGTTGCGACCAGAGCCACTCTAGCGCCTGAGGCAGAGGCCATGGAGCCATCCCCAGCATCCGGGCCATCTTTGCTCCAATGAAGCCTCGGCTGCAGGAGGGGAAGAGAGAGACAGAGAGGAAGGAGAGGGGGAGGGGTGGAGAAGCAGATAGGCGCTTCTCCTGTGTGCCCTGGCCGGGAATCGAACCCAGGACTTCTGCACGCCAGGCCGACGCTCTACCACTGAGCCAACTGGCCAGGGTGCCTGAGCATGGCTTTTAAGGTCTATAATGACCAAGGAAGTAACAGAAAAGGCAAATAAGGCCCAAAAGAAGTCAGGAAATACCAGCTTTTGGTTCCAGCACCCTAAAGGGCTTCATAGAATTCCATCAGGGCCCTACTTCAAGAGTGGGAAAAAGGTCATTGAACTGAAGCCTGCCAGGCTTCCCAGCCCCATCAAGGGACACACCTGTGCTGTGGAAAGAGGGATACAAGAAGGTAAGCTGCCCCCTTGCTCCATGGAGGGAGGGTTCGGTTTCTTCTAGCCCTGCTCCAGCTACCTGTGACCTGACCTTGCCCAGCGTGCTGGGAATTGCCACTGAAGACCCAAGGACATCGTTCAGGAGCCTAAGGTATTTCTTCCAAGTAGCAGATAAGCTAATCTCATTTCTTGTAAACACAAGGGCCATCTACCATGCCTCCCTTGAATATTTAAGTTTTATTTATTCCTCAAAGATCTCTACTGTGGATATTGACAGTCTGAGTTTGTTACTTTATTTAATGTATAGCATCTCCTTTGTTCCTCTTATCTCAATGCCCCATGCCTATTATAGGCTGGGACCTGCTGCTAATTCCAGCTAGAAGCAGTAGTCACTAGGACTTAAACTCTAACTGCAAAGTGTAGAAATGTAACCACCCTTTCCCTAAGTACTTGCAGGATTTACAGGTTACTCAGCAAACTGTTCAAAGACTGTCCAAGAGGTGCTTCCAGCATTACATCACCCAAGGACTGACTTTCACATGGACAGGTCCACACACCGTGATACTGACAACTCCCACTGCTGCTAAAGTAGAAAAACGGCATGCCTTACTCCAACCACAAACATGAAGCTGGTTGGTCTACATATGGCAAATGTGTAAAAAAACTAAGGACTCTTTTAATCAAACTTTGGGAAAAGGGAAACTAGGGTTAAAAAAAATGTCAACTTAATTTTCACTAAAGGTTAAAAAAATTTTTTTGTTTTAAATTTTTTTATTAATTTTAATGGGGTGACATCAATAAATCAGGGTACATATATTCAAAGAAAACATGTCCAGGTTATCTTGTCATTCAATTCTGTTGCATACCCATCACCCAAAGTCAGATTGTCCTCCGTCACCTTCTATCTAGTTTTCTTTGTGCCCCTCCCCTTCCCCCTCCCCCTCTCCCTCCTTCCCTCCCCCTGCCCCCATAACCACCACTCTCTTCTCCATGTCTCTTAGTCTCGTTTTTATGTCCCACCAATGTATGGAATCCTGCAGTTCTTGTTTTTTTCTGATTTACTTATTTCACTCCATATACTGTTATCACGATCCCACCATTTGTTGTAAGTGATCCGATGTCATCATTTCTTATGGCTGAATAGTATACCATGGTGTATATGTGCCACATCTTCTTTATCCAGTCTTCTATTTTTTTTTCACAGTGATTAAAGCCTTTAAGCAAACTCTTGGCCAATACAGCAAGAATCCATAAAAGAGTAGTGTCCTTAACATGTTCACCAAATCCAAGTTGGCCCCAACACCATGCCAAATCCCTGAAAAATGAAATCCAACCACAGTTCAGTCTGTTAGGAGCTGTCACAAGGAGCAGGAGTCCAGTAAAAGTCTACCT
Organism: Saccopteryx leptura; assembly: GCF_036850995.1. NCBI lineage: Eukaryota > Metazoa > Chordata > Mammalia > Chiroptera > Emballonuridae > Saccopteryx > Saccopteryx leptura. The sequence continues at coordinate 7,070,434 of NC_089503.1, read as the reverse complement.
CCAGGAAAAGTCTGCATGGCACTGGAATTGTTGTCACAATTCTATACTTTGCAGCTCATGTCCAAGTCCCAATGATCGCTGCTTCTAGCTGGTAATGATTCAGGTAGACTGGAAAATTCATCTGCAGCATGTGTGGAGATGGAGCTTCTGTTCTCCTCTGCCTGGAGAGATGAGACCAGGTTGCTTTTCCCTGGAGCTCTGCGACTGTGGCTTGGTAAAGAGAACCTTGGGGTACACTGAGCTGGGCGGCAAAGGTAGATTCATAATAGAAGTTGGCAAAAGGGGAAAAGAAAGCTCTAAATTAGGAGTAGATCCCAGCCTGAAATATGAGTGGGGCATTGAGGTAGGAGGAATAAAGGAAGCACTATATATTAAACAAAGTAGCAGAAAATAGGACTATCAACACCCACAACAGAGATCTTCGAGGGAAGAATAAAAAACCTGACTATTCAGGCAAGACATAGTTAAGCGGCCCTTGTGCAAATGAGATCAGTTTACCTGCTTCTTGGAAGAAATACCCTAGGCTCGTCCACAGTGTCGTAGATGGGGCCGATGGCCCTGGGCCCCTTCAGCCTTCAGTGGCAAACCCCAGCATTCTGGGCAAGGTTAGGTCATAGGTGGCTGGAGCAGGGCTGGAAGAGACTGAACCCTCCCTTAGAGGAGCGAGGGGGAAGCCTACCTTCCAGTGTCCCTGTTTCCTCACAGCAGAGGCATGTAAGTCTGGCAGTCTTTAGCTCAATGACCTTCCTTTCCACTATCGAAGCAGGACCCAGATGGCATCCTATGAGACCCCTTTGGGGCATTGGAGCCTTTAAGGGCATATCCTAAAAGCTGGTAGTTACCCTGATCTCTATTGGGCTTTTTCTGCCTTTTGGTATCTTAAAAGCCATGCTCAGAAGATCTCGCTAGGGTTTTGTTTGTTTGTTTGTTTTTTGTATTTTTCTGAAGTTAGAAACGGGGAGAAACAGTCAGACAGACTCCCGCATGCGCCCGACCGGGATCCACCCGGCACGCCCACCAGGGGGCAACGCTCTGCCCACCAGGGGGCAATGCTCTGCCCCTCCGGGGCGTCACTCTGCCGCGACCAGAGCCACTCTAGCACCTGGGTCAGAGGCCAAGGAGCCCTCCCCAGCGCCCGGGCCATCTGTGCTCCAATGGATCCTCGGCTGCGGGAGGGAAAGAGAGAGACAGAGAGGAAGGAGAGTGGGAGTGTTGGATAGCAGATGGGCACTTCTCCTTTGTGGCCTGGCTGGGAATCGAACCCTGGACTTCTGCACACCAGGCCGACGCTCCACCACTGAGCAAACCGGCCAGGGCCTCGCTGAGGGGTTTGAGGATCCCCATCCGCCTATATAAATCTTTTCCATATATCTGGAGCTATTTGGAAAAAGACAAAACAGTGTTATTAGCTGGATCAAATAAAGAAGGTAGTAGTTTGCAGGAGAAAAAGATTTGTTCATCAGCATTCAAAAGAAATTAAAATTTTTTTTAAGTAAAAAGCATGATATGGTAGACCCATAGGAGTTCCAGGATATGACTCCCCCTTTTAAATTTTTTTTAAATTGACCTTAAAATATTTGCTGGGTACACTTTAATAATACCTTGACTTTAAAGATGATAAGAAATACACATAATTTGAAAGGTTTGACAAAATACAGTAAATGCTTTTGCTCCATATGCAGGAGCATTGTCAATTTAACCAGTTTAGGAAATCCAATAATAGAACAGTGCATACAGACAATAAGCTATAACATGCTTAGCAGCCTCTCCTGTTCTGACAGAGGTTACTATAAATCCAGAATATGTATCCACTGTAACGTGGACATAGGACTGTTTGCCAAATGAAGGTATATGAGTAACATCCATTTGCCAAAGTTGTCCTGGTAGGGGTCCTTGAGGGTTAATTTCAAATGAAGGGGCAGATTGTAGTATAGGACCCTTTGGACAGGATTTCCCAATCTGCCGTGCTGCTTCTCGAGAAAGTTGAAACTGTTTACACAGGGCTGCAGCATTCTGGTGATGAATAGTATGAGACTGAATTGCTCGATCTGTCATGGTTGCTCCAAATAATTTTCTTTTGGGTAGCTTGATCAACAAGGGCATTCCTAGGCCCTGGCCAGTTGGCTCAGTGGTAGAGCGTTGGCCTGGCGTGCAGGGGTCCCGGGTTTGATTCACAGCCAGGTTAAAAAATTTTAAATCAAGAGTTCTGACTAGAAAGGAATTGTATGGTTTTGATAATAGAAGGTATAAGGTATGGAAATACTTTTGAAAAAAAAAAAGAGGGAAAGCAAGTTGTCATGAAGGCCAGTTATTTCTGGATAAGAAAGTGCATGAAAGCTGAAGGTTTATGTAAGGTGTAGAAGGTTTGTGCAGGTTGTAAGAAGTTTGTACAGAGAAAAAAGAATTTGTACAGTCAGAAAACTGGTTTTCAAAGAATGTTTAATCAGTCACCCTAACTAACAATCCTCTACTCTCCCCACTTATTGGGATGACTCTTTCCTCCACCCTGACCATCTGGAGCTCAGAAACAGAGAAACAAAACCGACCCCTTGTCCTTCTATTCTCTATTCACCTCTCAGCCTGCCTCACCCAATCAGGGGCTTTCTACTCATGTGGGACCAACTAATTGGTCTCCCTACTAATTGGACAGAAACCTGTACCCTAATCTATCTCACCCCAAATGTCAACTTAATCCTACCCCATGAGCCTCTTTCAATTCCTAGTACACTACCCGTCAATCTAAGAACCAAAAGAGCTGTCCAAGTAATCCCTCTTCTTATTGCTTTAGAAATCTCTACAGGCCCTGGCTGGTTGGCTCAGTGGTAGAGCGTTGGCCTGGCATGCAGAAGTCCCGGGTTCAATTCCCGGCCAGGGCACACAGGAGAAGCACCCATCTGCTTCTCCACCCCTCCCCCTCTCCTTCCTCTCTGTCTCTCTTCCCCTCCTGCAGCCAAGGCTCCATTGGAGCAAAGTTGGCCCGGGCGCTGAGGATGGCTCTGTGGCCTCTGCCTCAGGCGCTAGAATGGCTCTGGTTGCAACAGAGCAATGCCCCAGATGGGCAGAGCATCGCCCCCTGGTGGGCGTGCCGGGTAGATCCCGGTCGGGCGCATGCGGGAGTCTGTCTGACTGCCTCCCGTTTCCAACTTCAGAAAAAAAAAAAAGAAATCTCTACAAAAGTAGGTCTAGGGGCAGGGGGACTTGCTACTTCCCTGTCTTATTCCTATTTGCTCTCTCTCTCTCTGAAGCCCAGCGAATTCATAAACATGGAATCAGTGGTTTCACACAAAATGGGTGTCTTGACTATTGCCTTTCATTGATCCACTCACTCTCCTATTTATTTTTCTAACTTTTAGACCAGGGGTCCCCAAACTTTTTACACAGGGGGCCGGTTCACCATCCCTCAGACCATTGGAGGGCCTGACTATAAAAAAAACTATGAACAAATCCCTATGCACACTGAACATATCTTATTTTAAAGTAAAAAAACAATACGGAAACAAATACAATATTTAAAATAAAGAACAAGTAAATTTAAATCAATAAACTGACCAGTATTTCAATGGGAACAATGCTCCTCTCACTGACCACCAATGAAAGAGGTGCCCCTTCTGGAAGTGCGGTGGGGGCCGGATAAATGGCCTCAGCGGGCCGCATGTGGCCTGCAGGCCATAGTTTGGGGACCCCTGTTTTAGACCCTGCCTCTTACATTTGTTCACTAGCTTCTTACAGAACCACATGCAGACCTTCGCCAATCAGAAAACTGGAAAAATCTACCTAACCCTACACACCAACCCTGAAACCTGCCCTCATGAAACAGAAAAATCTGAATCCCTATATCAGCAAATCTCCTAAATCCTATTTTTCAACCCCTACAGGTCCCCTAACCCTAAAGCTCTCCCGTATCCTTGAATAACTAGGAGAATGAATAGCATTCACCTCTTAATGCTTCTCAGTCTTTTTACCCTTCACATAGTAAGGGGACAAGATCGCTGGTTCTTCTTGGCCAAAGAAGAGCCTACAAACAGACACGAAACATTTCTTTTAGCTCAAGCTAACAGCTCTCTCTAGGGCTGCCAGGAAAAAATATCTTTAACTTTACCATGGAAGAACTTTCACCACCTGCTATACAACCCTCCTTATCTCTGCATTCCTGATCTCCAAACACTTGCCCCCAAACTTCTTTATCAAGTTCCTACAGGCCAGGATAAGAGAAATCTCTAGGATTACCTACAATCAAATGCTCCTACACTCCTATTCCTCAATACCCCAAGGAGAACTTCATGAGGGAAATATCAAATAGGTAGGAATAACAGCAGGAAGAAGCCGCCCCTCAGCCCGAGAAGTTCCCTCCTGAATATTCTTCAAACCCCCTTCCTTTTCAACCACACATATTCAGTCCTTCTAAAAATTTACACCAACAGGTTCCCTGTCTCTAAAAATCTCCACATGTCCTCCCATTCGAGAGGAACCAGACCAGCACGTCTCATGAGGCTCATCCAGGAGACCATGTATCACCATGTCACTCTGTCCAATCAGCACTCACAGCAAGTGTCGGGAGCCGATCCACTAATGCTGGCTAACTAGGTCACAGCAGGAGAAGATCCACAACTGCTGGTTGACAAAGTCACAGCAAAAGAAGATAGAGTCACCGCAGTAAAGACCAACAGCTGCGGGTTGACAAAGTCACCGCAAGGAAAGGCACAACGATACTTCCCCCTTTAATCTTTTGAATTAATCTGGCCTTATATTCCCTTTTTCTGGGTGTGTGCTATTATTTATGGCACAGGAATAACAGTACCGTGCTTTCCCTGTAGATTCGTAGTAATTTCTTTGGAAATGAGACAGAAGGTGTAAGTTCCACAGAAAAGCCTGTAAGCCCCTTGATCTGGGCTCATAAACATAAGAGGCTGGCCATGATATCCCTCATAAAGGGTTAAGTTTGTAGAAAAATTTCTTCTTATTAATCATGTTAGAAAGAATAAAGTTAGAACTTAACTAATGTATGAATATAGTAAATGAATAAAGTTTAACTAGACATTAGAATCTTAGGTAAGGTGTAGTGAAGTGGCCCGTTGCGTGGCCTTGGATAGGAGTGCAGCTGGCTAGTAAAGAATGTTTTGTTAAGAGACTTGTTTTATGACTAAAGGCAGTTACTGGGCTTTCTCAGTGAGACATTCTCATGAGATTTATATACTTTCCCAAGGTTTTTCGTTCAGATAATAAAGAGGAATATGGAAGAATCCATAGAAGCAATAGCAATGAATGCCTTCTAATATTATGTTGCTACTAAGCTATCTTGCAGGTGCACTCTATATATCTTTAAGCAAAAGTTACTCTTGATGTTATGACAATTTCTTAATAAGCAAGCCTTTTGAAGTCTTGTGAGAAAAATTAGGACACTGCATGAACTCAAGGCCATTTGCCTGAGCAAGCGGTGGGCCTTTGCTAGTCCTTAATGATTTCGTCTGCTAATCTCTCTCTGCGCCCTTAACTCACAACAACAGTAGAGTTATTAATTAGTACTAATCTTTTAGAAGTTTGTACCAATATTGTTATTGCTATTGTATAACTGTACTTTGAATAACTTACCACCTGATTTATAGTTTATAGATATAAATTAACTGTTATCTGGAAACATGTAACCATAGTGAAACAAAATACCATGTGATTGTAACTTAGTGTGTGTGCATAAAAAGAAAGCTAGACCAGCATTTGGTAGAGATGCCTGGCAGTAAATGCTAACTAGAGAATAAAGAGAAAGAAAAGAATTCGGCTCTCTCACTCGATTTTCGCCGACGCCGTCTCCTCCTGTGGGACCCCTGAATCCCCCCCGGGGCTGGACCCCGGCAAGCAAGGAATTCACAATTATTTCCTCGCAAAATTTGTTTACTTCCTAACTCAGATTTTCAGAGACATCGCTGGTTCAGACCTTACAGCATGGAAATTGGAAATTGACAACCTTCTTAACTGGATGAGGGACTTGGCTTGGCAAGTTTCTCTTCTTGAGTTCTCTCCAGAAAAAGCAATAATTTTCCATTTTTTTCTTCTCTTTCTCCTCAACACCCCTCACCATATATTATAAAATTAATAACTGCCTTTCTTTTATATGTAACCACAGAGTTGAGAAATGATAGATATGTGTATTCCAAACTGCCCTCTGGATGTTCCGCTTATCTGTCAGACCTCACCCTTACTGGACTATTGCCCCTGAGACAGAGGAATTCCAAAAAGCTGACAAGCTGCCCCAAGGAGGGGCTCCGGACATACCAGGACTTTTTTTTTAATTTTCTGAAGTTGGAAATGGGGAGGCAGTCAGACAGACTCCTGCATGCGCTTGACCAGGATCCACCCGGCATGCCCACCAGGGGACGATGCTCTGCCCATCTGGGGCGTTGCTCTTTTGCAACCAGAGCCATTCTAGCACCCGAGGCAGAGGCCATAGAGCCATCCCCAGCGCCCAGGCCAACTTTGCTCCAATGGAGCCTTGGCTGTGGAAGGGGAAGAGAGAGACAGAGAGGAAGGAGAGGGGAAGGGGTGGAGAAGCAGATGGTTGCTTCTCCTGTGTGCCCTGGCTGGGAATCAAACCCGGGACTCCTACACGCCAGGCTGATGCTCTACCACTGAGCCAACTGGCCTGGGCCATACCAGGACTTTTGATTCAACACCCACATGCTCAAAGCCCCCCAAGGAGGAGCATTCTGGACATACCAGGACTTTTGCCTCAGTATCCCCTCAGGCTCTCCCAAACACTATATAATTCGCCCCTAGTCTGTAACCGGTGATCTTCTTTCCAAGAGAAGTGCCCGGCAGGGTTCCTTTCTTCCTTTCAATAAAGCCTGTTACTCTGGTCTTTCGGACTCCCATGGATTCCAACAATGTATGGATGTCTGGGATTCAATTCCTGGTCAGGGCATGCAGGAGAAGCGACCATCTGCTTCTCTCCCCCTCTCTCTCCCCCTTTTCTCCCTCTTCCTCTCCTGTAGGCAGTGGCTCAGTTGGTTCCAGCATGGCCCCAGGCGCTGAGGATGGCTCCTTTGGAGCGTATCAGCCTCAGGTGCTAATAATAGCTCAGTTACTAGAGCATTGGCCCCAGACAGGGTTGTCAGATGGATCCCGGTGGGGGTGCATGTGGGAGTCTACCTCACTATCTGCCCTCCTCTCACCTAAAAAAACATAAAAGTAATACTTTGACTTTTTTTTTTAAGTTAGAGATAGAGAGAGAGAGGGAAGAGAGTGATAAACATCAACTTATAGTTGCTTCACTTCAGTTGTTTATTTGTTGTGGCCTGTAAAAGGCTAAAAGCCTTTGTAAACTTGAGGCTTAGCAAAAGGCTAAATTTTTCCCCCTCCACCTCCATATTGGCTATGAAGCTAAGTATTTGCATCCACTTCACTTGCTTCCTTGACTTGCTGGAAGCAATTTACATGCCCTTCCTCTGACTCTTTGTTTGTTTTCAGATGTTGGTAGATTTCACTAATGCATCCTGTTTATGCCTTGGGAGAGTTCCTATCTTAGCCTTGGATGTGTAACTTTGTATCAACGACTTCCTTGATTTGCATATGGCTATATAATAAAGCAGACTGGGGCTATGGGGCACTTGGATATTGCCATCAGCATTTGAAGAGTCCTCCCGGTCCCATTTTTTCTTAATAAGTGTGTTTCCTTAATTCCTCACCGTTATTAGGAGCTGTGCTGGTCCGCAGCATTTATTGATTGTTTCTTGTATGTGCCTTGCAAGGGGATGGTAGGACCTCAAGCCCAGCCAGTGAACCTTTGCTCAAGTCAGCAACCTTGGGATCATATTGATGATCCTACTCAAGCTGATGAGCCCGTGCTCAAGCCAGCGACTTCCGGGTTTCCAATCAGGAGCCTCAGCATTCCGGGTCCACACTCTATCCACTGCGCCACCCCCAGTCACGTTATTCTGACATTTCTAATTGAACCTCTACGCGCATACTTCTGACACAAAGCTTAATCCAGACTACCGATGTGCTGTAATCAAAATAGTGGAGTACAGCCTGACCAGGCGGTGGCACAGTAGATAATCGGCCTGGGATGCTGAGGACCCAGGTTCAAAACCCTGAGTTCGCTGGCTTGAGTGCAGCTCACAGCTCGAGCACAAGGTCACTGGCTTGAGCACTGGATCATAGACATGACCCTATGGTCCTTTGCTTGAGCCCAAGGTTGCTGGCTTGAGTAAGGGGTCACTGGTTCAGCTGGAGTCCCCGGTCAAGACACATCTGAGAGAGCAATCAATGAACAACTAAGGTGCTGCAACTGAGCTGATGCTTCTCATCTTTCTTCCTTTCTGTTTGTCCCCTTCTCTCTCTTTCTCTCTAAAAAAAAAAATAGTGGAGTACAAAATGGCAACCTAAGTGTAAGTGCTTAAACTATAAAAATTCTAAAAATAAATAGAGCATTGGCCCCAGTTTTGATTCCCAGGCACACAAAGGAAGCAACCAAAGAATGCACGACTGAGTGGAACAACAAATGCTTCCCTTCCCCTCCCCTCTTTCTCCCTCTCTATCTCTCTAAAAGAAAAAAAAAGTTAGCTCTAGAACACCATCCCGGAGTGCAGAGGTTGCCAGTTTCATTCCCCAGTCAGGGCACATACAGGAGCACCTCAGTGTTCCTGTCTCTGGGGGAGGGGGGAGGAGAGAAAGAGAGGGTCTGAACTGTGGCTCTACACCAGGGCAATGGGTAACAATTTAGTTGTTATGTAGTATTACCTTAGTAGTTAAATGCATAGATTTGAGCTACCTGCCTGCCTGAGTTCAAATCCTGGCTTTGCTACTTACTGTGCATGTGACCATTTGCAACTTATTACCGTCTGTACCCACCACCTCTTTTTTGAAAATGGGTTAATAATGGCACCTAACTCTTAAAGTTGCTGTGTGATAATTACATTCATATAGGCAAAGTACTTAGATTAGTGCTGGAACATAGTAAGCACTATGTGAATTTATTGCTTTGATTAGATGATGATGGTGACTGATAGGGACTTGGGAGAAACAGGCTTGAGGATCCTGTATAACAAAAAGATCTGGCAGAATCATGAATGGTTCAAACCATTTAGGATTGACAATGTGAGCCAGCCACTAGGGAAAGAACCCCAATCAGCCATGGCACAGGCTGAGGGCAAAGAGAGTATGGGGAGGGTCATGCAGGTAGTTGTAAATATCAACTAGAGCAGGGGTAGTGAACCTTTTTATACCTACTGCCCACTTCTGTATCTCTGTTAGTAGTAAAATTTTCTAACTGCCCACCGGTTCCACAGTAATGGTGATTTATAAAGTAGGGAAGTAACTTTACTTTATAAAATTTATAAAGCAGAGTTACAGCAAGTTAAAGCATATAATAATAATTACTTACCAAGTACTTTATGTCAGATTTTCGCTAAGTTTGGCAGAATAAATCTTTATAAAACAACTTACTATAGTTAAATCTATCTTTTTATTTATACTTTGGTTGCTCTGCTACCGCCCACCATGAAAGCTGGAACGCCCCCTAGTGGGTGGTAGGGACCAGGTTGACTACCACTGAACTTGAGTCTTAGACCTGTTGCAGAAATGAACATTTCAATAGGTAGCTTGTGGTTTTTCCTGCCCTATTATATAACCAATCCCCACCCCACCCCAACCCCGACACACTCCTTTTCTCCTACTTTATATAAGGCAGTATTTCTCAGCCAGGGGTGACTTTGACCCACAGAAGATGTTTGGCAATGTCTGAAGACATTTTTGATTGGCATAACTGGTGGGAGGTGTGACTGGCATCTATTAGGCAGAGACCAAGGATGCTACTAAACATCCCACAGTGAACAGAAAAATCCCCTCTCAAAAAAAGCATTATCTGGCCCCAAATGTTGCTTGTGTCAGGTTGAGAATGCCTGACAGAGGGTACACTGGTGGTGGCTGATATTTTAGTCCATAAATTACAGGATATGGAGATGGGATTAGGTAGGACTGCACCAAAGGAAGATGCACAACATCCAAAAATGGATGTGATGACAGATGGAATGCTGAATTATTACTATGCCCTTTTAAGGAAGGAGCATGTGCTTTCACATTTGCATGCCAGAGAGTCACATTATGTTGGGGGGGGGTTGTTGATGCACTGCGGATGAATGTTGAGTAACTGGGGGGAGGAGGAACTTGGCAGATGTGGTAAACTGGCTCCCTCAACATCTCACCCAGACTGGTGAACCAGTGGGGTTGGGGGGATGACAAAGGATTCTCCTGATTGTGGCAGGCTCAGCAGGTCGGAGGGAGGTGTGTGTGTGTGTGTGTGTGTGTGTGTGTGTGTGTGTGTGCACGTGCTCGTGTGAAATTCTGCTGAGGTGTTTTGAATATCATTTCTGAAAGCCCAGTTGAAAGTCCATGTCTCTGGTTCTTCTAATTACTCTATAAACATGAAATCCCACATGGAATTTCTCAATGCTTAAAATAGCAAGAGCCTTGGCCCTGGCCGGTTGGCTCAGCGGTAGAGCGTCGGCCTGGCATGCAGAAGTCCCGGGTTTGATTCCCGGCCAGGGCACATAGGAGAAGCGCCCATTTGCTTCTCCACCCCCCCTCCTTCCTCTCTGTCTCTCTCTTCCCCTCCCACAGCCAAGGCTCCATTGGAGCAAAGATGGCCCGGGCGCTGGGGATGGCTCCTTGGCCTCTGCCCCAGGCGCTAGAGTGGCTCTGGTCGCAGCAGAGCGATGCCCCGGAGGGGCAGAGCATCACCCCCTGGTGGGCAGAGCGTCACCCCTGGTGGGCGTGCCGGGTGGATCCTGGTCGGGCACATGCAGGAGTCTGTCTGACTGTCTCTCCCCATTTCCAGCTTCAGAAAAATACCAAAAAAAAAAGAAAAAAAATAGCAAGAGCCTTTTCTGCATTGGAATCCTGACTGACATAACCATAAATCATACCCATAATGTAGAAAGGGGACCTTTCCTACTTATTAATACAGAAAATAAAAAACTAAGCAAAAGACATAAACAAGCATTCCAGAAGAAAAAATATGAATGATCTATAAACATGAAAAGATGTTCAACCACATTGGTATCCAGGGAAATGGAAAGGGTGGCCATGTGAGATACCCTTTCACAACCACCAGGTTGACTCTTTCTCTCTCTCTCTCTATTTTTTTTTTTAATTTACTAAGAAGGGAATGTGACATCTTAGGACAAGCGGTGCAGGCCACCAGCCATAAAAACTAAGTACGTCCAGTACATGGCTGGAGGCAAAAGATAAACAACCATTAGAAATGCAGCAATATTTTCCACTGAACTTTATGTACCCAACATCCAGGAAGCCCTACCCTAGAGACTTAACCAAGAATAAGGTCAGCTAATCGCACCTCTTCTGCCCTTGTAAACGCTGCTTGCTTGCTCAACCTAGATAGCCACCCTATAAAAAGGAGCCATTTTAGAAGCTCAGGACTGCAGTGTTCCCTTGCATGGGTTGCCTGCAGTCTCTGCCCAGGTTTGCAATAAAAGTTATAAAATTCACTTTGGGTTTGCTGTGGTCTGTCTCCTGGGATGTAACATATGGAGGCCCCAGCGAGATAGGCCATGTAAGACCCCTCCTCACGGAGCGGGCTGCAGCAGACGTTGGTAGCTGGCCAGCCTCCAGCAGTTGCCGTTTGGAAACTGAATTTGGCTGATTCAAAACATTTGGGGGTCTCGAGACTGTCTGGTAAGGAAGTTTCCTCTTTGAATATCTAGAAACAGAGCTCTGGCTAGAGAAAAGGGTGTAGTGGAGCAGGCGGGATGCCACCTGATTTCTCCCCACCTGGTTGGGGAATGCAGGACACTGCCTTCTCCCTTTGGTTTTGGTTTAGAAGTTTTGTTTGTTTCGTGTGCATATTTGGTTTGTTTGTCTGCTTCACCCATTGCTTCCTCACAGGATTCCTTTGAGAGTCAAGGGCCATGAGTCAGGGGCAATCTACTGCCCTAACGCCTCTTCAGTGCTTGCTTGATAACTTTTCTGATTTCTCTCGCAGGGCACAAGACTTTGGGACTCCTGCTGATTCCGCCACGTTGCAGACTCTTTGTGAACTAGAATGGCCAACCTTTGGTGTAGGGTGGCCCTCTGAGGGCACTTTCAATTTACCCACACTCTTTGCTGTCAGGGCAAATGTCTATCAGGTCCCACACCCTGACCAGATGCCATATATAGATGTGTGGATTGACATAGCCACGGGAAGATCAGGTTATGTTAAGAAATTTTTTTTTAAGAACTATATTAAAGGAGATAAAGTCTGGGCAGGAGGAAAAGCTGTCCTATTGGCAACCCCAAATGAAGGCAAAGGGAAGCTTCCCTCCCCAAAACAAGAAACTTTGAGAGAACAGCCACAGCCTGCCCGCAGACTTTATCCAGTAATACCAGAAGATCCAGGAGCCACTGAGTCCTTACTAGATCCCATTCCTCCTCTGTATCCAGAGCAAGCTGAGGACCCGCCTAAAGCCGCGGGGCTACCCCCCCGCAGCAAAGCCACAACCTGGACTGGCCCCCTCTTGGGAAAGCCCACCCCATACCCCTACAGGGGCCAATTATGGTCATCCTAGTATGCCACCAGCTCCAAAGCCAGCACCTTTGCTTCCCCTCCGAGAAGCTGCAGGGGGGGATCCTAGGGGACCAGCTAGATTAATTTATGTCCCCTTCTCTACTAGTGATTTATATAATTGGAAACATCAGAACCCCCATTTTCAGAGAAACCCCAGAGTCTAATTTCTCTCCTTGAAACCATTTTCCGTACTCATCGTCTTACTTGGGATGATTGTCAACAGGTTCTTTATACTCTCTTCACTTCTGAGGAAAGGGAAAGAATCTACCAAGAGGCTGCTAAAGCAGCATTAGGGGATGGAGATCTACATAGCCTTAGTCGAAGGCAAGAATTAGAGGAAGTTCTTCCTTCGACCCCCACCCCCTTGACTGGGACCCCAACACTTCTAGGGGACAGGAGGCTTTACACAAGTATCATGATTTCCTGCTCAGGGGTCGCCGGGCAGCAGCAAGGAAGCCAACTAATTTTAGTAAAGTCAGCGAAATCATCCAGGGAAAGGACGAATCTCCTTCGGCTTTCCTTGAAAGGCTTTTAGAAGCCTATAGAACATGTACTACATTAGACCCGGATGCCCCAGAGAACAGGAGGCTCATAAACGTAACCTTTGTCTCCCAAGTGGCCCCAGACATTAGAAAGAAGTTACAAAAGTTAGAAGGATTTGAAGGAGAAAATAGAAGCAAGCTTTTAGAAGTTAGTCAGAAAGTTTATATGAACAGGGAGGATCCAGAGATACGAGGTGCAGAAAAGGTGGCAAAAATACTAATCACAGCCCAACAAAAGAAACCCGCTAAAGGAAAGCCACAAAGGAAAGGGCAGAATAGTAGACCGCCTCTAGACAAGAATCAATGTGCTTATTGCAAGGAGACCGGGCATTGGAAAAATGAGTGTCCTAAGCTAAAGGGAAGAAGGGACAGAAAGCTGAGGTCCTCTTTGAGGATCAAGACTGAGGGCCGGGATTCCATACCGTTAGGCCCCCAGGAACCCATGGTAACACTGTCCATTGATGGGAAGCCCACCAAATTCCTTGTGGACATGGGGGCCACTTATTTGGTACTACAAGAAGCTACAGGACCACTCTCTTCAAAGAAGACCGCCATTGTTGGAGCAACGGGAAAAGCTAAGTCATACCCATGGACGAAGGTAAGGATCACTGACCTTGGGAAGGGAACTATCTCTCATTCATTCCTAGTAATGCCAGAGTGTCCTTATCCTCTCCTTGGAAGAGACCTCCTACACAAACTACATGCTACCATCTCCTTCCATGGGAGGCAACTACGTTAACTTTAGATTCAACTTCAACCCCGTCCATATTAGTAACAGTACCCTTGTCAGAGGAATACTTGTTAATAGAGGAACCGTCCCAAGCAGTTCCCTCTAGCTTTTTAGAGGAATTACTCGCAGAAGTACCGGGCGTTTGGGCAGAAACAAATTCACCTGGACTAGCTAGGCATCAGCCTCCTGTCCACGTTCAGCTAGCAAGCACGGCACTACCCGTACGAGTCTGGCAATACCCAATTCCGCAGAAAGCTAAAAAAGGGATTTCAAAGCATATAAACAGACTCTTAAAAGCATGCATTCTAAGGCCATGTCACTCTCCTTGGAATACTCCATTACTCCTTGTCAAAAAGCCAGGGACAGAGGACTAGAGACCGGTCCAGGACCTCCGAGAAGTCAATCTCTGGGTTGAAACAATTCACCCGGCGGTTCCGAACCCCTACACTCTTCTGAGTCTTCTACCTCCGGACCGCACTTACTATACGGTCCTCGACTTAAAAGATGCTTTTTTCTCCATCCCTTTAGCTGAAAGGAGTCAGCCTATTTTTGCTTTTGAATGGATTGATCCAGAAGGGGGATTTTCTGGACAGCTAACGTGGACAAGATTGCCTCAGGGGTTTAAAAACTCCCCAACATTATTTGATGAGGCATTAAGCCAGGACTTACAACCTTTTCGAGAATCACATCCACAGGTCACACTACTCCGATATGTAGACGACCTTCTCCTCGCAGCAGACTCTGAGGAAACCTGCAGAGAAGCCCCCAGAGACTTGCTCCATAACCTCGACCAACTCGGGTATCGTGGCTCCAGCAAGAAGGGCCAAGTAAACGTTCTGACAGCCACGTATCTTGGGTATGACCTCAGAGAAGGTAAGAGGACTTTATCATCTAAAAGAATTCAGGCAATTCTTGATATCCCGACCCCTTGCACAAAAAGACAAGTTTGAGAATTTCTAGGGGCTATCGGATATTGCAGACTGTGGATATTAGGGTTTGCTGAATTAGCAAAACCCCTATATAAGCAGCCGGGGGTAAAAGTCCAGACCTTATATGGAAAACAACTGAGGAAGCTGCTTTCCAAGCCCTGAAGGAAGCTTTGGTCTCAGCCCCTGCTCTAGCACTTCCTGATTTGAATAAGCCATTCCAGTTATTTGTAGCTGAAAAACATGGGGTAGCAAAAGGAGTACTCACACAGACTCTTGGACCTTGGAAGCGGCCTGTTGCTTACTATCCAAGCACCTGGACCCTGTAGCCACAGGATGGCCCACATGCATGAGAGCCATAGCTGCCACGGCGGCGCTAGTCAAAGAAGCTCAGAAGTTGACTCTCGGGCAGGACCTCCAAATACATGGAGGTCATACCACTGAAGCCCTTCTAAGGTCCCCACCGGATCGATGGATTTCTAACACTAGGTTAACTCAATACCAAGTATTCCTTTTGAACCCTCCTCATGTAACATTCTCCAAGTCAGTAGCCCTCAATCCGGCAACCCTGCTGCCCGAGACAGAGGAACAGCCCGGCCCTGATCATGATTGCCTTGAACTTCTCGACACTATTTCCAGTCTCCGCCCAGATCTTCAGGACTTCCCATTGTTGAATGCAGAAACTACTCTATTCACCGATGGGAGTAGCTTCCTCGACCAGGGGGTCCGAAGAGCTGGAGCAGCTATAACAACAGAGGACAAGGTAATATGGGCCCAGTCTCTTCTACAAGGAACTTCTGCCCAGAGGGCTGAACTTATTGCTCTCACTCAAGCCTTAAGATGGACAAAAGGGAAAACTGTCAACATCTACACGGACAGCAGGTGTGCTTTTGCTACTGCACATATACATGGGGCTTTATATAAGGAGAGAGGCCTTCTTACTTCTGGAGGGAAAGAAATTAAAAATAAAGAAGAAATTTTAGCACTCCTCAAAGCCATTTGGCTACCAGCTAAAGTAGCTATTATACATTGTAAAGGACATCAAAAGGGGTCGGATCCAATAGCAAAAGGAAATCACCTAGCGGGTGATACAGCAAAAGCAGTTGCTTTAAAACCCGTAGAACCAGTTACTATCCTTCCCTTACTTCCAGAAGGACTTTTATCTGAGAAGCCTCACTATTTAGAAAAAGAAATTCAATTAGGAAATAAATTACACTACAGAGACTTACCTAGTGGATGGAAACAGCTATCTGATTAGAGACTGTTTATACCTAAGGCTATAGGAACAACTTTAATTCAGGAAATACATCAAGGAACCCACCTGGGTATTAACAAGCTCATTTCCTTGCTACGAAGGCACTATTACATACCTGACTTAAGTAGTCTTGTAGAGTCAGAAGTATCCAGATGCCTTGCATGTGCAAAAGTAAACCCACACCAATGGAAGAATATACCTAAGGAAAGACAATGGGGACACTCTCCAGGTGAAATGTGGAAAGTAGACTTTACTGAAGTAAAGAAAGGAAGATATGGATACAAGTACATATTAGTCTTTATTGATACTTATTCAGGATGGGTTGAAGCCTTCCCTCCAAAGCATGAAACTGCTACCACTGTGCTCAAGTACCTCACCTCTGAGATTATCCCTCAATTTGGCCTTCCCTTTGCTCTGGGGTCAGACAATAGTCCGGCTTTCATAGCCTCAGTTTCTCAAAATTTAGCCAAAGCTCTAGGTATTAACTGGAAACTTCATTGCATATACAGGCCACAGAGTTCAGGACAAGTAGAGAGAATAAATAGAACCCTAAAAGAAACTTTAATTAAATTAAGAGAGGAGATAAGTGATAATTGGACAGGCCTCCTGCCCTTTGCCCTTCTCCGTACTAGGTGCTCTCCTTACTATAAAGGCTTAACTCCCTTTGAAATTCTTTTCGGAAGACCTCCTCCTATCCTGCCCAAGTTAAGTTCAAGCATGTTAGCCCCCTTTGATAACTCACAGTTCCTTAAGTCCTTACAGGCCATCAAGGCAGTGCGAGAAGCCAACTCCCACACCTAAAGAATACCTAACCAGCACCCGCATTCCAGCGAGCCTCCCATCGAGCCTGGACAGTGGGTTTGGGTCAAGCGGCTCCACCGTGAGAACCTTCAGTCCATTTGGGAGGGACCTCACCTTGTTATCCTGGCTACTCCAACAGCAGTTAAGGTAGCGAACCGCAAACATTGGATTCATCACAGCCAGGTAAAGCGAGCACATCCGGACCAC
Source organism: Saccopteryx leptura (assembly GCF_036850995.1). Taxonomy (NCBI): domain Eukaryota; kingdom Metazoa; phylum Chordata; class Mammalia; order Chiroptera; family Emballonuridae; genus Saccopteryx; species Saccopteryx leptura. The sequence continues at coordinate 7,053,420 of NC_089503.1, read as the reverse complement.
ATACCCACTAAGGACAAACAATGGAAGGTACAAAAGGACCCTATAGACCCCTTAAAGCTCCAGTTTACATCATCACCGGGGTAATCCTATTTACACTGACTTTCACTCAAGCAGGAACCCCTAGCAGCAATGAATGGGTCCTCATTAGAACTCAAGATGGGTCTGTAATTGCCAGGAATCAAACTTAGGTTACTTCAGCTGTCACCTTGTGAGTAGATTTTTCTAAACTCTTTGATGAGAAATTTTGTGACTCACCGGTGGCTTGGGGGCACTCTGATTCAGCAAGGAGCGCCCTCCTAGACGACTGGCCTAGTTCATATACCATAGGTAGCAAATGCTCTCCCACGTTAAAAATAGAGCCTTATGGTATACTCCTCATTATGCTTGTCCTGAACCCCCTTCGGGGCAGCACCATACTTGTGGGTCTATCACTGATTATTATTGTAAAAAGTAGGGTTGTAAGACTCTTGTTAGTGAATTCCAGTAGAGTCCTCCTAAACAAGACCCAGACAAAAACCTTCTCAGGGCCTGACCTGTGGTGGCGCAGTGGATAAAGTGTCGACCTGGAAATGCTGAGGTTGCCAGTTCGAAATCCTGGGCTTGCCTGGTCAAGGCACATATGGGAGTTGATGCTTCCTGCTCCTCCCCCCTTCTCTCTCTCTCTGTTTCTCTCTCCTCTCTCTCCCTCTCTGTCTCTCTCTCTTTCCTCTCTAAAAAAATGAATAAAATAAAAAATAAATAAAATAAAATAAAATAAAACATAAAAAGATAAAACCAGATCATATTAAAAAAAAAAAAAAAAAACCTTCTCAGATTAGGAACAAGACCAGGGGGAAAAAGACCAAATGATAGATGGGATGAAAATTGTGCTAAAGATAACTGTAACCCCACCATCATTACTGTTAAGAAACCCCAAGACCCAAGTTAGAATACAGGGAAAACATGGGGCCTAAGATTATATGTCACGGGCTCAGAGCCAGGAACCTTCTTCACCATCAACAAGTTACCCCCCGAGGCTTGCAAGCCTCTCTTGAGGGGATTAACTCATACCTTACCTAAAGCCTTTAAGCCCCCTAAGGCCAACTCACCTAAAGTAGAATTAAATCCCAATTTTACTGCTTCGCATAGTCCGGAAACTGCTTCGCATAGCTTTAGTGTATCACCCACTAAAGCTACCCTATAGCTAACACCTTAGCACCTCCTGACCCCACATTAGAACAGAGTTCTTCTATCTTCACACTTCTAGACTCTGTTTTTCCAGTCCTAAATAGCTCCCAACCTGAAGCTACTAAGAGTTGTTGGCTCTGCCTGGATCCTCAACCTCCCTACTATATTGGATTAGGAGCTAATGTTTCTTTTCAGAATGTCACTGTAAATGATTCAGACTCCCTTGTTGAGTGCGAACATGAAGGACGCATCTCTCTGGCCAGATTCCAAGGAAAAGGACATTGCTTCACCTTAGGAGAACTGACGGACCCCACCACCTTGGATATCAGAACTCTTGTCTCTCCATGACTCACATCAGTCCACCGGCAGCCGGAAGACCACGGGTACTAAAAGCACCAGAAGGAACTTGGGTTTCATGTTTATCTTGAGTCAGCAAATGTATCTTACCTAGCACCTCTGATGATTTTTGTATATCTACCTATATTGTACCTCAGGTTTACCTATACGGGGGAAATTCTGAATTCCTTCTCTAACCCGACATCAGGTACAGAGCTAAAAGAGCTGTACCCCTACTTTTACCTATCATACCAACCTTAGGGATCACTGGAGCCATAGCTACAGGAGCATCTGCTCACATCACCCTAGAAACTAGAATTAAACAATTATCTTCGACCTTTTCGAAGGATATATCTATTTTACAAACTCAAATGTCATACCTTGAACATGCTATAGATTCTTTAGCAGAGGTAGCTCTTCAAAACAGGAGAGGGCTAAATTTACTCTTCTTAAAACAAGGAGGATTGGCCCTGGCCGGTTGGCTCAGTGGTGGAGCATCAGCCTGGCGTGCAGAAGACCCAGGTTCGATTTCTGGCCAGGGCACACAGGAGAAGCGCCCATCTGCTTCTCCACCCTCCCTCCTTCCTCTCTGTCTCTCTCTTCCCCTCCCGCAGCCAAGGCTCCACTGGAGCAAAGATGGCCCGGGTGCTGGGGATGGCTCCTTGGCCTCTGCCCCAGGCTCTAGAGTGGCTCTGGTCGCAACAGTGCAATGCCCCAGAGGGGCAGAGCATCACCCTCTGGTGGGCAGAGCATTGTCCCCTGGGGGGCGTGCCGGGTGGATCCCGGTCGGGCGTATGCGGGAGTCTGTCTGACTGTCTCTCCCTGTTTCTGGCTTCAGAAAAATACAGGGGGAAAAAAAAACACAAGGAGGATTATGTGCTGCTCTAGGAGAAGCTTGTTGCTTTTATGCTAACCATTCAGGAATAATTAGAGAAAGTTTTAAGAAAAAGGCTCCAAGATAGGGAAAAGGAATTACAACAAGACAATAACTGGTATCAAAATCTTTTTAATTGGTCCTCTTGGTTAACAACCTTACTTACTGCATTAGCTGGGCCAGTTTTAATACTGCTACTCGTCCTCACCTGTGGACCAATCATTGTCAATCGTTTAGTAGCATTTGTTCGAGAAAGAATAGATACTGTAAAACTTATGGTCTTAGCTCAGCCCTACCAGATTATACCCAATTTGGATGAGCAATACCAAAATTCAATGGTTTGAACTAGTAAGAAGGGGGAGAATGTGACATCTTAGGACAAGTGGTGCAGGCCACCAGCCATGAAAACTGAGTACATCCAGTACATGGCTGGAGGCAAAAATTAAACAACCGTTAGAAATGTAGCAATATTTTCCACAGAACTCTATGTACCCAGCATCCAGGAAGCCCTACCCTAGAGACTTAACCAAGAATAAGGTCAGCTAATCGCACCTCTTCTGCCCTTGTAAACGCTGCTTGCTTGCTCAACCTAGATAGCCACCCTATAAAAAGGAGCCATTTTAGAAGCTCAGGACTGCAGCGTTCCCTTATGTGGGTTGCCTGCAGCCCCTGCGCAGGTTTGCAATAAAACTTATAAAATTCACTTGGTTTGCTGTGGTCTGTCTCCTGGGATGTAACAAAAAGATGTTCAACCACATTGGTATCCAGGGAAATGGAAAGGGTGGCCATGTGAGATACCCTTTCACAACCACCAGGTTGACTCTTTCTCTCTCTCTCTCTCTCTCTCTGGATTTTTAAAAAAAATTTACTAAGAGAGGAGGAGGCAGAAACAGACTCCTACATGCACCCTGACCAGATTCACCCGGCAAACCAACTAGGGCAGGATGCTCTGTCCAACCGGGGCCCTTGTTCCATTGCAACTGAAGCCATTTTTTAGTGCATGAGGTGGAGGCCATGGAGCCATCCTCAGCACCCGGGGCCAACTTGTTCTAATCAAGTCATGGCTGCAGGAGGGGAAGAGAAGAGAGAGATAGGGAGAAGTGAGAGGGGGAGGGATGGAGAAGCAGATGGGAGCTTCTCATGTGTGCCCTGGCCAGGAATCGAACCTGGGACATCCACACGCCCAGCCGACGTTCTACCACTGAGCCAACTGCCCAAGGCCAACACTCTCTCTTTTAAAAAATTTTTTTTTTTAAATTGCACCCCCATGTTTATGACAGCATTGTTCACAATAGCAAAGATCTGGAAACAGCCCAAGTGTCCGTCAGTGGGCGAGTGGATTAAAAAGCTTTGGTACATATATGCCTGACCAGGCAGTGGCGCAGTGGGTAAAGTGTCAGACTGGGATGCGGAAGACCCAGGTTCGAGACCCCGAGGTCGCCAGCTGGAGCACGGGCTCATCTGGTTTAAGCAAAAGCTCACTAGCTTGAGCCCAAGGTCGCTGGCTCAAGCAAGGGGTTACTCGGTCTGCTGAAGGCTCGCGGTCAAGGCACATATGAGAAAGGAATCAATGAACAACTAAGGTGTTGCAACGCGCAACGAAAAACTAATGATTGGTGCTTCTCATCTCTCTCCATTCCTGTCTGTCTGGGACGTTGCAAGAGGAATAGGTGTGTCTTCCTGGTTCTGGTGCTCATACTCTGTTCTCTACCACAATGCAGCCAGCAGATGTCTTCCCAGGAATGAGACAGGAATGGAGAGAGATGAGAAGCATCAATCATTAGATGTCTATCCCTCTCTCTGACTCTCTCTCTTTGTCTCTGTAAAAGAAAAAAAAAAGCTTGGTACATATATATTTATACTATGGAATACTACTCAGCCATAAGAAATGATGACATCGAATCCTTTACAACAACATGGATGGACCTTGATAACATTATATTGAGTAAAATAAGTAAATCAGAAAAAACTAAGAACTATATGATTCCATACATAGGTGAGACATAAAAATGAGACTCAGAGACATGAACAAGAGTATGGGGGTTATGGGGGGGGAGGAGAGGGAGGGGGTTGGGGGAGGGGAGGGGCACAAAGAAAACCAGTTAGAAGGTGATGGAAGACAATTGGACTTTGGGTGATGGGAATACAGCATAATCAGATGTCAAAATAACCTAGAGATGTTTTCTCTGAACATATGTACCCTGATTTATCAATGTCATCCCATTAAAATTAATTTTAAAAATTGTATTGTTATAAATCACTTTCAGGTTGACACTCTTGACAATAGCAAGTGTTGGTGAGGTTACAAAACAGCTCTCACATGGTGTTGGCAGGTACATAAACTGAACCACTGAGGGAACAATTTGGAGTCATTACTGAAATAGGATTTTTATTTCTTACAACCCAAAGCTTCATCCCTAAGTATCCTGGAAACAGCATCTCCCAGCCTTTCTTATACAAGGATGTGCATAGAAAACCACAAAATGTTATCAGCACATTGAGTAAAATGAGGAGGTGGCCCACTGATAGACAGCTAGTCAGGGAGCCCTGGACACAATAGGCCCCACCCAGCCACCTCAGGGGTTGAAAAGAGCAGGATTCTAGCACGCCTGTCTGTACCCATCAGTAGCACTGTCCCGGAAACCCCTGCACGTGTGCATTACAAGACATGCACGAGAATGTCCAGAGCAGCAGTGTTCACGATGGCAGGAAACCAGATACTACTCAGGTGTCTAGCAACATAGACTACATCAACAGAGTGTGGTACAGTCATACAATAGAGCCACACTATGGAAATGAAGAAGTTCAGTCACGTGGAACATACAAATGAGCGCTGGTGCCAGTTATCAGTTGACTGCCTTTCAGTTCCCATCCACCTGTCTCTGCCCTGCTTGGTGATAAAGGAGCCAGGCGCTGTGAAGGTCTCTCTCTTGCCAGCCAGCACATTGGACCTTATTGGTAGAGACACCGATTGGACATTGCAAGAGGAATGGGTGTGTCTTCCTGGTTCTGGTGCTTGTACTCTGTTCTCTACCACAATGCAGCCAGCAGATGTCTTCCCAGGAATGAGTGCCAGCACCCCAGCAGCTGGTGTTCTGCTTGCTGGCGCAGCTGGTGGCACCTTAGGGAACGTCTCAGCCATTCAGCAGACTGCACCCCACCCCCCTGCAGTGAGGTCTGGATTTCCGCCTTGGTTGGGGGAGGGCTCTTCCTAGTTATCCTTTACTTGTAGACTCTTCTCAGTGCTAGAGGGACTAGCTACTGCACATATCAACCAGTTCCACAGACTTTCAGATCTCTATTAACCCTCTTAGCAGTTAAGCCCTGTTTAATTATGAATAATTTTGTATATTAAATTTTTTCTATATAAATTAGTAGTGTAGTTTTCATCTCCTGATTTAGACACCTTCCAAAATATATTGAATAAAAAAAGAAAAGTTGTAGACACATACATACAGTGTGTTTGTAATTATATAAAATTCAAAAGCAGGAAAAAATTAAGCAATTTATTGTTTAAGGATACATAAACATATGATCAAACTATAAAGAAAAACAAGGAAGGCGATGAATTAGAAAAACTCAGAGTAGCAGCTGTGAATGGAGCGGGAGTTGATATAACTGAGAAAGGACAAAGAGGGAGGCTCCAAAAGACTGGTTTTATATTTAATTCCTTAAATTGGGTTGTGAGTACACAGGAGTCCAGATTATTATGATTCTTTAAATTGCTTGACTTGTTATATTTGTATATGATTTATTTTATAATAAAAACTCTAAGAAGGCCCTGACTGGTTGGCTCAGTGGTAGAGTGTCCGCCCAGTGTGTGGAAGTCCTGGGTGTGGTTCCGGTCAGGGCACACAGGAGAAGCGCCCATCCACTTCTCCACCCTTCCCCCTCTCCTTTCTTTCTTTCTTTCCTTCCCTCAGCCAGGGCTTCATTGGAGCCAAGTTAGCCCGGGCGCTGAGGATGGCACCATGGCCTTACCTCAGGCACTAAAATGGCTCCAGTTGCAACAGAGAAAGGGCCCAGAAGGGCAGAGCATCACCCCCTAGTGCGCTTGCTGGGTGGATCTGGTTGGGCACATGCGAGAGTCTGTCTCTCTGCCTCCCTGCTTCTCACTTAAGAAAAAAAATTAAAATAAGAAAGCAATCAATGAACAACTAAAATTGACGTAACTATGAGTTGCTGCTTCTCGTCTATCTCCTTTCCTGTCTTTCTCAAAAAGAAAAAAAAAGAATTTGAATCAATAATTGAAAATATTCCCACAAAGAACAGTCTTAACCCAAAGATATTGCAGAAGCCTATTATTCCAATATTAAGCTCTTCTAAAACACACAATGTTAGAGATCACTCTCCAACTCATTTTCTAATTCTTCCATTGAACCTCCCCCACTGGGCCTCTGGACTTTGTAGCTCATCACCAGTGCAACCTCTCAGACCCTTAACCTCTTCTCTCAGCCTTTCCTTCTCTTCTTTCTCCAGCCCAAACCTGGGCCTCCCTTGAGCTCACTGCTTCCCTAAAGCCCTCAAAAGGCATGGCTATATTTTCTCCTCCTACTCTTGTACCGGGAAGTGGACTTGATGTTCTTCTTGACCTCATGGCTTCCTCCCTCTTCTCTTATGCCCTTCAGCTTTGAATTTCACACCATGGGATTATATCCCCTAGTGTTCATCATTGACGTGGACTCCCTTGACCAACTCACCTCTCTCCCACTCCACCATATCCGGCCTTTGATAAAGGGGCGCCTCCCATCTATAGCGACCCAGTAGAGATGGAGCTGGAAGGTTTAAATACCTTGGCCTCAAAATAAATTAATAAATAACTACCTTGACCTCACTCCTCCTGTCTTCTATTCTCTGAATCCTGTTAGCCACATCACCTGGCAACAAACAGGCAAAGGAGCGCGATTGTAGAGCTCAGCTTCCTGGGCGTGGAACAAGCTGGAGAAGGTGGGGAGTGGGTGTGGAGGTGCGAATGGAAGATAACAAGTACCACAGAGTGTTGGTGAAGAGTTACCTTTCTTCTAAGAATGAGGTCAAGGAATAGGAAGATACTTTGGATACAATGCTTGGGACGCTGAAGTCAACTTCCTCCCCTTCAAGGGACGACTCTCACAGTGAGCCCAGCAGGACATAGGGATGGGATGACCTTAGTCACTGACGACATCCTCGGAACTCTAAATCAGCTGCCCTTCCTCTGGATTTCCCTGTCTCTGAGATATTACACTTTATTTTTAAACCACTTTGAGTTGGTGTTCTATAACTTGCAGTTGAAGGCGTGTTACGTGGATGATGCTTAGCGGCTTGGGGAAGCACTCTACCGACTAATTAATACATTTCTATGGATTCAAATATTTCTATTTATGTGTGGTGCATGTGCAACTGAATAATAAAAGTTCAGAGCCTGTTTAAAATATATATATTGCTAAACATTAATGCTAAGAATGTAATATGGAATAATGATCCTATTAGAAATCGAGGTTTGCCCTGGCCGGTTGGCTCAGTGGTAGAGCGTCGGTCTGGCGTGCAGAAGTCCTGGGTTCGATTCCCGGCCAGGGCACACAGGAGAAGCGCCCATCTGCTTCTCCACCCCTCCCCCTCTCCTTCCTCTCTGTCTCTCTCTTCCCCTCCCGCAGCCGAGGCTCCATTGGAGCAAAGATGGCCCGGGCGCTGGGGATGGCTCCTTGGCCTCTGCCCCAGGCGCTGGAGTGGCTCTGGTTGCGTCAGAGCGACGCCCTGGAGGGGCAGAGCATCACCCCCTGGTGGGCAGAGCGTCGCCCCCTGGTGGGCGTGCCGGGTGGATCCCGGTTGGGCGCATGCGGGAGTCTGTCTGACTGTCTCTCCCCGTTTCTAGCTTCAGAAAAATGCAAAAAAAAAAAAAAAAAGAAAGAAAGAAATCGAGGTTTGCACAGGCATAATTTACTGTCACCATAATTGGCTGTCACAGGGAAATTCATGGGGCCTATGGTACATTCATTGTATTCATGGCCCCTTTTGGCTTCCTTGTACCCATGCTATTTTCCCTGTAACTTTGTAGCCTCCTCCACTCTGATTCTAAATTGAGCTTGTGACTTGCTTAGCCAAATAGAATGTGGAGAAAGTGACACAGTGCCATTTTCCTGGACTTGGCCTCAAAAGGCTTTGTATGCTACATCTTTCTAGGAATCCTGCCACCTCCATGTGGACAAGCCCAAGGTAAGCTGCTTCAGGATGTGAGTATGTGGAGGAGAGCCCAACAGTCCCATTTGACATTATGTTGGACCAGCCTGCAACTAGCTGGCCCCCAAATATATGAGAGATCCCAGCCAAGATCAGCAGTTACTTACTACACATCTTACAGTTGACCACAAAGCATTAACTGTATACATCCAAAACCAGAGCTGCCCAGCTGATCCATAGACTTGTTTACAATAATAAATGTGTAGTGTTTAAGGAGCTGTTTGTTACAAAGCAAAAGCTAACTGATATAGAACTTCAAAGATGAACAAATCTTAATGAGTACAATACCACAAAAACTGGCCCCACTGACTATAGAGACAAGGTAGAAAAATTTATCTTCAATTATTGCCTACATATACCATGTGGAGCCCAGTTGGTTTATGAGAATTTACTAGATATGGCTCCAATTGAAAATGCTCATGAGACAGTTCTTGGCCCTGCCTGGTTGAAATAAAAATTGAACAGCCATGGAAAAACCACAGCTAAGAGGCCACATCTCTGTGCCCACCTCCATCCCCACTGCCATGATGCTAAAACCTTGGGTATGGAGCACAGCCCTGGGAGCCTCTTAGGGACAGATGTGCGGTGGGTGGGAGATTACACATGGACAATCACAACCCACTGGTGGAATGGCAAGAGGATAGGGAATTTTTAAAATTACTTTTATTTATTTATTCATTTTAGAAGAGAGAGAGAGAGAAGGGGGGAGGAACAGGAAGCTTCAACTCCCATATGTGACTTGACCGGGCAAGCCCAGGGTTTTGAACCGGCAACCTCAGCATTCTAGGTCGAGGCTTTATCCACTGCGCCACCACAGGTCAGGCCAGGATAGGGAATTTAACAATGGATCTCTACTTGTTGCACTCCAGAAGACTGCCAGGAGCTACTGACTGTTCCACAGGACGTTCGTGTCAGGAGACAGAGACACTCCCCATGGACAACTGTAAACACAGCTCTTGTAAGAGAAACTCTGGAGTCAGAAAGTGGGGGCACCACAGTATCAGTCAGCAGCTGGAGGAAACAGTAGGAAAACGTTTTGGAGAAGCTACTTGGGGACACATCTGAGGAACATTAGGTAAAGGTGACTTCAGGATGGATTTCTGCAGCCCTTTTAGGAAAGCCAGAAAGGCAACCAGTCCTGTTAATGAGCTTGTGGGGAAACAGCAAAGCCATCCAGGGATAAGGAAAGGTGTTGACCTAGTTGGTGCTCCTGGGATGGAACCAGATGGCCATTGACAGAGCTTGGAAGTCCAGGATTTAGTAAGTGGAGTGACTGTCACCCACATGGGGACAACATGTCTTGTAGCTAGTGGGTCGCTGTAAATTCCTGGAAAATCTAAATCACGCAGGCAGTAATGCCTTTAACTGGAGCTTCAGAAATTGTGACCACAGCCCCTTGGGTTTCCTTTAATGGTTTACACACAAACCTCTGGCATCCACAACTGGGTTAGCTAAGAATAACAGCGAGGGCAGCAGCGGGGACACCGTTTCTAAATCCCCACGAATCTCCATTTAAAATCAGAGTAACTAGATAATAAAGCCAATCATGTGGTCAAAGTGTACAACCAAACTAGATGACAACATGTACCCATTCACCCACAGTACAAGCCAGTAAGGACCAACCACTGACAGCCCCCAGAGACTTGCATGGAGTCAGCATCTCTGCAGCAAAACAGGGCAGGTCAATTTAAGAACAGCGAGCTGAGACCAGGAAGTGTTTTTCTTGCCCCAACAGTTGATACGTGTGAGGGGTTCAGCATAAGCAGGAAGATGACATTGGAAAACAACAATGCTGAATGGAATGAACAGTATACATATCTACCCATATACACGGAGAGGAAATGGAGCACGTAGCTGCTATGAACTCTCCAAACCCTGGAAGATGGAGGAGAGTCCCTACACCTCTCCTGACCTTGGGCTGCTTGCTGCATTTGCTGATGGAGGGGTGGCCCAGGAAGAGACAAACTGGGTCCTCGGTCATTCTGTAAGTTCTCACGGGGGTGTGCTGGGCTCCTTGTGACCCCGCCATCTCATCCTTAAAAAATCCCTAGATTAAGGCCTAGACACCTACACTCTATCCATGGCTGCTGAAACTGCGGGAAAAACATCTCACTTCTCTGAGTCTTTGTCTCCACGTCTGTAAAATGGAAATACTGTACTTTTAATAAATGCTGTCCTGATTATCTCAAGAGACTCCAAAATAGATCAAAGGAGACCATAGGTTTGGAAGTGGGGTTCAAGCGATGTTCACACAATCATGAGTTCAGGTGGCAATTCTGCCTCTTACAACTGTGGGATCTTAGGCAACCCACAACTCCTAGTAGTAATGGTCACCATCACCATCACCAATCACCATGATCATCATCGTTGTCATCATCATCATCATCATCATCATCTGCATTGCAGGGTTTCTGTGAGAATGAAATGAAGTGATAAGAGAAAGCACTTAGTGGTCTGGCGCATTCACTAAACGTTACCTACTAATGTTGTAACGATGTTTTTGCTAATTAGGGTCCTCTTGTGAAGACTGTTGAGATATATTTTATGCTCTTCCCTCTCACAAACACCAGAGGGCGACATAGACGGCGGGACCCCAGCAACAAGCCTGCCTGACGCAGCGCCATCACTGGCCACGCAGTGGCGCATTAAGCACATGATGTCTGCTTTTCCGCAGAGTTTGGGGAGCAGAGAGCTGCTGGACTGAGAGGGAAGATAAGGGTCAAGGGGAACCCTGGGAGCTGAGGAGGCCTGAACCAGAGGCTTTTGGGGGTCCCTAGACCGAGTTCCCGGAACACAAAAGGATCTTGGAGTCTCTTTGAATGTGAAGGCTCCCCCTTCCTCCTAGCGCTGCCTTCCCCAGGCAGCCTCAGAGCTGGCAAGCCTGAAAGAGGGAGCGCGCATCTGCGCGTTCCTCCTCTCCTCTCTGTAGCTCATTCATCTGCGGCTGTGATACGCCGTTGCTATGGAGACCTGATGCAGGCGGAGGGGAGGGAGGCCCCGGGTGACGTCCGCGCCGCTCGCAGTTGGTCTCCCGTGGCCTCCCAGTTCTTGCCTATTTTGGAAGAGAGCCGCAGCCCTTCTGCTGATGCGCGCACGCTGGCGCCTTTTAAAGGCAACCGGCGGAGTGGCGGCTCCGCCAGAGTCCGGGAGCTGCCCCCTCCCCCGAGCCGCGAGCCCGGCGCGGGGCTTGGGCCTGGGAAGCCCCCTGCACCATACTCGCCCCCTCCCGTGCCCCCCACCCCCCCACACACCTTAACGCCCTTCACTCACTCTGGGGGAATTTCAACCGTGGAGAAAGGGAGTCCTGCTTTTACCCTTCACCGCCCCCCCCCCCCCCCCCCCCCGGCCCTCACAACAGGGGAGACTCTTCTTCCATAGGAACCTTGGAAGGAAACAAGATGCCAGGCCTAACGCGTTTGAGGATCCTCTCTGGACAAGGCCACAGAGTGAGAAAAAAAACAGGTGAGGACCTCACTGCCCGCGAGGCCACCCCGGGTCTCTGGAGAGCCACCCCTCCTGCCTCAACTTCTTTCCTTGGGCTTGGCCTGGGGTTAGGTTAGATCTTAGCTAGAAGGCCCCTTAGCAGTTTCCCCAACCCCTTCCTTAAATTCAGTGAGAAACTGAGGCCCAGAGAAAAGTAGTAACTTGACCAGGGTCACAGGCATGTTCCTGAGGAGCATGGTCCAGAGCCCAGGGATGCTGACTTCGCAGACAGAGGTCAGTCAACCCCGTTCCTTGGTGTTGAAAATAGATGGCGCCAAATGCCAGTCTCTGGCCCCTGCCCTGCGCCCAGTGGAGGGGCCGAGGGCCTCCCTTCCCACTGTGGCACCAGCTGCAATTTCTCCCCAGGCGGGCTCTCTGGATCCACCTTATTCTGGATGAGCTTCTGGATGACCACGGACTCTAGGACCAACCAACCAGGTTGCTGCTCATGAACGTCTGCTTCCATCTAAGGCTTCCTGCAGCCTGCCGGCTCACTGGGTCTTTCTTGAGCCAAACCTTTCCAGACTGCTGACAAGTGCCCACTGGCCTCAGGACGGAGGTGTGGCCTGCAGGCTCTGGCAGGGCTCCCAGGGCCAGGTGAACCCAGCTCTTCCGACTCCTTGCACAGCCCTGACGATGCCTGTCCTCGCCCTGCTGCGCCCACAGGGGCATTTGACCAGGCCTTGTGGAAGACAGCTGTGAAGTACTTGACCAAGCTCAAGGAGCTGTGTAGGTCCCAGAAACCTCTGGGCCTCTTCTCTGGACCAGGGCTGGGGACCCAGAGGTAGATCCAGTCCAGCCCAACTATGGAGACCAAGTCTGGCAAAAGAGGGAAATTCATGCTCTGGAGAAGTTAGCCCTGATCCTTGAATGATTTTTCCAAGGGGCATCCATTGCCAGGGCCGAGTCTTCAATGCACAGAAGGGGAAACTGAGGCAGCCTTCCAAGAGACATTATTTACCAAGGCCACATGGCAGTCAGTGCATATTGAGACTAGAACCCAGCACCCTGCCTCTTGGCCCAGGCTCCTTCTCTTCACCCTGATCCAAGGGGCCAGACTTTGAGAGACGCACAAAGGCCGCCGCGCTGTGAGCAGGGACCCGGTTCGGAGGCCACCTCTACTCGGTGTTGGCCATGTTGCACGAGCCACTCTCTTCTCTGCACTAGGCTGTCACTCCAGGTGGATGATCTCTGGGGGCCCTCCCTCCAACTGTGAGTCTGGGATTCTCTGAAATGGGGTATCTTGCCAGGCTGTGAAATCCCTCTGCGGTGGTCTGTGGGACACTTCTGGGGCTCTTTCCTCCTCCCATCAGACTGAAGCCAAGGAGTATGGAAGCAGGAGTTGCTTCAGCCACAGGCGGTATGGACCTCTCTGAGATGACCTGTTTTCACCCCATAAAACTCATCGGATCTCTCCACTGGTGAGTCCCTGATGCACTTGGCACAGGCCCGCGAGAACAGCCCCTGATAAGTTGGGTTTGAAGAAGGAAAACCCCAGGGTCAGTACTAGTGCCTGCTCCCTCTTCTTCCTCGGCTCATACAGGCCAGGTTGCCGGGGCCCAAAGTGGCCCTTCTCATCCAGGGCTGAGGGCTTGGTGCTCTGTGAGACTTCAGACCCACTCAGACCCTAGCACTGGGCACATGGGCTCGTCCCCACCTGAAACTTGGTCTCAGGGCAGCAGCATTCAACTTTCAAAGCCTGAGAGGCACTGGCCAGGTGAGACCTGGGCCTGGAGAGACTCAGCCCGTCAAAGATGGGAGGACCCTTCCAGGCCAAGTGGTCCAACACTGCCCTTTCGCAAATAAGGAAACTGAGGCTCAGAGAGGGGTAAGGGCCTGCATAACACCGTAGTAAGCTGGTGGCAGAGCTAGGACCAGAATCCGTGTCTCCTCACCCTCCTTGCAAACTCCTTCCCCTGCATCAAACACAATCCACTGGCATCTGGAGTAAGCCTACTTCCCGCTCCTCCCAGATCTCCGTGTCCTTGACAGGGGCTCCTCCAGCCCACCTCCGTTTCGTGCTGGAGGATTTGGGGGTTTTCTCTTCAGCTAGACCGTCCTTTCTCCTAAAGCTTCCTGGTGGCTTCTCCCCATCTATGCAGGGCACATCTTTTTCTGCTTCCAGAAGCTGCTCAATCAATAGGCCATAATTGCCACTACTCACCTCTTGTCATGGTTCAACCCGCTCCCTGAGTTTCAGAGTTCCCATTGGTAGGCGGCCTCATCCCCCTGATCTTGGGGGGGGGGTCTCTGGGTTGCTTCTAGGGTTTCCCTTCTGTCACTGGCCCAGTTCTAGGCCTACAGCTTTTCTATGATTACCCCAGCCTTTAATCCTGTCAGTTTCTCCTGGGATCCCATGAACCATTCCCCGCAGAATTCCTCTCCACTGGGCCTGGGGCCAGTGGAAGTAAAAACCACCCAGACGTCACAGGGCTGCTGCGAGGTTTGAATAAGGTAGTGCAGTATGAGGTATATAAGGTGCAGGTAAGTGCTGCCTCTGTCAACTCTCATGATACGAGCTGGATTCAGGTGGGAACAGGAAGACCCTTGAACTCGGAGCCTCTGATGGCCTAGGCCAGTGGTTGGCAAATTCATTAGTCAACAGAGCCAAATATCAACAGTACAACGATTGAAATTTCTTTTAAGAGCCAAATTTTTTAAACTTAAACTATATAGGTAGGTACATTCTTTATCAAGGTAGTGCCCGCATGTGGTGTTTTGTGAAAGAGCAACACTCAAGGGGCCAAAGAGCCGCATGTGGCTCGTGAGCCGCGGTTTGCCGACCAGGGGCTCAGGCACCTGTGAGTAGAAGGGGACGAAAGGACCAGGAGGACTCCTGATAATGGGGAGCGATAAGAGCCATGAGGGTTTTAAGCTGGGGAAAAACACGGCCAGGTTGGCTTCTAGAAAAATGGCCAGGACAGCATGGTGGCCAAGTACTGGAAGAGGATGCTGGGCTTCCATCCCTGACTGGCCAGGCAGTGCCTGAGCCAGTGATGCCCAAAGAAGGAGCACATTGCGACCCGGGCTGGAGCCCTCAGGATGATGCTGGATGTCTCCCTTGGCCTCGCCGGGCCCCAGCCTGGCCCAGCCCATTTGGTGCTGTCAGACCAGGCGGGGTAGAGGATGCAAAGGACCAGTGGGTGCCCAGGCCTGCTTCCACACTTACAGTGACAGGGCACGTGCTACCCCCTGACCAGCCCATGCCATCTCTTCAAGAGTCTTGTTTGAAATTATATATATAGGCCCTGGCCAGTTAGCTCAGTCAATTAACAGCATC
The DNA here is from genome assembly GCF_036850995.1 of Saccopteryx leptura. Lineage (NCBI taxonomy): Eukaryota > Metazoa > Chordata > Mammalia > Chiroptera > Emballonuridae > Saccopteryx > Saccopteryx leptura. Next base: position 7,038,064 of record NC_089503.1, on the reverse strand, counting down.
GTCCTGAAAGGACAAGGTTATGGGTTCGATCCCCAGTCAGGGCACACACAGGAAGCAATCAATGAATGCATGACATGAGTGGAATGAGTGGAACAACAAATGAATGCTTTCTTTCCCCTGTCCTCTCTTTTTATTTTTCTATCTCTTAAAAAAAAAATTAAGTTCTGGCTAGATAGCTCACCTGGTTGGAGCATCATCCCGGAGCATGGAGGTTGCCAGTTGCTGGTTCCATTGCCCAATCAGTGCACGTACTCTGTTCCTGTTTTTCTCTCTCCCTGCCTCTCTCTCTCTCTCTTAAAAAAAAAAAATTATTGATTGATTTTAGAGAGAGAAAGAGAAGGGATGGGGAGGAGTGGGAAGCATCAGCTCATAGTAGCTGCTTTTCATATGTGCCCTGATCAGGCAAGCCCGGGATTTCAAACCATAGACCCCAGCATTCCGGGCTGATGCTTTATCCACTGTGCCACCACAGGTCAGGTGAACTGTTTTTTATAGTTAAAGTAACGAGTAACGTTTCATCATTCAACCTTTATTGTGCTCCTTTATGTACCAGGCATTGTTCCAAGAGCTTTCATTTCATTTTCTTATTAATCCTTTGATATAGCTGCTGTTTTTCACCACACATCCCTATTTAACAGAGAGGGAAACTGGGGGGCAAGAAGTTAAGTCACCTGCCCAATGTGAAGGAGCCAGGAATCTGCGTGGGCATCTCACCCCAGAGCCTCCCGCCTGACCTCGCCCCTCTCTGTCTCCCTCCCAGCGACCTGCCTGTCCACAGAGAACTCAGTCTGTTCCCCAGGGGCCCCTCTGCTGCAGACCGAGCCACTTCGTCCCCATTCTGCCTGTAGACCAGGAACCGAATCTCCTGGTTGAGGGGGGGACTCAGCCACCGTGAGCTGTGCTGCCCTTCCTGGCCTTCACGCCGCACTTCTTTTAACAGCCTTAGGCTACTGTGGCTTCTTCTGTGGCCCCTGTGCCCATGTAGTCTCGCTAACAAGGCTGCAGTCCTCTGTCCCACCCCAGCCCCACCCACTGAGCACAGCCAGGCCAGGGCCAGCCAGCCCCTTGACACACGACTTCCCCATCTCTCCACATCTCCTCGATTTGCTCTTCCCAGTCACCCATCACACCTTCGCAGTAGTCATCCCACCTGAAGGGCTTGGTCCAGCTCCCACGTTCTCACCAACTGGATGCTCCATGAGGCTAAGACCAAGCGGGTGTTTCCAAACCGTTGCATTGCCAGTGCTTGGCACAGAGTCTGGAACAACAAGCTCAACCCTCAGACGTGTGTGTGTGTGTGTGTGTGTGTGTGTGAATTTCACGGGGAGGCCCTGCTCTGGGGCCACGCCCTGTGCTGGATGCGGGACGCTGGAGGCTGGGTGTCCGTGCAGGTGGGAGAGACCGACAGGTAAACAAGCGGTGACAGTGCAGGACCAGGAAGCCCAGAGGGCGGTGGGGGACATTGAGGAGGAGGCCTGGACCCATCTGGAGGACCAGCAGGGCGAGGAGGAATACATCAGTGGGGGGACTCTGAAACCAGGATGGACTAATAGCTGAATGGTGAGGGCGGCTGTCTGCTCCTGCAGACCTCCAGCTCCTGGGGGGCAAGGCCAGCATCCTGTGCTCTTGTCTCCCCGTGGTGCTGTGGGTGTTGGGCTTCTGCTCTGCATCGAAGGGTGTTTTCAGCTGACGACTCTCCTCCCCCAGCCCCTGGGAATAGGGACAGTTTGCCTGGCTCCTTGGTGCATTGCTGTGCCCTTCCTCTCAGCCCTGCCTCAGGCCTTTGCCCAGAGAAGCTTCATCTTTCCCTGCCTGAGCCAATCTCTCCCCCTGCTGCCCCCTCCATGGTTCCATGTCCCTCACCTTCTCTCCTCAGCCCACTCAGCCGGCTCGGACTGGCTCAATGCGTGGGTGCCAGCGTGTACCCTCTTTACATGAGATTTGTTGATTTCATAACCATAAATAGAGAAGATGTTCTGAACACTTCACTGTGCAAGTAGAATTGGGGGAGTGATCACATAATGAAAGGGCCTTAGGAGAAAGGGACCGGCCTGCTAAGATGCAGATGGAGACGAGGCAGCTGTCGCCCACACCAGCTCGTGGTGAGGATGCTGCATTCACTGCGCAGACCGGTGGGCCATGGACCCTGGACTGGCGAGGTGCTTGGGGGTCTGCTAGAAAACCTTGCCATGGATTCAAACCCATGAACTCAAAAGAACAACCTAGTAAAACAGTAGAAAGAAATAGAAATCAGCCTGACCAGGTGGTGGTGCAGTGGATAGAGTGTCGGACTGGGATGCAGAGGACCCAGGTTCGAAACCCCGAGGTCGCCAGCTTGAGCGCAGGTTCATCTGGTTTGAGCAAAATCCCACCAACTTGAACCCAAGGTCGCTGGCTCCAGCAAGGGGTTACTCAGTCTGCTGAAGGCCCGTGGTCAAGGCACATATAAGAAAGCAATCAATGAACAACTAAGGTGTTGCAATGCGCAATGAAAAACTAATGATTGATGATTCTCATCTCTCTCCATTCCTGTCTGTCTGTCCCTGTCTATCCCTCTCTCTGACTCACTCTCTGTCTCTGTAAAAAATAAATAAATAAATAAATAAATAAATAAATAAATAAAATTTAATAAAAAAGAAATAGAAATCAGGAAAGCTAGATTCTTATTCTGGATTCATTTCATTCTAGCTGTGTGACTCTGGGAAAGTTACTAAACCTCTCTGAGAAAGTGTACAGAGGTCTTCCCCTGGGCCAGACTGGAGGCTCCAGGAGCCCTGAGACCCCACAAGCTGTCATTTTTCTTCCACTAGGACATTGCTCCCCCGATAGTCCCTTTACCATGAACTATGGGATACCCCCTTTCTGCAATGCAGTCCTGGGGCTGGGTTTGGGATAGAGATGGAATGGAGTACCTTGACTCTTCATTGCCAACTCCAACTCATGTTGCCATGGGAACAGGATGCAGAGCATCTCTCCTGCATGGCAGAGGCTACATCTACATAGCTACAAACGGCTAGAAGCTAATAAGGAGCCTGGATCACAGGGTTTCCCAGTTCCCCACCCTGAAGGAATGCAGGAGACTATTGCTCCATGGCATTTGAAAAAGTAGAGATAAGATGACAGTTTGGCGTGCCCTGGGCCCAGAGCTTCTGGATGAGAAAAGTAGAGACATGCAGAGACAGTCCTAGTTTGAACTCCTCCTCTACTCTAAAAGATGGAAAACTTCTGTAAAGGGTCCATTAGTAAATAATTTAGGCTTCCTGGGCCATAGAGTCTCAACTGCTCAGCTCTGCATTGTGGGGTAGAAACAGCCATGGAGGCCCTGGCCGGTTGGCTCAGCGGTAGAGCGTCGGCCTAGCGTGCGGAGGACCCGGGTTCGATTCCCGGCCAGGGCACACAGGAGAAGCGCCCATTTGCTTCTCCACCCCTCCGCCGCGCTTTCCTCTCTGTCTCTCTCTTCCCCTCCCGCAGCCAAGGCTCCATTGGAGCAAAGATGGCCCGGGCGCTGGGGATGGCTCCTTGGCCTCTGCCTCAGGCGCTAGAGTGGCTCTGGTTGCAATATGGCGACGCCCAGGATGGGCAGAGCATCGCCCCCTGGTGGGCAGAGCGTCGCCCCTGGTGGGCGTGCCGGGTGGATCCCGGTCGGGCGCATGCGGGAATCTGTCTGACTGTCTCTCCCCGTTTCCAGCTTCAGAAATGAAAAAAAAAAAAAAAAAAAAAAAAAAAAAGGAAACAGCCATGGACAGTAGGTAGGCAAAGGGAGGTGGCTGTGTGCCAATAAAATTTTATTTACAGAAACACACAGTAGGCCATATTTGGCAATATTTGGCATGCAGGCCAGGATCTGTAGACCCCGGTGGTACTGTATAATGCCAGAGAAGGAGCCTGGGCAGGGGGCCTAAGGCCCAGCATTGCCAGTGACTTGCTGTGTAACACTGAGTAAGTCATTGCCTGTTTCCGAGTCTCAGTTTCACCATCTATCAAATGAGCATAATAATATCAGTCAGATTTGTCATGAGAATAGGCTAACAGGTCAGAGCACATCTGAAGTCTTTTCATCTCTCTGTTCCATCCCTTATGTAGAGCTCACCCCCTCCCCAGGGCATGCCCTTGACTGCTGAGTGTGGCAGCAGCCCACTGGAAGGGAATGGCGTTTCTCTCTCGAGTCAGATTCTTGGTCTAGCTTTCCAACCTTCAGCCCCAAGTGACCTCATTTTTGTAGCAAACCAGGCAAGGAGGAAACATGGAATCCCTTCTTTTCCACCATCCAGTCACTTGGCAGGAGGCTACAGTTCACTGAAGAAAGTGATGTAGCTGCAGTGGCTGGCAGCCAGACTTCAGAAGAGGCCTTTGAGACTTAGGTTGGGACTAGAATGAAGACAGGTCAGCTTCAGTACTCCTCTAGATTGTTCACCTGTGGCCCCAGCACCCTGGGGTGTGAGTCAAGCAGCCCCATCCATGGTCTGGGTGACTGCAGCACCACCAACTGCGTTAGTGGATCTTTCTTTTTTTTTTTTTTAAGTTTTTTTTTTAAATTTTTTTTATTTATTTATTCATTTTAGAGAGGAGAGGGAAAGAGAGAGAGAGAGAGGAGAGACAGAGAGAGAGAAGGGGGGGAGGAGCTGGAAGCATCAACTCCCATATGTGCCTTGACCAGGCAAGCCCAGGGTTTCGAACTGGCGACCTAGTGGATCTTTCTTGAGCCATTTAGTCCACCAATCTGGTCTGACCACCGCTGGGAGCTTGCATTCTTTGACATCCTGTCATGTGCTCTGGAGACCTAGCAAGTGATATTCATGTTCTCCCTCTGTCTCCTCCTCATAGAAGCATTTGTCCAGGGCAAGACAGGATGCACTTTGACAGCCCTCTGTTCAGATCTTTGCCCCAAGTCTCCAGAAAAGCAGCCTTAACCAGGAGTCTTCATGCTGTTCTAAAGAAGCAGACTCCCTATTCATGCTTCAGCTCTCTCCCAGGAGGTCATCCTCCCCAAAACTCTATGAAAAAGATACACCTTCTCTTCTCTGATAGATGTCAAGGGGTGATGTCCCTCCACATCCCAATAAAGCTATGACAAGACAGGGGCAAGGGATCTCACGGCCTGTTCTTGCTATAAGAAGCCCTTTTTCGGAAAAAGTAATAAAGAAAGAAATCAGCCAATCCCTCCTCGATGCCATCACCTCTTCTTGGTGATTTTTCGGGGAAGGAGTGGGCGGGTTGCTATGGCAACAGATGCGAGCTCCTCTCAGTAAAGAAGGGACCTTGATATTTTTTTCTCTCATTCTCTCTCTTTGCTGTGTGTGTGTGTGTCTGTGTGTGTGTGTGTGCTGCGCATGCCTGTGCCCACACCAGGAAAATTTTTTTAGAACTATAGAAAGTCTTTCTCTTCTCTCAGCTCCCCAAATATGGAGTGATGAAAAACCACTTACTCCTGCAGGCCAGGGAAGATTTGGGATAGTTCAGGGGAGAAGGGAGAGGTCGTGTGAGGTTCCTTTTCCCTACCCTTTTACTAGAGATTGCATGCAACAGGGAGAACTCCACAAATGGGTTCAAGGACTGGAAAGAAGAGAAGGTGCTGGGTGGAGAGAGGTTAGTTAGGGATAGATGATGCAAGAGCCCAACAAGTGACATCAGAGAGAAAGGGCAACAGAGGTGCATAGAGGCTAGGGGTGCATGCAAATCCATGCATACCATGGGATACTGAGAAAGACCCAGGGTAGAGTCAGATGTGGACACAAACACACACATGGACAGAGAGAAGACACACAGAAAACTGCAAACATATAACTACATACAGGCACAAACATAGAACTACATACAACACAAGAAGTCATAGACAGTTTTTTAAAATAAAGACAGGCATAGATATATGAAGATACAAAAATACTACTATAAAGATACTGCAGACAGGCACACAAAGACATACAAATGCAGTCATGGTCAAATGGACACACATACGTGCACACCCTCACAGTCTGAAGATCCCTCCCTTCAATGGCCACTGTCTCTAAACAGCAGTGCATTGCTAAGAATGCTGCAGGCTCCCCCAGTAGATTTGGCTGAGTGGTTCCTGCTCTCTATTTCTTCTACACACTCACTCCAAAGCCCCTCTCTCAATTCATTCCCTTGCCCACTTTCCTATAGTTTATAGGCTCTGATGTCTCCCCCATCTCAGGCTTCTAACTCTTACCCTGTTTTGCTGCTGCTGGCTGCCACTTGGGGTGACTCAGCCAGGCCAGGATGACTCACTCTGTCAGTATTTTTAGCAGCGGCCAGGAGCTCTCTAGTGTGCCAGCCGCCCCCCTCCTCCTGCTTGCTATTTTAGAACCATCACTGGTGATATAAATAGCTCCTCTCCCACGGCCTGAAGCTGCTGCCAGGCTATTTTTGGTTCTGCACGGTTAAAAATAGCTCCACAGAGGTGGGAGGCAAGGGGAGTGGGAGCCGGCCTAGGGAGAGGAGACATTGGGGCACACAGAGCTTCTCAACTTGAATCAGAGTGGGCGAACTAAGATGAGCCTTTTTATACCTCCTCTTTTTTCCCTTTCTAGACTCTTCTTTCCTTTCAGAGTGCCTCCCTTTCCCCCAGTCTATTCTCCTGGAAAAATCCGAGGGCTCTTCCCTTGAGCCCAGTTCTCTCCCCATGCTTACTTCAGTCCGAGAGCTCAGAAATCTCGACCTCTGAGACCCCTCCCATATTCATCCTCAGAGGAAGGGGAGACATCTAAATGGGGCCTACATCTGAGCAGTGTGTGGACTCAAGGTCTACTTGGATGGCCCAGGCAGGCCATATAGACAATAAGACTTGCCTGGTTCTTATTTCAGAACCATGGACAGCGGTCGGCGGCTCATTCTTTCACTAAGCTCTGTTCTGCTTGCTGAAGACCAGCTGGACCCAACCCACAGACACTTATCGTGGAGAGGGACACCAAGAATGTCTCTCAACCAGGGCTAAAGCTTCATCAGTGGGTGAAGAAAACAGGACCACCACCCTGGCTTTTCATACAAGAAGGCCATCCAAAGATCAAGGGCTTGTCCAAACAGAAGCTTGAGGGAGGGTTGGGTGGGTACATCAGGGGTAAGATAGAAATGAAAATGGAACTATCCCTCTGTCACCAGATAAATAGGGTTAGAGATTGTGACAGACACACACACCCTTTCTCTCTAACTCAGTTGTGCCGCTGAACACAGGGTGGTTGATGGAATGGCCCCAACATCTGCCAAAATGGCAAACATGGTCAAGATCAGGCTCCCAGACACCTTTTGCTTCGGCTGTCTCCTCCTCCCAGCTTGCTTGTCTTGCCACCGCCCTTTTCCACGAGGAGCGAGAAGTTCATTGACCTTAAACTTCACTTCTTGGTGTCAAAGTTCAACTCCACCCTCGCTCTGTGACATTCTACAGTCAGGCCAAGGCCCCGCCCTCATTTTTTTTTTTAAAGGTGATGTACTTTTCTTTTTAATTTTTTTATTTATTCATTTTAGAGAGGAGAGGGAGAGACAGAGAGGGAGAGAGAGAGGAGAGACAGAGAGAGAGGAGGGGGAGGAGCTGGAAGCATCAACTCCCATATGTGCCTTGGCCAGGCAAGCCCAGGGTTTTGAACCGGCGACCTCAGCATTTCCAGGTCGACGCTTTATCCACTGCGCCACCACAGGTCAGGCTTCCCTCATTTTTAAAAGTGGCCTCATTTCCAGCCCCTCGAGTGATTTCACATAGCCCCTTAGCCCCCAAGTGAGATTTCACATAAACTGTGCCCAGGCCACTTCCTTCTCCTTTTATGAGGGAAAAGAAAGGAGCCCCGTAGCCCCTGTAAAGAGCAATCACCGGTGCTGAAAAGAGAAAATAGAAAGAAGGGATAGGGCAAAGGCGACAAGACTGTCAAAGAAAGGAAGGAGATGAGAGAGAGAGAGAGGGAGAGGGAGAGAGCAGGAGGGAAACGTTTGAGGGGTAGAGGGCGCAAGAACTGAGACAGACCACCAAGCAGGCAGTGAGATGAAGAAACTAGTTCAGGCCGAGGGAGGGGGATAGATGAAGAGTTGAAGGTAGAAAGACTAAGAGTCTTAGCACTTCAAGACGGGGAGGGGGTAGGAGGGAGTGTGGAAGACAGCCTGAAAGAGGGAAAGGGTCCCTAGCAGGTGCAAGGACCTTGCAAGGTCCAGCACATTGCCCTCCCTTCTCTGCTGCTTCCCCATCCTCCCGGCCGGAGGCGGGGGAGCCCTCCGGAGCGCTGCGGAGGCAGCTAGGCTCCGCCCGCCGCCGCCGCGGCAAACGCCGGAGGATTCCTCTCCAAATATGGAGCTGGGATTCCCCGGCCCGCCCCCGGCCCCGGCCCGCGGGGAGACTCCGGCTTGCAATCCCGCGGGGGGAACCTCTCACTTTGGGGGCTGACGGTGGGGGCGGGGAGAGGGAAGGGGGGTACCTAGGTGCAGACTCAGAGCCTCACCGCGCTCTGGTTCCCTGCCTCAGTTTCCCCCGTCAGTAGTGGACAGGAAAACGAGGGATCACTGCAGATGACAGCGTGGGTGCTGGGGTTTCTATTCTTGGCTGTGGGGAGTTAGAAGCAAGGCCAGATTCAGCTGGCCCCTCTTCCTCAGGACCCACTCTCTACCCCTTCCCGGGGACTTAGTCCCCCACCCCGCCCACCGTGTAACTCTGCTGCTAAATCGCCACCGCCTGGCTTTGGAAAGGAGGGTGGGGAGGACGCTTGTTCTTTGAAAGTGACTAAGGGAATCCCAGACTGAGGAATCCCTCGAGAGAAACCCCAGCCGTGACCTCCCCCACGGAGGCCAAGGAAAGCCTCCCCCCCCCCCCCGTGCGCGTGACCTTTGTCTGGCAAATAGGGAGGGGGGGTGTGTGGACAACACTGCCTTTCCCCCGCCTCCTTCTCTCCTTCGAAAAATCGATGTCAGGCGCAGCCCCTCCCTGCCCTCTCCATCTTCTGTGGACGCTTCTGGCCGCCTTCGCCCCGTCTCTCCCCTCGGCTCAACGCGCTGGGACGCGGGGTCTGCACCCCGACGCAGGCCTTCCTAACGCAGCCCCCGCGGGCAGCCCGGCCGCCGCCAGCCCAGCCCCCTCCGCGGCCCCCTCCCGCTCTCGCTCTACGTCACGGGATGACGTCGGCAGCCGGGCGGGAGGAGCCCCCCCCAGCGGCTCCCGCTGCAGCTCGCTCAGCCCGGCCTCCCGCTCTCCCGCCCCCTTTCTCTCGGGCGAGCCCCCCACGCCTGGCAGGAGCTATATAAGGCGGAGCGAGGCAGGCGAGGGGGCAGCGCAGCCGAGCGGAGCCCGGGAGAGGAGAGGAGAGCGCGAGCGCAGCCCGAGCGAGAGACGGGGAAGCCGGCAGGAGGAAGCCACCGGCGCCTCGGGAGAGAACCGCAGGCGTTCGGAGCGCCGGAGCCGGAGCCGGAGCTCCGCGGCGGCCAGGCATGTACCGCTCCACCAAGGGCGCCTCCAAGGCGCGCCGCGACCAGATCAACGCCGAGATCCGGAACCTGAAGGAGCTGCTGCCGCTGGCCGAAGCGGACAAGGTCCGGCTCTCCTACCTGCACATCATGAGCCTCGCCTGCATCTACACCCGCAAGGGCGTCTTCTTCGCTGGAGGTGAGCACGGGGGCTGCCGGAGACCCGAGCTGGCGGACTACCGGGGACGGGGCGCTAAGGGGACCGACCCGCTGGGACTGCCGCCTGTGTAGGGGGCGAGCTGGGAAGAGAAAGGGCTTGGGGGGACCTCCCACTTTTCCTCCTGAGCTCTTAGAGCTGGGTGAGTGAGGTCTAGAGAGCTCGGACCGTCTCCCTGGGGCCGGACTTACGAGAAGAGCACAGTCAGGACAATGGCCCCAGGTCCCAGCAGCGCAGAGGCGCTCCGGGAGCCCGGAGAGGGAAGCCCGGGAAGTTGCGGAGATAGAGCCGCCAGAGCCTGGGAAAGCGAAGCCGCTGTTCGCGGTGCTGACAGGGCTTCTGCCGCCCTCGAAGCGCTCTCCGCGGTACCGAGGGCACCGCCGGCTTTCGAGGCGCTGCCCGTGGTGCTGAACAGCAGGGCAGACTCGAAAAGCGCTGTCCATGGTCCCGAAATCCATGAATGTGGAAGCCCCGGCCTCGACTTAAAAATCCAGCAACAGGTTCCCTGAGCAAGAGTCGCAGGCAGTGGGTCAACAGGTGTGTGCAGAGGCAGGTCCATGAGCTACTCCTCTGGATTTTCTGAACTTCACTTTCTGCGTTCCTCAGTTCTGCTTTGCATGCTAGTCTTGCTCCTGACTCACCACGTCTTCTCACCCTGCAGGCACTCCTCTGGCAGGCCCCACGGGGCTTCTCTCTGCTCGAGAGCTTGAAGACATAGTGGCTGCACTGCCGGGCTTTCTGCTTGTGTTCACGGCCGAGGGGAAGCTGCTGTATCTGTCTGAGAGCGTCAGTGAGCATCTAGGCCACTCCATGGTGAGTGCTGAGGGGCCTCTCTCACCTTTGGCTGGGGAACAGATGGGACACACGAGCTTTCTACTTCTGAAAATTTAAGAATTACTTGGGAGCGAGGACTTGTACCCTGCAAGATGCTATGTGTCAGAATTTTCTCTGATGCCTTCACTAATGGTTATCTCTTCTTCACCATTCTGTAGGTGGACCTGGTTGCCCAGGGTGACAGTATCTACGACATCATTGACCCAGCTGACCACCTAACTGTGCGCCAGCAACTCTCCCTGCCCTCTGCCCTGGACACCGGTGAGAGCCCCTTTCTCACTCCCTCAATTTAATCTCCCTCCTGCTGCCTTGCTCCCCCCCCATCTGCCATCTCTCCCAGCCATTCGCCCTCTTATCAGTTTCTCTCTTCACTCACCTAGATCGCCTCTTCCGCTGTCGCTTCAACACCTCCAAGTCCCTTAGGCGCCAGAGTGCAGGCAACAAACTGGTGCTTATTCGAGGCCGATTCCATGCTCACCCACCTGGAGCTTACTGGGCAGGAAACCCCGTGTTCACAGCTTTCTGTGCTCCACTGGAACCAAGACCCCGCCCTGGCCTTGGCCCTGGCCCCGCCTCACTCTTCTTGGCCATGTTCCAGAGCCATCATGCTAAGGACCTGGCCCTACTGGACATCTCTGAGAGGTAAATCCAGAGTTTTCAGACCCTAGGAGGGAGGCAGACCAGAGATGAGGGGAACCTAGATTTGGAAGCCAGGGGCTGGGAGGATGGAATCTAAGGGGGCAGAGGACCTGGGCGGGAGCGAGAGGCCTGGGCCAAGCAGGGAAAACAGAAAGCTGACCTCACCCTTTCCACTTTCCCAGTGTCCTAATCTACCTGGGCTTTGAGCGCAGTGAACTGCTCTGTAAATCATGGTATGGACTGCTGCACCCTGAGGACCTGGGCCATGCTTCTGCTCAACACTACCGCCTGTGTGAGTGTCCAGAGAAGCCGGGGACAAGACAGGGAGCTGGAGAAGTGCATGGGAGACCCGACCAAGAAGGGCTGTGATCAAGACTGATGCTGGGTAGATGCTAGAGGCCAACAGTTTTAGATGCTGTAGGGTGAACATTAGGGTGAGGAGTCAAGGTGGGAATAGCATCAGAACTGGGGGAACTCCGAGTGGTGAGGTCAAGGTGGGGAGCTGAACGGAGCAGGTGAGGCTAGTCAGAAGAGGATGTCTTGGATACCCCAACTCAGTAGAGAGGTCAGTAGGGCAATAGTTTAGGTGGTATTGTCTGATGTGCATTCTAACTCTGCATTTTTTCTTTTTTCTCAGTGGCTGAGAGTGGAGATATTCAGGCAGAGATGGTAGTGAGGCTGCAGGCCAAGCCTGGAGGCTGGGCATGGATTTATTGCCTATTACACTCAGAAGGTCCAGAGGGCCCCATTATTGCTAATAACTACCCAATCAGGTGAGCTGTAAGGCAAGAGCTGGGGAGGGGGAGCAGCTGAGGTGGGCATGGAGGAGACACAAATTGAGGAACTGCTTGGGAATGGACATCACATCCTTATGGGTGGTCTCTTCTCTCCTCTGCAGCAATACGGAGGCCTGGAGCCTTCGCCAGCAGCTGAACTCTGAAGACACTCAGGCAGCCTATTTCCTGGGCACCCCAGCCATGCTGCCCTCATTCCCCGAGAACATTCTTTCCCAAGAGCACTGCTCCAGCCCTAACCCACTCTTCGCCCCAGCCTTAGGGGCTCCCAGAAGTACCAGTTTCCCCAGTGCTCCCGAGATGGGTGCTGTCTCAACATCAGAAGAGCTTCCCCGACCTCCCAAAGAGCTGGGCTTCAGTTACCTGACATTTCCGTTTGGCCCTGAGTCTTCTCTTCAAGCCGACCTGAGCAAGGATCTTGTGTGTACTCCACCGTATACACCCCGTCAGCCTGGAGGCTGTGCCTTCCTCTTCAGCCTCCATGAGCCCTTCCAAACCCACCTGCCCACTCCATCCAGCTCTCTCCAGGAACAGCTGACTCCAAACACCAGGACCTTCTCTGATCAGTTGACACCCAGCAGTGCAACCTTCCCAGATCCAATGACTAGTCCACTACAAGGCCAGCTGATCGAAACTTCAGCCAGAAGCTATGAAGATCAGTTGACTCCCTGCACCTCCAACTTCCCAGACCAGCTGCTTCCCAGCACTGCCACCTTCCCAGAGCCTCTGGGCAGCCCTGCCCATGAGCAGCTGACACCTCCCAGCACAGCATTCCAAGCGCACCTAAACAGTCCCGGCCAAACTTTCCCGGAACAACTGAGTCCCAATCCCACCAAGACTTACTTCGCCCAGGAGGGATGCAGTTTTCTCTATGAGAAGTTGCCTCCAAGTCCTAGCAGCCCTGGTAATGGGGACTGCACACTCCTGGCCCTAGCCCAGCTCCGGGGCCCTCTCTCTGTGGACGTCCCCCTGGTGCCCGAAGGCCTGCTTACACCCGAGGCATCTCCAGTCAAGCAGAGTTTCTTCCACTACTCTGAGAAGGAGCAGAATGAGATAGACCGTCTCATCCAGCAGATCAGCCAGTTGGCTCAGGGTATGGACAGGCCCTTCTCGGCTGAGGCTTGCACAGGTGGGCTGGAGCCACTTGGGGGGCTGGAGCCCTTGGACCCTAACCTGTCCTTATCAGGAGCTGGCCCCCCTGTGCTCAGCTTGGACCTGAAACCCTGGAAATGCCAGGAGTTGGATTTCCTGGATGACCCTGATAGCATATTCCTGGAAGAGACGCCCGTGGAAGACATCTTCATGGATCTCTCTACCCCAGACCCCAATGGGGAATGGAGCACAGAGGACCCTGAGGCAGCGGTCCCAGCAGGGGCCCCATCACCTTGCAACAACCTGTCCCCAGAAGACCACAGCTTCCTGGAGGACCTGGCCACATATGAAACCGCCTTTGAGACAGGTGTCTCAGCATTCCCCTATGATGGGTTTACTGATGAGTTGCATCAACTCCAGAGCCAAGTTCAAGACAGCTTCCATAAAGGTGAGTCTAGCCCATATGTTCCAAGAACTCAAGTCCCTGTCCTGCCAGTGAGATGCTGGGGGGAATTAGATGAGTAAATTCCCCTCTCTGCACCTCAATTTTGTTAATGTTGCCTGCTGCCCAGGGTAGCACTGAGGATAAGAACCAATGAAAAACTATATGAAAGTTCCATACAAGTAGGTCTGGAGGGAAGGGGCTAGAGGTGTAGGATAAAATGCAAGAGAATCCTTGACTAATGGTTTGTACTTCTAAATTCTGAAGAACCTAGATCAGCCATCATCACCTCATTTTACAGATGAAGACAATCTAGGTCCCAGAGTTAAAGAAACTTGTCTAAGGTCATTTACAAACTGATGGAAGAGGCATTAGGGCCCTAGCTCAGTATTCTTACTCCCTAGAGGGAATACAGAGTAAGGGTTTACAGGTGTTTGGAAAAGTAAGAAAGACTCCATGTTATGACTCTGTCCTTTCCAAAACTATAGCCATAATTTTACTTCTTCTGTCCAAATTACTCCCCTTTCTGTTGAACCTCTCTCTGGTTATTCAGAGATCATTCAGTTATTGGGCTGACATATTTGAAGCCACACTATGTGCCACATCCTCAACTTATCTTTCCTAATAGGCCTACTGATTGTCCTCTCTCTGTGTGTCTTTCTCCAGATGGAAGTGGAGGGGAAACAACGTTTTGAATAAGTCTGTGACTTAACGTCGTCAAGTATGGCATATTGTCATCAAGACGTGGAGCTGCTCTCCACCCTCCCAGGACTGTTGGGGGGATTCTACGGGCTGGAGGGGGATATATCTGATTCCCCAGGCCCTGCAAGATTGGGTAGGGGGAGGTGGGAGGGCAAGGGAGGGAAGCTTCTTTTTAAAATTTAGAGACTTCCAGCAATCCCAGTTTCCATTTCAATCTGTATTCACTCGTAGTGAGTTTCCTTGAATGGGATTTCAAGCGGAGAATGGGGGAGTCTCACTTCCCCACCCCGCGCTGCCCCATAGGCCTGGGCCAGTTCTCCACTCCTGGGGGCCAAGCCACCCCTGGGCCTTGGTGGGGGAAAGGCAGCGCCCATTCAGGCCAGCCTGTGCCCTGAGGGGCTCTTGACACCCACGTAGAATTATCTACACACCAGTAACGGGATTTCAATTCCGATGGACTCTGCCGCCCTGGCGGCCCTTCTTGTGACTTTTGCGCCCCCATGCCTGGGGTGGGGGGCGTGAAGAGACACTACGTTCCTTTCCGATGGAGGAAGGCAGACCTGCCGCTGTCACACGTGTGCTTGCACGAGTGCGTGTACTTGGTGCGGGACTCACCCGGCTGCCAGACTGCCTGGGCCTGCCCCGGTGGCCACCTCGTGGTGCTGCGGTGACTTTGTAGCCAACTTTATAATAAAGTCAAGTTTGCCTTTTTGGTACTCATAATGTGAAGCTCCGTGTAAATAAAAAGGGAAGGGCGGAGACCTGAGAAGGTTGAGAGGCCCAGATGAGAGTCTGGGGGGGGGGGTCAGGGAGCCAAACCTGGACCTGTTGGCCTTTCTTTATTCGTTCATTCCTTTGTTCGTGCAACATCTGGGTGGACAGTGAGTGGTCTGCCCGGTGCTAGAGGATGGAGAGTTTGGGGCTGAAAGAGATGCTACAACTTGTCTTCCAGGCACATTGGCATCTAATACTAGAGTACTGGAGTCTCCTCCACATTCATCCCCGAAGTGCTCATAGTGTGGGAGGGCAGGAGAGCCTGTGAGTGGGTGTGGGGTTCCACCTGGCATTTTCCTCGACATGGGTTTGAAGTCTCAGAACATGAGTTTCGTTCTTCAGCCTCATCCTGTGGGGAAACAACTTCCCTTTGTGGTCCACTGGAAATGATAACCACCTTGCATTGGTCTTTCAGCTGACAAACACCTCACCATCTCTTAGCCACTGCAGTGAAGCCTCTAAACAGATGTATTAGCACAATTTCACTAATAAAGAAAGTGAGGATTACAGGTGAAAAGTGACTCCCCCCCCACACAGTTGGTGAGAGGCATAAGTGGGCAACATACCAGTGTTGCCTGCTTCCAAGAGCAGGGCTGGCTTTTCCGCCCCCAAAGCCCCTGAACCAGCATCTCAAATCACCCCACCCCAGGTTACCCGAGAAGGGCGGGCTCTGGCTGAAGCAGAGGGGCATCTTCCCCTCGGTCTGCATGCTAGCGCAGACACCAAACTTCTGAGCAGGATATAACTTAGTGAGTCAAGAGAAAAAGTGTACAAACATACTGTTCTCCTCCAAGCTTTAGGGCCCAACAGCCATAGGGGCTGGTTGGGGGAGAAAATGAAAATTAGATGGAAAAGAGCAGGATTCAAATCCACCAAGTCTTTGCCTCGTGGGACCTGAGCCTCGGTTTATTCCCCAGTAAAACTGGGGCTGCAAAGAATGGCATCTCCCCCCAAAGATGCTGCTCTGACTTCATGGGGTCTCTACGAGGAGCATGAACACGCTGGAGCCATTAAAGTGAACCAAAAGGCAGTGGTGACCTCAGGGCTTAGAGGAAGTTTCTTTTTCTCAAGAAGAATAAAGTCCAGGCCCCAACCTTCGCTCCAGTGAAATGTGGGCGCTGGATGTCAAGAGCTAAGAACACAACACTGAGAACTCCCCTGGACCTCCCCTCAGTCCAGATGCGCCGGCTCTGGGACTGGGCCCCGTGGAAGGAGGACATTCCAGGGACATGCCACCCCTTTTCCACCTGGGATGAACCCTTGGGTTAACAGGAAGATGAAGTCTTGCTCCTTACCCTCCTGCACATCTGTTCTCCAACTTGGACAAAAGAATTGGGCTGTAAGCCCCACGAGAACCCTGCCTTAGCTCCCTCACCGGCGCCAAGCACAGGGCTAGGCACATAGCAGGCTCACTAGAAATATTTGAGAGGACCATTTCTGAAGACCGTCCCAAGGATTTAAATAGAGAGTCCCCAATTTTTACAACAACAAAAAAATTGTTCCTAAGTTCCCCAGAGGGCAAGGGTTGTAACTCTCAGTTTTGAATCTTAAGTAACTATAAGCTCAAGACACACATTGGAGTCCCATCTAAAACCTCCCTGGTGTTCGTCAAAAACAAGGGAACTCTGAGAAGCCGCAACAACTAAGAGGAACCGAGGCCCTGGCCGGTTGGCTCAGCGGTAGAGCGTCGGCCTGGCGTGCAGAAGTCCCGGGTTCGATTCCCGACCAGGGCACATAGGAGAAGCACCCATTTGCCTCTCCACCCCCCTCCTTCCTCTCTGTCTCTCTCTTCCCCTCCCGCAGCCAAGGCTCCATTGGAGCAAAGATGGCCCGGGCGCTGGGGATGGCTCCTTGGCCTCTGCCCCAGGCGCTAGAGTGGCTCTGGTCGCGGCAGAGTGACGCCCCGGAGGGGCAGAGCATCACCCCCTGGTGGGCAGAGCTTCGCCCCTGGTGGGCGTGCCGGGTGGATCCCGGTCGGGCGCATGCGGGAGTCTGACTGTCTCTCCCTGTTTCCAGCTTCAGAAAAATACAAAAAAAAAAAAAAAAAAAAAAGAGGAACCGAAGGGAGCAGGATGATGAAATATAACATGGTGCCTGACCAGGCGGTGGCGCAGTGGATAGAGCGTCAGACTGGGATGCGGAGAACCCAGGTTCGAGACCCCGAGGTCGCCAGCTTGAGCGCGGGCTCATCTGGTTTGAGCAAAAGCTCATCAGCTTGAGCCCAAGGTCGCTGGCTCGAGCAAGGGGTTACTCGGTCTGCTGAAGGCCCGTGGTCAAGGCACATATAAGAAAGCAATCAGGCCCTGGCTGGTTGGCTCAGTGGTAGAGCATCGGCCTGGCGTGCAGAAGTCCCGGGTTCAATTCCCGGCCAGGGTACACAGGAGAAGCGCCCATCTGCTTCTCCACCCCTCCCCCTCTCCTTCCTCTCTGTCTCTCTCTTCCCCTCCCGCAGCCGAGGCTCCATTGGAGCAAAGATGGCCCGGGCGCTGGGGATGGCTCCTTGGCCTCTGCCCCAGGCGCTAGAGTGGCTCTGGTCGCAACAGAGCGACGCCCCGGAGGGGCAGAGCATCGCCCCCTGGTGGGCGTGCCGGGTGGATCCCGGTTGGGCACATGCAGGAGTCTGTCTGACTGTCTCTCCCCGTTTCCAGCTTCAGAAAAAAAAAAAAAAAAAAAGCAATCAATGAACAACTAAGGTGTCGCAATGCTCAATGAAAAACTAGTGATTGATGCTTCTCATTTTTCCGTTCCTGTCTGTCTGTCCCTGTCTATCCCTCTCTCTGACTCTCTCTCTGTCTCTGTAAAAAAAAACAAAAAACAAAAAAACCATATATATATATAATGTATATAATATATATATATATAACATTGTATTCTGGGTGGGGTCCAGGACCAGAAAGACACTATTGGTTAAAAACTAAAGAAATATGAATAAGGTATGAACTTTAGTCAATAATACCAGTATTGGCTCGTTAACCGTGACAAATGTACCATAAAAGTGTAAGATGTTACTAGGGAAACAACAGGTATGCAGTATATGGGAACTCTCCCAACTGTTTTCAAAACATTTCTGCAAATCTAAATCTATTCTGAAATAAATAAAAAGCTTCTTTAAAGAGTGAAACTAGCCCTGGCCCAATAGCTCTGTTGGTTAGAGCATTGTCCCGATACGGCAAGGCTGCAGGTTCGATCCCCAGTAAGGGCAGATACGAAACTCAACCAACGAATGCACAAATAAGCAGAGTAACAAACTGATGTTTCTCTCCCTTCCTCTCTCTCCTTAAAAATTAATAAAGAGTTTCACTAGTGATTGGTGGTGGTGGTGGGTAGAGAGTGTGTGTTTTGTTGAGAAGGCACCAAGCTCATGACTTCAGAAAGAGAGACCTCGAAACCAAACTCGTTGGAGAGAAAAAATTAAGAGCCAATGGCTCCACCTGCTGGACAGAGAAGCATCAGCATCTGTTCCCCTCACTGGCGAGGTCCCTGAAGCCGGATCTCTCAGCCATTCCCCTGAGGGCAGAATGTAGGAGAAAGCTCAAGAATTGGGGCCGTAAAGACTGAGCTCAAATGAGGGCTCTGCAGCCTCATTTTTTCATGTGATAAATATTTACAACACCTGCAGGTGCCAGAAACTGTTCTGGGTGATGGGGATACAGCAGTGAACAAAACACACAAGGTCCCTGGGCTCACAGCGTTTACCTGCCAGCTGTGGGAGACACAGCATAAATTAAACAGTTGGCAGAGTGTCCAGTCTGCTCAGTAAGGGAAAGAACCAGTTCTCTGAAGGCAGGAACTGTGTCAATCACATTTAGTCTGTGCCTGATACATAAGCTACTCAAAAACTGTTTTTTGGCCCTGGCCGGTTGGCTCAGTGGTAGAGCGTCGGCCTGGCATGCAGAAGTCCTGGGTTTCATTCCCGGCCAGGGCACACAGGAGAAGCGCCCATCTGCTTCTCCACCCCTCCCCCTCTCCTTCCTCTCTGTCTCTCTCTTCCCCTCCCACAGCTGAGGCTCCATTGGAGCAAAGATGGCCCGGGCGCTGGGGATGGCTCCTTGGCCTCTGCCCCAGGCGCTAGAGTGGCTCTGGTTGCAACAGAGCGATGTCCCGGAGGGGCAGAGCATCGCCCCCTGGTGGGCAGAGCGTTGCCCCCTGGTGGGCGTGCCGAGTGGATCCCGGTCTGGCGCATGCGGGAGTCTGTCTGACTGTCTCTCCCCGTTTCCAGCTTCAGAAAAAAAAACAAAAAAAACCTGCTTTTCAGATGATGTCCATCACAAGGTTGTGTGTGTGTGTGTGTGTGCGCGCATGTATAATGCAAATAAAATATCTAAGAGTCGAGGACTTGGTTAAATAAGTTATGGTCCACCCATAACACAGAATACTAAGCAGTCATCAAAAATGGCTTAAGGAAGATAGTGATAAAACATGTTCTAAATAATTGCCCAGTTAAAATGAAATATAACAGGCCTGACCAGGCGGTGGGGCAATAGATGGGGTGTCGGACTGGGATGTGGAGGACCCAGGTTTGAGGCACCAAGGTCGCCAGCTTGAGTGCAGGCTCATCTGGTTTGAGCAAGGCTCACCAACTTGAGCCCAAGGTTGCTGGCTCGAGCAAGGGGTCACTCGGTCAGCAGTAGCCCCCCCCCCCACCTCAAGGCACATAGGAGAAAGCAATCAATGAGCAACTAAGGAGCCGCAATGAAGAATTGATGTTTCTCATCTCTCTGTCTGTCTGTCCCTATATGTCCCTCTCTCTGACTCTATCTGTGCCACAAAAAAAAAAAAAAAATATATATATATATATATATATATATATATATAACAAGACTGACTGGTAGTGGTACAGTAGATAGAGGGTCAACCTGGAACTCTGAGGTTCCTGGTTCGAAACCCCAAGGTTGTTGGCTTGAGCGCAAGGTCGCTGGTTTGAGTGTGGGATCATCAACATGATCCCAAGGGTGCTGACTTAAACAAGGGATCAACGGCTCGGTTTAAGCCTCCCAGTCAGGCACATATGAGAAGCAATCAATGCACAACTAAAGTGACACAACTGAGTTGATGCTTCTCATCTCAGTCTTCCCTCTCGCCCTTTCTGTCTCTAAAAAAAGAAAATTAAATATAACAGTATGACACCACTTTTTTTTAAAAAAGCATTATATTTAAATACATACATACAAAGAAATGAAGAGTAGAAAAGATATACAGCAAAATATTGGCAGGAGTCTCACCTGGGTGGTGGGATTACCCAGACTTATTTTTCTTGTTTTCCAATTCTCAGTGCAAAACAAGGTGCCTAACACATAACAGATGATCAGTAAATGTGAATCCATTTCTGCCGACTCCTCCTCTCTTCTCTGAAAGAACAAGAGTCCCTGATGTTCCGGGTAACGGGGAAAACAAATGGCCAGGGACTTCCTAAGGTCTTCTCCTGCCTTGGGCAGGAGCCTACCAAAGCTTGCATAGGTCTGTAGTCACAAGCCCCACAAAAGTTCATGTTGATGTCCAGAGCAAGGATCAGCTTAGCAGACGGACGTGAAGTAGCCCCTGGGATCTGGGGCACTCTCTGCAGGAAGACTGTTGGGGCTGTGACCTCAAGTCCTCATAGGAGTCCGTTTCTGTTGAACTGGCAAGTCCCGGAGGGGTAAGAAACATTTCTGATAGAGGCACAAGCAACACCTGCCGCTTCTGTACACACAAGCCCTGGCATCCGCAGCCCTCACTGGCCGTTTTCTCACCCCTGGGGAAGGGGAACACACAGGATTTGAATCAGAAGGTCAGGCTTCTACATCCAACCTCCACTACCAATTCAACCTGGAGAAGTTGCCCTGCTGGTCCGAGCCTTGGATCACGTATCTGAGAAGCAGTATGAAGAGCCCCACTTCTTACGGCTACCATCAGTACTGGTCCCTTTCTCCTCAGGTCCCAAGACAGAAGTCAAGAGTAGGTGACAAGGCTTGACTGGTGGTGACACAGTGGACAGAACATCGACCTGGGATGCTGAGGTCCCAGGTTTGAAACCCTAGGTTTGCAAGCTTGAGCGTGGGATCATCAACATGATCTCATGGTTGCTGGCTTGAAGCCCAAGGCTGCTAGCTTGAGCAAGGGGTCACTCACTCTGCTGGAGCCCCCCCCCCCCCCCCCGGTCAAGGCGCATCTGAGAAAGCAATCAATGAACAATTAAAGTGACACAACTATGAGTTGATGCTTCTCACCTCTCTCCCTTCCTCTCTCTCGCAAAAAATTTTTTAAAATGACAAGAGTAGGTGACAACAAGAGAGTAGGTAACAAGATGTTTATTTAGGCTGGATACAACCTATCAACCCTGGATACAACCATATGTGTAAAAATATATAATCTAAAGCCAAGGACGTAATAATCAGGTTGATGTTACTTCACCTCCTCCCCTCTGCACAGCCTTCCCAGCGGCCCCCTTCAAAATCCTGGACTGTGCGGGGCAGGGGTCACTTCTTGGCAGCTTCTGTCTGAGCTGCCAAATCCGCCTCTTTCTGAGCTGCCAAAAATGTGGCTCGCTCCTTCTGGAAAGCTGCCAGCTCTTCTGAACTGAGGCTGCAGGTACAGAAAAACAGATGGTGAGCAGCCCGCGTCACTGTCTCAGACCCTTTCTGCCCCTGGGCTTCGCACACCTCTGCCCATGTTTCCTCTGCCAGGAAAACCACCTACCACCTTCACCTCCTCTGTCTTCTACTCCCTTCTTTAAGCCCTACTGTTCCTCTGAGGCCACAGCTCTCTCCCTGTCCAGTTTCACTGGCCCCTCCTCTGTGCCCCACAACACTCTGTACAACAAAGTCTTTGGGCATGTGTGTCTCCCCCCGCACAGGGATCACACTGACTCATCTCTGTACTCCCGGTAAAAGAAAAGATCTGAGAAAAATGAAGCCCATCCCTGCTCCATGCTTAACCCCACTTCTCTTGGGAAACAACTGACACCAGCAGCAAGAGGCCAGTAAAGGTTGAGTGCTGCCCCTGTTGTCCGGGCCAGCCACCCTCTCACCCAACATCTCACTTCAGAGAAACCATTCCTGAGGTGTCTGAAGCCCAATGATAGGGGCCCCTGTGGGCCTCGCCCCTCTCACACTGTTTCCTATTCTGCCTCTTTTGCCAGATTATATACCAGATCATATACTTCTTTGCTTCACTCTTTCACCTTCCATCTTTCACAGGATCTTTTCACATCTTGGAATGCCTGCTCCTAGTCCTCGACTTCCTTTTCCAGGTCTCTGTCACCTCTCCTACAAAGTCTTCATTGACACACCAGGCAAAATCAAGAGTCTTACACTTTGTTCTTAAAACATCTGTAGTTCCTGTTATCAACCCTGCCCATTTCACTTCTAATGTTCCATTGATGGACCTGCCTCCATCTCTGGACCACGAGCTCCTTAGGGGTAGGCCTAAGCATGGTTATCTTGTTCCTAGTTCCATCTATTTCCCAGAACAACATCTAACACACAACAGGTATTTAATAAGTGTATTCCAAATGAATGAACGGGACTCCACACTCCCAAGAATCTAAGGTCCTTTGACTCAAAAGCTGACTCTCCCACTAATGAGCTCTCTCAACTCCGCCCCAAAGCCAAGAACTATCCAGGCCCTCTCCTCACATTGTACCTCCCCAGGACACTCACTCCTTCACAACACGAATGCCCAGGGAACGGGCAGAGCCAATGATGGAGCGGACAACAGAGGACAGGGGCACGTCTTGCAGGGCAAAAGCATCGTCCTGAGCTTTAACACGAGCAATCTCATACACGTGCTTCAAAGTCACCAGGCCTGCTACCTCCTTCCCTGGAAAGAAGAAACAAGTAGCTCTCCAGGTGTCACTGCTTCCTTCCAGAGCCCCCCAGAATTCGAGGTGCCTACCCTGACCCTTACCTGTGTTCCGGGCCCCTTTCTCAATTCCAGCAGCTGCTTTCAGGAAGTAGGAAACAGTGGGTTGTCCAATCTTGATATCAAACGTCCTGTCAGGCTTAATGGAAAAATATATATATATGAGATTGTCTCCTCCAGGCTCTCCCAACCCCTGCTGCCCCAACCCAGGAACTTCTAACTTTCTGTCTCCCCTTGCCTTGAGTCACCATCCAATGGTGTCCCTCAACAGACCACAAAACCACAGGAAAAATCAATTTGCAGCAAACAGCCCTGTCACCTCTATCCCAGGCCCAACACTGCTCAGGAAGTCCTATGAAATGAAAGGGCCAATGGAAGACCTGCAATATGGCAGGGCAGGCTCAGAAAAGATAGTCTAGTCTCCACTGAGTAAATAAGGGAAGAAGGGTCTAGTAAAAGGAAGAGACTTGTCTCAAATTAGGAACTGGGTAGCAACCCCAGGCGACCAGCCCCAGGGTTTAGGGAGCGTGGGGTGTGTGTGTGAAAAGCCCCTACTCTGCACCTTCACAAAAATCTTGGTAGGCAACGGGATGCCTTCTTTGATGTCCTTTGTCTTCTCGTTGAACTCCTTGCAGAACTGGTTGATGGAAACGCCTCGCTGTGATGGAAGCACAGCAGTTAGTATAGGGAAGAAGGTACGGCTTTCTACCACCCGGATAGCTCCCTCCGTCTCTCTCCATCCTCTTTTCTCCTCTCAGATTCAACTACGACTTTAGGTGCCAGACGATTCGTATGCATCGTCCCTCTCTATCTTCATAACAGTCAGCTGGGGAAGGACTGAGGAAGCTGAGCCTCCAAGAGGCTGTGTAACTAACGCAAAGGTATTAAGCGTGTGGGTACCCTGGTTCTTCAGCCCCCACTCCAAACCGGAGTACCAGTTCCCACCCTCCAGCACCTCCCACGCCGGGTTCTAGCCGCGACTGCACCTGACCCAGGACGGGGCCTAGTGGGGGCCCAGGCATGGCCTGGCCCGCCCGCACGATGGTCCGTATCACGCCGCCAACCTCGAGCTTCCTGACGACCCGAGTGGCCCGGCTTATCTTCGACATGATGTGGGATTCACAGCCTAGTTCACCTCAAATCAACTTCAAAAGAGGTGGCGCCGCCATCTTAGGTCAGAGGTCAAGGGTCCTCTCCTTAGGTTAGGGCAGATAAGGCCAACGAAGAGCAAAGTGATTTCGATCCTTCCGCTCTCTAACTAGTAAGACAAAGAGGGTGATATGAAGAAGAAAACTTTTACTTGCCATCTGAAAATAGGAGAAGAACCTGACTGGCTCGGGCACAGAGTACACAGGCAGTACTTTGGACAGCTAAACAGGAGAAGGCCTTTAACCTCCGCACAGTATTGTGGGTATGGTAGTTTTAACAGTTCATGCAAATCCCGCAGATTGCAGTGCACCGGGGCGCCCTCTGCTGTCGAGGCGATTATCCTTAGTTTTGAAATGAGCCTGGATCTCCATTCTTAGGTGTGGGGATTTCTTTACTTGCTGAGCCTGTTTCCTCACTTGTTGAAAGGTGGTATGGTTCCGAGTACAGACTCCGGAAGCAAACTGCCCGGTTCCTCCTCTTGCTGTCTGTGAACTTGATCAAGTTCATTTATGCTTAGTTTCCTTCCCTGAACAATGGGAATTAAAATATGTAGCACCTACCCTTAGGGGTTGTGACGGTTGAGTTAGCAAAGTGGTTTAGAACAATGCCTAACATCTAGTCAGTTATTAACTGCACAATCAGGACAAAATCTTCACAGAGCTGTTGTGAGGCTTAACAGGCTCAGATCTTGTTCAGTACGTCATTTGTGTCCATCATATTACTGTATACCATATAACTTTTATTGTCTTTTGAGTACTTGCTACATGCCAGGCATTGTGCTAAGGGCATTATCCATTTAATCTTCACAATGGCATGTTTTATTATACCCTTTTTACAGGTAAGAACTTTGAGACACAAAAAAACAGGTCCATGAATACCTACCCTGAATGTGGCAGAACTGGGAAACAAATATTAAGATTACTTGATTCTAGATTTTGTGACATTTGTGCCTCATCTGAAAAGGAGATAATTCATGTAAAACAACCGTAAAATGTGAGATCTTTTAAATTATGAATTCACATTAAACTCCCTCTAATTAAATGTGATTGTTCCTGCCTCTGAAGTCTGTCAAGTTCTTTATAACACTCAACTTATTGGCCTTGATCAAGACCAGGGGTCCCCAAACTACGGCCCGCGGGCCACATGCAGCCCCCTGAGGCCATTTATCCGGCCCCCGCCGCACTTCTGGAAGGGCACCTCTTTCATTGGTGGTCAGTGAGAGGAGCATAGTTCCCATTGAAATATTAGTCAGTTTGTTGATTTAAATTTACTTGTTTTTTTATTTTAAATATTGTATTTGTTCCCGTTTTGTTTTTTTACTTTAAAATAAGATATGTGCAGTGTGCATAGGAATTTGTTCATAGTTTTTTTTATAGTCTGGCCCTCCAACGGTCTGAGGGACAGTGAACTGGCCCTCTGTGTAAAAAGTTTGGGGACCCCTGATCAAGACTCTGGGACCAAACTGCCCCTTTGATTTACTAGCTGTAAAACCTTGGATAGACAATTAACTTTCTTGTGCTTTGGTTCCTTGCTAGTAGTGTGGGGCTAATAATACTACCTGCCTCACAAGAAATTAGTTAATTCATGGAAAGCACTCAGAAGAGGGCCTGGCCCAGAGCAAGCCAGGCTGAGTGTGATTTATATCTGGATTGTTCACACTGCCTAGCCTTTATTTACAAATTTATATACAAATGAATACATAAATCCTTTCTGAATGAGGGAATTAGGAAGTAGATGGGCATCGCAGGTACTCAGGGAGCCAGAAATGTAGCCTGGGACAATTTGGGCTCCGTTAGGTGTCATTTATTTGGGCAAATAAATGGCAAGGCTTTTCACTTTTAATGTCTCCCTCCACTTCCTCTCAATGAAAAGACAGTTTTGATTATCCTGGCTCTTACAGATAATAAGGAAGCAACTTCCTAGTCTACCTTGGGAAACATGTGAGTTCAGAATGTTTGGTGGTGAAAATGAGGTTGTACATGTCAATAAGACCAGCTCATCCAGGCCTTGTCAGCCCTGTTAAGAAGTAGGGGTGTGCAGTAGGAAGCCATTGAAGAGTGTTAAGCATTTGCATCATATTTGCATTTTGAGAAGGTGTCCCTGGCTTGGGTATGTAGAGGAGTTGGAGGGCAAGAGTGGATACAGGGGGATCCTTGAGCCCAGCACAGGAGAATGGTCAACAGATGATGTTGGCTTAGGATCAATTCAAAAGATACTTAGCCCTGGCCCAGCCTCTGGAAGTCCTGGGTTTGATTCCTGGTCAGGGCACACAGGAGAAGCACCCATCTGCTTCTCCACCCTTCCCCCTCTCCTTTCTCTCTGTCTCTCTCTTCCCCTCCCACAGCCAAGGCTCCATTGGAGCAAAGTTGGCCTGGGTGCTGAGGATGGCTCCATGACCTCCGCCTCATGCTAAAATGGCTCCAGTTGCAGTGGAGCAATGCCCTAGATGTGCAGAGCATCGCCCCCTCGTGGACATGCTGGGTGGATCCCGGTTGGGTGCATGTGGGAATCTGTCTGTCTGCCTCCCCCCGCTTCTCACTTCAGAAAACTACAAAAAAAAAAGAAGATACTTAGAAGATAGAATTTATTTTAGTCAACCATTGCTTGTGCAGTATGAACTGTCTCCATCTTAATAAATAATAACTCATTTAAATCTTATTACAATCTTATGAGGTATCATATCCACTTTACAGATGGGAAAACTGAAGCACAGAGAATTTCAGTCCCTTGTTCAAACTTACATTGCTAGAGAGTGGCAGAGTCGGGATTTGAACCCAGACATTACGGTTCTAGGATCTGTGCACTTAACCACTCTTATGACTGCTTTGCCAATCAACAGAACTCTGAGCTTGATGGATAATTTGTGAGGGGAGAAGGAGAGAAGCATCAAACGTGATGCTCAGGATTCTGGCATGGGGAGTTTGGGCAAATAAATGACAAGGCCTTTCACTTTTAATGTTGAGACAGAGGAGCTGTACCGTAGGGCGGAGATGATGAGTTGTGTTTGGAGATGTAGTGTAAAACCTGACAATTGGTTTTTCTTTTTTGTAATGGCAAATACCTGATTTAAGCTTTGACTGCTAACACATCTACTTGAAAGGTGGTTCTCAGGAATGCACACACTGCCAGCCCCTAGATATGGGGCAGGCTGTCCCCCTTTCCTTGAGGCTCCTTTGTTTTAGAGACCTTGGTTGGTTTCGATAATCAACCGTTTGGGCCACCAGTTTTTTCTCTTCCCACACTTTAAGTTCCAGCTTTTATGTTTTAAATTCTCCAGTAAAGAGTGAGCCCATGAAACCCTAAGGTCTCATCTTCAACCCCAATAACAGCAGAATCCCAGGCCTGCTCCCCCACCCCCTCCACCTGCCAGCAACCTGGCTGTTTGGCCCCAGATGCACCATGTAATTGCCAGGACCTGTGACTAATACCCCTCCCCCCCCAGTTTCCTGATGGTTATCACCGAGGGCAGTTTGCCATCATAATGAGAACTACAGGACCTGGTCCAGCCACAACATTGATTCTCCATAGGCTGAGGCCAGCACACAGGGGTGTCTGTGTGACACCCAGTTACAGGGTCTGGTCTGGGACAGAAGCCTGAGCTGCTGACGGAAGTGCTGGCATCCGTAGTATAGAAACTGATGTTCCTTGAAGCCCGGGTCAGGGGTAAGGTTGCCCACTGTTGGGAAGAGAAAACTCAACACTTAAAAAGTGAAGAGAGCCTGACCAGGTGGTGGTGCAGAGGACAGAGCATCGGACTGGGATGCCAAGGACCCAGGTTCGAGACCCCGAGGTCACCAGCTTGAGCACGGGCTCATCTGGTTTGAGCAAAAGCTCACCAGCTTGAACCCAAGGTCGCTGGCTCGAGCAAGGGGTTACTCGATCTGCTGAAGGTCCACGGTCAAGGCACATATGAGAAAGCAATCAATGAACAACTAAGGGGTCGCAATGCGCAACAAAAAACTAACGATTGATGCTTCTCATCTCTCCGTTTCTGTCTGTCTGTCCTTGTCTGACTCTCTCTCTCTCTCTCTCTCTCTGTCTCTATAAAAAAAAATGAAGAGAGGAAAAAGTGAACAAAGGAAACCAGGAAGAAGCAACCACAGAGTCATGAGGATCCAGCAGAATGAGGCCTCTGTGCAGCTACAGGTCAATAGTTTAAGAAAAAGAAAGTGAAAAAATAGGATTCAAACTAAAACTGAGCCTCTGACCCACAGAAAATGGGAAAGCCTGGACAAAATGTTTGCAGAGTGGGGTTTTGCAGACCCCAATGTATGCAAGATAAAAAGAGTCATTGGGCTACGGGAGAAAGAAGAGAGGGAGGTGGAGTGATGAGAAGTGTAGGAGGTTCCAGCCGGAAACCCTGGGACCCTGCTTTCCAGGTGGGTTAATGGATCCCAGGAACGTGGTTCAGGCTGGGGGTCCGTGGGCGGCTAATCCCATTCCTCGAGGAAGGAGCAAGAACCTGGGGAGGGAACAGCTGTGTAGTGACCAGTTAGAGACTTGACAGAAATGCCTGTGTGCTTTGAAGCATGACATGGAAAGAGCAGAGAAGCTCCCAGTCCTGGGGGGCGGGGGGCGGGGAATGGCTGACCAGGGAGAAAGTCCAGTGAGGCCATCTTGACAGGAACCTGTGTGAACAGACAGCACTGGGTACCAGATACGTTCTGCTGGAGTAAGAGCCAGAGTTTCAAATTTCCACCAAGAGAAACAGATGAAGTTGAGAAGAAATTTCTGTATCTGTCTGTCACACACCTGGTACCCTGAAAGCCCCCCGGAACAGCACGAGAGAGCAGACAGAAAAGAAGGCAAGCAGATGGAGGAGTGAGCTGAGCTCCCTTCAACCTCTGATGGAAGACATGAGAAATTAGGGGTCTAGAACTGCCCACGTACTGTTTACTCTTCTCCGTCAGCCTCCACATTCAACCTGTCCCCAAGTCCTGCCAACTTACATTCCCACAGTTCCCTCCAATCCTGCCATCCCCTCTGTTACTGCCCAGACAGGGGGTTGACATTCATTTCCTGCCTCTCCCAATACACATTTCTCCCTCACTGTGTGAGTTGGGGCCTCCTGGGCCTCAGTTTTCTTAACTGTGAAATTAGAATAATAAAGATACCTTCCACACAGAACTGTTGAGAGAATTTAATGAGATTACCCAGGTGGGGTGCTCAGCTCAGGCCTGGCCTGTGCATATGGTAAGGACTCCTTAGGGATTAACTATTATTATTGTTGGTTCAGAGTTCATCTTTTCTTGGCTGGACACTCAGGACAGCCCCCTCTGTGGCCTCTTTGCCTCCATTCTTGCCCCGCCAATTTATCCTCTCTAACTCAGCCCATGCCAGGCTCCTGTCTAAAAGTTGTCAATGTTACTTACAGCTTCTTTCCCCAGAGTATGGATCTTGGTCCAGCTGAGACACTTGTTAAAATCCAGCTCTTTGGGATCCTCCTCTAGTGCCTCGGGGGATGCTGCTGAGCCCCATTGTTCTATAAACTAAAGTCCACACCTGTTGGTATGGGATTCAAGGCCCTGGTGCTAGCTCCTGCCAACTTCTCCAACTTGCTACTCCCTACCTCACACCATATCCTCCAGCCACACCAGAATGTACACTTCTTTGCCACCCTGCACTTTCTTGTGCCTCCCTGTCTGTGCATAGGTAGACCTGGACACATATTCTTTTTTTTAAATTAATTTTAATTTATTGTGTTTACATGGATTCAAGTGTCCCACTGAATATAACACCCTCACCCCCATTCCCATGTCCCTATTTATACTCCCTTTGTCCCCCTCCCCCTAACTCCCTCCTCTCTTCTCTCTGGGATTTGCTGTGCTGTTATCTGGATCTCTGTGTTATGTATATATAATCTCACTAATCTCTTCACCTTGGACACACTTTCTCACCTTTTCTTTCCAACTCCCTCTGCCTCCCTACCCCTCAGGAAGGGACTGAATTATCTACCCCTCAAAAGTAATATTTAAAGGCCTAACTCCCAGCACCAAAAATTTGACTATTTGGAGAAGGGTCATTATTTTAATTTTTAAAAAATTATTGATTGGTTGATTGATTTTAGTGAGAGAAAGAAAAAGAAAGAGAGAAAAACATTGATATGTTGTTCCGCTTATTCATGTATGCACTGATGGATTCTTGCATGTGCCCTGACCAGGGCTTAAACCTGCAACCTTGGTGTATCGAGACAATGTTCTAATCCACAGAACTATCAGGCCAGCTTGGAGATAGGGCTGTCAAAGAGGAGAGATGATTAGCTAAAACAACATCATTAGCTAATTAGTGAGGGTTTGGCCCTCACTCTATCTGACAGGTGTCCTTACAGGTGAAGATCAGGACACCGACATGCACAGAGTAAAGACCATGTAAGGACACAGCCAGACAGCAGCCCCTGCAAGCCAAGGAGAGCGGCCTCAGGAGAAAACAGACCTGCTGCCATCTTGATCTAAGGTAGGGCTTTTTTCAAATTAGAATTGTGACCTATCAGTGAGTTATAAATTTTATTTCATGAGTTCAACCATTATTTTTAATGAAATATAGTAGAAAATAACAGAGTACATCACATGGAGTCAAGATAAATGTTCTCACGAAACTTGTGTTTCTCTGTGTGTCTGTGTATATGTATTGGGTCACAATAAACATCTATTTTTTTCTAATGCTCATGGCCCAATTTCCAACCAAGTAGAAAGCCACTGCAGTTTGACCCTTAAAACTGATGTTACATCTTGCTCATTCTTGTTATGTCCAAGGCCTGACCTTGGAACTGGCATGCGGTAGGTCTTTGGGAAATATTTGTGGAAGAAATACAATGACCCTTGCCTATATTATCTCCTCTGCTTCCACCTTCGTCATCTTAGACTCAGCACCAGAACCTTCCAGCTGGATGACAATAGCATCCTAATAACATTCCGTTTTGGCTCCTATGCATACCTTCTTCTAGCAGCCAAGAGGGATCTTCCTAAAGCAACAGTAGGATTTTTGTCACTCAGCTAGTGAGGGACCCCACTGTCATCATGTCACTCACCTATTCCAATGATTTTCCACTGGAACTCAAGTAAAGTCCTAATTCTTTACCCTGACCCATAGGGCCTGATGTACTCTGGCCCTCTCTTCATCCCCGTCTGACCACCCCTCCTTTTTCCCTCCGCATTCCACTCTAGCCACATTGACATCCTTGGTCATTGTGCTATTGTGATTTTTATTATTATTATTATTACTATTACTAAGTGAGAGGTGGGGAGGCAGAGAGACAGATTCCTGTGTGTGCCCTGAATGGGATCCACCCAGCAAGTCCCCTATGGAGCAATGCTTTGCCTCTCTGGGGCCTCCTCCATTGCTCAGCAACTGAGCTATTTTAGCACCTGGGGCAAGACCATGGTGCCATCCTCAGCACCTGGGGCCAACTTGCTCAAATGAGCCATGGCTGCAGGAGGGAGAGGGGGGAGAGAGGAGGAGAAAGGGGGGGGGAAGAGGAGTGGTGGAGAAGCAGATAGTTGCTTCTCCTGTATGCTCTGACCAGGAATCAAACCCGGGACTTCCACACACCAGGCCAACACTCTACCACTGAACCAATTGGTCAGGGCTGGTATTGTGATTTATAATAAAAAATACTGTATATAGTTGGTGTTTGTCTTGGTTCCTAGAACAGAGCTCCTAAAATGGAATTTTCTAAGTGATAAGAGTCATAACAATGAGCCCTGGTCAGTTGGCTCAGTGGTAGAGCGTCGGCCCAGCTGTGGAAATCCCAGGTTTTGATTCCCAGCCAGGGCACACAGGAGAAGCGCCCATCTGCTTCTCTACCCTTCCCCCTCCCCTTTCTCTCTATCTCTCTCTTCCCCTCCCACAGCCAAGGCTCCATGGGAGCAAAGTTGGCCTGGGAGCTGAGGACAGCTCCATGGCCTTCGCCTCAGGCACTAGAATGGCTTGCATTGCAGTGGAGCAACAGCCCAGATAGGCCAAGCATTGCCCCCCTGGTGGGCATACTGGGTGGATCCCAGTCGGGTGCATGCAGGAGTCTGTCTGTCTGCCTCCTCCCGCTTCTCATTTCGGAAAAATACACAAAAAAAGTCATAACAGTGAAAGAAGAGTTTTTTGTTATTCATAACAAACCCATGTCCACCACAGATGAGGTCTATGATTCTCCAACCCAGGGAAGAAAATAGCTATCTCTGAATCTCCATTCCAAATTCCCAACAGATAGAATGTGATTGGCCCAGCCTGAGTCGGGTTGACAACCCCCTTCTGTCTGTTGTAGCCAGGGGATGATGTCACAGAGATAAACATGATTGCTGGGATGCATCTTCGTGACTAGGGAGAAGCAGGCTCACCTGGGATGCCCCAAAGTCGGCATTTAATGCCACTGTGGATGGATGGGCAGATGACCAAACCAGAAGGCTACCAGGATTTGAAGCTCGAGGAACCCCTTCCAGCCCCCTCCCATGTTTTTTGCTTCTCTCTGTGCACCTGCCCTGCCACCCTATGTGCTCTCACTGGCTTCCTTGGCCGCCTTTGTTTCTGTCCCCTCTTCACTCACTCTGGCCATGACTGTCAAGGCTTCACCACCACACTCTACCTGCCAAACTTTTAGCTGAAACAAATCCTTACCCATTCAAATTGCAGAGGTGAGAGTTTGGTAGAACCAATTCATTGTACTTCTAACATTCTTCTTCTTATAAAACATTATAAACAAACAGAAATCACATACAACGTAAATGGACCGCTTTAACAAACTACTGTGTTACAGAATGAGTCCTCAGGAGATTACCGCTCACTCGGGGACCTGAGCAGCACCCTGGACAGCAGCATCCCAATGCTCTCCACGGCTCCTTCCCAAGTACATCCGCCCTCGGGATTTTTATACTATTAACTTCCTTGAGTTTCTTTATTTTTACCACCTAATTGTGCATCGTGAACCAATACAGCTTAGTTTGGGATATTCCTCAGCTTTATATCAATGGGCGCATACAACATAATTCTACTGTATGTGTTTGGCTTTTAATTTTTTTAAGAGCTATATTGAGATTTAATTCACATATCATACAATTCATCCATTTAAAGTGTACAAGTTTAGTGGTTTTTAGCATCTTCACAGATATAGGTAACCATCATCACAGTGAATTTTGCAACATTTTCATCACCTGAAAGAGAAACTTGTACCTTTTTGCTTCGCACCTCATTCTGCCACCTGTCCCAGCCCCATTCAATTCCTGTCTCTATAGATCTTCCTATTCTGACATTTCCTATAAATAAAATCATATAATATGTTGTCTTTTTTGACTGAGTTCTTTTTTTTTTTTTTTTTTACAGAGACAGAGAGAGAGAGTCAGTGAGAGAGATAGACAGGGACAGACAGACAGGAACGGAGAGATGAGAAGCATCAATCATTAGTTTTTCGTTGCGTATTGCGACACTTTAGTTGTTCATTGATTGCTTTCTCATATGTGCCTTGACCGTGGGGCTACAGCAGACTGAGTAACCCCTTGCTTGAGCCAGCGACCTTGGGTCCAAGCTGGTGAGCTTTTGCTCTAACCAGATGAGCCTGCGCTCAAGTTGGCGACCTCGGGGTCTTGAACCCGGCTCCTCTGCATCCCAGTCCGATGCTCCATCCACTGCGCCACCGCCTGGTCAGGCTGTGACCGAGTTCTTTAACTTAGCATAATGTTTTCAAGATTTGCTTGGTCTGTGGTGGTGCAGTGAAAAGAGCATCGACCTCAAATGCTGAGATTGCCAGTTTAAAACCCTGGACTTGCCAGGTCAAGGCGTATATGACAAGTAATCAATCAATGATCAACTAAAGTGAAGCAACTCTGAGCTGATACTTATCGCTCCTTGTCCCTCTCCTCTCTCTCTAAAGTCAATAAATAAATTTTTAAAAAGGACTCATCCACAGTGTTTTCAAGGTTGTATCATGTATCAGTGCTTTGTTCTTTTTGTGGCTAAATAATATTGCACTGTATAGCTATACTATATTTTGTTTACTCATTCAACAATTGACGAGCCTGACCAGGTGGTGGCACAGTGGATAGAGCGTTGGGCTGGGACACGGAGGACTCAGGTTCGAGACCCCGAGGTCACCAGCTTGAGCGCGGGCTCATTGGGTTTGAGCAAGGCTCACCAGCTTGAGCCCAAGGTCGCTAGCTCGAGCAAGGGGTCATTCAGTCTGCTGTAGCCCTTCGGTCAAGGCACATATGAGAAATCAATCAATTAACAACTATGGAACCGCAACAAAGAATTGATGTTTCTCATATCTCTCCCTTTCTGTCTGTCTGTCCCTATCTGTCCCTCTCTCTGACTCTCTCTGTCTCTGCCACACACACAAAGAACAAAACAAAATAATAAATAAACAATTTACAAATATTTGGGTTGTTTCCACCTTTCAGCTATTATAAATAATGCAGCCACAAACATTTGTGGACAGGTTTCTGTGAGGACATATGTTTTCATTTCTCTTGGGATACACCTAGGAGTGAAATTGATGGGTCATGTAGTAACTTTATGTTTAATTGTTTGAGCACTGCCAGACTGTTCTCCTAGGTAGCTGCACCATTTTACAATCCCATGGCTGGGGTGCAATTTCCCCACATCCTGCGTCCTGACAACACCTGCCTCCTTTCCACCCCTGCCCCCAGTCTACAAGTCATCCTTTCCCACTTCCTTGCATGACTTATAATTTTGGGGGGGAACTGAAAGTTTTAAGTAATATATTGTAAGAACTCAGTGTTGGTCCTCCAGGGCTTGTTATTGTTTTCTGCTTATTTAGTGAGTGGTTGGATTATTTCAGTGAAGTCCATCTGCTTCTTCACACACAGCTTGAGTATAAAAGGCTCTGTCCTTGGTCCTAAGGGAATGCAGCCTTGGATATGCCCACAGTTGCCTGGGACGACAGTGGTTTGAGCAAGGCTCTTCTTGACTGACTCTTTCCCTGACCACAACCAACTATTAATCTCCACTAATTGTCAGCTGAGTTCTTTATTATTTTCAACAATGTCCTGGACCATAAATTGCTCCATAAGTGGATCCAATCAAATTCAGACTCTTTGAAGGAATAGGGTTTGGCACCCCACATCTATCTGAGGGTTCTATCTCTTCCCAGCCCAACTCTCCCTTTTACAACAAGGCATCTTAACTCTTCCTTCTCTACCCAAACTTCTTAGCCCAGAAAGAGTTTGATGTTGTTGCTTTTTATTTGTTTTGTTTTTCAACATTCTTTTTCAACCAGATGCTCAAATATTCTTCCAAACCGTTTATGCCAGCCCCTGTCTTTGGATATTTAAACCCAATAATTAAAGAATTAAAGGTTGTATCTTGTTCCTTTCTTTGCCCCCCCCCTTTTGAAGCAATAGAGTCAAGATCTAGATTGAAAAGAGACAAGAGAGGAGCTGAACAAAGGGATTTTAGAACAATACTGCAAATGTTTATCCCATTACAAGTAGATATTATTATTCCCATTTTATAAATAAGGAAACTGAGGTTGGAGAGATGAAGCTGGAGTTCTTGGCACAGAGCATGGAACTTAGAGCCAGAAACCAAGGCTGAAATTTGGGCATCTGTGTCTGTTGGTGGTATCCCAACTCTTCTTTCTTCTCTCCCATCTGGACAATGCTGGGATCAGGCCACCCCAGGCTCCCAAAGGCCCCTTAAGGTCTGGCTGTGCCCACTAGTCAGCTCCGAGTCCAGCTGATCTCACTGCTCTACGACAGCTCCATACTTGCCTTGTTTTGTGATCTGGGACAAGTATCTTCCCCCTGCCTCCCCCAAAACACACTTCATTTCTCTCATTTGTAAACTGAGGTATCCAATAGTCACTCAGCACAGTCACTGAGGACCGGCTCTGGCAGGCAATGTGCCGGAAGCTGGGAGTGCAGAGGGGGGTGAGATTCCCAGTGTCCCTGAGTCCTAACATGGCAGTGCATTCCTGGCGAGGAAGAGAGCATACTGTGGTATTCCTGGGTGGAAGCTGTCTTGTGGTGCAGGATTTGGTTGGCCTGCTGCTGGCAGCCCAGCAGTCCAGCCTGCTCAGTGGTGGCCTCTCAGAGAGTTCCTCTTTGATTAATGAGTGCCTTTGTCTCTAAAGGACGTGCTGTCGGCAGCTTTCTTGTTTCTTCTGGCTGATGGGGCCCTGGAACAGCTGGCAAAGCAGTTGGTATCCTGGGCTATTTATAGGTGGGGGAGTTAGTAGAGTGTGTGAATGTGGTGGGGCCCAGGGGGTCCTTTGAGCCTGGGAGCTTCACAAGCAACAAGTTGGGGGTGGTGAAAGG
Source organism: Saccopteryx leptura (assembly GCF_036850995.1). NCBI lineage: Eukaryota > Metazoa > Chordata > Mammalia > Chiroptera > Emballonuridae > Saccopteryx > Saccopteryx leptura. Next base: position 7,001,929 of record NC_089503.1, on the reverse strand, counting down.
ATGTCCCCTCTCCGGAATATGTGGGCAAACTCACTTATCTCTCATGATGGAGGCCAAAAGCCATCTCCTCTGTACAACCTCCCTCAATAGAACACACACTCGCTCTAAAGATGCAAGTTAAGAGACCATCCTCTGAGCTTCACCCAGCTGTTGATTATGGCTCTAAACTGACCAAGAGATAATGACCTACAGGGATCTCTTCTGCTACACCTCTGGGTCTCTCCTGCTCTGCACTTCTGAGCCCCCTCACAAGGTAAGGAAGTTAGGAGTCCAGACTTTGGAGTCACATGCTGAGATCCATTCTTGGCTCCTTCTAGCAAAATAACCATGACCAAGTCAGGTTTTAAATCTGTTTTCTCATCCTTAAAATGGGTGGTTGTTGTGCCTTCCTCCTAGCAATAAAAGGGCTTATTTCACTCAAAGTACAGTGCATAGTACCTTCCCCAGGCCCCAGAAAGGGTTGCCCACACTCAAAGATCTCCGTTCCTTTTGCGGCATCTCGGCTAGTGTGTGCGTGCTGGCGGGTGGGCGGTGGGGGGACGGGTTCTGGACACCGGGGGGCACAGAGCGGGCCAGAAGTAACCCAACGAGAAAGTGGCCGAGTTGGGCTGGAAGATAGGTCTGCGACTCCAGCCAAACTCAGCGGCTTCCCACCGCCTCCAGCTGACGCACACCCCCTCCTCCGCCTTCTCTAGTATTTTCCTTCTCCTTCTCCTTCCTGCCCCCGCTCTCTCCTCTTAATTCTGTGGGCTTCCCAAGTGGAAGGTGGGGTGTCAGGCGGGAGGTGGAGAGTCCCCAGCCTAAAGTGGGGAAAGGGACCTCCTGTCCCGCGCGAAGGTCCTAGACTGCGTGGAGGAGGGGACGCCCAGGTCTCTGGGAGAACCCGGAAGTCCCCAGAAATGAGGAGGAGATCTGGGGAGCCCAAACTGGGCTATCCAGGAGTTGCCAAACCCACGACTGTAGTTGACAGCTCAAGAGAGAGCGGAGGGCGGGGCTTCCAGTGAGGGGCGGAGTCCGTAGACGGGGCGTGGTCTCCCAAGAAGGGGCGGAGCTCAGAAGATTAGGGCTAAACTTCGCCGCAAGGGGCGGAGTCTAGGATGGGCGGGGCTCTCCTGGAGGTGGGGTCAACTGGGTGGGGCATCGGGGTAGGGGGTGGAGCGTGGAGGTTCGCACTTGTCCCCCTCCTTCGGCCGCGGGTGTCCCCGTGACGAGGCAGCGCGGAGCCGCCACGGGCCGGGCCCATCCCGCCGCAGCGGCCCTGGGGCCGAGCAGGGGCGAGGCGCGGAGGGAGCAGAACCTAGCGGATCCCGGAGCTCCGCCAGGTGAGGCCGTTGGGGCGGAGGGGGCGGGGGCTGCGCCGGGCCGGCCCTGGCGGGCGTGGGGGGCGTGTTTGCGTGTCTGTGGGTGGCAGGGGGAGTGGGTCCGAGGGCTGGCGCCTGTGGCTGTTTGGGCACTCGCGCCTACTGTCGCGGGGCCAGGGTGGGCTCTGCACCCGTCCTGGCACTGCTCGCGGGGCTTGGGGTGTGCGGGACTGTGCGTGCACGCGCGTGTTTGTGTAGAGGGGCCGCCGGGTGTGTATCTGCGTATGCGCTGGGCCGTCATTGTGCCTGCCCCGGGCGCGGGGCGTGGGCCTCCCCCCCCCCCCGGCTTAGTCCCTCCTGCGTGGGGATGTTTTCCAAACAGGCTTTCTGCGGAGATGGGCTCTGCTGCAGCCGGAGCTGGAGGGGGGAGCGCCGCCCCCACAGGCCTCCAGAGACCTGGGCAACCCGGGGACTGCAGACAGACACCTGAGGGAGGAAGGGGGCGCGCACGCGGGAGGGGTCCAGAAGCCTGCCTGCAGGCCGAGCCAAAGATGGGGAGACTGAGGCAGATGGATAAGGAGGTGGAGGTGGCCAGACAGGCAGAGATGGGAAAGGTGGGAAGAGAGACAGTGGAAAAGACAGAGGCGGGGAGGACGGAGAGTCATTGAGAAAAGAGACAGATAGACAGAGGCCAAACCTGCAAAGTGGCAGAAAGATTAAAGACAGACAGATTCCAAGAACCTGACAGAATGGTTGCTTAGAAGTCCTGGGGCTGAGAACTAAACCCAGGAACTGAGTCTAAGATGAGTAAGGACCTCCAAATCCTGGCTTGCCCCTCTTTCAAGAACCTCCCAGACTGGAGTCCTAGCCAAAAAGAAGCCTTTGGCCACCCCAAATTGGTTCATCCTTCTGGCCCCACCACATTTTCTGATCCTCTGTGCAGCTTTCCCCTCTTGGTCCATCCCACCTATCAACTTCCTTCCCTGGTATCCCAGCAACCCAGGGCAGTTTAGGAGAGGCAGAGGTGAAGTGGTTGCCATAGCAACAGAGGCGGTGAAAGGTCATTCTGGCCTTAGCCTAGGTGGCCTTGCAGCAGGCCAGAGCTGGCATCAATGCAGGCTGGGATGGGAGGCTACAAAATTATTTTTTTCCTTCCCCATTTTGCCCAGAATGGTGCTGGAAGGAAACCCTGAAGTAGGGTCCCCCCGAACCTCAGACCTCCAGCACCCTGGGAACCAGGGCTCTTGTGTCCTCTCTTCTGGTGAAGATGCACAGCCAGGCGAGGAGCCCATCAAGTATGGAGAACTCATCGTCCTGGGGTAAGCGTCCCTGGTCCAGGTGGGGCAGGGTACCAGGCACTCCCAGGGCAACCAAACCAAGGGCCCGAGTTCTCCCCACTTATGACCTTCTGCTATTTGTCCCTCATCACATTCCCAGATGAGAGAGAGCATTGACCAAATCCACCTTAATTCATAATTGTTATTTTATCTTCTCAGTTTTCATAAATTACTGAGACAACTCTTTCCTGCCCACTTAAGTTTCTGATCAGAAAAAAAGTAACACCACTGCCTTTCATAATGCACCTAATATGTGTGCGTAGTTTGGGGTGAAGAACTCTTGTTCTCCATCAAAACTGCTTGGTTCAAATTCTGCCTCTACAAGTTGTTTAACTTCCCTGTGCCTTCGTTTTCCCCCTTTACAAATAGGGATGATGATAATACTTCAGAGGGTTGTTGGAAGGAATGAATGAAGTGATTTCTATAAAGCACATAGAACAGTACCTGGCACGGACCAAGTGTTCTGGGAGGCAGGCCTGTGCCAAGCCCTTTCATGGACATTATTTCATTTCAATCTTCACAAAGATGCTGTGAGGAAGGAGGTGAGGAAACCGAGGCTCAGAGAGGGGAAGTGACTGGTCCAAGGGCACACAGCTGGTAAGTGGCAGGGCTGGGATTTGGACCCAGGTCTTTCTTACTCTAGGTCTAGTGTAATTTCACTAAAACCACAGTGGATCTTCATGCTACAGATGAGAAAACTGGGGCCAGGAGAGAGGAAGCGATGTGTGTTGGTGACTGGGTAAACCTCATCTCTTCCTGCTCTCTGCCTGACCAGGATCCCTGCAACACCCACTTTGCTCTTCCCCCAGGCACACATCCCTCTTCTTCCTCCATCCATACCTCCTTTTGACCTTTCTCTCTGCCATTCTCCTCTTCAGAAAAAAAAAGATTTTTTTAGGTGACAGGAGGGGAGATAGTGAGGCAGACTCCCACATGCTCCCTGACAGGGATCCACCTGACAACTCCGTCTGGGGTTGATGCTCAAGTACTGAGCTATTTTTAGTACCTGAGGCTGACGCGCTCTGACCAACTGAGCTATCCTCAGCGCCCAGGGCCACACTGGAATCAATCGAGCCTCTGGCTGTGGGAGGGATAGAGGGAGGGTGAGAGAAACAGATGGTCACTTCTCCTGTGTGCCCTGACCGGGAATTGAATCCAGAACATCCATATGCCAGGCCCACACTCTATCTACTGAGCCACCAGCTAGGGCTAGAAAATATCTAAGAAGCTATGTTGTTATGATGATGATTTTGTAGAAATAACAATGGCTACTGTTATTGACATGTCTATGCCATGTGCTTAAAAAAAACAACTAACATTTATTAAGGGCTTGCTTATATATGCCAAAGTCTGTGCCAAGCATTTTTAAATGCTTTATTTTGTTTAGTTCTCACAATGAACTCATGAGGTAAGTCATGATAAATTAACCCCATTTTACAGAGGTTGTGTGATAAATGGAAAAGCCAGGATTTCAGCCAGGCCCTTCTGGTCCCCAGCCTGTGTCCTGAACTACCCCACCCCCATACATGGAAAGAGCTTACAAGGACAAGAGTGATGCCCCTCTCAGGGATACTTGCATTAGAACAGCAGCTGCTTGGTGTCCCAAAGACAGAGCTGGCCTTGCAAATGAGGGTGAGGCCACTGATGGGGAACAGCATAGACCTAAGGTCAGGCCCTCTAGACAGCTGATGGTTCTCTGCAGAGCAGTGAAGTCCACACTGGTTGTACAGCAGAGCTACCTGGAAAGGGCATTGAAAGTACCCAGTGATAGGCCCATCCCAAACCTACAAAATTAGAATCTCCATGGTTGGGGCCAGGGAATTTGTATTTTCAAAGGCTCACCAGAAAGCTCTGATTCAGGCAGTCCTTAGCTGTGTTTGACAGCTCTTCATTTCCATTGCTCCCACTGCTTATAGAATAAAGTCCAGACCCCTCATCCTGGTTTTGGGGGTCCTTTCCACCCAACATCCTCTCTGATTGCACTTTACCATGTCCTGAATTCACCATACTCTGCTAGCCTCAGGGCCTTTGCTCAGGGTGAGCCCTCCCTCTAAAAGGGATTCTGCAAGGGAGGTGGAAGTCAGACAGACCCAAGTTCAAATCTAGACTTTTTCACTTACTAGCCTGGGACCTATGGCAAGTCATTTTTACCTCCCTCCCTGAGCCTCAATTTTCCTCCTTTGTAAAATGGGAAGAAAGATACTTGCCTGGCAGAACACTGCACAGATTTCATTAGGTAATTAATAATGTGAAGCACCAGGAACAAAGGAGTTTCCAGTATCTGGCAGCAACCAAGGCTGTGACTCACCCATCTTTGCCTTCTACATCATTCCCTCTGGACAAGAGCTGAAAGGAAGGTAGAAAGTTGACATGGATGGATACATGGACATTGTGGCATCATGGGTCAATTTTTTTTTCTTTAATTCTGGTTTCCAGTAGTATTTGTGCTGTAATAAATGTCAGCTGCTAAAGGTGACTCCTTTCCCATTCTTTAAGGCCAGTATTGGTGCTCCCTCTCCTAGAAGCCCAATCCTGGGACCAGAATTCCCTGCTCCTGCCTCTGGTTCTGTAGTGCACTTGACTTGTGCCTGGGCCATGGCAGGTGGTGCCCAGGTTCCTTAAAAAGCTGAAGAACCCCCCACCACCACCACCACTAGGGCACAGAACTGACCTGTGGTACATCACCTATGCCACTCCAGCGCCCAGCACCTGGCCGGACATGGCTCGGGGGTCCAGGAAACACTAGTTAATTAAATGAAAGGCCTTTGGAAGACATGCTGACCCCAGCCAGCTCCCAAAGGCACTGATACAGTAGGGTCTTCTGGTTTGGGGCGGTTCTAGGGCTTGCTTATCAAGGTAGGATCTGTGCAGAAGTTGGTAGTTCCTCCTAGTCTTGAAAGGGCTCACATTTTCTCTTTCTCTCTACAACCTTTTCTTTTTAACTTCCTGTATCCACAGCTATAATGGGTGTCTGTCAAGTGGGGACAAGGGCCGCCGGCGGAGTCGCCTGGCACTGAGCCGCCGGCCACACGCCAACGGAGTGAAGCCAGATGTGATGCACCATATCTCCACGCCACTCGTCTCCAAGGCAAGCAGCTTGTCCCTGCAGACCTGGGTGCTGGTCCTGCCTGCCTGAGCCCCGAGGGAGCCGGCTCTGTGTCTTCACTCGCTCCGATGGGGCTGCCGGAGAAACGGTGCTGATGGGAGAGCCCCGGCAGTGTGCAGCCCTCTACAGTTTGTAAAGCATTTCCTTGACCACTAGGCCCTGCCCTTGGGTGGGAATGATCAGTGTCATTTTCAGAGGTGGCAGGGGCTGAGAGAGGGGATGTGATGTTCATACAGCCAGGGCAAAGGAAAAGCCTTGGGGTTAGAACTGGGGCTCCGCTCTTTCCAGCTCGGTGGCTTTAGGCCAGTTTCTTCTCCTGGAGCTGCAGTTCCCTCAGCTGTAAAATGGGGATGATGACCAAGCTTCCTCACTGAGGTGGCTGGAGGGAGCAAATAGGGTCACCTGTGTGATGTGCCTGCTGCACCCCCTCTGCACAGGGTAGAACCGTCCGCCTCACCCAGGAGTGGCCACCAGCCTCAGGCCCCAGCTTCTAGCTTAAAGGCTCACACTTCTTGTGGCCGCTTGCCCTGGGAAGTAAATTCCCCTTTCTCCTCTCCAGGCTCTGAGTAACCGGGGCCAGCACAGCATCTCCTACACACTGTCCCGGAGCCACTCGGTCATAGTCGAGTACACACATGACAGTGACACAGACATGTTCCAGGTATGCTCGGGCCCCTCCGCAGGCCTCCTGGCCACCAGCCTCCATGCTCGGCTCTACAGGCCTGCCAGGCTGAGGCTTGAGGACCGAAGGCCACAGGGAAGGTGCTTTGGGAGCCCTTAGTGCAGTCAACTACTCTTCAGGTCAGGTAGCAGGACATCCCAGCGAGGACTGTTGACTTCCCAGAGTCACCCAGCAAGTAGTAGCTGTATCAAGATTCAAACCCAAGACTAGACTCCCCAGCTATGGGGGGACATACAGCTGAGGGGTTCAGAGTGCACCCCTCAGTGAGAGTCACACTGCCTGGGTTCAGATCCCAGCTCATTGCTTACTAGCTGGATGACTGTGGGCAAGAGTCACCTAACCTCTCCAGGCCTTGCGGGGCCCAGAATAGTACTCATGCATGGAATTGTTGGGAGGATTAACTAAGATGTTGCACAGAAAACGCTTGGCACGGTGCCTGGCATAGAGTAAACACTTACTAGAAATTTACGATTTGCTGCTACTCTGTGAGCACTCCCAGACCATGGGTATCACCCTTTCACTGTTCAATCAGCAAGTTTACTAGATTGTATTGAGTGGGGTGCTCCCGGACCTTTGGGAGAGATGAAGAAGAAGCCCCAGACCTTGGCAATTGGGCTTAGAGCTCCCCCCCCCAGGACTGGAGATGTTTGGTGACTACACTCAGAACAGCTGCCAGGTCCCCCGGTGTGGGAAGCCCGTGGGACTGACCTGTCCACGCAGCATCCCTGTGCTTGCCCTCCCCTTCCTCACAGATTGGCCGCTCCACAGAGAACATGATTGACTTTGTGGTAACAGACACGTCCCCCGGAGGAGGGGCGGCTGAGGGCCCCTCTGCCCAGAGCACCATCTCCCGCTATGCCTGTCGCATCCTGTGTGACCGCCGGCCACCCTATACTGCCCGCATTTATGCCGCTGGCTTTGATGCTTCCAGCAACATCTTCCTTGGAGTGAGTGAGCCCCCAGGCAGGGACCTGCGCTTCATCTGAGAGTGAGCTGAGGGGTAGGCTGGGGTGGGGCAGCATCCTGGGTGGTGGACCAGCTTACAGTAACCATAAATAACTATGACCTGTGCAGGAAGTAACACCTACTTGACAAAAGAGCAAAAGTAAGGTTCAGAGAGGTCAGATGGTGTACAAGGCCAGGCAGCAGCAGTTTTAGTCTTCTCCGAGCCACCTCTGACCCTGAGGGTAAAGGATCAGGATCGGCATCCCTGGCTCATGATCTGCTGGGGGCCAGTTGGGGGTGTGGTCTGATCCCACATGTGGTCCCAGGAGCGGGCAGCCAAATGGCGGACCCCCGACGGCCTGATGGATGGCTTAACCACCAATGGGGTCCTGGTGATGCACCCAGCAGGCGGCTTCTCTGAGGACTCGGCCCCAGGTGTCTGGCGGGAGATCTCAGTCTGTGGGAACGTCTATACTCTGAGGGACAGTCGCTCAGCACAGCAGCGTGGGAAGCTGGTAGGTGGTCTTCCCCATCCCCACCTCCCCACCCTACCCAGTCATCCTTCTGAGGACCTCCAAATATGCCCATCTCCCTGGCCTGGCCAAGCTAGGAGATGATCTCCATTCCTCCAGCACATGTGCCACTTGCTGCACAGAGGGGACCAGACTAGCATCCCCAGTATCGCCCCTATTGCAGGTCCATGGGTGATAGAAGTGGAGCATGCACAAACACATTATTCAGTACCAACTGACTTAGGGTGCCGGCAGCTTAAAAAATCACACCTTATTATGAGGGTGACACTTGGCTCATGTGTGAGCAGTTTATAGCCTAAAGTGTTGACAGTTTGTAACGTGACTGTCACATTCTGACTGGTTTAGCTTTATTATCCTCTCTCAGTGGGAAAGGGCCTGTGGAGGAGTTCTGACACAGGTGACAGTGAACGCTCCACATAGTACAGACCAGAGAACTAATGTTAGGAACTGTGAGAGGGTCCTAGACAGAGGTAGGAGCTTGCCTAAGGTCATGCGGCTAGGTTCCCCTAGTGGGCAGTGCAGAGCTCTACGTGGGTATGACCGTGTCAGGAAAGGAGATGCAGAACCTCAAGGGGACTGACCAGCGGTGGCTCAGTGGATAGAGCACTGACCTGTGACGCTGAGGTCCCATCCCAGGTTTAAAACCCCAAGGTCATTAACTTATTGAACATGGGCTCATCTGGCTCACCAGCTTGAGCACAGGGTTGCTGGCTTGAGCATGGGATCATCGAAATGATCCCATGGTCACTGGTTTGAGAGCCCAAAGGTCACTGGCTTGAAGCCCAAGGTTGCTGGCTTGAGTAAGGGGTCGCTGGCTCGGCTGGATTTCCCCATCAAGGCATGCATGAGAAGCAATCAATGAACAACTAAGTACTGCAACTACAAGTTGATGCTTCCCATCTCTCTCCCTTCCTCTCTCTCCCTCTCAAACAAACAACTGCAAGGAAAAGCATAGCTTTCTTTCCAGAGTATCAGTCCTACTGGGAGACTTGGGGAAGCATTATTTTAAAGAATTATGCACGTGCATGTTCCACTAGCATACATTAAGCTCCAGGCACATTCCAAGTTTACATTGATTGATTCATGAGAACCACTTGACATACAGGAAAGTGGAATCCATCTGGAGGGTAAGGAAATTAAGACACAGAGGGTGAGTTACTCAGCCAGGGACAGATTTAGTAAATGGTGAGGCCAGAATTCACACCCAGGCAGTCTAACTTTAGAGTCCGTGCTTTAACCACAGCCCTTGGGACAGCTGCTTTGGGCTCAGTCGCCAGTGTTTTGGACAGAAGAGTTTCCTGCCTCTGTCATTAGGGAAGAGCCTGGGAAAACATTTTAGAAAAACTCCGTTTGGGTCCAGACCTTCTGATTTGACAGATGATGTGACCAAGGCCCTTGCTTTGCTGAGAGTTAGGGACCCTCTGTGCCTGGGAGCACCTGCCTGCCCTCCCATGTGGCTTCTTGGTGCTCCCCCCTCTGCCCCAACCTTCCCCTTCTCTGTCCCCGTGCTCTGTTCTGTCCCAGGCACACCCCCTCTGCCCCAGGCTGCCCTGGTGCAGAGGACCCTCTCCAGGGGGGTTTAGTGGGATGGACGAGTGACCAGGCTGGGGAGATGGCTGCCTGATGGTTGGGGTTTGGGGTCTCTGGGGGCAATAAGGCTCTTCTACTCCCCCTGGCAGGTGGAAAATGAGTCCAACGTGCTACAGGATGGTTCCCTCATCGACCTGTGCGGGGCCACGCTGCTGTGGCGCACGCCGGCGGGGCTGCTGCGGGCCCCCACGCTGAAGCAGCTGGAAGCCCAGCGGCAGGAGGCGAATGCAGCCCGGCCCCAGTGCCCTGTGGGCCTCAGCACCCTGGCCTTTCCCAGTCCAGCCCGCGGCCGCACGGCACCTGACAAGCAGCAGCCCTGGGTCTACGTTCGTTGTGGCCATGTCCACGGCTACCATGGCTGGGGCTGTCGGCGAGAGCGGGGCCCCCAGGAGCGCGAGTGTCCTCTCTGCCGGCTCGTGGGGCCCTATGTGCCCCTGTGGCTCGGCCAGGAGGCTGGCCTCTGCCTGGACCCTGGGCCGCCCAGCCATGCCTTTGCGCCCTGTGGCCACGTCTGCTCTGAGAAGACTGCCCGCTACTGGGCCCAGACACCACTGCCCCACGGCACCCACGCCTTCCATGCTGCCTGCCCCTTTTGTGGAGCCTGGCTCACCGGCGAGCATGGCTGCGTCCGCCTCATCTTCCAGGGGCCGCTGGACTAAGCTCCCCAGGGCCCTGTGCTGCTGCGCCTGCCTGCCCACCCGGGTCCCCCGCCTCCTGCAGCCTGGAGGGAGCTCTGCATGTGGGATTCCACCTGCTGGTGCACAGCCTCACCAGATGGACGCATTGGATGGGCTGTGCCCCTCCCCTTTTAACTCTGGTCCCCAAAGGTGTCCCTGAGACCCCTGACCCAGTCAGAACAATGGAGTCCTCAGTACCAGCTCTGTCCTGGCCTGACAGAGGGAAGCCCACCCCATGCCCTTGCCCTCCTGGTGTGTCCTACATCAGGCCGCCTACACTGTGCCCCTGGGGGAGTGAAGGGGCCCTGTGCCCCTGACCCTCAGTTTAGGCTGGCTGTACCCTGAGCCTGCCAACCCAGTTTCAGCTACTTACCCTGCTGCTGCCCTGGGGTCCTCTATAAACCCTGCTGCTCAGCTGCCCTCACCAATCCCAAGTGTCCCGCATGTGTGCAATGCCTCCAGCCCCTGAGTGAGTCACAGGTGGGTGGCAGGCTGGGACTGGCATCTGCTGATACCTACTGTGGGCTAGATTCCATGCCAAGTGGGTTCTGGGGACACGGAGACGATCAGACCTGGTTCCCTGCCTGGTGTAGTTCATAATCCAGTGGACGGCAGATGAAATCACCGAATGACAGCGTGGCTTCCTGTGTGCCCGGATCAGAGAATTGCCAGGGGCAATGGCACAGCTCTCTGGTGGGTGGAAGGTGAGGGAGGGTTCACAGAGGAAGTGGCATAGGAGCTCAGCTTCATCAGCTGCGTGGGATCCCCTACAGGAAGGGGGTTGCGCTGTAGGCAGCAGGGGGCGGAGCCCAGGCTCCATGGTAAGTAAGCAGGGATCTGAGGGGTTCAGAGAGGCTGGAGCAGGGGCTGCAAGCGGGCAGGGAGGAGCCTGGGGCGAGTCTGGGGCTGTGCTGACAGGGAAGATGCTGCACGGAGGATTCAGAACTTGACTTGTGGACAGTCAGGAGGCGAGGGAGGAGAGAAGACTCATGGTTCCAGAGTGTTGGCTGTGATACAAGGGCTACCATTCCCGAAAACCCACTGCATGCCCCGAACTGTGCTAATGATAACAATAACTACATTCATTGAGCACTCACCAAGCATGGGCTCTGCTTCTCGGAGGGTTGGTTATTTAATCCTCACAGGAACCCAGGGAGGGGGGTGTTACCATTTCTGTTTGTGGGGAGATTAAGGCACACGCTCCAAGTCCCTGTGCTGGAAAGTGGCCAAGCCAGATTCACATCCACGCTGCCTGCCTGGCCTCAGAGCCTGCCCTCTTCTCCATTACACCATGCTGCTCTCCTTGGACTGGGGGAGGAGCTGGGAGTGGGCCCAGGTAAGGGGAGCAGCATGGGCACAGGTGCGGCAGGAAATATGTTTGGTGACCAATGAGCCAGGTGTGGAAGGGGCAGAAAAGAGGGGTGGGGACTGGGGGCTTTGGTTGCCATGGAGGCCAAGTCTGCATTGGTTCCCTATTCATCTTGACTAAGTGCCACTTCTTGAGAGCCAAGGCAAGCTTGGGTGCAGCTCTGGTTGCCCCCAAACCATTTCTGGGGGAGAGAGCGAGGAAGACAGGTAGACAGGGTTTTGGAGTCATGATCTGAAGAAGAAGCTCTGAATACAAGCCTGACTGGGCATCGTCCCCAGTGGAAGGCTGCTGCCTCCAGGAGTACAGATTCCTAGGGAAAGGACCTGCCCAAGGCCACACAGCCAGTTGGGGTCACAGAGATCAGAGCTGGGGCTGTTGAGAGGACAGAGAGCAGCTGTGAGTGGCAAGAGGGTGCTGTGGTCAGTCTTGCTTCCAGAGCCTCACACGGCCAGAGTGGGCAGCCCCACTGGGGATGCTGGGTTATGGGAGCATGGCGACTCCTATACAAACACACAGGGAGAGAGAGGGAGAACACTGGGAGCCCAACTCTGTCTGGTGGTTTTCTCTCCTGACCCAGTGGAGAACCAGACAGGAACATGCCAGTCCCATTTCTAGCAGGGAAGCTCAGACTCTGGAAGAGAGATGGGCAAAGGGCATAGGCGCAACCCCAGGGAGAACTCGGAAGTGGTGGCAGAAGGAAGGGGTCAAGGCAGCCCTGGTTTTGGCCCAGCTCTGCCCCTTTCTGGCTCTTGTAGTCTCGTTTCCTCAGCTGTTATGTGGAATAAAAGTCCCATCACCAGGTGGTTGTGAATTACGGGGGGCACCAGAAACACAGCCCCCACTTCACTCCCATGAAAAGGGATAAGGCTGGAACAGTCATGGCTCCAGTGAGTGGACTGCTCTGGGTGTGTGAGTGCTGAGACAGGTGGAGAGAACCGCGGTGGAAAGTCTGAGAAAGGCTAAACATCCTGGGTAGCCTTAGGGAAGTCGATAAGCCTCAGTTTCCCCATCTCCCCATCTGTAAAATAGGTCAAATGATAGCCTATCTCAGGATTTTTGCAAGAAGGAAATGAGCTTCTCCGTGTCTAGCTGCTAGAATAGGACCCCAGTAAAGCTCAGACTGGCTGTGAACGTAAAAATGCAGCTTGGTTGGGGCTCCCGGGAGTACTGGGATCTTTTGCTGGCCTGAGCTACCCACTGGTGGCAGCGGACAACACTACCTCCTTTACCTGTGTACATTTCAACTTCACCCACATCCAGAAAGATTTTATACTCAGAGATAATGAAAATTGAGGCACAAGAAAGAAGAGGGGTGATGTTTCTAAGGACACAGATCAATTAATTGAATCCCTCCTATACTGATAATCATCATCAGAGCTAAGTGTTGTGCCAAGCAGAGCTTGGGCACCTTTGTGAATGAGCAGCTGGCACTCATGGCGGGCAGATGATGCTCTCCCGCTAGACACAGGTGTGGCAAAGGCTGGCAAGGAAGGGGAGCAGATTTTAGGTATCCCCTTCTTCCCACATCCCTTGCTGCACAACACTAGGGGGCGGCACTGCACAGTCAACACTTCATTCAAGCTGACAACATCCCTCAGAGTGGAAGCAATTATTAGCCCAGTTTCTCTGCTGAGAAAGCCAAGACTCAGAGAAGTCAAGTGACCCACCCTGACTCCGCCCCTATTCTGACCCGGGACCCGCACAAAACTCCTCACTAGGCCCAGGCACTTTCACACGCTGCTCCTCCCCCAGGCCAGCCTCCAGTGAGGCCATCCAGATATGCAAGGACGGGTCTCTGGCCCAGCTCTGCCTTGGGCAGCCTTTCTGGGTCGCAGGTGCTTTCTCATCCATCAGGCACCCGACAAGCACCAAGATATTGCCAGGCCCTCGCCTCGTCGGGTTGAAAAAAACTGAGGCGGGGAGATGTTTAGCGGCTGCAGACACCCACCCTCCCCACCCGTGGTGAGTCAGTGGTGGTGCAGGCACGGGTGGGGGCGTCTCAGTCCTGGCTAGCCTGCCTGCCTGTAGCCTGGATTCTCCGCAAGGAGGTCTCCAAAGAATCTCCTCCACCCACTGGCCCTCAGATCCAGGGAGGAAAGGGGAGCCAGTTAAATCCCACAGTGTAGGTTCTCACCTGCAAAACTGAGGTCAGGACTGGCGGGGGGAGAGCAGGTGTGGGGCTGTGTGTGTGTGTGTGTGTGTGTGTGTGTGTGTGTGTATTGGGGGGGCAATCCTGGGGTGCTCCGTCCGTGACAACCATGCCACCCCGCCCGAGCTAGGGAGACCTTGTCAGCGGGGTCTGCCTGCACTAAGTCTTCGCCAGATTCACCACGCAGGTTTCCACCCCCGCTCGAGAATTGCCTGCGGACAAAAGGCCAAGGCTGCAGGGGCCAACCCCAAGCGACCCCGTAGCGCCGGGAGGCGGGGAACGAGCGAGCCGGCGGAACTAACCTCGGCGCTCCTATTGGCTGGACCCAAAGCCCATCTGGGCCCCGAGGCCCAACAATTGGCCAGTGGGGGCGGAGTTCGCGGAGCCCCAATGAATGGGGGAGCCGGAAGCAGGAAGTGAGTTTGCGATCGAGCAGCTGCTGCAGGTGAGACGCGGCGTCTGGGTTTCGGGTCACAATGTGTCATCCTCAGGGGTCAGGGCTAATCGGGACCTAGTGCAAGATCATTCCCATTCTTCTCCCAATATAGTACCACATCTAAAGTCATAGCGGCCCCGAGGCTGAGGAATGCTCCTGGCAGCAAAGAATTAAAACCCCTTTGAGAACCCAGGTGATAGCACTTCTGGGGCGGAGCATCGGTACTGGAGGAGGATACTGGAAACACATTACCTGTATGGAGGGGCCGTGTGTAGAATACCGGAGGTTGGGAGACCCCTGGGTCCCCACGGGCTGTAAGACCTTCATAAGTTTCTTGGTCTCGCTAAGCCTCAGCCTCCCTATCTGTAAAGTGAGTTTTCTTCCAACCCTGAACTTCTGTGGCTCTGTAGCTCCCCTCGCCGAGCACAGGGAGAGGGCAGGAGGATTCAGGGCCGATTGAGAGTGGGACGGATCTTGGGAGCAGTGAGAGACGAAGAGAGCACAAGGAAAATAATTTACTGCTGTAGGTACCTACCTTCCAATATGACCTTACTTAATTTGCTCACCCACCTGGTGAGTTTGGAGTTGCTACCCCCCCCCCCCTGTTTTACAGAGGTGGAAACTGAGGTACAGAGAAGTGAAACAGTTGACTTGATTTTAGGGCTCTGGGGCTCAGTCAGGATTGGAACCTGGGTCTTCTAACTGGTAGCCTGGGTCTTTGTCCTTGGAAACACAGTCATGAGTGGAGTTGAAGAACCTACCGGAGAATTTTGAAGAGGAGACTAGGAGGTTGGAAGGAGGAGGGAGCCAGAGATAGACCAGGGCTGGGAGCTAGAGATGCAGGTCTTTGCTTCTGACCCTTCCCTTGTGTTATTAGGCAGTGCTTCTGGCCTTTCTGGGCCTCAGTTTCTCTATCTGTAAGACCGCAGTAGTTGGAGTCAGTCTTTAAATTTGAGGGACCACAGGCCAACTATGGCCCACCAGTATATTTTGTAATCTCCTTGGGCAAGTCATCTAACCTCTGGGCCTCAGTTAGCATGTCTGGTTAATGGATACAATGGCATTTCCTTCCTCGCGGGCTTTTGGAAGATTAAAGGAGATCCTGAGAACGCAGAGCCAGGTGTGAAGTTGATGTGAGGTAAATGATGGTGGTGGTGATGGTTCTCAGCAGGGCCCATGGCGGACACCCAGTACATCCTGCCCAATGACATCGGCGTGTCTAGCCTGGACTGCCGCGAGGCCTTCCGCCTGCTGTCGCCCACAGAGCGCCTCTATGCCCACCACCTGTCACGTGCTGCCTGGTATGGTGGCTTGGCTGTGCTGCTGCAGACCTCCCCAGAGGCCCCCTACATCTATGCCTTGCTCAGCCGCCTCTTCCGTGCCCAGGATCCCGACCAGCTGTGCCAGCATGCCCTGGCCGAGGGCCTTACCGAGGAGGAGTATCAGGTCAGCTCTTTCAGGCCAGCCTGCATTTCTTAAGTGGTTTGTGGGTGTGAGGGACCAGGAAGGACGGGTACAAAGTTCCTTCTCTTTGGATTAGACCCAAAATTACAGATACTGGAACCTTCCCTCCTGGAGCCTCAGTCTTTTCATCTGCAAAATATGCATAGGGTGGTCTAAACCTCTTAGTGTGTGGTGACCCGTCTGCAGGATAAAGGGTGGCTGCTGTGATCATAGTAAGGGCTGTGAGGAAAGGAATCAGCTGGAGAGTCAGAGATGGCCAAAGAGTGAGTCCAGGGTGGAGATCAGGAGGTCTGTGTCTGGACTAGGTCTTCCTTTCCCATGTTTTGTGTCCCTGGGCAGAACATTTTTCCTGTCCCTCAGTTTTTGTTTGTTTGTGGGCCTCTTGGCTAAGTATACATGAATGCATCCTTAACATATTGCAACAATGCAGAAAGGCATAAAACAAAATGCAAAGATCACATTCTCCATGTCCTTCCCAGAGGTAGTACTGAGGATGGCAGGGTATGCAATGTTTTCAACTCTATTTTACATACTTCCACACTTTTCTTAGATCATTAAGAGAAGTGAAAAGGTAAAATAAAAACTTATTTTTCTGATTTTTAATTGATCTAAGAGATAACTGTTCAAAATAATCACAATAATGTATTCAGTTATATCTGTATGTAAGTAAAGCTTATGTATTCTTATTTATAAGCGAGATAAATGACAGCAGTGACAGATGGCAGTCAAGAATTAGGATTTTATATATATGGTACTCCCACCACCCATGAAACAGTATAGTGTTATGGTTTGTTTGTTTGTTTTTAAGATTTTATTTCTTGATTTACAGAGGGTGGAGGAAAATGAGAAGTATCAACACATAGTTGCTTCACTTTAGTTCTTCATTGATTGCTTGTTGTACGTGCCTTGACCGGGCAAGTGCAGGGTTTCGAACCAGTGACCTCAGCATTCCAGGTCAAATGCTTTACCCATTGTGCCACCACAGGCCAGTAAGTATAGTGTTGTTTGAAAGAGGACTTGGGTTAGTTGTAAATGTATATTGCAAGCTCTAGAGCAACCACTAAAAAAAGTCAGAAAGGAAATATAACTGGTATGCTAAGAAAGGAGAGAAAATGGAATCACATAAAAGGCTCAGTTAAAAACCACAAAAGGTAGAGAAAGAACAGAAGACAAAAATAGGAACAAAGAACAAACAGCAAGTAAGAAACAAAAACATGGTAGGTATTAGTCCAACAATACTAGTAATCACTTTGAATGTTGATGGTTTAAATATACCAACTAAAAGAATTTGTCAGAGTGGATCAAAAAATAAGACCCAATTGTATGTTTTCTACAAGAAACCCTTTAAATATAAAAACACATGTATATTAAGAGGGATGGAGAAATATATCCCATACTAACACTAATCAAAAGAAAGTGGGAGTAGTTATATTAATTTTGGAAAGAGCAAACTTAAGAGCCTGGAAAGTTATCAGGGATAAAGTGGGGCATTACAAAATAATAAAAGGATCAGTTCTCTAAAAGACTAATAGTCTTCAATGTGTTGTATGTGTTGAACAACAGAGCATCAAAATACGTGAGGCAAAAACTGATAGGACTGCAAGGAGAAATAGATGAATTTCCTATTATAGTTAGAGATTTTAACACCCCTCTATTAGAAATAGATAGATGCAGCAGAGAGAAAATCAGTGAGGGCAGCCTGACTGGTGGTGGCACAGTGGACAGAACATCAGCCCAGATTGCTGAGGTCCCTGATTTGAAACCCCAAGGTTGCCAGCTTGAGTGCAGGGTTGCTAGCTTGAGTGTAGGGTTGCTGGCTTGAGCGCGGGATCATTGGCATGATCCCAAGGTCCCTGGCTTTAAACCAGAGGTCACTGGCTTGAAGCCCAAGGTCACTGACTTGGGCAAAGCGTCACTGGCTCAGCTTGAGCCAACCCAGTCAAGGCATGTATGAGAAGCAATCAATGAACAACTAAAGTGAAGCAACTACGAGTTGATGCTTCTCATCTCTCTCCTCCCTCTCTCTCCCCTTTCTTTCTATCTCTCTCAAAAAACTTAAAAAAAGAAAAAAAATCAATATGGGCATAGTTGAACTCAACAACTCCATCAATGAACTGAATATGAAAGATTTCTATAGACTTGATTCAACATCAGAGTACACATTCTCAAGCTCACACGGGATATTCACCAGAATAGACCACATTCTGGGTCATAAAGTCAGTTGCCTTATTAATACCAGCAATGAAAATAGAATTTGAAATAAAAAAATACCATTTACAATACAAAAAAGGAGAATACTTAGTCATAAATTCAACAAAATATGTGCAAAATATGTATAAGATCTATATGAGGAAAACTATAAAACTGATTAAACATATCAAAGAAGTATAAGTGGAGAAATATTCCATGTTCTTGGGTAGGAAGGCTCATTCTTTTCAAGATGTCATTTATTCCCTACTTGATTTATAGCAATTCCAATAAAAATCTCAGCAAGTTATTTTTTAGTATCAACAAACTGAAACTAAAGTTTATATGAAGAGGCAGAAGAACCTACTTCTGATGGGAATGCAAAATGGTATAGCCACTGTGAAAGAGAGGTTGGCAGCTTCTTACAAAATTAAATATATTCTTTTTAAATTTTTCTTTTTAATTTTTATTTTTCCGAAGGTAGAAGCGGGGAGGTAGAGAGACAGACTCCCGCATGTGCCCCACCAGGATCCACCTGGCATGCCCTCTAGGGGGTGATGCTCTGCCCATCTGGGGCCTTGCTCTGTTGAGGCCAGAGCCATTCTAGCAGCTGAGGCGGAGGCCATGGAGCCATCCTCAGTGCCTGGGCCAACTTTGCTCCAATGGAGCCTTGTCTGCAGGAAGGGAAGAGAGAAACAGAGAGGAAGGAATGGGGGAAGGGTGGAGAAGTAGGTAGGCGCTTCTCCTGTGTGCCCTGACCAGGAATCGAACCTGGGACTTCACATGCTGGGCCAATGCTCTACCGCTGAGCCAACCAGCCAGGGCCTAAACATATTCTTTTTTTTTTTTGTATTTTTCTGAAACCGGAAATGGGGAGAGACAGTCAGACAGACTCCTGCATGCGCCTGACCGGGATCCACCCGGCACGCCCACCAGGGGGCGACACTCTGCCCACCAGGGGCGATGCTCTGCCCCTCCAGGGCGTCGCTCTGTTGTGACCAGAGCCACTCTAGCGCCTGGGGCAGAGGCCAAGGAGCCATCCCCAGCGCCCGGGCCATCCCCGCTCCAATGGAGCCTCGCTGCGGGAGGGGAAGAGAGAGACAGAGAGGAAGGAGAGGGGGAGGGGTGGAGGAGCAGATGAGCGCCTCTCCTGTGTGCCCTGGCCGGGAATTGAACCCGGGACTTCTGCACGCCAGGCCGACGCTCTACCACTGAGCCAACCGGCCAGGGCCCCTAAACATATTCTTAACATACAACCCACCAGTCGTGCTCCTTGGTGTTTACCAAGGGGAAAACTTGAAAGGAGGTGGAAACTTAAGTCTACACAAAAACCTGTGCACGGATATTTTAGTAGCTATATTTATAATTGCCAAAATGTGGAAACAACCAACATGTCCTTCAGTAGCGGAATCAATCAACTGTGGTCTATCCAGACAATGGAATGTTATTTGATGCTGCAAAGAAAGGAGCTATCAAGTCATGAAAGACATGAGCAAGTTAAATTCATATTAGTAAGTGAAAGAAGCAATCTGAAAAAGCTACATAGTGTCTGATTCCAACTATATGGAAAAGACATAACTATGGGGACAGTAAAATGATCAGGGGTGGCTAAGCATTCGGGGGAGGGAGAGGGAAGCACAGAGGATTTAAAAAGTTTTTTTTTAATATTGTTATTTATTTCAGAGAGAGAGGAAGGGAGAGAGAAGGAGAAAGACAGAAACATGGATCTGTTTCTGTATGTGCCCTGACCTGGGATCGAACTGGCAACAAACCAAGCTATCCAGCAGGGCAGAAGCACAGAGGATTTTTAGGGCAGTGAAACTACTCTATATGACAGAGTAATGTAATTGTCATACATACTGTATATATATCGTACATCTGTCCAAACCCATAGAGTGGACAACACCAAGAGTGAACCCTACCGTAATTATGGTCTTGGAGTGATTGCAATGTGTCAGTGTAGGCTCATTAGTTGTAACAAATGTGCTGTTCTAGTGGAGAATGTTTATCAACTGCACGTATGGGAAGAGCGGATACTTGGGAAATCTTTGTACCTGCTGTTTAATTTTTCTGTGAAACTAGAACTGCTCTAAAAAAATAAAACCTAGCCTGACCAGTGGTGGCACAGTGGATAGAATGTTGACCTAGGATGCTGACGTCCCAGGTTCGAAACCCCAAGGTCACTGGCTTGAGCGTGGGATCATCAATATGATCCCATGGTCATTGGCTTGAGTCTAAAGATCTCTGGTTTGAAGCCTAAGGTCACTGGCTTGAGCAAGGGGT
Organism: Saccopteryx leptura; assembly: GCF_036850995.1. Classification (NCBI taxonomy): domain Eukaryota; kingdom Metazoa; phylum Chordata; class Mammalia; order Chiroptera; family Emballonuridae; genus Saccopteryx; species Saccopteryx leptura. The sequence goes on along the minus strand of NC_089503.1, from coordinate 6,981,870 downwards.
CACTGGCTTGGCTAGAGCTCCCTCCCCCCAGTCAAGGTACAAATGAGAAACAATCAATGAACTACTAAAGTGCCACAATTACAAGTTGATGCTTCCCATGTCTCCCTTCCTGTCTGTCTGTCTATCTGTCTCTCTCTTGCTAGATAAAATAAAATAAAGTAAAATCTATTTTTTAAAAGAGAGAGTTATTGGCTCACATAAAAGTCCAGGCTAGGGGAGGCTTCAGGCATGGCTAGATCCAGGGGTTCAGTGATACCATTGCTACACGATCTTCATCTGTCAGCTTTGCTTTCTTCCTGATTCCAGCAGGGGAGCTCCTGACTCCAGGCAGGGGGCTGAGAGGGTGCTGGGCATAGTGAGAACAAAGGTGGACGAGCTCTTGGACGTGTTTGGGTGCTGCTGGGACCAGTTTGGCAAGACAGTGGGTGTGTGAAATTTGGACTGTGAAAGTATGTTGGGGCCAGATGGAGGCCTCCCAGGATCTGGGTCCAGCCCCCAGGGTTCCCAGGCTCACCCATACTGGTTCCTCTGGGTGTTAGCAGCTCAGGAGGGAACCTCCCTGGGGCCAGGAGGCTGTGCCTCCAGGTGTCTGATGCCCTCCTCCCCCCAGGCATTCCTGGTCTATGCTGCGGGGGTCTACTCCAACATGGGCAACTACAAGTCCTTCGGCGACACCAAGTTTGTTCCCAACCTGTCCAAGGTGAGCTGAGGGAGGGCTGGGGAAGGCAGGGTTTCAGAGCCAGTGGGATGGGAGTGGGACCCTGAGTGGAGCTTTGACCCTGTTGCTGCTACATGGCGTGGCCTCAGGTCAGCCGCTCAGCTTTGCTGGGTGCTACAGCCTCCTGACTGTGCTGACCCAAGGTGCGGGCACGGGGAGGATGTGGAAGTGCTCTGGAAACTGTTAGGTGCTGCAAAAATGAAGCCTGTCGGTCATCACTGGGACGGTAGATTAGCCTGGGCACAGGGAATCCCTCCCTGGGCCTGTCTGGGACCAAGGCAGCAGTTACCCCAGGGCCTCTGTCCCTTCCTGTGCACACACACTGCCTGGTGATCTTGTGGAAATGCAGCTTCTGACAGAAAGGTCTGGGCTAGGGGCCACGGTTTGACATTTTCCAGGCAATGCCAGTGCAGCTGGCCCACCGATCGCTGTATGGTCTTAGGTTGTGGGAGAAGAGCTGGGGGGCGATGTGGAGGCTCCAGAGGCAGGTTTGGGCAGTGTGGCGGGCCAATGGACTCCTTTCCCTGCAGGAGAAGCTGGAGCGCGTGATCCTGGGGAGTAAGGCCGCCCAGCAGCACCCAGAAGCAGTCGGGGGCCTCTGGCAGACCTGCGGGGATCGCATGTTCTCTCTGGAGCCAAGGCTTCGACACCTCGGGCTGGGGAAGGAGGTAAGGCTCCCAGCCACACAGGGGAGTGGAGGGCTTCCTGTGGGGTCACCTGGGCTAGTATGGAGAGAAGGGGCCTGTTGGGGAGGCGATGGGCTCTGCCTTCCATTCGAGGTGAAGCTGCTCCCTGCAGCGGGCCTTGGCTTTGCCATCTGTATAATGGGAAGCAGGTTGGATGGTATGTTTCTGACATCCTGGGATGCTGTGTGCAGGAGGAGGGAAGGAGAGGGCACTAAGAGCTGGAGGGAGCTGCCGAGGGAAGGGAAGGAAGGGGCCCCCGACTTCCTGCCTCTGGGGGTCGCTTGGGAGCTGCGTAGGGTGGGCAGCAGGGCCAGCCTGCGGGCTGGGCCAGCCTGTGAGAGGCTGGAGCGGAGCTGCAGGGGGCTGGAGATGGGCCTCTGCTTCCTCTGTGTGTTTGTGTTACAGTTTTTTCTCCTGGAAAGAGAAGGAGGGGAAGAGGCTGGGGCGGTAAGAGGAGGTGCAGGAGGCCTGGGGCTGGAGGGGTGTGCTGAGAAGGGACTTACCAGCTGTCCTGCAGCCCCTGACCACAGCGGCTTCTCCTTTCCTCTGTCCCCTTCCCTCAGGGTGTCACCACCTATTTCTCTGGCGATTGTACCATGGAAGATGCCAAACTGGCCCAAGACTTTTTGGACTCACAGGTTTGAGGAACATGAGACAGTGGATTGATGGGGCCCCCTTGCTGCTGGCACCTACTCCTGGATCTCCGCTTGGGTCCTTGGGGTAGAGAAGAGTTGGGGGATCATCCTGGCTCCAAGGCAGACACCTGCACCCCACCCCCCGACTGAAGGGGCAGTCACAGGTCAGGTCGAGGCAGAGCATCAGAGCCGCTGGGGAGCCTGCATGTGGGGCTCCCCTCCCAGCTCGGCCTCTCAGCGGCTCTGTGACTGTTTCTTTGTCTGTGGAGTGGGGACTGCCTGTGTGGCCCTGGGTTAGCTGAGGTCATGTGATGCCTGGCACAGCCGAGTCAGCGCTTAGTAAAAGTTAGTGCTCATTGCACTCCTGAACAGAGCAGTGGAGTCAGTCTGCCCTGGCTCTCCCCTTTCCCACTGACTTGCACAGGTCCCTGGAGGCTCTGTACCTTCTCTCCTTAGTGTGACCAGCTTTCCCTCTCCCTCCCCCTCCCCCACCACCCTCTCTGGACTTACTCTCCTCCCAACCCCTGCCCTGGTCTTTTCCAGAACCTCAGTGCCTACAACACACGGCTCTTCAAGGAGGTTGACCAGGATGGGAAGGCCCGCTATGAGGTGCGCCTGGCTTCCGTGCTCGGCACAGGTGAGCTCCTTCCTGTCTTCTATACATGGGAGGGTGAATTTACTAAAGTCCGCTTCCTAAGTATCTCTTCCCTCAGAATAAAGCCCAAATCCACCTCTGAGGGCTTTGTTGTTCAAAACTCTTTGGTTACAACTGAAGAAATTTATTCCAAAGCTGCCTAAACCAAAAGGGGACTTTATAAACTTGGGTAATTAGAAGCCCAGAGTAGGAAGGCTTCAGGTATAGCTGTATCCAGCTGCTTAGACAGTAGTCTCAGAAAATGCCTCTTTCCATCTCTTGGCTGGGCTGTCTTTGACCTCATCCATAGCAGGCTGCTTTCACACGGGTCCTGATAGCCACCAATCTGGCCAACTCAGCAGAAGACAGGTTATTGTCTCTGAGAAGTGGCTTTATAAGGTCAGGAAGTGGCTCTAGTTTCTCTGTTTTGGATCCCATATTTATCTGTGAACCAATCCCTGTGGTCAAGGGCCAGGTCTCTGATTGGTCAGATCTGGTCCCAAGCCTACCTTGAAGCCAGGCAGTGAGATCAGCTCTTCTCATCACCTGAACCGGAGGTGGTAGTGGTGGGGGGTTCTTAAAGGAAAATTGGGGTTTGTGTCTAGGTGAGGGGAAAATGGATGCAATATGGACAGAAATGTCCAAACCCCTATGAGGACCTGTGCAATGTGGCCCTCCTGTCACTACCCACCTACAACTTCCCAGCTCTCAGCCTCACAGCCTTCTCCCCATCTCCCACTTCAACTCTGTGTCCCTGGCCATGCTCAGTGGCTTTCAATTCCCTGAAAACCCCGTGTTCTTACATATCTCTCCAGGCATTTGTACAGTCTGTTCCCCACTTCCTGCCTGGAATGGCCTCCCTCTCCTCTAAATGTTCCCCTGATGACATGTCCTCATCCTGTAAGCCATGCTTGGACATCACCTTCTCCAGGACCTTTCCCCATCTTCCCTAAACTGAGTCCGGGTCCTTCTCCTTTCCGATCAACACACCCAGTAATGTCTTAGTTATTTTTCTGTTTCTCTACTTGACTGCAAGCCCTTTGACAGGAGGGACTGTGTGTTTCATTCACCATTGTTTCTCCAGTGATCAGCACTTGGTAGATACTCAGATACTCAGTATATGAATAAATGAAGGTGGGTGGGGAATTGCACTCCTGATGGAGGGAACAGTATGAGCCAAAGCAGAGAGGTGGAAACGTTTATGAATTAGCAAGTAGTTTGATTTGATGAGGGAAAAGGATATTGGGTTCAATGGAGTAGGAGTATATCACCCGGGAATATAAGCTGGGCCTCTGCTGAAAGGATGCAGTATAGTAACCAATAGTAGTTAAGTGTGTGGCTTTGGAGTCGGGCTGCCTGAGTGTATCAGTTATCTATTGCTGTGTCACAAATATCCCCCAGATTTAGTGATATAAATGACTTCTTCATGCTCACAGACTCTGTAGGTCAGGAATTTGGATGGGTCATGGTAGGAACAGCTTGCCTCTGCTTGGCAATGACTGAGGCCTCAGTTAGGAAGACTTGGAGGCTGGGGGTGACTCAACAGCTGGGGCTGGAATCATCTGCAAGCTTTCTTACTCACATGTCCAGTGGCAGATACTACCTGTCTGTCAGCTGGGACCCCAGCTGGGCCTATCAACGAAAACATCTTATGTGGCTTCTTCGTATTGCTCACAGTGGCTGGGCTCCACGAGTGACTCCACTACAGTCACAAGTCTCTCCACTTCATAGAGGGAATACAGCCTTCATGTCCTCATGGGAGAAGCCACATTGGGAGATGGGAGATACTGTAGCTATATTTATTTTATTTTATTTATTTATTTATTTATTTTTTCTGAAGTTGGAAACAGGGAGGCAGTCAGACAGACTCCCGCATGCGCCTGACCGGATCCACCCGGCATGCCCACCAGGGGGCGATGCTCTGCCCATCTGGGGCGTTGCTCTGTCGCAACCCTGGCCATTCTAGCGCCTGAGGCGGAGGCCATGGAGCCATCCTCAGTGCCTGGGCCAACTTTGCTCCAATGGAGCCTTGGCTGCGGGAGGGGAAGAGAGAGACAGAGAGGAAGGAGAGGGGGAGGGGTAGAGAAGCAGATGGGCGCTTCTCCTGTGTGCCCTGGCCGGGAATCGAACCCAGGACTCCTGCACACCAGGCTGACGCTCTACCACTGAGCCAACCAGTCAGGGCTGTAGCTATCTTTTTATATATATATATATATATATGGCCTACAAGTACATTTTATTGGTCAGAGGCAACAGGAAATGCACCAGTGTATCAGTATCCCATTGCTTCTGCAACAAATCATAAATCTACTGGCATAAAAGAACATAAATTTATTCTGTTACAGTTCTGAAAGTTCAAAGTCTAAGATAAGACTTCAGTTCCTTCTAGAGGCTGCATTCCTTGGCTCGTGGCCCTTCCTAAATCTCTCCATCTTCTTTCTTTTAGCACATCTACTTCCCATTTACCCTCTTTGTCTCCCTGAATTGTCATTACATTTAGGGTCTTTTGTATGGCTGTCTTTTTATTTATTTATTTCTCTTTCTTTTTTTTTTACAGGGAGAGAGAGAGAGTCAGAGAGAGGGATAGATAAGGACAGACAGGAACGGAGAGAGATGGGAAGCATCAATCATCAGTTTTTCGTTGCAACACCTTAGTTGTTCATTGATTGCTTTCTCATCTGTGCCTTGACCGCGGGCCTTCAGCAGACCGAGTAACCCCTTGCTCTAGCCAGCAACCTTGGGTCCAAGCTGGTGAGCTTTTTGCTCAAGCCAGATGAGCCCACGGTCAAGCTGGCGACCTCGGGGTCTTGAACCTGGGTCCTCCACATCCCAGTTCGACGCTCTATCCACTGCGCCACCACCTGGTCAGGCATGGCTGTCTTTTTAAAATACAGTCTGCCAAAAAAAAAATACAGTCTGCCACACTGGGTTTGAATCCTCTGCCACTTGCTGCCTGGTGACCTTAGAAAACTTAACTAGCCTCTCAGTGCCTCAGTGTCCCCATCTGTAAAATGGAGATGATAATTTCCCTCTTCTCCCAGAAATGCTGTGAGGATTACGTGAGTTGCTACATATAAAGCACTTGGAACATTTCATATTACATAATATGTATATTTTTGAAGAAAGTTTCTACTAATTTCTGTAGGCAATGGGCAGCCATGGAAGAGCTTAGACCAGGGGTCGGGAACCTATGGCTTGCAAGCCAGATGTGGCTCTTTTGATGGCTGCATCTGGCTCACAGACAAATCTTTAATAAAAAAAAATAATGTTGCCTGACCTGTGGTGGCACAGTGGGATAAAGTGTCGACCTGGGACACTGAGGTCGCCTGTTCGATACCCTGGGCTTGCCTGGTCAAGGCACATATGGGAGTTGATGCTTCCTGCTCCTCCCCTTTCTCTCTCTCTCTCTCTCTCTCTCTCTCTCTCTTTCTCTCCTCTCTGAAAATTGAATAAATAAAATCTTTAAAAATAAAAGAATAATGTTAAAAAAAAATTATAAAAACAGTCTCGTATTACAATCCATTCATTTCCTACTGCTCATGTTCATGGTTGCGGGTGGCTGGAGCCAATCACAGCTGTCCTTCGGGACAATAACAAATTTTTATTGGATAATGCATAACGTACACGGGTCGTTGTATGGCTCTCACGGAATTACATTTTAAAATATGTGGTGTTCATGGCTCTCAGCCAAAATGGTTCCCGACCCCTGGCTTAGACCAAGAGTGTCACAATGAGAAGCTGGCTGGAGGGTCTTACCCTTGCCTTTCCCCTGAATGATCCCCCTTTTCCCTCAGAGCCTGCTCTAGACTCTGAAATGACTTCCAAGCTGAAGTGCTACGAATTCCAGGGGTGCCATTTTCAGGTGACCCGGGGGGACTATGCACCTATCCTCCAGAAGGTGGTGGAACACCTGGAGAAAGCCAAGGTAGGGCTGGCTGGGGGGTGGAGTGTGTGGGCTCCAGACCCCTCAGGGCAGCAAAGGGGATGGGGGGCCTGAGTCTGACCCACCCCTGCTCACCCCAGACATATGCAGCCAATAGCCATGAGGAGCAGATGCTGGCCCAGTACATAGAAAGCTTCACCCAGGGCTCCATCGAGGCCCACAAGAGGGGCTCCCGCTTCTGGATCCAGGACAAAGGCCCCATCGTGGAGAGGTGAGGGGCCCAGCCTTCACCCCGCACCACCCTTCCTGCCCACTCTTCCTCCATCTTTGCTCTTCTCTCTCCCAGTTATATCGGGTTCATCGAGAGCTACCGAGACCCCTTTGGTTCCCGTGGAGAGTTTGAAGGTAACTTCTGGGAGGCGGGAGGTTAGATTGGTAGTCCTTTCCCTGTGTCCTCGGAGAAGTCTCCCCATTCCCCTTGGCAATAATAATAATAATAATAATAATAATAGCCCTGGCTGGTGCTCAGTGGATTGAGCGTTGGCCTTCTATATGCCCCTCTGGATTCTAAGTCAGAGCACACAGGAGAAGCGACCGTCTGCTTCTCTTCCCCTCCCTTTCCCCCTTCTCTCTCTTTTCCCCTCCCACAGCCAGTGGTTCAGTTGGTTCAAGCATTGGCCCCGGGTGCTGAGGATAGCTCAGTTGGTCCAAGTGCATCAGCCTCAGACACTAAAAATAGCTTGGTACTCGAGCATCAGCCCCAGATGGGGTTGCTGGGTGGATCCTGGTCAGGGTGCATGTGGGAGTCTGCCTCACTATCTCCCCTCCTCTCACCTAAAAAAAAAGAAATAGTAGTAATAACAATTACCAGCGTTGATGATGTACTGTGTACTGGCCACTTACCTATATTAGTTCATTCAGACACTGTTATCCTATGAGGATTTCTGTCCTCACTTTACAGATGTAGGAACTGAGGCACGGTAGGTGGAGGGGCCGAAGCCAGGTTCCTTGGCTCTGAGCCACATTGGTGCTGCCTCTAGTGTCTGGTCTGGACACAGGCTGTATTGGTTCCAATCCTGGCTTTGCTGCTCACCTGCTATGTGTCCTTGGGCTAATTAACACCTCTGAGCTCCAGTCACTGTGCCCTTCTCAGTGTCGGGGGAGGTGAGATGCGATGTGTATACTGCTCAGCACAATGCCAGGCACAGAAGAGTGCTGGGTAATCGGGAGTGTAGCGGTGACCTTGTCTTGGCTGCTGTCGTCCCAGGGCAGGTCTCAGGCCGCCTTGGCCCCCATGCCCATGCCCCCCACAGGACCCGCCTGGGCAAGGCGGGGCATCCAGCCTGAGGATTTAGGTTTGTGTCTGCCGAGCTCCTGGATGTAGTCTGAAGCATCCAACTGCCAGAAGCCAGAGGGGTGAACCTGGGTGGAGGAAGGAAAGCCCCAGCATGGACCTGAGCCCACAGATCCAGGCCCGGGAACAAGGTGGCCAGGGGCCTGAGGAGCAGACAGGTGTGCACAGCCCCAGCTTCCCTGCCCAGGTCCTGATTTGCCAGGGCTGCCCTCAGGGCTGAGAGCCCAAGGCTTCCTCAGCAGTCTGGAACTCAGAGCTCCCCCTGCCTTTTGTATAAGTCTCTGTGGTTATTAGAAAGGGAATCCACGGTCATGGTCAAAAACTCTGAAACTACAGAAAAAAAGTCAACTGTAATTGCACTGACCCCAAGGTTAAAATTTAGAGTACACTTTTTGTCTTTTGTTTTTATATAGCACTGTACATGTTTAGAAACTTAGACATGTGTGTGTCTATGTAACTTAAAAATCCATGTGTTGCAAGTGATTGGAACAAAACAGAGGTCTGTAGCACAGAATATGAAATTCCTCCTTTATTACCTTCTGTGTTACTCCCCTCCGGAGGCCGCCACGGTTCACAGTGGGTGAGAGAGGCTGCTGAGCAGAAGGGCTGAGGCCGCTCCTGTTAGCGTTAGTGCGGCTAGAACTCCTGGCCCAAGCAGTGTTTCCCACACCGCACCCCCCAGAACACATTTCCCGCGAGGGCCACATAAGCCACATGCAGCTCTCCCCGAGAGAAGAGCATCTTTCTTTGCTCTTCCCCTGGGAAGCCCCCCCACTCTCCAACACCCCCTACATGCTCCCTGTAAACTCCTTCAAGAGCAGCTTAGAAATGATCCAGCAAAGCCCTTCTCTCCGATCGCAGCCACCTCAGGCAGTGACCTCCATGAGGGCAGGCCCAGCCTGCGTCACTACTCTCCGCAGTGGCCAGCACACAGTCGCTGCACACAGCGGCATGCACATGTGCACATGGACTGGAGGGTGTCAGAGCCCCCCCACAGCCTGCCACCCACAGCCCCCTCTACCCCCTGCAGGCTTCGTGGCCATGGTGAACAAGGCCATGAGCGCCAAGTTTGAGCGGCTGGTGGCAAGTGCCGAGCAGCTGCTGAAGGAGCTGCCCTGGCCTCCAGCCTTCGAGAAGGACAAGTTCCTGACCCCAGACTTCACCTCCTTGGATGTTCTCACCTTCGCCGGCTCCGGCATTCCTGCCGGCATCAACATCCCCAACTGTGAGCCTCCTCAGGCCCAGCCACTGGCCACTGGAGCCATGACAGTGCCCTACGCCCCCACGAGCCCCCATTCGGAGTCGCCCCCACCTTCCACACACTTCACCTGGCCATAAATGGCCCTGCTCAACTCACCGTCCCTGCCTGTTGCCCTTGTCCAGACTCCTTGTCTCTGATTCTTGACCTTTACCCCTTGTCCCTGGTCCCCTCCCTGCCCTCTCCAGATGATGACCTGAGGCAGACAGAAGGCTTTAAGAACGTGTCACTGGGGAACGTGCTGGCCGTGGCCTACACCACGCAGCGGGAGAAGCTCACCTTCCTGGAGGAGGAAGACAAGGTGGGCACCAGCAGCCCGAGCCGCGGGGCTGGGCCTGGCCGGACCTCAGCCGACCCAGAAAGGCAGGCAGCCTGGTTCAGGGCTGGGGAAGGGGCCCCGCTGGTCCTGGCGCTGCAGCTTCTTGGCTGTGTGACCTGTAACTTCAGAGCCTGTTTCTTCACCTGTCACAGGGGAGGCAAAAAAAGGGGGGGGGACAGTTCCTTCCTCCCGGGCTGTCGCCGGGATGGACAGTGCCCACTATGGGGCCTGAGGTGTCGTAGGCCTTTACTAAACGTGTATTGTGATGGGCACTCAGCCTGGCCGGCTGTGGGACCGTGTGGGACAGTGGACAGTGTGGGTCTCCAGTTGTCTGAGTGACTGTGTGGGACAGTGAACAGTGTGGGTCTCTGGTTGTCTGAGTGACCGTGTGGGACAGTGGACAGTGTGGGTCTCCGGTTGTCTGAGTGACCGTGTGGGACAGTGGACAGTGTGGGTCTCCGGTTGTCTGTGTGACCGTGTGGGACAGTGGACAGTGTGGGTCTCTGGTTGTCTGTGTGACCGTGTGGGACAGTGGACAGTGTGGGTCTCCAGTTGTCTGTGTGACCGTGTGGGACAGTGGACAGTGTGGGTCTCCGGTTGTCTGTGTGACTATGTGGGACAGTGGACAGTGTGGGTCTCTGGTTGACTGAGTGACCGTGTGGGTCTCCGGTTGTCTGAGTGACCGTGTGGGACAGTGGACAGTGTGGGTCTCTGGTTGACTGAGTGACCGTGTGGGTCTCCGGTTGTCTGAGTGACCGTGTGGGACAGTGGACAGTGTGGGTCTCTGGTTGTCTGAGTGACCGTGTGGGACAGTGGACAGTGTGGGTCTCCAGTTGTCCGTGTGACCATGTGGGACAGTGGACAGTGTGGGTCTCTGGTTGTCTGAGTGACCGTGTGGGACAGTGGACAGTGTGGGTCTCTGGTTGTCTGAGTGACCGTGTGGGACAGTGGACAGTGTGGGTCTCCGGTTGTCTGTGTGACTGTGTGGGACAGTGGACAGTGTGGGTCTCCAGTTGTCTGAGTGACCGTGTGGGACAGTGGACAGTGTGGGTCTCCGGTTTTCCGTGTGACCGTGTGGAACAGTGGACAGTGTGGGTCTCCAGTTGTCTGTGTGACCGTGTGGAACAGTGGACAGTGTGGGTCTCCGGTTGTCTGTGTGACTGTGTGGGACAGTGGATAGTGCAGGTGTTGGTTGTTCATGTGACCGTGTGGGACAGTGGACAGTGCGGGTGTCCAGTTGTTCGTGTGACCGTGTGGAACAGTGGACAGTGTGGGTCTCCGGTTGTCTGTGTGACCGTGTGGGACAGTGGACAGTGCGGGTGTCTGGTTGTTCGTGTGACCGTGTGGAACAGTGGACAGTGTGGGTCTCCGGTTGTCTGTGTAACCGTGTGGAACAGTGGACAGTGTGGGTCTCCGGTTGTCTGTGTGACCGTGTGGGACAGTGGACAGTGCAGGTGTCCGGTTGTTCATGTGACCGTGTGGAACAGTGAACAGTGTGGGTCTCCAGTTGTCTATGTGACTGCGTGGGACAGTGGACAGTGCGGGTGTCCGGTTGTCCGTGTGACCGTGTGGGACAGTGGACAGTGTGGGTCTCCGGTTGTCCGTGTGACCGTGTGGAACAGTGGACAGTGTGGGTCTCCGGTTGTCTGTGTGACCGTGTGGGACAGTGGATAGTGCAGGTGTTGGTTGTTCATGTGACCGTGTGGGACAGTGGACAGTGCGGGTGTCCAGTTGTTCGTGTGACCGTGTGGAACAGTGGACAGTGTGGGTCTCCGGTTGTCCGAGTGACCGTGTGGAACAGTGGACAGTGTGGGTCTCCGGTTGTCTGTGTGACCGTGTGGGACAGTGGACAGTGCGGGTGTCTGGTTGTTCGTGTGACCGTGTGGAACAGTGGACAGTGTGGGTCTCCGGTTGTCTGTGTGACCGTGTGGAACAGTGGACAGTGTGGGTCTCCGGTTGTCTGTGTGACCGTGTGGGACAGTGGACAGTGCAGGTGTCCAGTTGTTCGTGTGACCGTGTGGAACAGTGAACAGTGTGGGTCTCCAGTTGTCTATGTGACTGCGTGGGACAGTGGACAGTGCGGGTGTCCGGTTGTCCGTGTGACCGTGTGGAACAGTGGACAGTGTCGGTCTCTGGTTGTCTATGTGACCGTGTGGGACAGTGGACAGTGCGGGTGTCCGGTTGTTCGTGTGACTGTGTGGAACAGTGGACAGTGTGGGTCTCCGGTTGTCTATGTGACCGTGTGGAACAGTGGACAGTGTGGGTGTCTGGTTGTCTGTGTGACTGTGTGGAACAGTGGACAGTGTGGGTCTCCGGTTGTCTATGTGACCGTGTGGGACAGTGGACAGTGCGGGTGTCCGGTTGTTCGTGTGACCGTGTGGAACAGTGGACAGTGTGGGTCTCCGGTTGTCTATGTGACCGTGTGGAACAGTGGACAGTGTGGGTGTCTGGTTGTCTGTGTGACTGTGTGGAACAGTGGACAGTGTGGGTCTCTGGTTGTGTATGTGACTGTGTGGAACAGTGGACAGTGCGGGTGTCCGGTTGTTCGTGTGACTGTGTGGAACAGTGGACAGTGTGGGTCTCCGGTTGTCTATGTGACCGTGTGGGACAGTGGACAGTGCGGGTGTCCGGTTGTTCGTGTGACTGTGTGGAACAGTGGACAGTGTGGGTCTCCGGTTGTCTATGTGACCGTGTGGGACAGTGGACAGTGCGGGTGTCCGGTTGTTCGTGTGACTGTGTGGAACAGTGGACAGTGTGGGTCTCCGGTTGTCCGTGTGACCGTGTGGGACAGTGGACAGTGCGGGTGTCCGGTTGTTCGTGTGACTGTGTGGAACAGTGGACAGTGTGGGTCTCCGGTTGTCTGTGTGACCGTGTGGGACAGTGGACAGTGTGGGTGTCCGGTTGTTCGTGTGACTGTGTGGAACAGTGGACAGTGTGGGTCTCTGGTTGTCTTGGCAGGACCTGTACATCCGCTGGAAGGGGCCCTCCTTTGACGTGCAGGTGGGTCTGCACGAGCTGCTCGGCCACGGCAGCGGCAAGCTCTTCGTGCAGGTGAGGACGTGGCCAGTGCAGCCTGGAGCCCAGGCCTCCAACTCCCGCCCCCCGGATCGGCCCTCCCAGGGGTGAAGCTGCGCTAGTCTTTGATTCAGGGCCTTTGGCTCAGGTGGTGAATACGGCCCCTTTGCAGTGAAGTCCTCCCCCCAAAATGTCCCAGAAGCTCCAAGGATTGAATGGGGCCTGCAGGTCAGTCCAGCTGAGGTTCCCCAGAGTCTCCAACACAGGAGGAATTGCTGGGCTCGTGCCAAGGAAGAGGCCCTGAGAGTGTGACTCAAGCAGCCTTGGGGACAGAGAGGCTGGCGGGGACAGTCTCTGGTGCTCCTGGTACTGAGGCTGCAGCACTGTCTGTGCTGCACTTCCTGGAGCTGGTACCTTTTCAGGTGTCGTAAGGAGCTGCCTCTCCCCAGAGCAGCCCCTTCCTGTCTGCTGGCCAGAGTGGTGGGAGCCCCCACGACACCCCCTCAAGGAGTATGACAAAGACAGGCTTTCTCGCAAGCTGAGGAGCCCATTATGAACGCCCAGCCCAGAGCTGCGGAGATAAGATGAGATGACTCATTCAAGAGTGTGGGCTCTGGGTTGGGCTTGCTCCCTGTGGGTGGGGCTGCCCCACTGAATGGGAAGGAAGGATGGAGCTGTGTCCTGGGATATGGGCCTGGAAGTCAGGAGGATTCAGACAGGAGCCGGTGAGGATAGCCACCAGGTGTCCACTCTGACTAGAAGTCCAGGCCTTGAAGTTGCAGGGAAGTAAGGACAAGTGTAGCCACTCCGTAGCCTTAGATACGTCAGTTCCACTCACTGAGCCTCAGTTGACCCATCTGTAAAATGGGATTCCTGACCCTTACTATATGAATTGTGAGGATCACAGCAAAGCCCTAGGATTGCCTGGCACACAGGAGGCCCTTGGCAGATGTGTGTTCTTATTGAGAAACAGTGTGCATGGGGGTTGTGTGCTCTGACTCTCCTTCTTAGCCTCCGGGCCTCAGTTTCTCCCCTGTGAAGTGGGGTAACAATGGAACCTTCCTCGGAGGGTGGTTGTGAGGATTAAATGGATGATACATGGAAGATGCTCAGCACATGGACAGGACAGCGAGGGTGACACTTGATATCAGTGGAGAAGCATGTGCTGGGGCCTTTGCCAGCATGGGGAGATGGGCCCGGGGGTCGGAAGGAGGAGCAGCTACGCTCTCTGGCCCTCCCATTGCGACATCTGGCTGGGGTCTCTAGATACTGGCTCTCGGTCTTCATGTGACTTTGGGCCAGTCCCTCTCCTCTCTGGCCTTCAGTGTCACTCTCTGCAATGGGGCAGTGGCCCTGCTTCTTCTACCTCCTGGGAGCTCTGAGTGGGCAGCCAGTGTCACTGGCCTGAGGTTTGGCGGTGGCAGTATGTCGACGGACCTGCTGCTCCTGCTCTCCATTCACAGCTCCCCAATGGGCATGGGCACCTTTTCCTCACCCACCCTGTGTCAACGACCCTTCTCCTGCAGGATGAGAAAGGAGCCTTCAACTTTGACCAGAAGACAGTGATCAACCCAGAGACAGGGGAACAGGTGAGGGTACCCTTGGCGGAGCCCCAGGGTGCTAGAAAGGGGGACACAGGTGGGGTGGCAGCCGCTCCTAAACCCGCTTCCTGGGCCTCCCCTCCCAGATCCAGAGCTGGTACCGGAGCGGGGAGACCTGGGACAGCAAGTTCAGCACCATCGCCTCCAGCTACGAAGAGTGCCGGGCGGAGAGCGTGGGTCTCTACCTCTGCCTCCACCCCCAAGTGCTGGAGTACGAGCAGCAAGCATGGGGCGGGCCTCTTCTTTGGACAGAGGGGGTGTAGGATGGGCACCATAGGCAGCCGCAGATCCCCCCTGCCACCACTCTCTCCCTCCCCTAGGATCTTTGGCTTCGAGGGGGCTGATGCAGAAGATGTGATCTATGTGAACTGGCTCAACATGGTTCGGGCTGGGCTTCTCGCTCTGGAGTTCTACACCCCTGAGGCCTCCAACTGGAGACAGGTGGGGCCCAGGAGGAGCCCTTAGGAGTGGGGGAGCCTGAAGCAGGGGCCAGGATCACGACACTGGCTGCAGGGATGGGACAAACTATGAGGCACATGAGCTGGGTTTAATCTCAGACTCCACTGCGTATAAGGACAAGTCATATCACCACTGGGAGCTTTAATGTCTCCGTCCGTGAAATGGGAGTAATAATCTCCCTGCCCACCTTTGAGGGCAAAGCAAGTGAGATGAGTTTATTACGACTCCTAATAGATGGCTTGCATGGGACTTACTCTGTGCCATGCACCGTTCTAAGCACCTTACATGAATGAACTCATTTGTTCCCAGTATCAACCCCAGGAAATAGCTACTGTTCTTACTCTCATTTTAGAGATGAGGAAATTGAGGCACAAAGAGTTAAGTAACTTGCTGATGAATAGCAGAACCAGGACTCAAATCCAAGCAGTCTACCTCCAGAGCCATCAGGCTAGACGGCCCGGTTATGATACGTACTTTGGAAATAGGGAGAGCAATAGAAATGTTTTATAAAGTCAGATAAGCATGCTTTAAGGAAGCAATATTATGTCATCAAAGGAACATTTGAGAGTCGGGAAATGTGGGTCTGAGGGAGCTGTGTGATCTTGAGCAAGTCCCTTTACTTCCGGGCCACTGTTTTGTCGCCTGTAAACTAGGGATAATGATGCCCTCTTTGTCCCTCTGTTGAATGCAAACAAGATGGTGGTGGAGAAGGTGCTTGGAGATAACTGCTGGCATGAGGGCAGAGCTGGGAGGAGCAGAGGGCATGCAGGTGGCAAGGGGTGCACAGGCCCTGCCTAGAAGTGGCCTCCCTGTCCTCCCTCTGAGCAGGGAGGGAGGGGCCTTTGAGGGAAGAGGAATAGTTAGAAAAGAAGAGACTACAACAGTAAGAGTAATTGATCATTAATAAGCACATACTATATACATCAGGCCTCAGACCAAATACTTAGTATATCTTACGTCAGGGCTGCAAATGACTCCGCTCTTCCTGGCTCCTGCAGGCCCACATGCAGGCCCGGTTCGTGATTCTGAGGGTCTTGCTGGAGGCTGGCGAGGGACTCGTTACCGTCACGCCTACCACAGGCTCTGATGGACGCCCAGATGCCCGGGTCCGCCTTGACCGCAGCAAGATCCGGTCGGTGGGCAAGCCTGCCCTGGAGCGCTTCCTACGGAGGCTGCAGGTAAGGGAGGCCTCTTGCCTTAGAGGCTCCTCTGGCCTTACCCTGTTTCCCCACCCTCTCACACTGCCTCGTAGCCTCTTGATTGATCTGTGAAGTCATCCATTCTTTCTTTCTTCCATTCATTCATTCATTCATTCAGCAAGTCTATAAACTGGGAGTTACTTACCAAGTGCCAGGTTGCTGGTTGGGTCCCAGTTGAGGAGCATGTGGGAGTCTGTCTCACTATCTCCCCTCCTCTCACTTAAAAAAAAAAAACACAAAACTGCCCACAGCAACCTGGTGTGCGGGGCAGTGACTGCCACCATTGCTTCCCCGACTATGACTTAAGGGGACTTTGGAGAACAGCCTGGGCATTGCCTGAAAGGTTGTGCCATCACCAACCTTTAGAGCACCAAGTGTCCCCAGACAGTTCACACAAGGCTGTCCCAGCAGCACTGAGGGGCAGAAAGCACAGGTTACCCATCAACACTAGAACGGGTTCAGCTGTGTTTATAAGGGGGCTACCGTGCAGCAGTGTGAGGTGGAGCTGTGTGCATGAACACTGGTGAATCTCAAACATACTCGAGCAGAAAAAGCGAATCACAGAACATGGCAAAATTTATGTGATATACAGTTGAGGGGAGAACGAGGGAAAAATAAAAACACAGAATTGAGGGCTGTTTCCTCAGCTGGGAGGCTGCAGGGTGTGGTCAAGGAAGGGCAATTGGACTAACTCTTAAGCTAGGTGGTGGTTGTATGAGTGTCTTATTCTTTGTAACATATATACTAGATATTTTAATGGGCACTTACTATGTGCTAAGATTTGATCTGCATTTCTCTCCTATTCAGCACGGCAACACTAAGAGTAGATATGGTCCAGGGCTAGGCGCTATCGGCTGTGGCCCCGGTAGAGCCCTGTGGATGCAGGGTGGGCGCCCATCTAGGCACTGACTCCTTCTGCCTTTCCACAGGTGCTAAAGTCCACGGGGGATGTGGCTGGAGGCCGAGCCCTGTATGAAGGGTACGCAGCGGTCACTGACGCACCCCCCGAGTGCTTCCTCACCCTCAGGGACACCGTGCTGCTCCGCAAGGAATCTCGGAAGCTCATTGTTCAGCCCAACACTCGCCTCGAAGGTAACAGACTCCTGAGCCCCCTTTGGCGGGGGCAATGCAGCGCAAAGGAGGGTGGCTCCTACCTCTCTCCCTGCCACAGTCCCCCATGGCAAACTCATCACCACCACCATCACTACCACTGCACATGGCCATGCTGGTTGTAAGATGGGAACAGAAGATTTAAGAAAGCCCGGCAGAGCAGGGACTGGTGGAACAGACAGGCCCAGAGGGCCAGGCATGGTACTGCAGACTCAGACCTCGCCCTGAAGTGAGGTCAGGTCAGGCAGTGAGTTGGGATCAGTGGGCTAAGTGGAACCCAGGGGACAATGTGACTTGGCAGAACCAAGACAGAGATCAATAGCCCTGTGGTCCCTCTCCTTCCTCAAGTGATGATTCCATCCTCACAAACCCTGACCCTGTCTTCATTGCACTTGGACCTTTTGTATTAAAAACGCTTGGTGGCCCTCGCCAGTTGGTTCAGTGGATTGAGCATCGGCCTGGTGTTTGGATGTCCCGGGTTCAATTCCCAGTCAGGGCGCATGAGAAGCGACCATCTGGCTTGACCAGGTGGTGGCACAGTGGATAGGGCGTCGGACTGGGATGCGGAAGACTCAGGTTCGAGACCCCGAGGTCGCCAGCTTGAGCGCGAGCTCATCTGGTTTGAGCAAGGCTCACCAGCTTGGACCCAAGGTCGCTGGCTCGAGCAAGGGGTTACTTGGTCTGCTGTAACCCCATGGTCAAAGCAATATGAGAAAGCAATCAATGAACAACTAAGGTGTCACAGCGAAAAACTAATGATTGATGCTTCTCATCTCTTTCCGTTCCCGTCTGTCTGTCTGTCCCTAACTATCCCTCTCTCTGACTCTCTGTCTCTGTAAAAAAAAAAAAAAAAAAGAAGTGACCATCTGCTTCTCTCCTTCTTCTTCTCTCCCTTCTCTCTTCCCCTCCCACAGCCAGTGGCTCAGTTGGTTCTAGTGTCAGCCCTGGGCACTGAGGATAGCTCAGTTGGTCTGAGCGTCAGCCTCAGGCACTAAAAATAGCTCCGTTGATTCCAGCATATGCCCCAGATACAGGTTGCCAGTCGGGGTACAAGTGGGAGTCTGTCTCACTATCTTCCATTCTCTCTCTTAAAAAAAAGAAAGCCCTTGGGGGTCCCAGCACCTGCTGCATTCACTTTCCCTCATCCCTTGACTTGTGTCTCTGGATATTTGGTTCTTGAGGCACCTAAGAAGAGGTGGTCCCAATCAGTGGTTAGAGCATGAGCTTCGGAACTGCTCTGTGACCTTGTCCTAGTCACTTGACTGTTCTGTCCGTGGGTGTTTTCATAAAGCCAGTGTTGATGTGTCCTGACACTGTAGTGAACCTGCATTAAGTACTTCCTTCAAGTTCGAAATGCTTTCCACGGATCAGTGCTTTAAATCCCCACAATAATCCTAAGATGTAGTTATTTTTATTATCCCCATTTTACAGTTAAGGCAATTGAGACACAGAGCTGTAAGACTCAAGGCTTAACAGCTTTATACCGGACGAGCCAAGAGTCAAATTCAAAGTGTTTCCTCCTCACTACTACGGTCCTGGGCAGTTGTAAGGGTTAAATTCAGTCATTACCTCCTACTGGTGAGGAAAAAGCATTTAAGAGGCTTATCCTAAACTCGTGACTCTGCACTCCAGAGGCTCCAGGGATTTGGCCCGGGCCTTTGCTAGCCTCAGCAGCCATCCTCCCCGGCCCTGCCCTCCGTGCACACGGACCTTTCTGTCTCTCCAACCCTCTGTGCACACTCCACTCTTGTAGCCATTGCACTCGCTGTTCCCTCTGCTTGGCGTGGTCCTCCCCCAGACCTTTGTCTGCTGGCTCATCTTGTCACTCAGGTCTCTGTTAAATGGCATCTTCTGGGAGAGGCTGTCCCTGACCCCACAATCTAAAGTAGTCCCTTCGGTCCCTCTGTTCCATTGCTCAACCTGATTTTCTTCATGCACCCATCACTGCCATTTTCCTGTCTGCCTCATCTCTGGGACAGCAGGAGCAGCTCCTCCCCTGCACCTCGCAGAGGCCCAGCACACAGGAGCTGCTCAGTGCCTGTCAAATGCGTGAATGAACGACTCATGCTGGGCATGCAGTAAGTGCTCGTTACATGGACAAAACCATCATCACTTTGATTATCCAACCCTGTGTGGGCCACTGGGGATCAAGAGGTGAACTGGACCCATACCCTCACCTCGAGTAGTTCACAGCCCATTAGGAAAGCCTTCATGCATGCTCAAGAGACACACAGTGGTTTGGACAGGCAGAGGAGAGATCACATCCACCTTTGAGGGAGTAAGGGAAGGTTCTGAGGAGGAAGTAGTGATTAAATGAAGCCTAAAGGACAGGTTGGATTTTCAAAGGTGGAGTTGGTAGTGATGTTGATGGCTAACTTCTGAGGACTTTCATGTGCCAGGCACTAGGTAAAAACTTTCCGTGGTTAACTCCCAACCACCCAACGAGGAAGTCATGATCCCCATTTTTCAGCTGGAAACTGAGACAGGGGGGTTGTGTATTTGCCTGAGGTCACACAACTAGTGAGTGGCAGAACAAGAATTTGAATTTGGGTCTTCTGAACCCAGAGCCTGTGCTCTTTGCTCTGTACACCCCATGATGCCATAAAGCAAAGCACCATGTTGTGGGTGGGTAGAACAGCAGAAGTGCGTTAGAGGGAAATGCTTCCCCGGAGTATTCAGGGGACCCTCACAGCATTCCCATTTAACAGATGAGTGAGTAGGCTCAGAGGTAATATTGCTGGTGCTAGCTAGCTAGCACTTACTGAGCACTTGCTAGGTGTATTATTGTATTTAATCACTACAGTTTCTTGAGAGAAGAGGTACTGTGCTCACCCCCACTTTACAAATGAAGAAACAGGCTTAGAGGTTGAAAAACTTGCCCAAGGTGCTACAGTGGACAGAGATGAAGCAATTGCTGGATTGTAAGCTCCTGGAGGCCAAGGACTGTGTCTGGTTCACCTAGTATGGCACCTGGTGTAAATCTTTTATTAAGTGAATGAATGAATGAATGAATGAATGAAGCAATTCATTAAATATTCCCCCTCTAATATTTCCTTCCTTATAGGGTTATTGTGAGGATGAAATTAGATAATAAACCTAAAGCACTGGGCACTATTTTTGGCAGATGGTAAGAGCTCAGGAAGAACCACCGTTCTGATGATGGTGGCGATGATTCTGCTTCCCTGTTAAGACCTTTCCCCACTGCTGTTTTCTCTCCGTCTCCTCACCAGGCTCAGAAGTGCAGCTTCTTGAGTATGAGGCCTCAGCTGCTGGCCTCATCCGATCCTTCTCCGAGCGCTTCCCAGAGGATGGGCCTGAATTGGAGAGGGTTCTCACCCAGCTGGCCACAGCCGATGCCCGGTTCTGGAAGGGCCCCAGTGAGGCCCCATCTGTCCAGGCTTAAAGCAGATTTGTGCAGCCCCTCCCCCACTCCATCAAACCAAGACTGCAAGTGGCCCCTTTTCTGTGTGTGCATTAGAGGCCTAGGGATGGGACAGAAACCCAGGTCTTGGTGCTACCTCAGCCAAGGATGGTGATGCTAACCCCTTCCATTTGTCAGCACTTTTTACTTTATCAGGTACTTCCCTGTGTTATCTCATTTGATCTATGCTGCCTCTGTGGAGTGGGCAAGGCAGGGCGCCTTATCCTGCTTCCCAGATGACGAAATGGAATTTCTGAGGAGTGACTTGTCTAGAGCCTGCAGGACTCAAAACCTTTCCCTGTTCAGTGCTCTTTATGTATTACTTTTATAACCAGAAAAATAAATATTAGAAACAACCACTGTCTTTGCGGTTTGAGTGATTTCTCTTTGTCTTTGCCTCACTTCTTCTTTGCATCTTGCAGAGTAGTGAGATCAAGGCCTGGGAAGGGAGCTGGAGAGGAATTTTTAGGCTTCCATCCACAACAGGATGTTGACATCCCCTGTAAGTGAGAAAGCCACACAGTTACAAAAATGAACATAGCACAATTTTTGCAGCCCTCCTTTGTAGCATTTCTGGCATTTTGGAATATTCTAGGAGCCTAAAAACTGGAAACCCTCAACTTCAGTCAGAATCCTAGAATTTAATCTCTCAAGCCTTGTGATTTTTTTTTTTTCTGAGCCTGGACCTTTTAGTGTAGCGGGGAGAAAAGATATGGCCCCTTTTCAACCTGAAGAAGGAGACGAGTTACTTTTGCTGCTCATAAACACTGGAAGGGCTCCTCTCCAGGCTTGAAGCCGAAGCTCCCTGCCGCTGACCCAGAGATTACAGGGCTCAGATGCTGCGCCTGGGAAGGAGCAAAAATAAATCATATAAGCTGAGAAGAAGGATTGCGCTTCAGCAGGCAGAAACCCAGCAAAGAAGCTAGTACGTTCAGCATGCGGGTTTCTCAAGTCCGGGTCATAAATTTGCGCGCCCGGAACCCTTGTACGCAGGCTTTCCGGAACCCGGAGCTCTTGGCCGTTGCACTGCGGCGGTCACAGTTGCCCGGGCGACGCCTGTGAAGATGGCTGCTGCGTCTTCGTCGGATTCCGACAGCTGCACAGCTGAGAGGTGAAGGCCGGGGTCCTCGAGGCCTCCTTTCCTACAGATGTCAAGAGGGTGCCCTGGTCCCGGGGTCCTGCGGTTCTTGAACAGCACTGGCTCTGCTTGAAGGGCTCTAAACAAGTTGGGAAACTGAGGCCTAAGCAGAGACTCCCGTTTTCCCTCCCTCCTTTTCTTCCTCTCCCTCCCTCCCCTTGCTCTGCTTCTCCCACCCTCTCACCTCGCCTGTGGTGGAGCCTGGACTTGGACTCACCCCTGTCATAGCTCCCCACGCACCTCACTCTCGGATACCACCTCCCCCAAAGTTTTCTTCCCCTCCATTAGCACTCACACCCCAACTCTTTCCCTCCTCTCCCAGCAGTGAGGCCAGTTCGAAATGGCTGGATGCGCACTACGACCCCGTGGCCAACATCCACACCTTTTCCGCCTGCATGGGTGAGTCTCTGGGACCTGGAGCCTCTGATTCTGGGGAGATGGCGGATAAGGGCTCTGTGAGGAAGCCTCTGAGATTCTGAGCTCCAGGCTTATGGCCCTTTTGTGCTTTTCAGCGCTGGCAGATTTGCATGGGGACGGGGAGTACAAGGTAAGCATGTCACCCAAGCGGAAAGAGAATTGGGGATGAAATGTCAGAATTGAGATTTATGGATGGCTCCAAAGAAGCTCCGCATAATCTGGAATTCATGAGTACTGTGAAAAAGCACCTTTGTATAAATTTTACTTTTATGTGGAAGGTGAAGAGAACCCATAGACTTCATAATACAGACTGCAGAAAGTAAACGACAATTGCTGCTGAGGAGTTTATTAAGACAAAGCCTCTTAATTTTGTTAACTTGATATAATTCTTTGCTGGAAGGCAGGCACATCCCTCAATTGGGTGTGAGGTGTTAGAATCTAGAGTCGAAGTAGAAGGGAATTGAAGTGGCTTTTATGTTTATCAAAAGGGCATAAATTTTAAGATTAGCCATGAGCTGATGATTATTAAAGCTGGATTATGGGTATTTGGGGGTTCATTATACAAGTCTCTCTACTTTTGTATGTGACTGAAAATTTCTATAATAATGTTTTCATTTAATTTTAAATATAAAGATAAAATGTAAATAAAGAAATAGGTAAAAAAATTTAAGGCGCAGTTATTTAAAAGGTTGAAAAATATATGCCCTGGCTGGTGGCTTAGCAGATAGAGTCCATATGCCCAGCATATGGACATCCTGGGTCCAGTGGTTCAGTTCCCAGTGAGGGCATATAGGAGAAGTGACCAGCTGCTTCTCTACCCCTTTTCTCCCTTTTCTCCTGCAGCCAGTGGCTCAGTTGGTTTGAGCGTGTCCCCAGGCGCTGAGGTGGCTCAGTTGGTCCAAGCATATTGGCTTCAGGCACTAAAAATAACTTGGTACTGGAGCATAGGCCCAAGACAGGGTTGTGGGTGGATCCCAGTCAGGGTGCATGTGGGAGTCTATCTCACTATCTCCCCTCCTCTTAAAGTAAAAAGAAAAAGAAAAAAGAAAGAAAAATGTATTGAGCTAAAGAAAGGAAGTTAACATATATTGAGTATCCCTTTCTGGACTAGACTCTCTTTGAGGCATTTCCATATACATGAATATTATTGACCCCCATTTTGTTAATAATGGGAAAATAGATTCAGAGAGGCTAAGTGTACTGAGTTTGTAAAAAGTGGCAGACCGGGATCTGTCAGAATCCGGGTTATGTGTTTGTTCCACTATAGCTTAACCTTCGCCATGGGCAGTAAACCCACAATGGGCATATCAGGTGGGCAGCTAAAAGATAGCCCTGGAATCATACCCTACATGGAGGGTGCAGTAGGATTTGGTGCCTTTTGCCCCAGAATTCCTATCTGTGAAGCGTTCAGCAATTCAACAAGCATACAGTGAACCTCTACTGTGTATCAGGCATTGTGCAGAACTAAACTCAGACATGAATCAGTACACAGTTGGGAGGAGTTATGGATACCGTCCTAATTCATCGGTGATACTGACTGAGTACCTAGTGTGTGCTGGGCATCGGGTTTACAGCAGCAAAGGGTAGAGAAATCAGACCCACTGACTAAGGTGAAATGTAAAATGCTTTGGTGTGATAGCTTTTTTATTTTTTATTTTTTTATTTATTTATTTTTTTTACAGGGACAGAGAGTCAGATAGAGGGATAGATAGGGACAGACAGACAGGAATGGAGAGAGATGAGAAGCATCAATCATCAGTTTTTTGTTGCGACACCGTAGTTGTTCATTGATTGCTTTCTCATATGTGCCATGACCGCGGGCCTTCAGCAAACTGAGTAACCCCCCGCTCGAGCCAGTGACTTTGGGTCCATGCTAGTGAGCTTTTTGCTCAAGTCAGATGAGCCCATGCTCGAGCTGGCAACCCCCGGGTCTCGAACCTGGGTCCTTCCGCATCCCAGTCTGACGCTCTATCCACTGCGCCACCACCTGGCCAGGCATGTGATAGCTTTTTTAATAGCTACTTTTATTTACTGTTGATTCCCAGCATCAAACCCAGTGTCTGGCACAAATTAGGGTACTTGATAAATACTTGTGGAGAATGAATGGATGCTAAAATAGGATATATGGAAAGTATTATGGGAGCACCAGAGAGAGAATAATGGAACCTATCTTGGAGGCACCAGGAGGCAGTAACATGTGAAGTAGGTGAAGGATGAGTGAAGTATATCAAGAAGGAACAGAAGAGAAGAAGGGGAAGACAACCCAACATCACAAGCAGAGGCACAGAGGCTTGGAAGTTCATAGCATGTTTGGAAAGAGTAAATTTGGAGTTAAAAGTTGGGGCCAGTGTAAAATATTAGTTAAGATGTGTAAATATAAGTGTAAATATAAGTTAATCCCACTGGCTTGGGATTCAGACCGACTGAGGTTCCAGTCCCAGCTCTTTCACTGACCAACTATGTAACTTTTACCTAACATGATGAAGCCATGGCTTCCTCATCTGTGAGGTGAGGCTAATAATAGTACCTACCTCATAGGTTGTTGAGAGGATTCGCTGAAGTTCTTTATGTGGCTCCTGGCGCACTGTCAGTGCTCAGCATCCAGTCATTTTGTGGCAGCCCCCATTCCGGCTGGCATGGCTGGGAAGGTGATAGAAAACAAGTTGGGAACTGGACCAGACAGGGCTGGAAGGCCTCAGTCAGAGAGTGGGCTTGCATGGCAGCCACGGTGGCTTGGAGGATGAGCTGGAAGGTGAAGACCAGACTGAGGAGCTTGGTTCTGGTCTCTGTGTCCACAGAGCACGTTCCACTCTATGTACTTGCTTCTGCTTCCTTAGCTCTGTTCCCATTCGGAAGTCAGGCCTCAGAAGCCCAGAGACAAGTTCCCAGTGCCCCACTGGCCTCGGCCGCTGTGAGTGCCTGGGCTCTAAAGAAATGTTTACTGAATGAATAATGAAAACACCTGCTGCCTACTCTGCAAGAGTACTCACCGGGTTCTGTAATTCGTGATCTTGTTTGATTTTCACTTCAGTGTCATGAAGTAGATATTCCCATTTTGCAGGTGGGAAAACTGAGGTTCAGGAAGTTTAATCAACTTCCCAAGGTAACAGAGCATGTAAGCCTTATTATAAGGCATTTGTTGTACATCCCCCCCACCCCACCCCTTGCTTCCCTGGTATGGGAGTGAATGAATATGTACCAATAAAAAGACTGAGCCCGCCTGACCAGGTGGTGGTGCAGTGGATAGAGCGTTGGACTGGGATGCAGAGGACCCAGGTTCGAGACCCCGAGGTGCCAGCTTGAGCGCGGGCTCATCTGGTTTGAGCAAAGCTCACCAGCTTGGACCCAAGGTTGCTGGCTCGAGCAAGGGGTTACTCGGTCTGCTGAAGGCCTGCAGTCAAGGCACATATGAGAAAGCAATCAATGAACAACTAAGGTGTCGCAATGTGCAACGAAAAACTAACGATTGATGCTTCTCATCTCTCTGTTCCTGTCTGTCCCTATCTATCCCTCTCTCTGACTCTCTCTGTCTCTGTAAAAAAAAAAAAAAAAGACTGAGCCCAAGGAAAAGGTCAGTTGAAAGGTCTTTAGACTCTGAACCTAGAATAAGCCAGCATCTCTCTACAGCTGGTGGTGGGGGACCTTGGCCCAGGTGGGCGGCAGTCCCACCTGAAGGTGCTCAAAGGATACAGTGTACTGAGTGACAGCCCACTACCTGCGCTACCGGCCGCTGCTGCCACCTTCCTCATGGATCAGCACAACCCTGGGACACCAGTTCTGGCACTCGCTCTGGGCCCTTGTGTGTATGTGTATAAGAATCTTACACCCTACTTCAAGTTCAGCCTGCCCCAGTTGCCTTTGAACACCCTGGAGCAAGATCTTTGGAACCAGGCCAAGGAGGTAAATGGTGTGGGGGATGGGGCAAGAAGGCAAAGATGGCAGCCACTGGGCCATCCTCATTCTCTGGCTGGCTCAGGAGCCTCCAGGTTTTACCTTCTTCCCTTGCTGTCACAGGACAGGATCGACCCCTTGACCCTGAAGGAGATGCTAGAGAGCATCCGGTGAGAGCCCACCTTTCCCTTCCTGTGCCTCCCACCCCTCCTGCCTCCCCAACTCTTTATCCCAGGGATCCTGGTCGACCCCAGGGCCCTGTTCCTCAGCCAAATCTGCCGTGATTGCCCTTCTCCTTGCAGGGAGAAGGCGGAGGTGCCTTTGTCTGTACAGTCACTCAGGTGAGGGCCCTCCGAAGGGCCAGGTCTGTGGAAGCTGCAGGGGGAAGGGAGTGGCTGTGGAGGACCCCCGGGCTCGGCCGTGCAGACCCTGTTCTCTGTCTAGGTTTCTGCAGCTGGAGCTCAGTGAAATGGAGGCATTTGTGAACCAGCATAAGTCAAAGGGCATCAAACGTCAGGTAATGCCCCTTTGTTTCATTTCCCTATAAAAGATATGGGTAGGGCCCTGGCTGGTTGGCTCAGTGGTAGAGCATCGGCCTGGCGTGCCTGAGTCCAGGGTTCGATTCCCGGCCAGGGCACACAGGAGAAGCACCCATCTGCTCCACCCCTCCCCCTCTCCTTCCTCTCTGTCTCTCTCTTCCCCTCCCACAGCCAAGGCTCCATTGGAGCAAAAAGTTGGCCTGGGCATTGAGGATGGCTCCATGGCCTCTGCCTCAGGTGCTAGAATAGCTCTGGTTGCAACAGAGCAACACCCCAGATGGGCAGAGCATCACCCCCTGGTGGGCATGCTGGTTGGATCCCGGTTGGGCGCATGCAGGAGTCTGTCTGACTGCCTCCCCGTTTCCAACTTCAAAAAATAAATAAATAAATAAATGGGTAATTTTTTAAACCATGTAATATCAGCGGTAAATCCTACAGTCACACTAACTAGTTTCACTTTGCAGTTTCCCTTCCAGTTCATGCCACACAGGTAGGGTCACAAAGCTTCAGGGCCTTCTGCATTTCCAGTCAACAGTGACAACTTTTAATTGACCTAGAGTTATATAACTTGAGAGAACTTTTATTGTCTTGAGGGTAAAGGTAATATATTCTCATTAGAGAAAATTTGGAAAATAAAGAGAAGTATAAAGGAGAAATACAAATGACTACAATCTCACTACCCAGAGGTTCTCATTCTTATTGTTTTGGTTCATTTCCTTCATAAATATGCTTTTATATCCTCCTTCCCTTGAGTATATATAACATTATATCTTGAGTATTAAATAGTCTTTTTTTTTAATTTTTATTAATTTTTAATGCGGTGACATCAATAAATCAGGGTACATATATTCAAAGAAAATATGTTCAGGTCATCTTGTCATTCAATTATGTTGCATCCCCATCACCCAAAGTCAGATTGTCCTCCGTCACCTTCTTTAAATAGTCTTTAAGAACTCCATTTTTAGTGGCTCCTTGATTATTTCATTGATTAGTCACTATTTCATTCAGGGTTTATACTATAACTACTCGCAGGTCATTGGAAATGTGTCCCTTTTATTCACTAGTATTTTTTTTTCTTGGTTATAATTGTAATGGCTTTATTGATGAATCCATCACTGAGGACCTCTAATGGTTCCTGACCTTAGTCCAGGGACAGACTTCCAAAGCTGTTGCCTGCGTTTTAGAAAGCCTCTTGGGAACCATCCACTTCCTGTGGAGGTTGCTTGAGCCAGACATGTTGATCAACACAGTCCTCAGCTTTTGGCTCGTCTTAAACCAGTTCTGTGAGAAACATTGTTCTCTCCTGCTGATCAGCAGCTCAGATCTACAGTTGTTAATATCTTTAACTACTTCTAAAATCAGAAAGTGGGTTAATTGTTCAAAAGATGTATTTTGGGGGTGGGAAATCAATCTCTCCGGGTGTGTATCATAGTTACATGATTGGGATCCACTAAGTTCCATACTTCTGTAACCTTTCTCCTTCCACTTGGCATTGAGAAATTCCTCTGTTAATCTTAAAGATGATCACACAATGAACCACTTTTATCCATAGAAACATTTTGGCCCTGCTAAATTATTTCCATAGGAGAAATTCCTATAAAAGGGTCATCTCCATCTGTTTTGTTCTCTCTCCAATCACAATTACAAAAGGAACATGTGCCCACTGTAAAAATTACAGAAAAGCACAATGAAGAAATTAAACCTTGGCCCTGGCCAGTTGGCTTAGTTGTAGAGTGGCATGTGGAAGTCCCGGGTTCAATTCCCAGTTAGGGCAGACAGGAGCAGCACCCATCTGCTTCTCCACCCCCCTGCCTCTCACTTCTCTCTTTTTCTCTCTCTTCTCCTCCTGCAGCCATGGCTTGATTAGAGCGAGTTGGCCCTGAGGGCTGAGGATGGCTCCATGGCCTCTGCCTCAGGCGCTAAAAGTGGCTCTGGTTGCACGAAGCAAGGGCCCAGACAGGCAGAGCGTCTCCCCCTAGTGGGCTTGCCGGGTGGATCTCAGTCAGGGCACATGCGGGAGTCTGTCTCTGCCTCCCCTCTTCTCACTAAAATAAAATTTTTTTTTAATTAAATCTTGCCTGTGATCTCATTGTCCAAAGATAACCAGTGTTTGTATTTAAGGGTTTAGCCTTTCAGCACGTTTTTCTATTCATATATTTTTAAAACTGGGATTATACTAATCTCACTTTTTGCCTATTTTTTTCTCTTAATGCATTAGGAGTATTCTCCCTATCATTGAATCTTCTTTTAAAAAGTGATATTTTAAAATGACTGCATAGTTTAGGATCAAATGGATAGTTCATAATTGGCTTAGACAATCCTCTTTTTAGAAGGTTAGGGTTGTTGTAATAAACACCTTTGTACATAAATCATCTTGTGCATCTCTGCTACTCTTCCTCCTGTTTTATCCTCTTTCTTCCCTCCTGTGTTGTCTGGGCTGTGACTGGGGGGAATGGTGTGCGGGGATCCCCGGGTGACCCCTGCCTTCCTTCTGCAGACAGTCATCACCACCATGACCACCTTAAAGAAGAATCTGGCCGACAAGGATGCTGTGTCCTGCCTGGTGGTGGGCACGGAGAACAAGGAGCTCCTGGTGCTGGACCCGGAGGCCTTCGTCATTTTGGCCACGGTCAGTGTGGGGCCTGACTCGGCACACCTCAGGCCCAGGCTGCAGTCCCTTCCTCTGTTCCCTCACATCTCCTGCTCCCCGTTCTTGGTCAAACAAGTTCATTGTAGAAAAATTATAAAATATAGATACGTATAAAGAAAAAATATTCAAAAATTCCACCACGCACAGATATCTATTAAAGTTTCATCATATGTCTTTCCTGACATTTTCATATTTAAGACACAGATATATAACGATATATATAAATATTTACATATATATATTTACACGTATATTTATATATTTACACATATATTTGTATATATTTATATACATACATGTAAATATATATATGTATACACACACACACACACACACACACACATATATATTTACAAAAACAGCCTTGGGGTAGAGCAGCGGTTCTCAACCTGTGGGTCTTGACCCCGGCGGGGGTTGAACGACCAAAACACAGGAAGGCGACCCCTGTGTTTTGGTCGTTCGACCCCCGCCGAGGTCCCACAGGTTGAGAACCGCTGGGGTAGAGGGTCATGTAACTTGCTCCTTTCACATAGTAGTAGCTCATCAATGTCTTTTCCAGCCTATATATCACTCTGGCCGGATAGCTTGGTTGGTTAGAGCATCGTCCCAATGCTCAGAGGTTGCTGGTTGAATCCCCAGTCAGGGCACATACAAGAACAGATTGATGTTCCTTTTGTCTCTCTCCTTTCCTCCCTCTTTAGCATCAACAAATAAAATTTTTTTAAAAACAGTTACCCATTTTATAGATGTACCGCAGTTTACTTACCCTGTCACCTATTGTATGTTTACGTTGTTTCCATTTTCACTATTAACACCTCTGCAGTAGGCTTTCTTACCCAAACATCTTCACATGCTTATCAATATTTCTTTAGGATGCATTTCTAGCAGTGGCATAATTTACTCAAAGCTTTTGCTGCATGTTGCCAAGTTTCCCTCCAGAAAAACCCTACAAGTTTAACTGCCCCACAGGGTGTGAGGGAGAAAGTTGGGACTCCAGACAGGGAACCAATTTGAAAGAGGAGGCTCCCTCAAGGTAGGGAGGATCTGGGGCCCCAAAGAAATTTGGATGTTTGAGCCTCTTCTTTGCAGATGAGCCTACCCAGCGTCCCCGTCTTCCTGGAGGTTTCTGGCCAGTTCAATATAGAGTTCCGGCTTGCTGCCGCCTGCCGCAATGGGAACATCTATATCCTGAGGAGGTAGCCGCACGTGGTCTTGGGGGCCGGGAGGACCATCTCAGATACCTGCTGGTTTCAGGGGGTTGCAAGATGAGCAGGGGGTTTGAGGCTGGATTTTGGGAATGGAAAGAGCTGAGAAGTTCCTATAGGGCTGACCCCAAGAGCACATAGGGTCTCTGAAGGCTTGTGTGAGAGTCCGAGCTAGGTGGCTGGAACATTGAGCATTGCAGTTCGAGATCAGAAGAAATAAAAATAGTCTGTTATCCACTATATTGCTTTATATAGGGATGTGACACTTCCCAGTGCAGTAGTTTGATATTTTTTACAACATTCATTTTTTTAATTCAGAAATGTTTTTGAGCACCTACTTAAGCATTGTATAAGGTATTGACAGACAAAATAAGATTCAGAGGTCTGGAAATGTGCCTTTATACAGAGCGGCTGCTTGTACCTTTCTGATAAATTACTAAACTGCCTAAGTCCACTAGCACTTCGTCTAGCTTCACGCACTGTGAACTGTTAATATCAGCAGATTACTGTCATAAAAGTAGGGGCAAGACCAGAAGGAGAACACACTTCATGTTATTTCAAGGTCACACGGCTAGTAAGTGCTACAGGTAGAAATAATATTGTGGTCATCTGCTTCGGAGCCAAGGTTCCTTCTAGGATAGTCTGGGGCTCAGAAAGAGGAGGGTGAACCAGGGGAGGAAGGAGGGTTTCTCTGGGCTGGGAGAGTCTGTCTCCTCCACAGAGACTCCAAGAGCCCCAAGTACTGCATCGAGCTGAATGCCCAGCCTGTGGGTCTTGTACGAGTGCACGAGGTCCTGGTGGTGGGCAGCACCCAAGACAGTCTGCATGGTTTCACCCACAAGGTGTGGCCTCCAGGCGAGCACCCCCCACCCACCCCCACATGTCTCCCAGGTCCCCCCTTAGCAGTCAAGCCTTTCTGGCGCTCCCTCGCCCGCAGTTCCAGCTACCCCTCTTTCCATTTTAACCTCTGGGCCCCCTGCAGCTGCTTGACTGTTCCCTGCCAGGGCAAGAGGCTGTGGACAGTGCAGATGCCGGCAGCCATCTTGACCATGAACCTCCTAGAGCAGCCCTCTCGGGGCCTGCAGGCTGTCATGGCTGGGCTAGCCAATAGGGAAGTCCGCATCTACCACAACAAGGCACTGCTCAACGTGATCCGCACCCCGGTGAGCTGCTGACTCCGTGCCCCACTCCCACCCCTTGGGCTGCTCAGCTACTTCCTGATTCCACTCCATCCACTGCCCTTGACTTAATGCATTTCAAAAACCTGTTGAGTACCTCGTATGCACAACTCATTGTATTGGGGGATTAAAATGATGACTAAATTAGCTTAATATCCAAGGTGAAAGCAAGCCAAAGACAGCTAATTCAAATACCAGGCAGACAGAAGCAAAATGCTAAAAAAGTACAGGGCAGCAGATAAATGGGGACGGGACTCACGGGACACTTCATGGAGCAAGTGACAATTCACCTGGGCCTCAAAGCAGTTTGCCAAATGGTAAATGGAGGAACAACATTCCAGACAGGGAACAGCATAAAAAAAGGCTGAGCAGCATGACTGTCCCTGTGTAAGGAACCCAGGTAGTTTGATGAGTTTGGACCAGTTTTTCAAACACTCAAATCAATTTAATGGGTTGCAACCAGCAACATAAAAAAAAAGTTCAGTATATATCACGTGTAACTTTTATGTGTTTGTATGTCTAAAGTGTCCTGTGTCACAACAGACGATTTGAAAGCAGGCTGCTGGGAGGGTAGGTGCATGTGGGTTGAGAAAAGGTGGAGGGCAGAGAACTGACAGGAAGGCAGGTCAGAGTCAGGGCGGGAAGGGACAGGGAGGACAGAAGCTGTGGTGGTTTTCTGAAAGAGAATCAGCATCGTGTTTGTGTTTTTTGCAAGGCATCAGTGTGAAGGGCTGACTTGGAGAAAGATTAGGCTGGGCAGTCTGTTAGGAAGCTGACCCCAAAGCCCAGTGGTGTTTAATCTGGACTTGTGCCCCTGGCCGTGAGGTTGGCAGGGAGGTTAGAAAGAGAGGAGGAGTTTCAGAGGCAGCATTGCCCTGAGCCTCACCTCACATCTCACCCAGTTCATCTGGGATCCCGCAGCCTTACCCTTCCACCCCTGGTCTTGCTCTCCTCTCCGAGATATTTTCCCAAACAAACTAGTGTCTCCACTGCAGGATGCAGTAACCAGCCTTTGCTTTGGCCGCTACGGGCACGAAGATAACACCCTCATCATGACTATGCGAGGTAAGGGGAGTCAGACCTGCCCAGGGATTTCAGGTTGGGAGTCAAGGGGGCAGGCTGGATCCTGGGAGGAGGAGGAGGTGGGCGGGAGGCCCGGGAGGACCTGGGTGTTGAAAGACACTGGAGACAGCTCATCAGC
Organism: Saccopteryx leptura; assembly: GCF_036850995.1. Classification (NCBI taxonomy): domain Eukaryota; kingdom Metazoa; phylum Chordata; class Mammalia; order Chiroptera; family Emballonuridae; genus Saccopteryx; species Saccopteryx leptura. Next base: position 6,949,359 of record NC_089503.1, on the reverse strand, counting down.
AGTTTGACATTGTGACTTAGGGGCCAGGCCCTGAGCTGGATTGTTCCCCACTTCACCCAGGATCCCCTGCGCCTGCCACAGTGCTGAGAATATCACAGTACTCAGCAGATAGATGACTGTGAAACGAGTTAAGTAATTCATGGTAGGAGATTATTTAGGCAAACTTCATTCTTCCAGAAACTCAGTCTCGGCAGCAAGACAGACATGTACAGAAATGAGTCCACACGAGGCAGATTGGGGAAGAAAGATTGGAATATCTGGTGTAACTGGGGAGGACAACTCTGTTTCTGTCTGTACACTTCCCTAGGCGGGGGCCTGATGATCAAGATCCTGAAGCGGACAGCAGTGTTTGTGGAGGGGGTAGGTGAGGTGGGCCCCCCATCAGCCCAGGGCACAAGACTCAACGTACCCCGCAAGACCCGGCTTTATGTGGATCAGACTCTGCGAGAGCGGGAAGCTGGCACCGGTGAGACTCCGGCCAGGCTCAGGCTCTTCCTCCCCTCTTGTGAGGTAGCAGGTGCTGGGTGGGTGCTGGCGGGGGCCCTGAGCAGTGGGGAGACCCGGGTCAGCTGGACCAGTTTGTGCCTCTGCTAGCCCAAGAACAGTCCAGGAGGTACACCCTGCCTACAAATACCCGTTCCTCAGCTGGAAGGTGCTGTGGGGAGGCCGCGAGCCCTTGGAGTCCAGAGGAGGGAGTGGTCACTTCTAGGTACAGGAATTCTTGTGAAAGAAGTCGAGTTTGACCAAGGTTCCTCGTTCTCCTATTTCATTTTCCTGCTCATTTATTCATTCAGTGCCAGATTATGTCAGGCCTCGTGCCAGGCGCCTTAGATTAGTGCCTACCTCAGGAACTCATTCTGCCTTGCTACCTTCATGTTGCAGGACAGCTATAGGAAAGGTTTCTGCAAGAGTGAGTGCCCTGAAAGATGACTGCAAGTCCACCAGCCGGAGAGGGGAGGGCGGTGCAGGCAGAGGCTGGACTCGGGCACATGGGCCATGCAGCTGTGGGTGCGGTGCAGGAAGCCGAGTGGCCTGAGGGGAGGCCGGAGAGGCAGGTCAGAGCCCGCTTTGAAGGGGCCTGGGATGCAAGGCTAAGATGTGTGTGTTTAATTTAGGTAGTTGGAGCTGGGAAAGCTGCGAAGCAGAAAAATACAGTAACTCAACCAGCTCTGTCAAAAAGGGATCTTCTGCCCTGGCTGGATAGCTTGGTTAGTTAGAGCATCATTCCAAACACAGAGGTTGCTGGTTTGATCCCTGGTCAGGGCACATACAGGAGCAGATTGATGTTCCTGTCTCCCTCTGTTCCTCCCTTCCTCTCTTGCTAAAATTAATTAAAAAAAATTTTTAAAGGGATCTTCCTTCAGGTTAAAGGTAAATTACAAGATAAAGAAAATAACTAACAGGCTTATAGCCTAGAGAACCTAAGAAAAGCAATTGATATATCAGAGAAATAAGTAGGAAGTTCTCTAAGGTGACCAAATGTAAAATATTCAAAAATCAATAGTGTTCGTGTATACCAACAGTAGGCAGTTGGAAAATATCGTAGAAAATATCCATTCACAATAGCAAGAAAATCCCTAGAAATCAACTTAAGAAGAATGTACAAAGTCTTATAATAAAGGAAATTATAAAACTGCTTTCAAAAGCATAAAAGCCCACCTGAAATTATAAAATTTCCCAAGTCTCAGGGGGCAAGATCTACTGTAATGCTGAAGATTAATAAACAGCTTCTAAAATTAGACATAGCAAAGTGACAGTTCAGTCCTCTTGGGATTTATTTTGAGGACTTGACCAATTAATTCTAAGAGTAAATCTAAGAAATTTGGGGGAAATAAAAATGAAGGGGCCCTGGCCGGTTGGCTCAGCGGTAGAGCGTCGGCCTGGCGTGCGGGGGACCCGGGTTCGATTCCCGGCCAGGGCACACAGGAGAAGCGCCCATTTGCTTCTCCACCCCCCCTCCTTCCTCTCTGTCTCTCTCTTCCCCTCCCACAGCCAAGGCTCCATTAGAGCAAAAGATGGCCCGGGTGCTGGGGATGGCTCCTTGGCCTCTGCCCCAGGCGCTGGAGTGGCTCTGGTAGCGGCAGAGCGTTGCCCCTGGTGGGCGTGCCGGGTGGATCCCGGTCGGGCACATGCGGGAGTCTGTCTGACTGTCTCTCCCCGTTTCCAGCTTCAGAAAAATACAAAAAAAATGAAGGGACCTTGCTGTCACTGGAATGAACAGTGAAGCTGTAGGAATTTGCAGCTGTGGTATCAATACAGAAATTGATACAGACCATTGGCACATTTAGGAAGTCCAGAAACAGACCCTTGTACATGTGGAAAGTCAGTATAAGTTAAAGATGTGTTTCAAGTTAGTGGGAAAAGGAGAGATTGTCCACAAAACGTAATTAGGACAATTTGCTTCTAGGAAAAAAATTAGACCTCTACCTCATACTAAACACAAAAATTAATTCTGGGTAAATTAAAAAATAAACTGTAAAAGTACTAGAGGAAAAGGAAAGATGAATAGATCAGATAACATAAAGATATAAAACTTCTAAATGGCAAAAAGCACCTCATAAATAAAGTCAAGGGTAGACTGGCAGACCAAGGTACTAAATGGAAGGAATGACCGCAGGGGTGGAGGGGAGGGGGAGGGCCCTGGAGATGGCTTTGCGGACAAGTCATTCCATCTTGACAAATGATCGGACGTGAGGGGTGTATCTGGGTGACTTGATGGCTGGGATGCAGCGTGGAAGCAGGGAAATGAGCTTGGCTTCTGCATTATTGAATTTCTGGTGTTGATGGGATGTCCAGGTGCAGGTGACAATTAGGTATGTAGAAGCAGGAGCCCGTCCCAGGGGCTGAGCTGCTGGCAGTGCTGTGTGAAGTGTGGACACAGGCCAGGCCCTGAAGTGGGTACTGCAGACCCAGTAGTCACAGTCCCTACCGTCCAAACACACAGTTGTTGTTCTTTGGGGTGGTCACGGCCAGGGAAGGACATGGATTGTCCAGGGGAGGAAGACAGAGCAGGAGAAGACCAAGGACAAGACTCAAGGGAACACCAGTCTTTATGGTGAAAGAAAGGACATTGAGATTGTGCAGGCAGTGAGGTGGGAGGAGAACCGGGAGGAGGAAGCAGGGAGAGGTCCAGCATCCAGTGTCATCAGCAGGCTGGACTGCTGGACCTCAGCCCTCCCTCTTTCCCACATTCCCGGCCTCTGCATTCCCTGCCCGCTGCACCTTCCTCTGCACTGTCCTCACCCAGTCCCCGACTCCCAGCCTCAGCCCTTTATGTCTCTCTTCTCAGCCATGCACAGGACCTTCCAAACCGACCTCTACCTGCTGCGTCTCCGGGCTGCCCGTGCCTACGTGCAGGCCCTGGAGTCCAGCCTGAGCCCCGTGTCTGCCACAGCCCGGGAGCCGCTCAAGCTCCATGCTGTGGTGAGCACCCAGGTGTGGGGTGGGGGGGTCAGCAGCCTCAGGGTCAGAGGGGCAGAGGTCAGGGGTGGCGGGGAACCCTTTAGCCCCAGAGCCAATTCCAAGCCAAGGTCCCATGCCCCCCTTCTCACTTTCCCACAGGCCCAGAGGCCAAGTTCTATGTCCTCCTTTGTGAGAGAGCACGCTCAGCTTCTGTGCTGCCTCCTCCCCACAACGAGCCACAAAGGGACCCTCATTCCAGGCTGTGCCTCAGACAAGCCCCCAGACTGGGGGCAGGGCACGACAAGTAGTCACCTTGGGACGTTTCTCCACAGGAGCCCCAAGGGACACTTCCCACTGTAGTCCAGGGAAGAAAGCTGTTCGTTTCAGTGACTGTAGGCAGCCCATGGTGTCAGGACTGCCCAGTACAGGGGAGGGCCATCCTGAGGCTGGCACGGGCACAAGGAGGGAGAGGAGCCCAAAACTCAGACACTGTGGCTTCAAGGTCATCAGGGCTCCAGCCAGCTCGAAATGGGTCCCAAGGGTGTGCCATCTGTCCCAACTGGGTTTCTGATTTCTCTTTCCCTAAAGAAACTGGAAGAGATAGACAGGAAGAAGCTATAGAGCAACTAGGGGTAAGAGGGAGGGAACTGAAATCGTTGTGGCTACCATAGAGTGAGAGGGAGGTGGGTCAGGCCCCGGGAAGAGGGGCAGGGACGCTGGTGAGCACACAGGTGGGAGCTGGGGCGTGTCTCAAGGCTGGCTGTGCCTCTGACCAACTTGTTGAGTGGCCTCTATGAACTCCCTTCTCCTCCCTGGGCCTTTGCTGATCCCTGTACCCACCGGAGCCAGCCTTCCGACTTCTGTGCCTTTTGAGGGGCAGACGAGCATTGCATTAGAACAGTGGGAGTAGGGTGACTCCAGGTCATTGATGAGGAGGCAGGCAGGGCCAGGGTATATCATACTCTGTGCCCAAGGCCACTAGGTCCTAAGGGCTTTCTCTACCACTCCACCCTCCCCATAGGTTCAGGGCCTGGGCCCCACCTTTAAGCTCACACTTCACCTGCAGAACACGTCCGCGGCCCGCCCCATCCTGGGGCTGCTGGTCTGCTTCCTGTACAACGAGGTGCTCTATGCCCTGCCTCGGGCCTTCTTCAAGGTATTTGACCTGCCTCCCTAGACCTGGAGTGGGAAAGGCGGGGTGGGGGCTGATTAAATGCCCACAGAGCCTCCGCCAGGTCAGAGGTGAGGGCTGGCAGGGGCCTGCAGCCAGATGTCAGGCTAGGACACAGCCAGGGCCTCTCGGGAGAGTGCCCGAGTCCTGCCTCAGGTGTCTTACTCCTCGCCTGCGGGAGGTCTCAGACACACGCAGCACGTGCTGGGAGAAAGGCCATGCCCACCCTCCTGTGCCCCTCCCAAAAGCCTGTGGGTGCTGGGGGGTCCCAGAGCCCACCCTGCTTCACAGCCACTCCTGCAGCAGCTACAGGGGCCTGTCTCTGCCTCCGGGAAATCTCCCACAGAGTGAAGGGTTTCCTCTGGCATGAGGGCTGATTTTCTTTCCTCTTTGTCTTCAAACTTAGGTCCCCTTATTGGTGCCAGGGCTCAGCTACCCCCTGGAGACCTTTGTGGAGAGTCTCAGTGACAAGGGCAGCTCAGACATGATCAAGGTAGGTGACGGTTGGTACTGCTTGGGGAGGACAGGGGGAGTGAGTGTGGGTAAGGCCCCTCCTGACTACCAGGTCAGGGGGGTACCTGCACAGCTCCCTACCCCTTCAGACAGAGCCCTGGTGGCCTGCTGTTAGGGCAGTGCAGACCACCAGGCCAGGCTTGACCTCTTCAGGGAGCAGGGGCTGCATGGGGCATATCCCGACTGCCATGGGCGCCTGCTCCGTAGGTGCTGGTGCTTCGAGAAGGCCAGAGTGCACCCCTGCTGAGTGCCCATATCAACATGCCTGTGAGCGAGGGACTGGTGACTGCCTGACACCGGGGCTGGTGTTGAAGCCCCTGTGGAGTCCGGACCAGGAAGATTCAGCCCCTCCCGCTGAGCTGTCCTTACGTGGACCAGCCCACTCCCTGCACAGCAGGGTACTGGGGTGACAGCTTCCCTCGCCCCTCCTAAGCTCCCCTTTCTCAGCACCCGACCACTGGGTGGCCTGTAGCCCTGGTCAGGGAGTACCTAGAAGGTGCAGCTCCTCTGCCCGGGAGGATGCAGGCAGTAGCCCCCTGGCTCCTGCTGCTCCTCCGCCGTCCACACTGGCCTCCAGAAACCACAGCCTGGTCTGGAGGAAGAGCCCTGAAGGAAGAGCCCTGAAGCGGTTGAGGTGGACGGAGGGGCGCAGGCCCAGCCTTCTCCGCTGCTCCCCTTAGGCACATCGTTCACGTTGCTGCTGGCCCAGGCCCGAGTTGGCGAGGACCTGGCCCAGGACAACCAGAGGCTTTTCTTGGAGACTGAGCCCCCCATGGCTCCCTGGAGATCCCAAGGGTTGGCTGCTGCCAGTTCAGCCTGAAGCAAACCCCATGCCCTGATCTCCCTGCATGAGCTGAGCAGAGGCCCAGAGAACAACTGCCACTTTTCTGAAGTCTTGGGCACAGACGAGGTCTCAGGCCTGTGATGTTCCGTGAAGGGGACATAGGGTGCCCATGCAGGAGCCAGCAGCCCCAGCCCCTGCCAGGCTCCTGAAGACCACACGGCCCCTGCTTCTGACCGGGATGCTCGGGCCCAGGACGAACACCCAGGAGAGGGAGGCTCAGCTGGACAGAGCGGAAAGGGCACTGGGGGACGGAGCAGGGGCATAGCCAGGGCCCTGGGGCGGTGGCACTGGAGGCAGAAGCCTAGAACTTCCAAGTGAGAGGCGCTTCTGTGCCCTGGAGCAAAGAGCAGTCATGTTAGTGTAAGTTTCACCTGGCAGAGGCCATATTGTGAGAATTAACCAGAAAGGTACAGACCAGAGGCTTGAGCGAGGTAGAAGACCAAACAAAGGCACATGTTTGGACCACGGGCCAGAGACCCACAGTCACAGCCCACATATCTTGGAGCCCTGGCCAGTCTGCCTGGCCCACCTCACAGCACCCTGGGGGTCACTATACCTTCCCCTCTCTGAGCAGACGCACCCTGGTGTGCGGCGACAACTCAGCTCGTGGGAAGTAACCGAGTCCCTGGGGACTTCCGTTTCCCCCTGTGTAAAATGCAGCAGTTTGACCAGGTTCAGCTCGAACATCCTCTGAGCTTAGCAGCCCCTCTAGAGGAAATGGAGTTGGCTCCAGAAAAGGGGACACTTGACAGGAATAACTGCAGAGCATCTACCCTTGACGTCAACGGCCCCAAGCTGTCACTGCCAGGCAACAGCCTCTGTACCCAAGACACAGTAAGGGGCTAGGCTGACACTGCCCACAGCCACCCTCTGTTCCCCTTAAAGGATGCATTCTGGGGACAGGCTAAGGGAAGCAAGGGGTCTAAACCAAAAAGCGCCCCTCCCCATCCTCTGCATGGCCAGGCCACGCGCGATGCAGACCGGGTGGGTCAGTGCAGTGAGATGTTTCCAGACCGAACCAACTGAGGCACCACTGGAACAAGCAGGAGGTTTAGCCTGGAAATGGAAAGACAGAGGGAGTGTCGCTGTCAGCCAGAGAGACTTCAACTTACCCTGACGAGCTTTCTGAGACAGCTTGTCAGAGAAGGAAGTGCCTCCAGTGAGCCCTTTGTCACTTGAGCTGTCACCGGAGCTGGGCTATTGCTGTGCAGGTTATGTTGAGCCAGGTGACCTTACAGTCCCTTTCACCCCCGGTCAAGTGATGAGCTGTGTGAACTCAGAACAAAAAAGTCTGCTCTGGGTTCTCTCCATAGCTGTTCATGATGATGGAAGCAGGGACGCTGCCCCTATGCCCAGCACCTAACATGCACATATAGTATGTGAGCCCAGTACTAGTACTAAGAAATGCACGGACTTTGGTGCATTGGACAGTGACGTAAGGCAATGGGAAGCAAGAAAGAGTGCACGGTACCTAGCGCCCTCACTAGTTAGGACTCCAGGGTACTGGTGTCTGAAAAACATATCTAAAAACGTACCTACTTAGTACTATGGAATTAGACACTTTAGAAGAAGAAAGAGCCTGTCCTCATTCCCCAGTATTGCTCTCCTGCTACATTTTCAGTTATCTCAGCTATTTATAGTATTTTTGTAATATGCTTAAACTAGGCTTGTTTAATTTATCAACTAGTGACATGATCTGTCGGCCGCCTGTCATACCCGACAGACAAGGCTTCAGCTCTTCTGTGACAGCACCTGCCCCCTCCTTTGCTCTCCAGCTTTTAGGTAAATCGATATTCACTTTTTGGATTACAGTTTATATTAGTGTGAAAGTTATTCACTGTGAGCCAAAAATTGGGCTATCATTAAATTACTTTTGGGGTACTTCTTTTTCATGGATTTCATAATTACCATTTTTTTCATTTGCTTAGTTTTCTATGTGAATCAGTTGCTAATTCTTCCCTCACTTGGTCTGAGCCCTTCTTCTGCACATGGGCCTCCATCCCTTGAGGTGGGGTGGGGTGGGGGGTGTTGAGCTGCTGAGCCCTCCTGGGATTCCTGCTGCCGTGGGCTGGGCAGGACCCCGGCTCCTGGGCCCTTGTCTGCCTCCCCCATCGTTCTGTTAGCCCTCATTTGAAAATGCATGTCCACAGGTGCCTTCTTTAAAAAGTCACTAGAGTTAACATTTTATAAAGCAGTTTGTCTGAAATTTTCTTTATGCTATTCATACATGTGATAGTTTGGGCCATAAAATTTGAAGGTAAAAATCATTTTCCTGAGAGAAAAATCATTTTTAAGCAGTGCTCCCTTGTATTTTTATATTGGCAAGGCTGTTGAGAAGTCCCGTGCTGTAGAAGACCTCACTGTGTTATCTGTGTGTGGGTGGAGACGGCCGGCCTTCCGTTCTGGCACATTTCCTCCCGTTTTCTCTGGGCTCCTGGGTAAGCCCAGCATCTGGAAACCCTCCAGCTTTCTTCGTTCTTCTCTCCTACTGTTTTTTTGAGAAATTTTTTTAATTTTTCAGATCTTCTCTGAAATTATTTTTATCTTTTTATTTTTTATTTATTTATTTATTTGAGAGAGAGAGAGAGAGAGAAAGGGGGGAGGAGCAGGAAGCATCAACTCCCATATGTGCCTTGACCAGGCAAGCCTGGGGTTTTGAACCGGCGACCTCAGCATTCCAGGTTGACACTTTATCCACTGCGTCATCACAGGTCAGGCTTATTTTTATTTTTTTATGGAATGTTTCACGAATTTGCGTGTCATCCTTGTACAGGGGCCACACTAATTAATCTCTATTATTCCAGTTTTGTACATGTGCTGCTGAAGCAAGCACTCTGAAATTGTTTTAAAAATACTATTATTTTAGCCTGACCAGGCGGTGGCGCAGTGGGTAGAGCGTCGGACTGGGATGCGGAAGTACCCAGGTTTGAGACCCCGAGGTCGCCAGCTTGAGTGTGGGCTCATCTGGTGTGAGCAAAAAGCTCACCAGCTTGGACCCAAGGTCGCTGACTAGAGCAAGGGGTTAGTCTGCTGAAGGCGCACGGTCAAGGCACATATGAGAAAGCAATGAACAACTAAGGTGTTGCAACGAAAAACTGATGATTGATGCTTCTCATCTCTTTCCGTTCCTGTCTGTCCGTCCCTGGCTATTCCTCTCTCTGACTCTTGCTCTGTCTCTAAAATAAATAAAAATTAAAAAAAAATACTATTATTTTAATTCTCAACTCACTTTGTTCTCTGTTCAATCTTTAATTATGGTGTCTTTTCAATGACATAGTTGAGCTTAACAATACCATCAATCAGCTAGATATAACTGACATCTGTAGACTATTTCAGCAAGGGCAGGATACACTTTTTTTCTGAAGCTCACATGGTACATTTACCAAGATAGACCACATTCTGAGCCATAGGAAACACCTTAATAAACTTAATCAAATAGAAATCATACAGGCCCTGGCTGGTTGGCTCAGTGGTAGAGCGTTGGCCCAGCATGTGGATGTCCCAGGTTCAATTCCTAGCCAGGGGACATAGGAGAAGCAATCATCTGCTTCTCCACCCCTATCCCTCCCATCCTCTCTCTTCCTCTTCTGCAGCCATGGCTCTGTTGGAGCAAGTTGGCTGTGGGTGCTGAGGATGGCTCCATGGCTTCCGCCTGAGGTGCTAAGAAGAGCTTGGCTGCTGAGCAACAGAGCAACACCCTAGATGGGCAGAGCATTTGTCCCCTGGTGGGCTTGCTGGGTGAAACCGGTTGGGTACACGCAGGAGTCTCTCTCACTTGGAAAAAGAAGGAAAAAAATTAGAAATCATACAGTGTCTGCTGTCAGTTCAAAATGGAATTAACTGGGGCCCTGGCCGGTTGGCTCGGCGGTAGAGCGTCGGCCTGGCGTGCGGAAGTCCTGGGTTCGATTCCCGGCCAGGGCACACAGGAGAAGCGCCCATCTGCTTCTCCACCCCTCCCCCTCTCCTTCCTCTCTGTCTCTCTCTTCCCCTCCCGCAGCCAAGGCTCCATTGGAGCAAAAGATGGCCCGGGCGCTGGGGATGGCTCCTTGGCCTCTGCCCCAGGCGCTAGAGTGGCTCTGGTTGCGACAGAGCGACGCCCCGGATGGGCAGAGCATCGCCCCCTGGTGGGTGTGCCGGGTGGATCCCAGTAGGGCGCATGCAGGAGTCTGTCTGACTGCCTCCCCGTTTCCAGCTTCAGAAAAATATAAAAAATACAAAAAAAAAAAAAAAAAAAGGAATTAACTGGAAAATTCAATTTCACGTAAATGTTGATTTTCCCCAAATTGATCTATAGATCCAGTGGGTTCCTTCATAATCTCAAAGGGTTTTTTACTGGTGGAACTTGACAAGCTGATTCTAAAATCTATATAGAAACGTAAGGACCAATAATAGATCTTAAGGGATCATACACAGGGCTAGATATAGTGACCAGTGGGACAATATAGAAAAATAAACTGGTATACTCAAAGGGTCACTACACAGCAAGGAAAAGGAATGCCTACAGTAGCTGCACACATTAATTTGGACAAATCTCAAAAACTTAATAGTGAGTGAAAAACCAAGTCACAAAAGAAGCACAGTATGGTTCCATTTATATCAAATTCAAAAGCATGCAAAACCAGTACAAACGTAATAAAATTACAAAGCCAAGCCAGGGATGATTAAGACAGCAGTGTGTCCTACCAGAGAGGGGCACAACAGTGACAGCACAGTCGGGGTGGGAGGGTGCTGCTTCTATTTATTTATTTATTTATTTATTTATTTAGTATTTTTCTGAAGCTGGAAACGGGGATAGACAGAGACTCCCGCATGCGCCTGACCGGGATCCACCCAGCACACCCACCAGGGGGCGATGCTCTGCCCCTCCGGGGCGTCGCTCTGTCGCGACCAGAGCCACTCTAGCGCCTGGGGCAGAGGCCAAGGAGCCATCCCCAGCGCCCGGGCCATCTTTGCTCCAATGGAGCCTCGCTGCAGGAGGGGAAGAGAGAGACAGAGAGGAAGGAAAGGGGGAGGGGTGGAGAAGCAGATGGGCGCTTCTCCTGTGTGCCCTGGCCAGGAATCAAACCCGGGACTTCTGCACGCCAGGCCGATGCTCTACCACTGAGCCAACCGGCCAGGGCGCTTCTCTTTATTTTAAAATATTTTCTTACATCTCAGTTTTAATTAAAAAACAACAAGAAAAGATATTTTGGAGGAGGGGTAAAGCAAAGGAGGAAATCGGCAGTCTGCCAATGCTTATGTACAGCATAGTGCCAGGCACACCACGTTCCTAACACAGATAAAAAATAGCAATGGAGCATGCCCTTTGGAAAAACAAAAGTCCTAGCAGCTCAAACCTTGGTGGGCACGGGCAGGGTGTGCCAGAAGGGTGGGATTCTTTGAGGGTTCTTGACTGAAGCCTACCATGTCACTAGAGGATGCTCCCACCCAAGCACATCTGTAGACTTTCACTTAGCCCCATTTCACAGCCTCAGCCATTCTGTGGTCCCCAGATGTGACAATCAGAGAAACCAGAAACAGCAGCTGGGCAACAGTGAGGGACCAGAAACCCACAAGGATGGAGGGAATCCAAGAACCAAGTGGGCACTTTATTAACCTGGCAAAGGGGCAGCGAGGCTGGCTGAGCAGCCCTTGTCAAAACCTCGAGTGCACCAGGGGGTCACTGAAAGAGGCAGAATCGCAGGGCCACGCCCTGGATACTAGGAGTCCAAGCTGGGCAGGGGCAAGGCCAAGGATGGGGCTGGAGCTGCTGAAAGCAGGCGTTAAATACCAACCTGCCTCCCATCCTGAGGCTGGGGTTGGGCCTGAGATAAGCAATGAGCCCCCTCTCCTGCTCCTCCCTCCCTGCACCGCTCTGGCTCTCCCTGGAGTCAGGAGGTCATATGTCCCACACCAGCTGTGGTCTGGAAGGTGATCCCGTCCCCGGGCAGGGGCGAGGTCAGGAAGGGCCAGAGCCAGACGAGGATCCAGCGGGGCCCCAGGGCTGCCTGCAGGTTGTGGCAGAGGCCGAGGTCATAAGTATGCTGGCCCCGCGCCCACTCCCATGTGGTCTGACCTCGGAGCAGCAGCGTCCCGTGGAAGAGCAGCCCGGCCCCGCACAACAGCGCGCCCGCCACGCACGTGTCGGTCACGAAGGCCAGCGCGAACTGGGCCAGAGACACTCTGCCTGTGAGGAGAGAGCAAAGAGTCAGGGGCAGCAGAAGGCCCAGTCCGTAGAGCCCGGCTCCCGCCCTCCTTCCATCCCAACTATCCACCATGAAGCAGAGCTCTCCCTCTCCCGTCCCCCCAGCAAACACTAAGGCCCTGCTCCTGGCCTGCCCCTGCTGAGTGATGGGGACACACCAGTGAACTAGGCAGACACAGTCCCCTGGCTCACACATGCCTTTCCTTCATGTATCACAAACTTGTGAGCATCTCTGGTGCCACTAGGCACCGCAAACTTCAGAACGAATGGTAGATGGCAGCACCTCTGACCTCGGGGAGCTCACAGACATGCAAGAGGTCCCTTCTCAGTGACTCACAGCTCTGCCGTGTGTTACCATGAAAAAGCAGAGCACTGTATACCATCCTGGCCCACAGGAAGTGATTAAGTATCTGTTTTACTGAGAACTACAAGATGCCATGATACATTATGCTGAAAGAAGCCAGACACAAAAGGTTACATATGGTAGAATGCCATTTATATGAACTATCCCAAATGGGCAAATCCATAGAGAGAATGATCCAGTGGTTGACAGGGGCTGGGGGGACTTGGGAGGAATGGGGGAGTGACTGCTTAATGGGTACCTATGGGCTTCTTCGTGGGGTGATTAAAACATTCTGGAATTAGTGGTGATGGTTGTGCAATATTGTGAATGTACTAAATGCCACTGAACTGTGCATCTGGAAAGGGCTAAAATGATTAAGTTCATATTATGTGGATTTTACTTCAATAAAGAACCTGTGCGGGGAGATGCCGTGCAAACTCACTAAGAGGCTAAGGGAAATAGACGTCATCTGGCACTCTGACGAAGCGACATTCTAGGTGGTGCCTGAAGGTTAAGGAAGTATTTGCTCGGTGAAGAGGAAGAAAACATTCTGCTTGAAGGTTCTAAGGCAGGAATGGAGAGCTGCCTGCGTGACAGGTGAGTGGATGGTTCTGGAAGCTCAGGCTGGACAGATGGGTGGGTAGTTGGTACACAGGCAGTTTGGAGTCAACCCCCACCTCCACCCCTACCCCAGGTATGTAGAGAGAGATGAGAATGGGGCTTCAAAAGGAGACTCTTAGGAACCAGATAAAGAAGAGAAAGGGAAGTCGGAAAGGAAGGAGGAAACCCAAAGTACAGGCTGTCGGTGACACCAGGGTTGCGAGCCCTTCAAGGAAGCTAGAGGTCAGCAGTTTTGAGGCTGAAAGGTCTCGTGCATGAAGCAAGAAAATTCAAAAGGTTTTGTGGAGACAGAGCCCCGGGGACTGTGGCAGTCTCAGAGGAGTGGTGCAGGCCGAAGCTGGTTTGGAACAGGCGGAGGAATGGGTGAGAGTCCATGAGCAGAGGCGGCCAGCAGGGGGAGCCTGGGGTGACAGGAGGGACGGCTAGCCCACAGTGTGAGGCCTCTGAGAAGCTGGGGACAGTCAGCCTGGCTTAGAGGTCTGTGGACAGGACCATTCTGAAGGTACCAGCTGATGTCTCATCTCTGTGATGCACTGTCAGGAAATGGGGACTGAGAAGACAGGAGAGTGGGAAGGTTTGGACTGCAGTCATCAAGGGAAGCAAGCTTACAAGAAACTAGGACCGCCAGGCACAGTGGAGGGCCTGCTGAGGTCCATGGCCATGAACAGAGCACGTCCCAACCTGCCATGAAGTACCACGCATCTCTGGCAGTGCCTGGCAGCCAGGGGCCAACACAGGGAAGCCACAGGAAAGGAAGACGGAGCAAAGAGGTTTGAGATGTTGGCAGGAGAATGGTGGGAATGAGGGCTCCAAACTGGACATGGGGGCGGGGAAGGGACTGATGGACAGAAAGGTGAGGGCCAGAAGCGAACAGAGCGGGTACTGTGCAGTCAAAGAGAGAGATGAAGAGAAGAAGAAGGGGGAGGAGCAGAGAGGGGCGACTGATGGTGACTGGGAAGTTAACACACTTTGTATTCTGACAAGGTCTGGGGAGCGGACATGGGAGTAGGGGAAGGAAGTAAAGTGGAGAAGAAGGTGAAGAAGCTGAGTGAGCGGGGCACTGAATCGGTTGTTTGCCCCGACTTCAGACACCATGATTTCAACAGGGCCCAGGGCTGAGAGAGACTGGGTCCTGGAGCCCAAGTCTTCAGGGACTGACGGCGGTGAATGAGAGGCCATGGATGACCACAGGGAGGTGGGTGTCGCAGGTGCCGCTGGAGGGCTTGAGGCTCAGTGGACTCAGGGGATCATCAAGGAGGGCTGCTCAGGAAGCCAGTGTGGGCGAAGATGACACTGACAACCACACTGGGTCTCCTGAGGCCTCTCCCCAGGTTGCAGAGAGGGGGACCTTGGGACAGAGCTGAGTTTGGATACAATGGAAAGACACAACTACTCAGAATGGTCAGGGAGTTTAGCAAGTGCAGGACAAGGTCACAGAAGGGACTGTGGGTAGAGAGGTCAGGAGGAAAGAGTCCGGGGAAAGAAAGTCCAGAGCATTTTGTGGGTGATAAAGAGTATAAAAGATCAGCGGGGCTTTAATCTTGGGTGGCGGGAAAGAGGAATAAATGCATCCTCCCAAACCTGGCTCAATCAGCCTCCCGGTCCAACTCTCCTCCAACTTTCCCCAGCCTATCACTTCCGCTAGCTCCCCACTGCCCAGTCACGTAACGGACATCTCATGCCAGCATTCAAGGCCTCCACCACCCAGTCCTAACCTAATGTGCTAGCCTTAATTCTCACAATTCCCATCAAATTTCCTTCACTGCTCCCTGCCCAACAACCAAGCCCTCGCTCAGAACATCCTCATTAGAATACTCCCCCAGTGACCTTCCACTTGTCTCTCCTCTGCCACCTCCTAACCCTCCCCCGATTCTCCCAGGCAGACTGCCATACCTGTGCTCAGGCACTGTACTTTACCATACTGCATACCCAGTTGAATACCAGGTTGTTCCTCACCCCCCACAAATGACACCGGGACTAGGTCCCCACGATACTGCCAAGAGTCCCTTCTCCCACCAGAATGTCCCACTGCGAGGGCTTCCGCCTCTCTGGGGAGGCCTCGCAGGCTCCCACCTGTAAGCAGCATGAGCCAGGGCAGCAGGAGGAGAGCTGCGGAGTGGAGGGGAGTGTGGGCTTGCAGGAGAGCGGCCACGGCAGGGCCCAGCAGCACAGAGACATGGAGCAGGACGCCTGCAGCATGGAGCAGCAGGCACAGGAAGGGACGGTAGTTGTGAAAGCCCACGCAGCGGCCCAACAGGCGGCAGTGGTGGTCCCGACGCAGGATGCAGATGCGGCAGGCAGAGCAGTGCCCGCTGCGTGGTGGCACCTGGCTCTGGCACTGGTAGCAGTAACTGCAAAGAAGGAACCGCAGGATCAGCTCCCCCAGCAGCCCTGTCTCAAGCCCGTGAGCCCATCCTGGGGAAGCAGAGGCTGCCTTCACTAAGCCTCCAGTTCTTCATAGGGAAATGCAGCTGAACACCACTTCCCAGGCCCTGACTGTTCTAGCACTGTAGGTCTGAGATCACTTCCAGCTCTGACTGAGGTCACTTCCAGCTCTGATCCTTATTGCTGAGGCCTTTCTCTGGCACCTAACATCCAGGACCAAATTTCTCACTTCCTCCACAGTGACCACTTGTCCAATTCACCATGAACTATCCCCTGGATTACAGCAACAATCTCTTGACTGGTTTTCCTGATTTTACCTTTGTTCCTTCCTAGTGTAGTCTCACCCCAGTGGCTAGACCAGGGGTCGGGAACTATGGCTCATGAGTCAGATGTGGCTCTTTTGATGGCTGCATCTGGCTCACAGACAAATCTTTTTTTTTTAATACAAACACTTTAATTTTGCACAGTTTAGCCCCCACCCCACTATGTAGCATACACTATTTATAACTATATTTAGTATCTTTTTTTTTTTTTTTTACAGAGACAGAGAGTCAGAGAGAGGAATAGACAGAGACAGACAGACAGGAACAGAGAGATGAGAAGCATCGATCATTAGTTTTTGTTGCACATTGAGACACCTTAGTTGTTCATTGATTGCTTTCTCATATGTGCCTTGACTGCGGGGGGGCCTTCAGCAGACTGAGTAACCCCTTGCTTGAGCCAGCGACCTTGGGTCCAAGCTGGTGAGCTTTTGCTCAAACCAGATGAGCCCGCGCTCAAGCTGGCGACCTCGGGGTCTCGAACCTGGGTCCTTGGCATCCCAGTTCGACGCTCTATCCACTGCGCCACCGCCTGGTCAGGTGACAAATCTTTAATAAAAAAAATAATAATGTTAAAAATATAAAACATTCTCATGTATTACAATCCATTCATTTCCTACCGCTCATGTTCACGGTTGTGGGTGGCTGAAGCCCATCACAGCTGTCGTCCGGGACAACACCAAATTTTGATTGGATAATGCCTAACGTACACAGGCTGTTGTATAGCTCTCACAAAATTACTTGTTTTTTTTTATTTATTTTTTACAGAGACAGAGGGTGAGTCAGAGAGAGGGATAGACAGGGACAGACAGACAGGAATGGAGAGAGATGAGAAGCATCAATCATTAGTTTTTCATTGTGCGTTGCAACACCTTAGTTGTTCATTGATTGCTTTCTCATATGTGCCTTGACCATGGGCCTTCAGCAGATCGAGTAACCCCTTGCTGGAGCCAGCGACCTTGGGTTCAAGTTGGTGGGATTTTGCTCAAACCAGATGAGCCCGCGCTCAAGCTGGCGACCTCAGGGCCTCAAACCTGGGTCCTCTGCATCCTAGTCCGACGATCTATCCACTGCGCCACCGCCTGGTCAGGCCACAAAATTACATTTTAAAATATGTGGCGTTTATGGCTATCTCAGCCAAAATGGTTCCCAACCCCTGGGCTAGACTGATCCTTAAAAATCTAAGTCATGTCTGCCCTGGCTCAGTTGATAGTATGCTGACCCAAGCACAAAAGTTGCCAGTTCGATGCCTGGTCAGCACATATAGGAACAGATCGATGTTCCTGTTTCTCTCTCTCTCTTTCCTCCCTCTTTAAAATTAATATTTTTTTAAAAAGTTTTTAAAAATCTAAGTCATGTCCCTCCTGTGCTCAAAACCCGCCAATGAAGCCATGGCCGGTTTGCTCAGTGGTAGAGCGTCGGCCTGGCGTGCAGGAGCCCCGGGTTCGATTCCCGGCCAGGGCACACAGGAGAAGCGCCCATCTGCTTCTCCACCCCTCCCCCTCTCCTTCCTCTCTGTCTCTCTCTTCCCCTCCCGCAGCCAAGGCTCCATTGGAGCAAAAGTTGGCCCGGGTGCTGAGGATGGCTCTGTGGCCTCTGCCTCAGGCGCTAGAATGGCTCTGGTTGCAACAGAGTGACGCCCCAGATGGGCAGAGCATCGCCCCCTGGTGGGCATGCCGGGTGGATCCCGGTCAGGGCGCATGCAGGAGTCTGTCTGACTGCCTCCCGGTTCCAAAATACAAAAAAAACCCAAAAACAAACAAATAAACAAACAAAAAACAAAAGAAAAAACCCGCCAATGGGCCTCCATCTCACTTCTGGTAAAAAGCAAAGCCTACAATGTCCTACTAGGTCTTTACATGTCTAACTTCTCTCCTCCCTGCTTCTCACTCCATGTTAGCCACACTGGTTTTCTTGCTGTTTCAAGAACATGCTAAGCACATAACTGCCTTGGAGCCTTTATGTTGTCTGTTCCCTCTGCCTGGAACACTCTTCCCCCAGATTCCCACATAGCTAACTCCTGTACCTTCTTCAAGCCTTTGCTTAAACGCCACCTTCTCAATGAGGCCTACCTTGACCCCCCCCCCCATTTAAAACTGCAACTTGCACCCCTCCTACCCTGCTCTACTTTTTATTTCCATATCATTCTATATAATTTGCTTATTTATTATGTCTGTAGTTCATCATCTGCCCCTTCTCCCACTGAAATCAGCTCCAGGAGGTCAGGAACCTGTTTTACTGTACCGCCAGGGCCTGGAACTCTACTTCGCACATACTAGGTGCTCAGTAAGCATTTACGAGTGAATGAATGAAACTCCTTCTGGCTCTCCCAACCGAGGTTTTAAAGGGGTTCTCTGGCTCTAACAAGCACATCCTATAGTAATCCAGTTCTAACATCTTCTGGTCCTAGGGTACCTCCCCCTGTCCAAGGCTCCCGCTTCCCAGCCGGATCCCGCGCCCCACTCACGCCCAGCCCTGGCCCAGACCGCGGCCGGCCAGCATCACGCCCCGGATGCTGGGATCTGAGCGCAGGAAAAGCCCCACGTTGCCCAGCAGGTTAAGTAGCTGGAAGGCGGCCAGCGCCAGCTGTAAGGCCCGGGCCAAGGGTCCTAGCGGGGGTGGCCCGGGACCCAGCACCAGCACGTAGGCCAGCTCCAGACCCACCGCCGCGGCCCAAAGCGCGGTGAGCAGGAGGGGCAACCGCGCGGGCACCCCCTCCTTGCTCCCCACAGCCCAGGGCTGCCCCATGGCCTGGACCCACCCGCTGTCGGATCCCTAGTAACCCACCGCTTCCGTATTGGGGCGGGATAGTGTCAGACGGACGTCTACCACGACCAATGGAAACTCTGAGGGAGGCTGATGCGAGTCACGTGGAGCATCCAGCAGATGCGGAGATATGACTGGACGGCCGAAAGGGCCAAAGGCTTGCTTGGAATCTTGTTGGCGTTTAGAGCCCAGTAGGGCAGCGCCGTTATAGCCCCGCCCACCCACGGAGGCCCCGCCCCGCCCACAGAAGCCCGCCAGAGAGTCTGGGTATCCTGCATGCCCAAGGATTGAGTTGCAACCTCCATGGCGTTGGGGTTTCCCGGCTCAGCACATTTTCCCTCTCTCCCCCTGCCCCGGCCGCCCCGATATTAATAGCCCTGCATCGGCCCATCCAGCTGGCTTGAAGCCTCCCCCATACTCGAGTGTCTTCTTTCATCACCCCAGAAAACATTCAAAACATTTCTGAGCCTAGGTGTTCCTGACAGCAAAATGGGGATAGGGCTCCCTGTTTCCCACGGGCGCCGAGCAGGAAGAGGGTCAGGAGGAAGCCCAAAGGGCAGTTTTTAGAGCTGTCTGCAGTCACTGTTATTATCTAGTATTATCGTCATCTCCACTGTACACGTGAGGAAACAGACTCAGAGAGGACCCGTGACTTTCCCAAGGTCACACAGCGTCCAAACGCCCCAGATCTCCGTCACGGGATCCACTCCGACGCCCCCAAATTCTGCAGTCCCATGGTCCCAGGACAACCTCTTGCTGGGTCCCGACCGGAGCGCCCTCGCCCCCACCCGGCCCCTCCTACCTCCCCCATATTTAGCGCGAATCCGATCCGGGGCTGGGCCCCGCGCTACTTAACGCGGCCCCTGTGTTCTGGAGAGCGCCGAGCAGAGCGAAGCCAGGAGCCCAAGCAAGATGATGATGGTTATACAGCCCGAGGGTTTGGGGGCCGGGGAGGGGCCCTTTGCGGGCGGCGGCGGCGAGTACATGGAACAAGAGGAGGACTGGGACCGCGACCTGCTGCTGGACCCGGCCTGGGAGAAGCAGCAGCGGAAAGTGAGTACTAGCCCATTCCCTGATGGCAAAACTGAGGCCTGAGAAGCCTATCGGTTTGTGGTTGTCATCTTAGCAGGTCAGGGGCAGCAGAGTCTGCAGAGTGCCATTCTAACCCAGGCTCTGCCCATCAGTCCACTGGGGTCCTGCAGTACTGGAAGAGAGGACTGGGATCCCTTATGAAGGGTTTAGGATGACAAGAAGAATTTCTGGGGTGGCCCCCCGGGATTCATTCCCCTGGGTCCACTGCCCCACTTCTGCTGGCGGAAATGGGTTGGGCTTATCCCAGGAGATGAAAGTTTGGGGGCTTGCGTGAAGACTCATCTCTTTCTCTCCACATCCCCCCACATCTCTCTAGTTAAATATTCCCCTGCCCCGTTCCGAGGACTTGCAGCCTGGCAGCTAGGAGAGAGGCTTGGAAATGTTGGGTAGGGGGCAACCATCCCAGAACCCTTCCTACCCTTTCCTCTATATTCTCTCCAGCATGGTGTCCAGAGTCACTTGATCCTATTGTCAAATGAGGAAACTGAGGCCTAGAAAGGAGCAGAAATAGGACCAAACAGTACACTGTCAGGAAACAGGAGCCCCCATCCTGTGGGTCTTCGCCCCTTCTTCCCCCCACCCTCACTGTTTACCAAGATACCCCTCTGGGCCCCAGTGGCTCTGAGGCTGCTGAAAAGGCCACCAGTTGGGGAGGAGGGAGCCCTGGGTTCCCTTACGCAGTAATCTGACTCTCCAGCCAGATGGACACTTTGTGCTGAGGCAGCGGCTTGGGGGAGCTCGAGTGGGGCACATGGGCAGCTGTTGCCCAGGCCCAGCCTTGTAGGGTGCTCAGGCCCCCTCTCCCTGAGCTATTTTGACTCCAGACTTTCCCAAGTGGAGGGGGCAGGACACCTGGGTTCCCAAAAGAGAAGTGATCCGGGCTGGAGTGAGGAAACGCTAGGAGGTGGCAGGCCAGGAGTAGGGAGGACGCCATGAGGTCATTGGACCCTGATCAGCATTTGCCAACAGTCTGATTCCAGGACTGGGCATGCAATAGGGGTTCTCGCTGGAATTTTCAGGGTCTGAGAATCCCAGGATTTAGAATCCGAGCACTTCTGCTGGGTTAGGTGGCAGGAGATGACCCCAGGGACAAGGAAGCTCAGCTGAGTCGACTAGGGTACCCCAGGTGACAAACCCCACCCCCCATCCCTGGCTCCTTTTGCACCTGTCTCCAAGCAGGGCTGTGGTCCTCTGGTCCAGCAATCTCCTGATGATGTCATTCCTGCCCCTGACTCCAGCTGCCATCTGCTTTGCAACAACTCTTATCCTCACCCTCACCCACCCAGGCCTCTCTCCGATCCAGGTCCACATGCCTCGGTTAAAACACCTGTCTATAACTTGCCTTTGTCACTTAACAAAATACCAAGAATATCCTTTCCACTGAACTTAGAGCCACCCACCTCATCCATTCATTCAATAGCTGAGGAGCGTAGATGCTCTGTAACTTAACCAGCATCTCTGTGATGCTGGACGTTCTGGTCCTTTCTTTCTCATCCAACATTGTTTCTTACAATACAATGAATGTCTGTGCTCAGCTTTAGCCCTGCCTCATCCCTGCTCCCCTCTGCATCTTGGAACACTCCTACTTTATCCAACCTGATGCCTCGGTCTTCTTCATTCAACCTCATTCAAAAATATTCATTCAATATTTCTTAAGGAGATCCTAGTATGTGTCAGACACTATTTCAGGTGCCAGGAATTCAGCAGAGGACAAGCTCAGTGAGCTTATATTCCAGCAAGGACAAATGTTTCTATCTCATTCACCTCATCCCGCCCCGTTCCCCTCACTGACACTCTCTCTTACCCTGGTCCCAGTCTCCACGTCCTCACGCCTCTCTATAGCTCTGCCAAGCCCTCTGTCTCCACTCTGCAACCAGAATGAGCTTTTTAGAACACAGTTCTGTCCACCTCCCTCCTCTGCCTGAAAACTTCCCTGACTCCCTGTTGCTCTATGGATCAAGTTCCAACTCCCTGGCTTAGCACCCAAGATTGTGCGTGACTTGGCCCTTGCCGCCCCTCCGGCCTGCCTCTCACCACTTATACCCCAACACCCCCAGCTTCATTCCAGCAGTGCCCAGATAGCTAGAGCCCCACAAACCTAGCAACTGTTGCTCACTGCCAAGCATTTACCCATGTGGCTGCCCCTGCCTGGAACGCCCTTGCCTGCCCTTCCCTGTCTGAATAACTCCTGCTCATCCATCACAGCTCTGATCAAATATTAGCCAGGTCCACACCTGATTTGGAAAGCTCCTCCCCTCGAATCCCTGACACTGGTCTCTCCCAGCTCTTCTCAGACCAACACTTGTCTTTGATTGAGAGTTCTGTTAGGGCAGGGACCACATCTCATTAAAAATCATGTTTGTCAAGTGAAAAAATGCCCCTTCCTTTGCCAGGGAGGCCCCACCCGGACCTACCTTTCCCCCTGCCCTATCCGTCCCAGGGCTTCCCAGGCTCCAGGGTTGGAAGGAACTACAGAGAATCAACTGTTCTTCCTGTGTTTGGGGCCCCATTAAATAGTACTCAGCACTTACTTACACACTTCTGGTGACAGGAAACTCACCCCCTTCTCATAGTAATGACAGCCCTTTGCCCGACCTGTGGTGGCGCAATGGATAAAGCATCGACCTGGAATGCTGAGGTCACTGGTTTGAAACCTTGGGCTTGCCTGGTCAAGGCACATATGGGAGCTGATGCTTCCTGCTCCTCCCTCCTTCTCTCTCTCTAAAATGAATAAATAAAATCTTAAAAAAAGAAGACAGCTGCTCAAGAATTTAAAACATCATCTTCCATGTCCATCTTCTGGGGCATCTGAAAAGCTGGCTCAAGGAAGGGGAACGGGCGAGGGAAAGAATTCCAATAACTTTCAGGGCCATCTTCTAGAGTATCTGCGTTGTGGTAGGGGAGTGCTCTAAATTCCAGATTTCTGCCAGGTTGGGGATGAGGGGCCTGAGGTATCATGGAGTCTGATCCCTTAATTGTACAAATGCGGAGACTGAGCTTAAGAGAAGACAAGGGGCTGACCCTACGTTACAGTGAGTAGTGCAGCTGGGATTGGAGCCCAAATGTGGATTCAACCAAGGAGTTGGTCGAATGGAGCTGAGAAAATCCAGGGCCAGGCTGGTAGTTTGGTGGGAACTTGTGCACCAGGCTGCAGGCCACCCCATCCCCTGCAGACATAGAGCCATATGCCAGCCTTCCCTCCCAGCTGGAGACTGAGGCTGAGGCTAACTCAGAAATGAGGTCAGGCTGGGCTTGAGTGCCCAGCTGATCCTCCACAGCCTGCAAAGCTCTTGCACACTCCTAGTCTACCCAGAGGCCAATTCACAACATCCCTGAGAGGTCGGCAAGGCTGATATAAAACCACACACAAGCCCTGGCCGGTTGGCTCAGTGGTAGAGCATCGGCCTGGCGTGCAGAAGTCCCGGTTCGATTCCCGGCCAGGGCACACAGGAGAGGCGCCCATCTGCTTCTCCACCCCTCCCCCTCTCCTTCCTCTCTGTCTCTCTCTTCCCCTCCCGCAGCCGAGGCTCCATTGGAGCAGAGATGGCCCGGGCGCTGGGGATGGCTCCTTGGCCTCTGCCCCAGGCGCTAGAGTGGCTCTGGTCGCAACAGAGCGACGCCCCCCAGAGGGGCAGAGCATCGCCCCCTGGTGGGCAGAGCGTTGCCCCCTGGTGGGCATGCCGGGTGGATCCCAGTCGGGCGCATGCGGGAGTCTGTCTGACTGTCTCTCCCCATTTCTAGCTTCAGAAAAATACAAATAATAATAATAATAATAAATAAAACAATGGTGCTTAGACACAAGAATCAATATTCTGTTTTAAAAATAAATAAATAAATAAATAAATAAAAATAAAAATACACACATGCACAGTCCCTCGGGCAAAACCCTCGGAGTCAAATGTGAATCGATCCAGAATTTTTCAGAATCCAGAATGGCAGCATCACCCCTCATTGGCCCTTGTACCTCAGAGGGCCCCACACTTCGATTGCCTGCTTTATAGTTTTCTGAATCCCCCTCCAGCGCTTGAGACTGGTCAGACCTGGAGTGCGGGTGATGAGACACCACAAGCCGAAACTGAGACCTGCATGGGCCCAGACCCCGTTTCTCCTCTTCCAGGAGAACTAAAGCTCAGACAGGGAAAGGGGCTGGCTCAGATACACAGCAAATCAGTGGCAGAGCCAGGACTTGAATCCAGGGCCTTGTGCTCTGAGATCGACACCAACCAAGGAGTCTGAGCACAGTTCTCAGCACTAGGGCTGAGTGCTGTTCTCTGCCCCCAGACCTTCACTGCCTGGTGCAACTCGCACCTGCGCAAGGCTGGCACCCAGATTGAGAACATCGAGGAGGATTTCCGCAATGGCCTCAAACTCATGTTGCTCCTGGAGGTCATTTCAGGTGAGGGGTGCAAATCCATGTACAGGGACCCCAGAACCTAGGGGAATCAAGAGAGCTGGGGGAATATGGCAGCAGAGGTTGGAGGGGACTTGGTGGTAGAGGGGAAAGTTGGAGGACAATGTTTCCAGCTTCTTCTTGTGACCTTTGACCCACGATCTCTCCTTTTACACCCAGGTGAGAGGCTGCCCAGGCCAGACAAAGGCAAGATGCGCTTCCACAAAATTGCCAATGTCAACAAGGCCTTGGACTTCATTGCCAGCAAGGGAGTTAAGCTGGTGTCCATTGGGGCTGAAGGTAAGGAGGTGGCAGGAGGGGCCCAGGTTGGGGGCTTGGGGTTGTTCCTGACATCAACAAGTCACCTCTGCTAGCTTCGGTTTCCTCATCTCAACAATGGGGATAACCATCCATGCCTCATGGGAGGAACTGTAGGAACAAATGTGCCCAAAGTGTCTGCATAGGACCTGGCACCCAGATGGTGTTAGAATCACTTTATCATTTTTTTTTTTTTTTATTGAGTGAGAGGTGGGGAGGCAGAGAGACAGGCTCCTGCATGTGCCTCGACCGGGATCCACCCAGCAAGTCCTCCAGGACAATGCTCTGCCCATCTAGGACTGTTGCTCCATTGATCTGCAACTGAGCTATTTTAGCGCCTGAGGTGAAGCCATGGAGCCATTCTTAGCGCCCAGGACCAAATTGCTCAAATCTTTCGAGTCATCGCTATGGGAAAGAAGACAGGTGCAGAGGGGAGGAGGAAAAGGGTGGAGAAGCAGATGGTCACTTCTCTTGTGTGCCCTGACCAGGAATCAAACACAGGACTTCCACACACTGGTCCAACACTCTACTGATGAGCCAACAGGCCAGAGCTAGAATCAATTTTAAGTAAAAGCATTTGAGTGCCTACTATCTGTCAGCCCTGGGATGAGGTACTAGAGGCCAAAGGCAGAGCAGGGGGAGGTAGCTAAGGCTGTTAGCACAGGCCTTGAACAGCAGGTGGGACCTGCCCTGCCCCCACCCTATAGAGATCGTGGATGGGAACCTGAAGATGACTCTGGGCATGATCTGGACCATCATCCTGCGCTTTGCCATCCAGGACATCTCTGTGGAGGGTGAGCAGGAAATGGGGGAAGCAGCGAAGGGAAGAGGGCTGGTCCAGACCCCTCCCCAATAATACCCCCCCCAACTTCACCCAGAAACCTCGGCCAAGGAAGGCTTACTCTTGTGGTGCCAGCGGAAGACAGCTCCATACCGCAATGTCAACGTGCAGAACTTCCACACCAGGTCCGTCAGCTGGTCAGCATGAGCACGCAGGCCTCAGCGGGGCCCTAGGGCACAGAGCTGGTTCCTGTCATAAACCACAGGGGAGGAGAGGTCACAGCTAAGTTCCTGGAACAGTGTCTGAAAATAGGAGGACTCAGTCAATGTTGAATTGACTCCAAGAGGGTGTGGGAGACTTCCTGGAGGAGGGAGTATTGGAGACATCCCTGGGAGGACATTCCAGCACGAGGGAACTTTGTGGGCAAAGACCTGGAGGCCAAAAACATCTAGAAATCGGTGGGGCCTAAGCCCAGGGTCTGTGAAGGATTAATAATGAGCTCGGAGGTGACAGTTCAAGTCTGGTAATAAAGGGCTTCAAATGCCAAGCTAAGGAGTTTGGAATTTACTCCATTTTACAGATAAGGCTGCCCTGATGGGGGTGCTTCTGAAGTGAGGGGTAGGACAGGGCCTCAGCTTGAACCTGAGCTTGACCCTTCCTTCTCTCTGTCCAGCTGGAAGGATGGCCTGGCCCTCTGTGCTCTCATCCACCGACACCGTCCCGACCTCATTGACTATGCCAAACTGCGTAAGGTATGCCTCCGAATGCCCAGTCCCAGCTCCCCAAAACCTCTGCTCTCAGCTGACCTTTCACCTCTCCCCCTCATACTCATCTAGGATGACCCCATTGGCAACCTGAACACTGCCTTCGAGGTGGCAGAGAAATACCTGGACATCCCTAAAATGTTGGATGCAGAAGGTGAGAGTAAATTTAGCCAGGGGGAGGACCCTACTATCATCTCACAGTCTGCCCTCCACACTTTTGCTCCTGCTCATCCCTCCTCCTAGAAGGCCCTGCCCTTCGCCTGGTCTCCTGGTCATAGTCCTCCGTGCCCCCTTCTCAGGAGCCCTCTAGCCATCTCGCTGCTCCTCCCCATCCGGTGGAACTGGCCTCCCCTGTGTCTCCTCTTATGTAATGGCTCCACCCTCCACCTCATATCCCAGTTACGTGAGTCACTTGGCAGCACATTGGTCCCTCAAGACTGGGAGCTCCTCTGAGGAGGTCCTGCCTCTGGTCCCAGTGCCCAAGCAAGGCTTTAGTCAATTGAAACCTCAAACACTATCTTAGCACCTGTCGTGACTGGTACCCTGAATGTGTGGGCATTGATGGATTGGGGTGGGGGAAGACCAACAGTCAGACAGACAGAGTTATGGAATAGTTTGAGATGCCTGGTGTCTCATGAGGGCTGCAATGTGTTCCCACCTACCTACTCCCTCCTGGTTTCCTCCCCCACAGAGGGGGAAGCTTCTGGTCTCTGGGGTAATCAGAGAAGGATTCAGGGAGGAGGAAGGTGGTTTGGGGTTGCTGGCAGCTGGTGCCCATGACTAGATGTCGCTGTCCCCTCCCATTCTGAGGGAGGTCTCTGCCTGAATGAGGACATGAATCCATTATCCACCCCTGGCTTTGGCCAATAAACACCTCGCTGCCATCCCCCAGACATCGTGAACACCCCGAAGCCTGATGAGAAGGCCATCATGACCTACGTTTCTTGCTTCTACCATGCCTTTGCTGGCGCTGAGCAGGTGAGTGGTGGTGGACCCAAGGGCCCAAGCTCAAAAGCATCCCAACATTGGAGGAGCCGGGCCCGTGGCTAGGAGTGCCACTGTCTGGAATGCACACCTATGGTCCTTGGGAAGCCTAGGAGCAGAGGCCTCAGGCCTGGAAGCTCCCTCCCACCCTGAAAGATGTGCTCCCCTCATCCTTTTTCCTATTTGCATGGGCCTGGGGTTCATGGGTTTACAGGGGAGGCCAGGTCGGGGGTGTCTGTGGCAGCTTGTTCCATGGCAGCCACTCCACACCCCCCACCCACCACAGGCAGAGACAGCTGCCAACAGGATCTGCAAGGTGCTAGCTGTGAATCAGGAGAACGAGAAGCTGATGGAGGAGTATGAGAAGCTTGCCAGTGAGGTGAGCCAGAGGGCCTTCCCCTCCCCACCCCCACCTGGGCTCTCCCAACCGGCAGCCCCAGGTCTGTGCTGGCTGTCTCCCTCTCTTCAGTGGCTTCCCTCTCTCCCAGCCACCCACTACATCTTCACTCATCCCCTGCCCCCTTCGACCTTTCCAAGCTCCTGGTCACTCATCATTCATTCATTTCCTCACTCATTTATCTATCCACTCATATTCAGGCAGTCTCGTGGTGTTTGCTCTATGCCAACCTATACTGGTCCCTGGACTCAGAAATTAACCGGCCTACTCCTTCCCTGATTAGTGGGAACCCCCCATTCTGCCCTTCAGACTCCCACTCTGCTTAAGGCCAGGACTTTGGCCACAGCCTGCCTGCGTGTGGGTATAGATGTTGTGGGGGGGGGGGGGAGCAGGCCAGCTCAGAGCTCTCTGCCCTGCCCCTGCTTGGCCTTGGCAGCTGCTGGAGTGGATTCGCCGCACCGTTCCGTGGCTGGAGAACCGTGTGGGCGAGCACAGCATGAGCGCCATGCAGCGTAAGCTGGAGGACTTTCGGGACTACCGGCGCCTGCACAAGCCGCCCCGTGTGCAGGAGAAGTGCCAGCTGGAGATCAACTTCAACACACTGCAGACCAAGCTGAGGCTGAGCCACCGACCCGCCTTCATGCCCTCCGAGGGCAAGCTGGTCTCGGTGAGGCGGACCAGGGCTGGGGTGACCCCCTCTGCCCACATCCTCTGAGTGACCTTGGCTCTGTGTCCCTTTCTGTACAATGAATGGGTGAGCCGTGATGGAGGGCACCTCTACCTCACCCACAGGACATTGCCAACGCATGGCGGGGGCTGGAACAAGTGGAGAAGGGCTATGAGGACTGGCTGCTCTCGGAGATTCGGCGCCTGCAGCGGCTCCAGCACCTGGCTGAGAAGTTCCAGCAGAAGGCCTCCCTTCATGAAGCCTGGACCCGGGGTAGGTACACCTCAATGGGGCGTGATTCTATCCCGGGTGGAGACTAGTAGAAAGCGGGACTCTTGGCAAAATGCACAGGTCAGGGTGGGTATTCTACCAGAAGTTGAAGATGTTTCCTAGTCTCACCCTGATTTTCTGTGCAACCAAGTCATTACCCCCCTTTGGGCCACAGTTCATGTGTAAGCTCGGGCCCTTCACTGCCTGGTTCTGGCCTTCTGTAGATCTTCCTTAATATATTCATCATTTAGCATTTTATTTATATATATAGCATGTATCCAAAGGAGAGTCCCCAATCCTAACATCACTTACGTTATCTTCCAAGTATATTGATGCCAAAACATTTAATGTATCAAATATGTTACCTGCTCTGCATGAACACATTCATTCTGTATTCTGTCTGGGATTTTAGTCCTACAAATGAATGATTCCTGCCTAAAAATAATGAACAAACACAAACAAGGGATTCTGGGCACAATAAACAAGGATGGTTTGATATAGTGAGATTTTTTTTTAAATATAAGGCCACCTATATAACCCTGAGATCTCGGAACCTTTAAATTTTAGTTACCTTTTTTGCAAAATGCTGGCACACTCAATAAATGATCAATGCTGCTATGTGGGGTTTTTGGGGTTTTTTTGTTTTTTTTTTTTGTATTTTTCTGAAGTTGGAAACAGGGAGGCAGTCAGACAGACTCCTGCATGCGCCCGACCGAGATCACCCGGCATGCCCACCAGGGGGTAATGCTCTGCCCATCTGGGGGGTGCTCTGCTGCAACCAGAGCCATTCTAGCACCTGAGGCAGAGGCCACGGAGCCATCCTCAGCGCCCAGGCCAACCTTGCTCCAATGGAGCCTCGGCTGCGGGAGGGGAAGAGAGAGAGAGGAAGGAGAGGGGGAAGGGTGGAGAAGCAGATGGGAGCCTCTCCTGTGCGCCCTGGCCAGGAATCGAACCCGGGACTCCTGCACACCAGGCCGACGCTCTACCACTGAGCCAACCGGCCAGGGCCACTGCTGCTATGTTTTCTATTTGCATAATTATGATAATTGTAATTCTCAAATCACTTTTAGGTTCGTTATTCATCCATACAACAGGTATTCATAGAGGGCCTGCCAGACACCTTGGCAAGCCCCAGGGAAACTGGTGAGCAGAGAAAATGGTGTCAAGGGCTTATCAGGTTCAGAGTCGTAGGGAAGTAGCTCTCCATCAAATAATACCAAAACAAAACCAAAGGCCACTCCGCACCGTACCGGGTCAGGGGATGCAGACGTTATTTACAAGCCATGTCCTGGAACAGGAATTTCATGTGATTTTATCAGGCCAGCGCCTCAAAGCAAACCTCTAGGATAGGATAGGCAGGTGTGATCACCTGCATTTTAGAGATGAAGAATCTCTACGATCACACAGCCCCATACTTCTCTCTCCGAGCAGGGAAGGAGGAGATGCTGAACCTGCGCGACTATGAGTCGGCGTCGCTACAGGAGGTACGGGCGTTAATGCGGCGCCACGAGGCCTTTGAGAGCGATTTGGCGGCACACCAGGACCGTGTGGAACACATCGCGGCGCTGGCCCAGGAGCTCAAGTAGGCGTGGCCCGATGCCGGGCCCGCCCCCGGTGACAACGCCCCGCCCCCGGCCCCGAGCCCCGCCCTGATTCTAATTACCTTCAAGACTTCGTTCTGCCTTGTTTTCTGTCTTGTTCGGCAACCTAGCTGCGGTACCCTTGTCCTTCCCCATCTCTTGCTCTGCCCTTCCTCCCTCATCCCCTTCTCTGGACCCCGCTCTGCTGCCCACACTTCTTTACCTGCACTCGCCGACTCCACCCGGTGACCTGACTGCTCCCTCAGGGTCTGCTCCCCCCACACCATCTACTCCAGTAGACCCGCCCCTTCTCGCATAACCACGCCCCAGAAACTCCAGGCCCTGCCCCTCCACTCAAGCTCTTTGAGGGGACGAGCTGAGACCATTGGCCATCCCTGTCCCCCAGAACCACGCGGAGAGCACTCCCTTCAGGAAAGCTCCACCTCACCCCTGCCTGCCCTGGCTTCTTCACACCTTCTCCACCAACCAGGCCAGGCAGTGTGTCAGGAGGAAATTATGGCTGTAGTCTGGCCCCACAGTCACCCCTTCCTCTCGCCCACAGTGAGCTGGACTATCATGAAGCTGCCTCAGTGAACAGCCGCTGCCAGGCTATCTGCGACCAGTGGGACAACTTGGGCACACTGACCCAGAAGAGGCGGGACGCGCTTGAGGTGAGGTTGGGGGGCCAGGGAGCCTGGGGGCTGGACCCTGGAGACATGTGAGGGGCCCCTTGGATAGACTGCTGACTCGCCTGCCGTCCCTGCGGCCTTTAGAGGATGGAGAAGCTTCTAGAGACCATCGACCAGCTGCATCTGGAGTTTGCACGACGGGCAGCACCCTTCAACAACTGGCTGGATGGCGCTGTGGAGGACCTGCAGGATGTGTGGCTGGTGCACTCGGTGGAGGAGACCCAGGTGGGTGTGGGCATTCCGGGGGACTGCAGCTGCATGAAATAACAGGGAAGCTGGCCTAAAATCCTGTCGGCCACTCCTTTAGGCTCTTGGGGGATGGGAATGGAAGGAAAACCCCAGTTCCTGTGTGCTGGGTTGGTAGACCGGAGGCCTGGGTTCTTGAGCCAGACCTGCCCTGGACTCATTGGATGGCCTGGAGCACTTTGCTGCCCTCTCTGTCACCTGCAGGAAGTGGGGGGTGCTGGCTGATCCTTCCTGCCTGTTGCCCCCAGAGCCTGCTGACAGCACACGAGCAGTTCAAGGCAACATTGCCTGAGGCTGACCGAGAGCGGGGTGCCATCCTGGGCATCCAGGGTGAGATCCAGAAGATCTGCCAGACGTATGGGCTGCGGCCCAGCTCCACCAATCCGTACATCACCCTCAGCACACAGGACATCAACACCAAGTGGGACACGGTCAGTGTGGCCTGTGGCCACTCCTTGCCTACCACCCGCTCCTGAGCTCTCTAACCACCCTGAAAGTTCAGGCGTCCCAACATAAGGATCTGGGGTCTGCCACCGACTTCATGTAGTGTTGGAAAAGTCACTGTGCCTATTGGCCTCATCTGTAAAGAGCCATAACAGGAACATTTTCCTGTCAGGCCTGATGTGAATGAAGTACAATGAAATCTTAGCATCCTTTACAAAACAATTTGTTAGTTATAAATGAAGTCATTGCTCCATTTACTGATGAGGAAACAAGCCTGTAGAGGTTGGGTGATTTGCCCAAGAGTCTGTCCACAGGGCCCTGACACCGTGGCTCAGAGCAGCAGGGGCTGTCTGAAGGGCTTGATTTCCCCAGGGCTGCCCCTGGCACAACCACCCTCCTTCCCAGGTCCGAAAGCTGGTGCCCAGCCGTGACCAGATGCTGCAGGAGGAGCTGGCACGGCAGCAGGTGAATGAGAGGCTTCGGCGACAGTTTGCAGCCCAGGCCAATGCCATTGGGCCCTGGATCCAGGGGAAGATGGAGGTAAGGCTTGGATGGATGGTGGGGTAGGGGCTGCGCCACGGGGAGCTAGGAGTCTTCATCTTGCCCGGGTCCTGCTGCAGGAGGTGGGGCGTCTGGCAGCAGGGATGGCCGGCTCTCTGGAGGAGCAGATGGCCGGCCTACGGCAGCAGGAGCAGAACATCATCAACTACAAGAACAACATTGACCGGCTGGAGGGTGACCACCAGCTGCTGCAGGAGAGCCTGGTGTTTGACAATAAGCACACCATTTATGGCATGGAGGTGGGATCACACCCCTTAAGAGGGAGGTGGCACTGGCTGGGGAATCCTAGGGTGGCCACAGCTGGACACAGCACGTCTGTCCCAGGACCCCAATGTACCCATGGAAATATTGAGACCCAGCGACTAAAAACTGACCTGTCCAGAGTCATATAGCAATCTTAAAGCCATGGCTGGTTGATCAATACTTAATACATAATAAATCATTAAGACAGGAAGGGACACTGGAACCTCCAGATGGGTACAGAAGCCCAGAGAGGGAGTGATTTACCCATGTTCTCAGTGGACTAGGGGTGGAGCTAGATAGAGCCAATGGCCAGGAACTGGCTGCCCACAAACTTGGCCTGTTTCCTGCTCCAGCACATCCGTGTGGGCTGGGAGCAGCTGCTCACCTCCATCGCCCGCACCATCAACGAAGTGGAAAACCAGGTACTGACCAGAGATGCCAAGGGCCTGAGCCAGGAGCAGCTCAACGAGTTCCGGGCATCCTTCAACCACTTTGACCGGGTCAGCAGGGGCCCAGCCTTCTGGGGTGGTGGACTTGGAGGCTAGTGGGGTTTGAGGACCAAGCCTGACAACCCCTCACCCACTACAGAAGCGGAATGGAATGATGGAGCCTGATGACTTCCGGGCTTGCCTTATCTCAATGGGCTACGATCTGGTGAGTGCCCCCGGCCCTCATCCTAGGAGTCCTATCAGTGCCCTGTGCTACGTATGGATCACCTACTGTGTGCCACCCACCTTAATATCCATGATTTTATTTCCTCATCACACCCACTGGGGCTGGACAGAATTATTCCATCTCAGACACAGGCTTTCAAAGGCTTAGAGGTAAATTAATTTGTTTAAAGACACACAGCTGGAATTTGGATCTAGTCTTATCTGACTCCAAAGCCTAAGTCTGCAACATTTTTACTCAAAGAAACATAACCACAGGGAGCCCCAGAAAAAAGATCAGGACTGCCTGACCAGTGGCAGCACAGTGGATAGAGTGTCGATCTGGTACTCTGAAACCCCAAGGGGGGCAGCTTGAGCTCGAGGTTGCTGGCTTGAGCGTGGGATCACAGACATGACCCCAAGGTCTCTGGCTTGAGCAAGAGGTCACTGGCTTAGCTGGAAATCCCCCTACACCCCCTGGTCAAGGCACATACGAAAAGCAATCAATGAATAACTAAAGTGACTAATTACACGTTGATGCTTCTCATCTCTCTCCCTTCCTGTCTCTCACTAAAAAAAAAAAAGAAAGAAAGAAAGAAAAAGGATTAAGACCAATGGGAAACTGGGACATTTCAGCCTAGTACTTCCTAAAGCCAGAGCTGACTAAGGCTGCAGTCTATGGAGAAATGAAGCACTATCACTGGGGTTGTCAAGCCAAGGCTGGACAGTCCCCAGGAGGGGACAGCAGGAGCTCCCTGGCTTTAGCACTCATAGGCATGGTGCCGGCCTCTATACCTGCAGGGGGAAGTGGAGTTTGCTCGCATCATGACCATGGTAGACCCCAACGCAGCCGGGGTCGTGACCTTCCAGGCATTCATTGACTTCATGACCCGAGAGACAGCTGAGACTGATACAGCTGAGCAGGTTGTGGCCTCCTTCAAGATCCTGGCGGGAGACAAGGTGAGTCCCTGGGATGCAGGGGGCTGGGGGGTGGGTGCAGGAAACAGGACCTTGGGCCCTCACTACCTCTTCTCCCCCAGAACTACATCACCGCTGAGGAACTGCGGCGGGAGCTCCCCGCTGAGCAGGCTGAATACTGCATCCGCCGAATGGCACCTTACAAGGGGTCTGGGGCTCCAGCTGGAGCCCTGGACTACATGGCCTTCTCCAGCGCCCTCTACGGGGAGAGCGACCTCTGACCTCGACCCCTGAGGTTCTCCATGCAAGCTGGAGAAAGGACGCTCCCTCTGACTGATCTCATCCATCCCTCAGAGCATGGACCCCGAGACTGACCAGCCAACTATTTCTGAATAAAGACCAATCCTTGGGTCTCTCGCCATCTCCTTTTGGTTCCTGAAGCAGAAGCTGGGCCCTCAGCTGCCTGGGCAGGACAAGCTGCCTACCCTTAACCCCCAGGGGTCCACACCACCCCTCCTTGCCCTCAGGGACTGACCACTCACACCACACTGGAGCTGAGGACACCTCTTTATTGCTATTAGAAAAGGATGGTTACAACAGTATGTCTTGACAGGGAAGAGAACATTGTCCCCAAATCCAGGGGGACCAGATTTTATAGCAGCAGAGAGAGGAAAGCCAGGGCAGGAAGCCAGAGCCTGCTGAGGACAAGTGGATTTGAGACCAGAATATTTGCTTGCCACCTGTTCCTTGCTCAAGCCCAGGGTCCTTGTCCCCGCTTTAGCTGTCAAGACATCACCCTTCACCCTGAGATCCTCCTTACTATCATCACCTAACAAAAGTGCAGCTGGGGAACATGAGTGGGAGTGGAGTGGGAGGGGGATAGAGGCTGGGCCCCTAACCCAGTGCCCTCTGCTCACCCAGAGGTACCCAGAGCCCATCCCTCGGCCAGCTGTGCTTCCTGGGGAGGGGCCTGGGCACACAGGTCAGGCTGCAGGGGACTGCTCTGCTCACACCAGGTCCTGAGCTGGTGATCCTCAGTTCACCACGGCTGAGCTAGCCATGACGTTCACACCGCAGGCCCCGGACCCGCGATACAAGTAGTAGTAACCCTGGGAGGGAAGGGAGGGGGTTGGTGAGGGTACTTGGGCAAGGTGCTGGCCAGAGGGCCAGGGGCTGAGTAGGGGAGACTCACCTCCTCACCCCAGTCAGTGCCCCAGCTGTTCTTGATGGCCCAGAAGGGAACATCAGAGCCTGGGAAGCAGTGAGGAGTGCAGGAAGTCAGGACCCCAAGCACTCTGCACCCTTCAAATATTTGCTGTGAGCCTACTGTATGACAGGTACTAGGGGAAAAAAGATCAGAAAAAAAGGACAGACCCACCTACCACCCTCTTGGAGGTCTGATGGGGCTCTGGGGTTTGGGAAGGGCACCTACCCAGCCCCGTCTGGCAGGTCATGCGTCCGTACAGTTTAACCTCTTGCCACCTCAGCTTTCCCACCCACAGCATGGATGGGTAGTCCACCTGGTCCACAGCCAGAGACGGGGCAAGGACAGGGTTCCTCGGCTTTCCCCAGAGCCCCCCCAGAGGTCCTGAGATGCCGTAGTTCGACATCTGCCTGTGACCTGAGGAGGATGAGCAGAGGGGGCCCCCGGCGGAACTCACGGTTGCCGTAGCCCACAAGCAGTACGGCATGGTCAATGAACCAACGGCTGCAGAGAGGCCGCAGCGGGTGGGAGATCCCACGACGGTAGAACTGGCGCGGCGGGGGGGGGGGAATAAACAGTAAGGAGCTGACTCCAAGGAGAAGTGGGGGAGGAGGCGGCAAGAAATGGGAGCAGGGGCAGTGCAGCTGGGCCCTTACCTGCATGCCAAAAGCGTTAATGGCAACAGAGACCGGGCCCTTCTCAGCCAGCCAGGCCGCCATCTCTGAGAGAGGGAAGGGCGGCGTCAGGGGCACCCAGGCCCCAGTCCCACGTGGCCTGTCCTCACTCCCATCCCTCTCTTACGTTGTTCATTTTGGCTCAGCTCCACTGAGTCATTGATGTAAACCTTAACCTTCTCGGAGGAGAAGTTGCAGGTCTCCAAGTGGCCGTGGTAGCTGTAGTCATCCTCTGTCTCCAGCCCTCCTGGGGAACGGAAAGGGGCAGACAGGGGAGAAGAGAGAAGGTGAACCCTATTTACCACACGCTGGTCTTCTCCTAGCCAGAGGCCTCACATTCCCTATCCACCCCGGGCAGAGGCCATCCACTCTGGGGCACAGCCTCATTCTAGAAGCGACACAGTTGAGTCTCAGGGGGTTGAGGGAGTAACCAATGAAAAATGTGGCAGAGATGGAACTCAGCTCCCCACCGGACTCCTCGCTTGTCCCTGCCATGACCTTGGCCTACCTGTCCTGCTGACAGGACCCAGCTCCGACTTTCTCCATCTCAGGCAGGGCATGTGTGGCTCCCACCGGCCCTGCCCCCACCCGGCTCCCAGACCAGTCTCTGTGCAGCCACCTCAGTCCCTCAGCCCTTTGTGCTCCAGCTCTGCAGCCCACTGCTTAACCGAATCGCCAATTTAAGTCAACATTTCCCTGAAGAAAGTGTGTTGCTACCTGGGTTAGCAGCATCTAGAATTACAGATTTCCAAGCAGCGAAACTCCCAAGACCCTGTTATATGCCAGGAACTTGACACATTTCCTCACTTGATGCTCAAGGCAATCCTATGGGGTGGGCATGAGCCCCATTTCGCAGATGAGCCAACTGAGGCTGTGAAAGAGCTGACTTGCCTGAGGACATTAACCAATAGAGTCAGCACGAAGACTTAAACCAGGTTCCTGTGACTCCCACACTCATGTCTCTCTCCCCTCACAAAGTGACCTCTTGTGGAGGGAGAAGAGGCTCCTGCTGCCCCTCCTGGCCCCATTAATGCATACCCAGAGTCATTATGGCTGAATAGGCATTGGAGGGCAAGCCGCCCATGCAGGCCTTGTCCACTTTGTCACAGTCCACGAGCTCTAGGAAACAGAAGGCTGGTCCCAAGGAGCCCTCGGGAGGGGCTAGGTTGGAGACAGGGAGGTGGAATGGGGTGCTCACCCTGCTCAGAGAGGGAAAGCAGGTCCCCCTGTTTCAGGAACCACTGGCCTTCCACGTTGCCTGTAACTGAGAAGGCCCAGCAGGAGCCACACATCCCCTGCCAGAGACTGACAGAGTCAGGGCTGGGTCCCTTCCCAACCCCAGGGCAAGCCACACATCCCACCCTCATTTTTGAGGGGTCCAACCTGGTTCTTGACTTTGGTGACAGCCCCCTTATCTCTCCAGTCCCACTCAGGTGGAGCAGGGCCACCAACGGACTCGTCTAGGCGCATCTTCTTGCCAAGCTCCTCTTTTAGGAGGGGATTCAGGTAGATGGTGCGGAACTCCTCCTCTGTGGGCAGAGGGTGGCAGGGATGAGGGGGCGGGGGGAGTTTTCTAAGCCAGCCACGATCAGGGCCTTGGGAACATGCCCTGTCTATTCAAGGCTCCATGAGGACTCTGACCACCACCCCTACCTGTGAGGTCACTGAACTTGGTGACTCCATACTGAGCTGTGCCACGATCCAGGGCCTGGATCTTCTGAGCTCGTACCATGTTATTGATAAAGACGGAAAAGCGCCACTGGGTTTCTGAGAACCAAGAAGCAGAAAAAGAAAGGTTTGGGCCCCAGGCACATCATAAGAGAAGCACTTGGGGCTAACAGGCAAAGGCTTCCCTGGGGAATAGGTGGTAGACTCTATAAGCTCAAGAAGGACAGAACCCTGGGGCAGGTGTTGGGGAGCAGACCTGCAAGTGATAAGACTTGAAGGTGTGATTAACTTTTGGGGCCAAACTGGGGTGATGATTTCCCAGGTGTAAAGGCAGAACCAGAATAGGCTCCAATGAGCGTCCCCACATCATGGGAAAAGGCAACCATGGCAGGGAGCCTCCAGCAGAGAAAACGGGGCCTTTGCCCCATCCTACTTTACCCGGAATGATGAAGCCCCATGGTTTCTGACCAGGAAAATCAGATAGGATAAGGGATCCCTGAGGTGGCTGCCCAGTCCTAGGAGACTGGGAAAGAACTTGGGGACTTAGAGGTCTTTAAAAGAACGCCCTATCTCTTCTGTCCTCCCCCCCCCCCCCCGCCAACACTACGGTGCCAAGCTGGAGGAAGGCCTGATATGACTAGACAAGGACAGCCCAGGCTGGGTCCTCACCCTCCTCTGTCTCATATGTCCGGTTATAGGTGGTGACAAATTGCTTGAAGATCGAAGCCATCTTCTCAAAAAAGTCCTGGAAAGACAGAGGGGTCTTTACAGAGAGTCCTCCTCAGACTGACAATGGAGCCCCGGGCCAGGGGAAGGGGAAGAGAGGGCAAATAAGGCAGCAGCCAGTTCCCCAGAAAGAGAAGAAATCCTCACCTGGGGGAGGGGGTCCTGGTTCAACAGTGGAAGGAATGAACTGAAAGTCCCATTTTTGTCATCTGGATAGGGTTGGGACAAAGAAATCAAGGCTGACTCCTGAATGAAGTCTGTGATTTGGGCTATCCCAGCACCCTTGAGCTATCCCAGCACCTGTAGTCTTGGTATGCACCGAGCCACAGTCCTGCCTCAGCAACATGTGTTTTCCTAGCTCGTTGAGGACTTCGAAGCTGCAGAGCTGGAGGGAAAGGAGGAAGCCAACGGGGGCCCTTGGCTAGATGGCGCTGGAGACCCCTCAGATGAGGACCACTCCCAAAGTAATCACCCCAACAGCAGAGCGGCAGCGGCAGCAACCGGACACTCTCCCTTTTAGAACCCAGTCTCTGGCCCTCACTGTCATGGAAGTGACCTGGGTAGCTATTGCCTCAGTTCCCTTCTTCTGGCTTGACCCATCTTTCCAACTGCTGCCGAACTCAACCTGGGAGCAGGAAACTGAGGGAGCCCCATCACTCACCAGG
The DNA here is from genome assembly GCF_036850995.1 of Saccopteryx leptura. Classification (NCBI taxonomy): domain Eukaryota; kingdom Metazoa; phylum Chordata; class Mammalia; order Chiroptera; family Emballonuridae; genus Saccopteryx; species Saccopteryx leptura. The sequence continues at coordinate 6,910,879 of NC_089503.1, read as the reverse complement.
GTTTTCTTGGACACAGCGAGCTGGCACACCGTGGGGTCGTTGCACGGGGGCTCATCCAGCGTCGCCTTCAGGGAGTACAATGACCCCCGGCCTGCCTAGAAGAGGATGTGGGGCGGGTAAGGCGGGCAGAGCCACTCTCTCCTTAGCCCGTTCTTCATTGGTCCCACAGCGTGTCACTGCCGTCCAATGCCCCCACCCCAAATCTAGGCCAAAATTCCTACCCTCGGACTAGCGACCCGCATCCCCAACCCCCGTGGCGTCCTCACCCGGCGAACGCGACCGCTCACGGCCCCCAGCACGGCCCGCGCCCCAGCAGCCCGACCGCGGTTGTACATCTCCAGGGCGAAGCGAGCTGGCCGCAGCAGCTCCGCGGACGCGGGCTCCCTGTCCTGAGCGTCCGCGGCTCTGTGGGGCGGGGCGGAGGTAGCGCCCAGGAGCAGCCCAAGCAACGACAGCAGAGGAAGCCAGGACACCATGGCGAGGGCGAAGCCCGCGGCCCGAATGCACCGGCTGTTGGGCCAACAGACCCGGAGGAGCAGCTTGTGACCAGAGGCGTCTGGGGTCCCTCCCCCGCTCCGGGTGCCGGCCAATGGGAGTCCGCCAGATGCGCTTGCGCACTTGCTTGTTTACGTGAGGCACGTGGGGCGCGCTAGCAGCTCAGGCCGGTAGGGTCCAGCCCCTCCCAGAGCTGTTTGCACTAGCCCTGTCTGCGCGCGTGGGGCGAGCCTCAATACGGGAATGATCTTCTAAGGTCTTTGGAGTTTGAGAATAAAAATAAAAACTAACATTTATTGCATGCTTATTATATGTAGCAATCCTATAAGGTAGATGTGATCCCAATTTAATAAGGAAATAGAGGCTTAGAGAGATCAAGTGGCTCACCAAAGATCTAATAAGTAATGGAGGGAGCTGGGCTTGAAACCAGGGAGTTGGCTTCAGAGCCTGGGTTCACAGCTTGATTCCTCTTTTTTTTTTTTTTTTGTATTTTTCTGAAGCTGGAAACGGGGAGGGGAGAGACAGTCAGACAGACTCCTGCATGCGCCCTACCGGGATCCACCCAGCACGCCCACCACGGGGCGATGCTCTGCCCCTCCGGAGCGTCGCTCTGTCGAGACCAGAGCCACTCTAGCGCCTGGGGCAGAGGCCAAGGAGCCATCCCCAGCGCCCGGGCCATCTTTGCTCCAATGGAGCCTCGCTGCAGGAGGGGAAGAGAGAGACAGAGAGGAAGGAGAGGGGGAGGGGTGGAGAAGCAGATGGGCGCTTCTCCTGTGTGCCCTGGCCGGGAATCAAACCCGGGACTTTTGCACGCCAGGCCGACGCTCTACCACTGAGCCAACCGGCCAGGGCCTTGATTCCTCTTTGACGCCCCTCTTCTCATCAACAAAATGGCAGGTGGTGTTCCCTGGACTAGCAGTTCTTCAGGCTATTGTGAGAGTCAAACACAACCATGCAAGTATTCGGTTTTCAGGACCTAGCAACAGAAGTGTTGGATAGGACAATGGTCTCAAGGTCTAGACCAGTCTTACTAAATGTTATTCTTCCCAAATATTAAAATGTAGTACAGCCTGACCTGTGCTACAGTGGCACAGCGAGTGGATAACGAGTCAAACTGGAATGCTGAGGTCATCAGTTTGAAACCCCGGACTTGCCCAGTCAAGGCACATATAAGAAGCAACTACTACAAGTTGATGCTTCCCGCTTCTACCCCATTCTCTCTTTCTCCTCTCTCTAAAATCAATAAATAAAATATTAAAAAGCACAGTATTTTGCAGACCAGCTGTAAACAGGATGAGCTTGACAGGAATCAATCCAGTAAATATAGCCAACTAAAATCAATAAGTAATTGACCAAATAATGTATGTAAGCATTGACCAAGCCCCTCTTCTAGGAGTCAGAACTTTGGGTATGAATCCTTTCTTTACTTGCTGCAAGTAAATAAAACTACCTCGTGACAACCACATCTCATTCTTGAGTAGAGCAACCCATGCCGCAAACCTCTTGAGTTGGGTAATTGGCAAGCACAGTTACACTAAGCATAGTGCTGCCCACTGGAGCTCACAGTGTAGTGTGAAGAGACATATGAGAAAAAGAAGTTTTCCTGCAAGATGTCCCATGAAAAGGGAGAGGAAAAAGGAAAGAGAGTTTAAAGGAATTGGGGAAATCACAGAGTGGGTGGAGGGTTACTTTGGACTTGGAGAGTGGGGGAAAGTAATATTAAAGATCATCTAGCCTGGCCTGACCTGTGGTGGCGCAGTGAGATAAAGCATAGATTTGGAACACTGAGGTCGCCGGTTCAAAACCCCAGGCTTACCTGGTCAAGGCACATATGGGAGTTGATGGTTCCTGCTCCTCCCCCTTCTCTCTCTCTCTCTCTCTCTCCTCTCTGAAAATTGAATAAAGTCTTTAAAAAAAACACACACATAAAAAAAAAAAAGATCATCTAGCCTGACCAGGCGGTTATCGCAGTGGCTAGAGTGCTGGACTGGGATGCCGAGGACCCATGTTCAAGACCCTGAGGTCGCCAGCTTGAGCGTGGGCTCATCTGGCTTGAGCAAAGCTCACCAGCTTGGACCCAAGGTTGCTGGCTCGAGCAAGGGGTTACTTGGTCTGCTGAAGGCCCGTGGTCAAAGCACATATGAGAAAGCAATCAATGAACAACTAAGGTGCCGCAACAAAAAACTGATGATTGATGCTTCTCATCTCTCTCTGCTCCTGTCTGTCTGTCCCTATCTATCCCTCTCTCTGTCTATGTTTAAAAAAAAAATCATCTAGACCAGGGGTAGTCAACCTTTTTATACCTACCGCCCACTTTTGTATCTCTGTTAGTAGTAAAATTTTCTAACTGCCCACCGGTTCTACAGTAATGGTGATTTATAAAGTAGGGAAGTAACTTTACTTTATAAAATTTATAAAGCAGAGTTACAGCAAGTTAAAGCATATAATAATAATTACTTACCAAGTACTTTATGTTGGATTTTTGCTAAGTTTGGCAGAATAAATTTTTATAAAACAACTTACTCTAGTTAAATCTTTTTATTTATACTTTGGTTGCTCTGCTACCGCCCACCATGAAAGCTGGAACACCCACTAGTGGGCAGTAGGGACCAGGTTGACTACCACTGATCTAGACCAAAATTGACTTTTTACAGCAACAGGGATCTGGAGAAGTGAAGTGACTTTCTGGCTTAAGGGATTCCAGCAGATGCTGATCTCTTCGTGCTGGTGCCCTTCCCAGTTTAAGCTCTTTGAAGCTCCCCTTGTTTCTCTTACAAGAGACAGCTCAGATAAAGATTCATTCAAGGGTCTTAGGATATGCACACTGGAAACTCAAGTAGGCAGCCTGGCCAGGCAGTGGTGCAGTGATAGAGCGTTGGACTGGGACGCAGAGGATCCAGGTTCAAAACCCCAAGGTCGCTGGCTTGAGCATGAGCTCATCTGGTTTGAGCAAGGCTCACAGGCTTGAGCCCAAGGTTGCTGGCTTGAGCAAGGGGTCATTCAATCTGCTGTAGCCCCCCCCTCCCGTCAAGGCGACACATGAGAAAGCGATCAATGAACAACCAAGGTGCCGCAACGAAGAATTGATGCTTCTCATCTCTCTCCCTTCCTGTCTGTCTGTCCCTATCTGTCCCTCTCTCTGTCTCTGTCACACACACAAAAAAGAAGAAACCGAACTAGGCAATATCCAGAGCCTTCCAGAGAAGAAAGAAAACTGAGTTCTCATAATAAAAGTATATTCTTGAGAAGAAAATATTGCCCTGCAATATTAACCTCTGGATTGGTCAGAAATGGAAATCCTCTAAATCAGGCATCCCCAAACTACAGCCTGCGGATGCGGCCCCCTGAGGCCATTTATCTGCCCCCCCCCCCGCAGTTCTGGAAGGGGCCCTCTTTCATTGGTGGTCAGTGAGAGAAGCATTGTATGTGGCGGCCCTCCAACAGTCTGAGGGACAGTGAACTGGCCCCTGTGTAAAAAGTCTGGGGACCCCTGCTCTAAATGACTGGTGGTCTGGATACTGGATGTGAACATTCTTTCCTTAATCCTTCAAAGGATAACCGATAGTTACCTGGAGGTTTGGTGTATATCCAGGCATTGACACAGGACTGGAAAGTTCAAAAGTTTAAGCTCCCAACTTAGTTAAAGCAAGAACAGAGCCTGATCTGGCGCAGTGGATCAAGCGTCAACCTGGAATGTTGAGGTTGCTGGTTCAAAACCCTGGGTTTGCCCAGTCAAGGCACATATAGGAGTTGATGCTTCCTGCTCCTCCCCCCTTCTCTCTCTCTCTCTCTATCTATCTCAATATCTCTCTGTCTCTCTTCTCTAAAATTAATAAATTAAAAAGAAATTTTTTTTTAAAGCAAGAACAGAATCATTTCCTTTTACCTCAGCCTACTTGATTTTAGTAATTTAGCAGCTTGATTACAGTGATTCCATTTTATTTCTTGAGGGCACTCTCTTCCTAGCTATCTCTTTCTTGTGAGGCTCCTCTTCTCCCTCCTACCTCTAAGTTGTCCAGAATCCTGAGTAATTTATTTAGTCTGGCGGCGTTGCTTTCTGAGGGCAAAGGCTCTGGTCTGACCACTTTTCCCACCATTGCGGGAACTGGATTCTGGAGTCCACTGCTGTTTTGACTTATAACCGCCACAGGGTGGCGTGTTGAGGCTTGGTCCTCCTGCACTTCCGAGTGTCTGAGCCCTAGATGAAGTTAGGGAAGCTCTCTCTGTGCCCTCTTGCCTCCCACATAGCCACTGACCTCCAAAGCACAGCCTCTGGGACAGGGAGGTGTGAACAGAGAAGATGTACAGTAGATGGAGTGTCGACCTGGAATGCTGAGGTTTGGGGTTCAAAAATCTGAGGTCTCCAGCTTGAGCACCAGCTCCTCGGCTTGAGCCCAAGGTCGCTGGCTTGAGCTTGAGAACCCCCCGCCATCCCCTGCCAAGACATGTATGAGAAGCAGTCAATTAACAACTAATGGAGAAGCAACTACAAGTTGATGCTTCTTGTGTCTCTCCTCCTCTGCCCTCTCTCTCTCTCTCTCTCTCTCAAATCAATAATTTTTTAAAAAATCAGCTCTAATCTACAGTGGTCCCTCATCTATCGCAGGGGGTTAGGTTCCTGAACCCCCTGGGATAGGTGAAAATCCACCAAATAGCAACCTTATATTTATTTTATTATTTATATATATTTTAAACCCTCCCCACACTCTTATAAACCCTTCCCACACTGTTATTAACCTTTCCCACACTTATTTTGCTTATTTTACCCAAAAATAATTAAAATAGTAAATATATTAAAATACCTATATACTGCAAAATCCCATGATATAGCAAAACATCCACAATACAAAATTAGATATATATAATTTTAAAATCCGCAATACAGTGAGACCGTGAAAAGTGAACCACAATATGGTGAGGGACAACTGTATATCCTTTACACGCAGCTAAAAATTCAAAAGGAGAGCTCTGGCCTCTGAGCTTCACACCACCTACTTGACATCAACTCTTTGATCTCAAAATTATGCCAAACTGCATAGTTTTTCATTCCCAGCACACTTTAGAAATCTCCCATCTCAGCATATGGCATTACTGTTACCCCAGAGACCTAAAGTGTCTTTGATTCTTCTCTTTCCTTCATGTCTCATATCTAATTCTTTTTCTTCTTCTTCTTTTTCCAAGTAAGAGGAGAGGAGATAAACAGACTCCCACATGTGCCCTGACCAGGATCCACTCAGCAACCTCTGTCTGGGGAAGATGCTCTGACCCCTGTCTGGGGTCATGTTGGCAACTGAGCTATTTTTAGCACCTGAGGCAGAGGCTCTGTGGAGCCATCTCAGCGCCCGGACCCATGCGCTCAATTGAGCCATGGCTCTAGGAGGGGAAGAGAGAGAGAGAGAGAGAGAGAAGAGAGTGGGGGTGGAGTGCAGAAGCAGATGGGCACTTCTCCTGTGTGCCCTAACCCGGAATCGAACCCAGGACATCCACATGCCAGGCCAACATTCTCCCATTGAGCCAACCGGCCAGGGCCCAAGTGTTAGCTTGGAACACTGAGGTTGCCGGTTCGAAACCTTGGGCTTGCCTGGTCAAGGCACATATGGGAGTTGATGCTTCCTGCTCCTCCCCCTTCTCTCTCTCTCTCTCTCTCTCCCCTCTCTCTAAAAATCAATAAATAAAATATTTTTTAAAAAAAGAGGGGCTGATGCTGGTGCACATTGGTTAGCAAACTACAACCTGAGGGACAGATCTGGCCAGCTGCCTGCTTTGGAAATAAAGTTTTATTACAACACAGCCCTGCCCATTTACTTGTGTATTATCTATAGTAATTGCTTTCACATGACAAAAGCAAAGATGAACCTTGTGACAGAGACCATACTGCTCACAAAGTCCAAAGTATTTTACTATCTGATCCTCCACAGAAATAGTACGTTGACCCCTGCCATAGCGTTTCTCAACTCGGTTGTGTGCAACTTCTGGAGAATGAAGAAATATGTCAGCAGACAAGCCAAAATATAAATATTAAATATAGCATATCTGCCCAAGAGGAAGTTTGTTTCAAAGATAAACAATTTCAAGCATCATTTTTGTATTGGTGAACTTGTTAAGGACACTACTCTTTTATGGATTCTTGCTGTATTGGCCAAGAGTTTGCTTAAAGGCTTTTAATCACTGTAAAAAAAATAGAGGACTGGATGAAGAAGATGGGGCATATATACACCATGGCATACTATACAGCTAGGAGAAATGATGACATCGGATCACTTACAGCGGAATGGTGGAGTCTTGGTAGCATTGTGCGGGGGTGAAATAAGCGAATCAGAAAAAAACAGGAACTGCAGGATTCCATACATTGGTGGGACATAAAAGCGAGACTAAGAGGCATGGACAGGAGTGGGGTGGTTACGGGGGGTGGGGGGAGGGAGGGAGGGAGAGGGGGAGGGGGAGGGGTACAGAGAGAACTGGATGGAGGGTGGCGGAGGACAATCTCTCTTCGGGTGATGGGTATGCAACAGAACTAAATGACAAGATAACCTGGAAATGTTTTCTTTGAATGTATGTACCCTGATTTATTGATGTCACCCCATTAAAATAAAATTTATTAAAAAAAAGTATATTTAGGTGGTAAGATGACTTAGCTCCCTTAAAAAAAAAAAGAACAACCAAATATGGACATATAATGGAGTAGAATGCAAATTTTGCATAAATTTTAAAAAGACTTTAAAGAAATTTCTCTTACTCCTTTCAGGCTGGCGCAGCTTCTCTCTATTTCCTCCGTCCCCCAATCCCTCACACTTGACCAAGAGGCTTGTTTATGTCCCTCCACTCAAAGGGGAACTTGGGTGAAAAAAATTTTGAGAAAGGCTGTTTTTGGCCTTGGCCAGTTGGCTCAGTGGTAGAGCGTTGGCCCAGAGTATGGAAGTCTTGGGTTTGATTCCCGGCCAGGGCACACAGGAGAAGCACCCATCTGCTTCTCCACCCTTCTCCCTCTCCATTCTCTCTGTCTCTCTCTTCCCCTCCTGCAGCCAAGGCTCCACTGGAGCAAAGTTGCCCCGGGCACTGAGGATGGCTCCATGGCCTCTGGCTCAGGCGCTAGAATGGCTCTGGTTGAAACAGAGCAACAACCCAGATGGGCAGAGCATCGCCCCCTAGTAGGCATGCCGAGTGGATCCCGGTCAGGCACATGTGAGAGTCTATCTCTCTGCCTCCCTGCTTCTCACGTTAGAAAAATACAAAAAATAAATAAATAACAACAAAAATGAACAACTAAAGTGCTGCAACTATGAGTTGATGCTTTTCATCTCTCTCCTTTTGTGTCTGTCTCTTCCTGTCTGTCCCCTTCTCTCTCTCACTAATACAAAACAAAACAACAACAAACAACAAAAAACAAATGCTTGTGCTTAGACATAATTCCACTTCCAGGAATTTAAACTATAGAAATAGCTGTGGCCTTAGCCAGTGGCTCAGTAGATTGAGCATTAGCCCAGCATATGAACCTCCTGGGTTCCATCCCTAGTCAGGGCACACAAGAGAAGTGACCATCTGCTTCTCTCTCTCTCCTCCTCCCCCTTGTCTCTGCCCCCCCTCCTCGGCCTGTGGCTCAATTGGTTAGAGCACGGCTCCAGGTGCTGAGGATAGGTCCATTGGAGCCCATCAACCTCAGGTGCTAAAAATATGGGGGGGGGGGTGTTGCTGGGTGGATTCCAGTCAGGGTGCATGCAGGAGAGGGAGGGGGAGAGAATCAGATGGTTTCTTTTCCGGTGTGCTGACTGGGGATCAAACCCGGGAGGGCCATACACTGGGCCAATGCTCACCAGGGCCCCTCTTACCCTACTTTTTTTCTTTTTCCCACAGTTCTTATCACCTGCTAACATTTTATTACTCAATGTGCTTAGGTGCTACGTTTATGGCTTATTGTCTATTTTCCCCCAATAGAGTGTAAACTCTACAAAGGGTAGGGATCTTTGTTTTGTTCAGTGATATAAACCAAGCATAAAATACCTAGTAGAGTACTCAATAGTTTGCTGAATAGAAAATAGAAAGATACACAAGAAACTGGTACCACTTGTTACCTCTAGGGAGGGGAACTGATGTACTAGAGGTAAGGATGAAAAAGGAGACTCACTTCTCAGTACATACCCTTGTGTACTTTGTACCATGAGCTTGTATTAACTGGTCAAAATTTAATAAAAAATATTTTATGCAAGAACTGGAAGAAGTGACAACCTGAACTCAACCCCTCACCTGACATATGATGGTCCAGGTGCAAAGCAGTTAAGTAATTTGCCCAATGTTACACAGCCAGGATTTAACCCACATCTGCTAACTCCAGAGCCCTAACTCTGAAATATTATGCCAGAGTCTTTCGATTTGGGGCTCTATCAGCCTATTTAATATAGCATGAAATGACAAGCTATTCCCAAGGTAATGGTTTGCCTCTTCCTGGTATTTCCAGTTACAGTGAACTCTAAGGGATGATCTGTTTTTTTCATAAATGAAATTTTGTCTGTATTGTGCTTAGCTTGACATAAATGAGAATATTGGGCATGGGAGTCATTTATGAGAATTTCACAGTCAAAATAAAGTGTTAATCTGAGTCCCTTGTTAGTTGGAAGCACAGCGCTCCTGAGCCCTGCACTCCCAGATATTTCTTCTTCCAGAGCAGTCAAGAGGTCTGGGTGAGTTGCTGGATGTTGGGGGGTGAGGGAGGGATTTGAGGGCACTCGGCATGGGAGAACTCTCAGGGGCTATTAAAGGTGGGCTGCTGAGCCTCTTTAACATGGCTGACTGGTGGGAGGCCTTCTGAGCCCGAACCAGGTGGTGCACCCGCCTCCGCTGCTGCAGCCAATAGAGCATCTCCACTTTATCATGCTTCATCTTGTTTAGGTAGCGCCGCCCCTTGAAGGTCACTGGCTCACCAAAGATTAACTCAACCTTCTCCAAGAGTGAAACCAAAGGAGCCTCCATTAGACTGAGCTTTTTGTGTAGATGGTTACGAATCTTATTCTCCTCCAGGAAACAACTCAAACCCATGCCAGTCTTCTGGAAGAAACGGTTGGGGTCCGAGGCCTCTTGCTCAAACCACTCCAGTTTCCGCAGCAGTATTTCCCGCAGCTGAATGGACTGCAGGGCCTGCTCCCAGGCACTTACCAATGAAGGCAGCTGCCTCAAACGGGCATTAGAGCTGTATTTGATGGCCAGGTCCAGCCGGTCCTTGGCAGGAACCTCAAGCATGGACCACAACCGCTCCAGACGCTTCTGCAGGCTCAAGATTTTGTAAGGTTCTCCCAGGAGGTTGGTACTCTTAGTTTCTAGAGTGTACCCCAGCACAATGTTCCAATCCCACTCTCCTGGCACGAAGTCTGGCTCTTTATCTTCTAGTAATGGAGGTGGGTGCTGAATTTTTAGGGACTCTCTGACAGGGGTTACAATCTCCACAGGAACCTCTTCTTCATACGTTTGGAAGATGACATGGAGGAAATCTGTCTCCTGGTCGGTGAGGTACTTGAAATAGTCATCCATGGACACAGTGGGTTTCCACAAATTCATACCCAAGGTCTTGTTTGACAACCCGTTCTGGGCTTTGTTTGCTTGGACTGATGTGAAAGACGGTGTTCTATAAGGGTTGGACTGTGAAGTGTTTGCTCTTTGGGAATAAAGACCAGCCAGCTTGGGGTTGATGACACAATACTGTTTTTCTTGACACAGAAAGGCTGAGAACAGGAACATTGGGCAGTCTTTATTGGCTGAAGGCTCAATCAGAGGTCCCTGGTCAAAAGAGAAGTGGTCAGTGGAGACACGACTCATCAACTCCTTGTAGACCTCCCTGATGCTATTACCAACAAAGCGATCAATATCCATTTTCTCAATAAGTTTGGGTTCCAGTTCACCAGCCAGGTGGTTGTATAGAACTTCAGTCCCTTCAACTTGGAAGGAATCCAAAAACTTTCTCTCAGAAACCTGTACAGCAGCTGCCTGGACCACAAGCTGATTTCTTAGCTTCACTGTAACTGTCACTGGCTGTGGGTGAAGTGGAGTGGATTTGGAGGGGTGGGGACCCCACTGCCCAGAGGCTTCTTCTTCCTCATTCAACAGTCTCTGCAGTTCTTCCATGTGATGTGCTCTAGCTGGGTGGTGGGTCAGGGCCCCCAGGAGTGGGGGAATACCTGAGTCCATTGTTGAGTAGCAAGTCCACTCCAATTTCATGTTCTTCATTATCTGCTTCAGGTCCTCAGCCACCATGTCTCCTACCAGCTCCGGTTTGCTCTCTGCAAACAGGACCACTGGGGTTAAGGGATGAGGGATGGGTGGAGGAAGGCCCAATTCATCTGTTAACTTCCAGCCCTCACGCAGAGAGGGCATGGACTGGCCCTTCTGGAGTTGGGAGTAGAGAGGTACATAGGAGACGAGGGGAGGAGACCTGCTGGTGACAGCCACCAAGTATTTGGGCAGTGGCACAACCTGTGAGGAAGTGAAACTATCTCTCTTCTTTTGCATGGAGGGCAGCCAGGAGAAAAGCCTTCCCTTCTTCAGCTGGGGGATGGACTCCAATTCCTTCACTGGATCGGGCCCAGGCTCACTGACAAACTCTGGTGAGCGGCTGAATTGTATGAGATAGTTCAGGTTGAGGTTGCTGCTTGGCACTCGGGCGAAACGGACACTGTGAGGCCGTGGAGGGGGTGGCGCCCGTGTCTTGAAAGCCCCAGGGGGGCCGAAGGGGCGCAGCTTGTACATGTTACCGTGGGCCTGCTCTGCTTTTAGCAGGGCGCGAAAGTCAGCGAGCAGGCCACGGTAGACCTCAGGGTTGGTGAGGAAGACTGAGCAGTCCCTGGCGAGGCTGGCAGCCAATCGCGTGAGCGTGGCTGATTCAGTAAAGACATATGAGGAGGTCGACATGGTCTTCAGCAGGTGCAGGTAGCGTAAGAAGAGGTGCTCGCAGCTGAGCAGCACGTAAACCAGGACTCGTTTTCGCAGCCTCTGGTTGTTCAAGTGGCTCAGACTAGGTTCGATGGGAGGCTCCTGCCAGCTGCATTTTAGCTCGTCCAGGATGACCTCCGTGAAACGAAGTCGGCCCTCAGGAGGTATCCGCTCCGCCATCCCGCACCTAGCCAGCCGCTTGGCCACCTGGCGGGACACTGAGGCAACCGTCAGCCGTGAGATGGGCAGGGACGGTAGCATCGGAACTTCCTGCGGGTGGCGCTTCTGAGACTCTGGGCGCGTCAGCCTGCTGGGGAAGAGCGACAGCGGACGCAGCAACCGGTGGTAAAACTGCTGAAGCTCAGGTTCGGGTTTAAAGGGCTCCATTTTAGCGCTGACAGCACGGGTTGTGGTGGCAGAGGCAGCCGAGCAGTTACTGAGGCAACCAGGAACCGAATGTCCCGAGTACGCCTGCGCGGACTGTCCTCGCCACGCCTTTAAACGTTGGGGGCGGGACTTGCGTGCGCGCCCGTGTGCCCGACAGAAGAAGGGGCAAAATCTGGCTTCTGAGGCTCCACCTCCTCCCGACGCGGCTCGAGGTTTTTGGCTGGAGAGGATTCGAGCAGTTCTGGTCCCTCGTCCAGTGACTGAGTTCGAGATGTCATCCGACTCGGGGGACCGTGGGACCGCCTGCACGGTAAGGGCCGAAGCCTTGCACGACAGAGAACCTCGACCCCTTGGGGTGGTCATTTTCTCGAGAGGGGCGGAGGGGAAGCGGGGCCGGGACTCCAGCGTGAAGAGTGCAAGAGTAACAGGGTTCTTGGCGTTCCTGTTGGAGGGTGTTGGTCCTGAAATGATCTTGAGTGATAATGAATACGGCGCTTGAGGAGGGATCACGTGGGGGGCGTTTCTGCAGGCCACGGGGTCATAAGAGAGGTAGTGAAACAGGATCATGCAAGAGGGGTTCCCTGCTCTCAACGGCTGTCCTTGCCGCCCTTACAGCTGGAGTTCGCGGTGCAGATGACCTGTCAGAGCTGTGTAGACGCGGTGCGCAAGTCCCTGCAAGGGGTGGCAGGTAAGAGCCAGATAAATTTTGTGTGGACCGTCCGGAGGCCTATGGGAGCGGCAAGCAGATAGATCTCTTTGACCAGCCCTACTCCCATTTTACAAATGCTGTAACTGAGACTCAGGGAAAGGACGGAGTGTTCTCAGAATCACAGAGCCGGGCAGAGGCGGATTTAACGGCGGGCGCCCTGGGCCCCGACTTCTGAAGGGCCCAGCAAAACCTCAACTTGACACTTTTTTCTAATAACACCAAGTTTTGGTTTCATGTGTGCAATTTTAACATTAACAGTACATAATGTTTTTTATTTATTTAAAAATATGATTAACATGTATTTTTATTTTCCCTGTCTCTTTTTTAAGGGGCCCAATATTTTCTTCTGCACCTGGGGCCTCAACAGACCTTAATCTACCTCTGGCAGAGGCAGAGCCTGGAGTACAGGTCTCAACCCTGCCCTACCAGCAACTGCCTGTCCTGGTGTTTTAAACCTCGGGTTCCTGGAGAATGAGGAGCTAGGCTAGGTATAGCTCTGCCTACAGAAGGAGTACCCTAGAAAACAGGCAGTTCTTGCTTATGAAACAGCATAAACTCGACAAAGTAACAGCAGCGTGGCCACATTCCATCCTGGTTCTTTTTTTTTTTTTTTTTACAGAGACAGAGAGAGAGTCAGAGAGAGGGATAGACAGGGACAGACAGACAGGAACAGAGAGATGAGAAGCATCAATCATTAGTTTTTCGTTGTGCATTGCGACCCCTTAGTTGTTCATTGATTGCTTTCTCATATGTGCCTTGAATGCGGGCCTTCAGCAGACTGAGTAACCCCTTGCTCGGGCCAGCGACCTTGGGTCCAAGCTGGTGAGCTTTTACTCAAACCAGATGAGCCCGCACTCAAGCTGGCAACCTCGAGGTCTCGAACCTGGGTCCTCAGCATCCCAGTCCGACGCTCTATCCACTGCGCCACCGCCTGGTCAGGCAGTAGCTCCTGGTTCTTAAAAATCAGCTCTCTAGCTGGTCTAGAGGTGACCTGGCACAACTGGAAAGATCCGGGAAGGCAGAGATGCTAGCATGGCACTGGGAACTGCCTCCCTCTGATTGTTAGATGTTCATGTAGTCATTCAGTTAGAGACCAGACTCATGGGACTTTGTAGGGAGAAGGGTTCACACATATGTCGGGCATGGCCCTGCTGCATATAAAGTTGAGCACACAAGCAATACTCCTGGAAGAGCCGGTCTGGGAGGAGATGAAGTGAAATGGGTTCTGAAGCTGGGAGCGTGGTGGCACTCGGCTCTCTGTAGGGCAGCAGTGAGGGTGTCATTGTTGTTAGGAGTATGTGCTCTAGAGTTAGACTGTTTGGGTTCAGATCCCCTCTTTGCCACTTTGAGGCACTGAGACCGCCTGTAGGTTACATTTCACGCCTCTGTTTCTTCAGTGTTTAAATGGGCGTGATAATGGGAGCTACTCCTGAGGGTTGTCCTGAAGAGTAAGTTAGTTAATTAGCATTTTAGAAAAGCCTTTGCATGGAGAACACCCTAAATCTTAGCAAATCTGAGAGGAAGGGTTTACAGGGGATACTTTGGTTGGGCAGAGGCGTGAGGAGACAGACATGTCTTGAAACTGGGCTTGCTATGTATGTGTTTGGGGGTGGAGGGTGAGGGTCTGAGGAGCTTGAGCCATTCCACCAGGGGTGCAGTGCTCTGACCAAAGCTGTCTGAGAATGTTGGGCACTCCACTTTCTGTAAAATATTCTTGCTGGGAGAGCAGACAGACTTACTTTCTCGTGGACCTGGGGCAATTTTTAGGCTTCACCAGGTTTCTTAGGCACAGAAAAAGACCTCTGATAACTACATTTTCTGTTCTGGGTAACTGAAACCAGCTACGCTTTTTCATGGACTGAGCAGGGTGATTGTAGTTTCCCAGAATGCAGTGAAGCACGGAAAGGGGAGAGGGATTTGTTCTCTCCAGGAGGCCTGGGGCTTTGAAACTGAGTTTGTTAGGAGGAATCAGGTTCTACTATCCTCCTAGGTATAAGTGGGAGGAACTCCCAGCCCAAGGCTCACTTCCTTGAACCCTTATCACACACCCTGAAGTTCACCATGGCCTTATCTTTTCTCTCTCACTGGGTTCTGAGCTAAACAAGGGCTGGCCTGGCCATACTCGGGTTCACCAGCCAAACTGAACTACTGCTTAGCTGAAGAGCCAGCCTTCTTCTTGGTTCAGACTCAGGTCAGGAGTTCAGAAAGTGCATTGTTCCAAAGAGCCCACTTAAGAGACCCCAGATCAGGAACCCACCTGCCCTGAAGCCAGTCCGTCATAACGTTTTGTCTGCTTTGTGTCTAAAACATACTCAGAATCCAGCCTTTCTTTTTCCACCCTTTGGCCTTCACACCAATCCAACCCACCTGACCTCTCCATGACCCAAACAAAAACTTCACCCTTGGTTTCCCTGTTGCCTCTGTTGTCCCCTCTCATAGCTTTTCTACATAAAAGTCAGAGTGATTTTTAGAATCATACATCAAATAGTATGGCTGCCCCGTTTAAAATCTTCTAGAAGTGCCTGACCAGGCGGTGGCGCAGTGGATAGAGCATCGAACTGGGATGCCAAGGACCCAGGTTCGAGACCCCGAGGTTGCCAACTTGAGCGCGGGCTCATCTGGTTTAAGCAAAGCTCACCAGTTTGGACCCAAGGTCTCTGGCTCGAGCAAAGGGTTACTTGGTCTGCTGAAGGCCCGCGGTCAAGGCACATATGAGAAAGCAATCAATGAACAACTAAGGTGTCGCAATGCGCAGCAAAAAACTAATGATTGATGCTTCTCATCTCTTGTCCCTGTCTATCCCTCTCTCTGCTCTCTCTGTCTCTGTAAAAAAAAAACTTCTAGAAGTGGGATATATAAAACTTTGCCTTTTAAAATAAATTTTAATTAAAAAAAGTCTTGAAGTAATTATGTTTCAGAGCTTCCCTGAGCCAGGCACTGTTCTAAGTGCTACATATGAAAAAACTCATTTAGATCTTCAGTATCTCTCTGTAGTACAGTGTATTACTATCTCTATTTGCATATGAAGAAACCGAATAGAAAACTCAACAGAAAGGTTGAGTAACTTGTCTAAGGCCACACAGCTAGTATGTGGCAGACTTAGGATTTCAACCCAGAGCCCAAACTCTCTATCACTATCCTCTGTGGCCTCTCCTAATGGCCTTCCATTGCATTAAAACTGAAGTCTAGATTGTTTCCTGTTGCCTAAAAAACTATGCTTGAGACCTGTGGTGCCGCAGTGGATAAAGTGTTGACCTGGAAATGCTGAGGTCGCCAGTTCGAAACCCTGGGCTTGCCTGGTCAAGGCACATATGGGAGTTGATGCTTCCAGCCCCTCCCCCCTTCTCTCTCTCTGTCTCTCTCTCCTCTCTCTCCCTCTCTGTCTCTCTCCTCTCTAAAAATGAATAAATAAAATTTAAAAAAATTAAAAACAAAAACAAAACTATGCTTGATTGGTTTCCACTTATAGCTCTTATTCTATACATTACTATTCCATTTATTCCCAGCTTCAGCTACAGTGGCCTTTCTCTTCTAAAACACATTGATGTTGTTCCTGCCTCAGGACCTTTGCCCATGGTGTTCCTCTGCTGGAATGCTCTTCCCTGACTATATTCAGGCCTTTGCTTAAAGGCTTAGAGAGACCGTCATTGCCTAAGTGGCTTACCTCCCTCAAGTTGTTCCCTAATACACATTTCATTTATTACACTTTTCATTGTCTGAGTCTGTTTCATGTGTTTGACATCCCTATCACTGCACTGGACATGTGCTGTCTCATGAGACAGGGACATCTCCTGCCTTGTTCCTGCCGTATCCATGGCGTATGATAGGTACTTAGTGCACATTTGTTAAATAAATGGAATAGGCACATGAATAAATGAAACTTCTCAGCCTAACCAGGCAGTGGTACAGTGGATACAGCATCGGCCTGGGATGACAAGGACCAAGGTTCGAAACTCCAAGGTCGCCAGCTTGAGTGCCGGCTCATCTGGCTTGAGCGCAGGCTCACCAGCCTGAGTCACCGGCTTGAGTGTGGAATCATAGACATGATTCCATGGCACTTGCTTGAGCCCAAGGTTGCTGGCTCGAGCAAGGGGTCATTGGCTTGGCCGGAGCCACCTGGTCAAGGCACAGATGAGAAAGCAACCAAGGAACAACTAAGATGCCACAACTCCAGTATGAGTTGATGCTTCTCATCTTTCTCCCTTCCTGTCTGTCTGTCTGTATCTCTCATCTAAAAAAAGAAAAAAACTTCTCATACTACATGCTTATCTGAGCCCTGGAGCCTCAGACAGTCCTTTGGGGCTCAACATGACTTCCTTGGGGTGAGGGGGTTGAACAGGTTGCCTTCCAAGCTTTGTCACCTCAAGCCAGTTGTGTAAACTTCTAGCCTCATTTCCTCACCTGCTAGATGATGACAGTATCACCATCCTGATATGTGTAAGGCAGAGCACACAGCTCTTGGCATACCTTGCAGGCTCAGGCCACAGGACTTCCCCGCCATCCTCCCCATATCCCCTCTGCAGCAAGGGGCACCTCTAGGTGGACCTGGAACTCCAAGGCAGCAGAAGCTGCTGGGTGAGCCAGGATGAGGCTTTGTGTGAAGGGACAGTTTGGTTATTTGGAGAGTTTCCTTTTCACGCAATTGGCCTGTTTTTGCAGGAGAGGATGGGAGTATCTGTCTGCTCCTTCACTCGTTCTGCCTGTCCTCCAGCATGGTCATGGATGCTATAGGGGTTCTGAAGGAGCGAACCCATGAGGCCTTTTGTAGCCACAGGCCAGGTATTCCTGTCTCAGTGCTTCCTCCTCCCAGGAGCATTTCCCAGGTGGCCTTCTTTGAGCAGGAAGGAATCTGAACAGCTGAGGTACCTTGTCTATCCCTCGGGACCTGTTATTCTCTTCACTGTGTGCTGGTTACCCAGGCATCGTCTGAGTTCTCCTACAGCCTGTGAGCTCCCTGGAGACTAGGACCAGTGCTTTCCCTGACCCTGAGGACACATTTGTTCAAAGAGTAGGGAGGAAGGAAACTAAGGATGAAGAGAGCCGGTGGTCAGTATAGCGTTCAGTTCACAGGGCCCCTGCTGAACATGGCACAAAGTACCTCATTTAGCCTGCATCTCCTGGCCTGCCCATGGCTCCCTGGCCTTTACCCTGCAGCACAGTGCACACACTGAGATCAAAGCAGAATGATTGCACTTGCTTCAGCAGCACATATACTAAAATTGGAATGATACAGAAAAGATGAGCATGTCCCCCCTTTTTTGAAAGGAATGATTCTAAGTCCTATAGGCAACAGCGGCATTTAGAGTTCCCAGCCCATGCTCTGTGCACTGGCTGAGGATTTAAGAAGTCTCTTGAAAGCCTAAGGAACCCCACATATCTGAAGGAAAGAGAAGCCCTTTCTTCTTTCGTTGAGTTGGCTCAATGTGCATGTGTCAGAATCATCCCATAGGCTGTGTATACACATGGGTGACTTGGGGATTCGGAGGACAAATGAGACATACTGACTCTTGAACAAGACCCTTGTGGAACATGCAGAGCTCCTGTGAGTTACGCAGGGAAGTAGCAGCTGCTCCTGGAGGGCAAAGGAGGGGGACCCAACGCAGCCTGGGGGTTGGGGGCTGCTTCACAGGTGAGCAGCGTCCGGGCGAGTGCTCGGGCTCCAGAGCTAGGCTGCCTGGGATGAATCACAGTTCCACAACGCACTACCATGTGACTGCGTAGGTTTGTTCATTTCTCTGTGCCTCAGTTTCCTCATCTATAACATGACGATAATAGACGCCAACTCACAGTGTTACTCGAATATGGGAGGGAGTTATTACGGGAAAGCATGAAAAGCTCACAGTGCATGCCCAGTAAATGTTAGCTCCCATGATGATGGTGACAGAACCCTCTCTTCTATGTATATGAACTTCTTTGAGGTATAATTCATTCATCACAAAATTCTGCCATTTAGAGTATGCAGTTCAGTGATTTTTAGTATATGCTATAGATAGAGTTGTACAACCATTACCACTATGAGTTGAGTTTTTTTGTTTTTTTTGTGTGTGTTTTTTTTCAGAGACACAGAGAGAGTCAGAGAGAGGGATAGATAGGGACAGACAGATAGGAACGGAGAGAGATGAGAAGCATCAATCATTAGTTTTTCGTTACGACATCTTAGTTGTTTATTGATTGCTTTCTCATATGTGCCTTGACTGTGGGGTTACAGCAGACCGAGTAACCCCTTGCTCAAGCCCGCAACCTTGGGTCCAAACTGATGAGCTTTGCTCAAACCAGATGAGCCCGCGCTCAAGCTGGCGACCTCGGGGTCTCGAACCTGGGTCCTCGGCATCCCAGTCCGACACTCTATCCCCTGTGCCACCACCTGGTCAGGCACCACTGTGAGTTTTATATTTCATCACCTCACGAAGAAATTGAACCCTTTAGCTATCACCCTTGGAGTCTCCAATCTACTTTCTGTCCTTACAGATTTACCTATTCTGGACATTTCATTCAAAATGGTATCTAATCTGTGGCCTTTTTTCTTTTTTGTATTCATTTTTTTATTATTAATTTTAATGGGGTGACATTGATAAGTCAGGTACATATGTTCAGAGAAAACATCTCCAGGTTATTTTGACATTTGATTATGTTGCATACCCCACACCGAAAGTCAACTTGTCTTCCTTCACCTTCTATCTGGTTTTCTTTGTGCCCCTCCCCTCCCCCTAATCTGTGGCCTTTTGTGACTGGCTTTCCCATCACAGTGCTTTCAAGGTTCAGCCAGGCTGTAGCACATATCAGTACTTCATTCCTTCTTGAGGTTGAATTGTGTTTCATTGTATTGAAACACCACCTTTTGGTTATCCGTTTATCAGTGGATGGGCTTTTTGGGTTGTTTTCACCTTTGGCAATTAGAAATAAAGTAGCTCTTTTTTTTTCTTTTGTTGTGACAGAGAGAGAGAGAGAAAGAGAGGAACAGATAGGGATAGACAGGCAGGAAGGGAGAGAGATGAGAAGTATCAATTCTTCGTTGCGGCACCTTAGTTATTCATTGATTGCTTTCTCATATGTGCCTTGACCAGGGGCTACAGCAGACTGACCCCTTGCTCAAGCCAGTGACCTTGGGCTCAAGCTGGTGAGCCTTGCTCAAACCAGATGAGCCCGCGCTCAAGGCGCTCAAGCCAGCGACCTCGGGGTTTTGAACCCAGGTCCTCCACGTCTCAGTCCAACGCTTTATCCACTGCGCCATTGCATGGTCAGGCAAGGTAGCCCATTTTTATAGAAAGCACTTTTAAAAGAGTTTTTAGGCCCTGGCCAGCTGGCTAAGTGGATAGAGTGTCAGTCTGGCATTTGGACATCCTGGGTTTGAGCCCTGGTCAGGGCACTCAAGAGAAGTGACCATCTGCTTCTCTTTCCCTCTTCTCCTCCTTCTCTCCTTCTTCCCCTCTTACAGCCAGTGGCTCAATTGGTTTGAGTGTTGGCCCTGGGCATTGAGAATGGCTCAGTTGGTCCAAGTGTCAGCCTCAGGTGCTAAAAATAGCTCGGTTGATTTGAGCATTGATCCAAGACGGGTTGCCAGGTGGATCCCATTGGGGCACACGTGGGAGTCCATTTCATTATTTCCCCTTCTCTCACTTAAGATAATTTTAAAAAAGAATTACCTATGTTTCAAAAGTTATAAATAATGCCTGGAATGTAATTAAAGTTATAAATAATGCCTGGAATGTAATACGGACTCACAACAATCCTGAGAGTGAGGTGACATTATTCTCCCCACTTTATTTATAAAGAAACAGCCTCAGAGAGGTTAAGGGCCGTATACAGCTGGAAAGTGGGGATGGGGAATCTCCCTCTGTTCCTCTATTCTCTGTTCCCAGCATAGGGATACCAGCCCTCTGCTGCCCTCTGCCCCCTCTTTTCCCTCAGGTGTCCAGAGTGTTGAGGTGCAGTTGGAGAAGCAGATGGTCTTGGTGGAGACCACCCTGCTTAGCCAGGAGGTACAAGCTCTCTTAGAAGGAACGGGGCGGCAGGCGGTACTCAAGGGCATGGGCAGCGGCTTATTGCGTGAGTAACCACTGTGGCCTTGGCCTTGCCTTTCTGGGAGGGAGGTGGCCTGAGGCTGGTATAAATCTAACCATAGTAGGCCCTGGCTGGTTGGCTCAGTGGTAGAGTGTCGGCCTGGCGTGCAGGAGTCCCGGGTTCTAATCCCAGCCAGGGCACACAGGAGAAGCGCCCATCTGCTTCTCCACCCCTCCCCCTCTCCTTCCTCTCTGTCTCTCTCTTCCCCTCCCATGGCCAGGGCTCCATTGGAGCAAAGTTGACCCGGGCGCTGAGGATGGCTCTGTGGCCTCTGCCTCAGGCGCTAGAATGGCTCTGGTTGCGACAGAGCGACGCCCCAGATGGGCAGAGCATTGTCCCCTGGTGGGCATGCCAGGTGGATCCTGGTCGGGCGCATGCAGGAGTCTGTCTGACTGCCTCCCCATTTCCAGCTTCGGAAAGGTGCAAAAAAATAAATAAATAAATAAATAAATAAGTAAATAAATCTAACCATAGTATTTTATGGTTTGGGTGGAGAGACTTTGGAGAAGATGTGAAAGCTATGTGGGTCTCTCTCCATGCCCTTTCCCAGCTGATGAAGGTGGGGCTGGATGAGGTAGGAGCCAACCCAGGTGTCTCATACCTTGCAGAGACTCTCGGGGCAGCAGTGGCCATTCTAGGGGGACCTGGCCCTGTGCAGGGGGTGGTGCGCTTCTTACAGCTGAGCCCTGAACGCTGCCTCATTGAGGGAACCATTGATGGCCTGGAGCCTGGGCCACACGGACTCCATGTCCATCAGTTCGGGGACCTCACAAGGGACTGCAACAGGTAAGTTATCTGTAACCTCCCTTGTAGCATCCTCATCACCTCAGTTGTGTACCCACTATGTGCAGGGGGCTATATTAAGCCTTTTACATTCACTTTCACACTTGGTCCTCATAAACACCTTGTGAGGCATATACACATAGGTCCAGTCTCTACAGATGAGGAGACTGAGGCTCAAAGAGGTTCAGTGATTTGTCAAAGGCTCCAGAGCATGTAAATAGTAATAGTGGGAATTTGAACCAAGATCTGACCTTGATGTTCCTGCTCGTAGCTACCTTACTGCCTCTGAGATGGAAGGTTACTCCTGGACATGGAAAAGGCAGGTCCCTGTCATGGTGTTTGTCATGCTACGATACTATTAGCTGTTGACTCATTTATGTCTCCCCTAGAAGCTTATTGAGGGCATGACCCATGTTTGATTCTTCTTAGTTCCCTCGACCCAAAGCCTGGCAGAGTGGGCCTGTTTGTTGAATGAATGAATGAATGAATGAGTGAATGAATGAAACAAATGTAGTTACAGTCAGATGTTGGGTCAGCTGTCCGGTGAGCTTCCACTCACTGCCCACCTGCTACCTTTTCTTCTTAGCTGTGGGGACCACTTTAACCCGGATGGAACATCTCATGGGGGCCCCCAGGACTCTGACAGGGTAAGTGTCCAAGTGTGCAAGGCTTGGGCTGAGACAGAGCCCAAAGTCTCAGAGGAGGGGCAGGCAGATCTTGGGACATCTGAGTGAGATTCCTTTTTGGTAGGATCTTTTCCCTTCACCTTATTTTGTTCCAGTTAGAAGCATTTTTTGACACTCTCTGTGATCAAGGCCTGCCACCTAGGAGCTCACAGTCCAAAGGAGGAGCGCACTGAGTGCTCTGGGTGCAGCACAGTGAGATGCCCTGGCCGGAGGCCCGGGAGCCCAGAGCAACCATCTGAACCCGCCGGAGGGCACAGGCCATGGGAGAAGTGAGTGTAGAAGTTGGAGGATTTACCTAAACTGAACAGGCCGATCCGATGCTCTAGCTCCTAGTCCCAGAGTTTTGTTTTCCACTGAAGTGTTTTCCCCTTCAGCAGTAAGTCACATGATGCCTTAATGATTTTTGCCTTATCTGAGTACTGCTTGTTCTGTTAGTTACTCCATGTTTTGATTTAAGTTGACTCACTTTTTTTCCTTAGGTAAATTTAATAATTTTTAGTGCTTTGATCTATCATAGAAACTTTCAAACATATTTCAAAGTAAAGAAACTACTGCCCTGAGCCCCCAGGTCTGTGTTACTCAGCTTCAGCCGTCTCCACCTCCGGCCCGTCCTGTTTCCGCTCCAGCCCTACCCTTCTCCTCCATCATTTTAAAGCAAAGCAAGATGTTTTTTGTTTTTGTTTTTGTTGAGAAAGAGAGAGAGAGGGGGAGAGGGACAGACAGAGAGGAAGGGAGAGAAATGAGAAACATCAGTTCTTCCTTGCAGCACCTTCGTTGTTCACTGATTGCTTTACTCATCTGTGGCTTGATGGGGTGCTCCAGCCAAGCCAGACCCCTTGCTCAAGCCAGCGACCATGGGTCATGTCTATGATCGCACGCTCAAGCCGGCAACCCTGTGCTCAGGCTGGTGACCTCAGAGTTCGAACCTGGGTTCTCGGGGTCCCAGGTTGACAGTATCCGCTGTGCTACTGCCTGGTCTGGCGCAAGATGTTATTTTATGTAATTAAGGCAGATTGATTTTTTTTTTTTTTCTTTTTTCTTTTTTCTGAAGCTGGAAACAGGGAGAGACAGTCAGACAGACTCCCACATGCGCCCGACCAGGATCCACCCGGCACGCCCACCAGGGGCGACGCTCTGCCCACCAGGGGGCGATGCTCTGCCCATCCTGGGCATTGCCATGTTGCGACCAGAGCCACTCTAGCGCCTGAGGCAGAGGCCAAGGAGCCATCCCCAGCGCCCGGGCCATCTTTGCTCCAATGGAGCCTCGGCTGCGGGAGGGGAAGAGAGAGACAGAGAGGAAAGCGCGGCGGAGGGGTGGAGAAGCAAATGGGCGCTTCTCCTGTGTGCCCTGGCCGGGAATCGAACCCGGGTCCTCCGCACGCTAGGCCGACGCTCTACCGCTGAGCCAACCGGCCAGGACCTAAGGCAGATTGATTTTTAATGAGAAACCTGATATTGCTGCAGAGAATGGAAAACCAGCACAGTACTTTTAGCCTAATAAATAGATTATTGTAGAGATAAATTAGTGCAGGCCTAAAACATGTTTTTTTTTTATTGATTTACAGAGAGAGAAACATCAATTTGTTGTTCCACTTATTTGTGCATTCATTGGTTGATTCTTGTATGTCCCTTGACCGGGGATCAAACCCCCAACCATGTACGTGGGGATGATGCTGTAAACCAATTGAGCTACCAGGCCAGAGCCCCTGCATCATGTTCTGAGTGTTGCTGGGGACGGAGGGCCATTTTATCTGGGTTCAAGTGATTAGCAAATGTTAGAGAGGTGTTAAAGACCTGTAGCACCAAATGGAAACTTTGTCCTGGATGTCAAACCAGGGGGATCACCTCCTCTCTTGGTGATTAGTGTTTCCTAAAGCCCTGCCCTCACGGACCTAAGGCCATGTGTCTCCCTCCCTGTGGGGTGTGTTTCCTCAGCATGGGGACTCGGTACAGGCAGGCTCTGGGTCCTTGTCCTGAGACCTGGCGCCTCCTCTTTATGCCCTCCCAGGACTCACAGGCCTTTTTGTTTTTTATTTTCTATCTTGAAGATAGTTTGCAACCTTCTGCCTCAAAACAGATGAAAACATGGTATGTGTTTTTCATGTAACTGATTTTTTTGGACTTTTGACAGCTGTGTTACATTTTTCATAATCAGGTTTTTGCTTCTTTCCCCCTGCCCACCTCCAAGTTGGAGAAGCCTTTCTGTTGGGTCCAATGCAGGCCGCCTTGCTTGTATTCAGTGTATCAATTATCTATTGCTGTTAATCAAATAACTCCAAACTTAGGGGTTTAAAACAACAAGCAGTTGCTGGCTTAGCTGCTCAGTTGCTTGGAGCATTGTCCCAATGTACCAAGGTTGTGGGTTTGATCCCTGATCAGGGCATATACAAGAATCAACCCTGAATGCATGAATAAGGAGAACAACAAATCAATGTTTCTCTCTTCTCCCTTACTCTCCCTCTCTCTAAAATCAATTCAGACAAATTTAAAACAAGCAGCATTTATCATCTCAGAGTTTCTCTGGGTGCAGCTCAGCTGGGGGCCCCGCACCCAGGGTCCCTCACGGGCCACAGCTGTCTTAGGCTTCAGGCGGGGTAGAGCTGCTTCTGCACTGGCTCCAGTTGCTGTTGGCAGGCCTCAGAGCCTCCCTGGCTGGTGGCCAGGCATCAGTACTTTGCCACGTGGGCCTCTTCCTAGGGCAGCTCACAACACAGCAGTAGGCTTTCCTCGGAACAAGGGAGTGAGAGAGGGCATCCAAGACTGAAGCCACACTCTTTTTGTAACCTCATCTTGGAAGTGACACAAGGTGCAGCCCATGCTCGGGGGAGCACACAAGAGTGTGAATATAGGGAGGGTGCGTGTTAGAGGCTCTCTTCACTGAGCCTTGGGAGGTGCTGAGCAGGACTCAGGTGAGTAAAGAACACAGAGTGGGGACAGTGGCTCAGCAGAGGGTACACCGCGAGGCATGACCCGGTGAGGAACGTCTGGGAACTGGCAGCCCATGTCTCTTATGAAGTGAAGGGGTTTTTTTTGTTTGTTTGTTTGTTTTTTTGTATTTTTCTGAAGCTGGAAACGGGGAGAAACAGTCAGACAGACTCCCGCATGCGCCCAACCGGGATCCACCCGGCATGCCCACCAGGGGCGACGCTCTGCCCACCAGGGGGTGATGCTCTGCCCCTCCGGGGTGTCGCTATGCCGCGACCAGAGCCACTCTAGTGCCTGGGGCAGAGGCCAAAGAGCCATCCCCAGCGCCCGGGCCATCTTTGCTCCAATGGAGCCTCGGCTGCGGGAGGGGTAGAGAGAGACAGAGAGGAAGGAGGGGGGGGGGTAGAGAAGCAAATGGGCGCTTCTCCTATGTGCCCTGGCCGGGAATCGAGCCCGGGTCCCCCGCATGCCAGGCCGACGCTCTACCGCTGAGCCAACCGGCCAGGGCCGAAGTGAAGGGTTTTGAAGAGCAAGACACTACCTCGTGGCCTATGCCCTGGCCCGGGCCCTTCTCACGGCTGGAGTCAGGAGCTGGAGCCTGCTGCTGTCCTATGCCAGGCCCTTGATAACAGACAGAGAAAGACTTGAGCAAGAGCTGTATGGCCAGGGCTGCCATGGCGACTAGAAGCTTCCTTTTGGATTTCAGCATCTGGTTTTGGTCAGATGGAAATGAGTTCAATGTGGGAATTTATATCTAAGCCTGGTTGTCCTGTTGCAGGTCCCCTAAGTGGTCTCCGTCCGTTTCCTTCCCTTCTCTCCTTGTCCCCTCCAGTCTTTTCTCTTCATACACTTGACTGGAGGCATTGCTCCAAAGCGTGGGGTTAACCGTATGGTGCTCCTTCCTGAAACTCAGTGCCCGAGGGTTCAGGCCGCCTGGTGTGACATTTAAGGCCATGGGCCCAGTTCCACCCACCCCTGTGCAGGGGAAAGATGGGAGAGGCTGCCTCTCGGGACCTTCTGCTGCCAGGTCATGCCTCTGAGCCTCACTGCTTGCTCCTGCTCCCTCAGCCAAGTCCTGAAAATGCTCCCCAAGGCTCTGTGTCATGATCTTTCTACCCCAACAAAGGGCGTAACAAAGGCACAGGTTTTAAGCAGCAGATGTCTCTCTGGAAAACAACATAAAGCAGAAGTGGCTTTTTGCTGCTTGTCAAATCCATTATATAGTGACATGCTCTGTGACCATGCTTTGCAGCAAGGTCTTGTGTACAAGCCCACATAGGCACAGACACTTGCTTCTACCTAAAGTGTCAGGTTGGGGAAATTTATTTGCACAGATATGCGTTTCTGTGACTCACCAGTACAGTCTTGTCACTAGAATACACACTTACTGTTGTACTAAGCCTGTGTGTCATAATCACGCTTCCACATCTGGCTCCTACCGAGCTGTGAACCCCTTGAGGGTCATGACCGCATCTGCACCCCACCCCCTTCCACCCCCGCCATGCCTGGCAGAGGGTGTCTGATTTAGGAACTGTTCAGTAGATATGTTATGACATGTTTATTACCTTCAAGGGAGAAGGTAGACAGCCAGCTTTGGTGGGGGCAGGACAGCCAAGCATGGCCAGCTTCAGCCCAGAGGAACTGCAGGTTGCTGAGGGCTCTCAGAGTCATCAGGCAGCTGGAGAACCCAGCTTGGAAAGACCAGGAACTGGGCTAGCTTCTGAGGCCATGATGCAAGGCTGGGCAGTGGCCTTGTAGGAGCAGCAGTCTTGTCCAGTGGCCATGCCTTCCCAGGGAGGGGTCACTGGCTGTCTTCAGTGTGCTGTCATTCTGCCCAGGATTTTAATTCCAGGGAGGAAGCATCTGGTTGGCTTCCTTGTGTCCTGGGCCGTCCCTTCATCCAACCCAACTGTACCCACGGGAGGACACTGGTACTTTTGGGAAAGGGAATCAGAAACTGGAAAGTCAGATCCTAGCAGAGAAAGACTTGAGCAAGAGCTGTATGGCCAGGGCTGCCATGGCTCCTATGAGTTGCTGTATGTGTCCCACATACTCTTTCCTCCTGGGTCTCATTGCAGCACCGGGGAGACCTCGGGAACGTCCGTGCAGATGCTGATGGCCGAGCCATCTTCAGGATAGAGGATGAGCAGGTGAAGGTAAGTGGAAATGAAAGTGGGGACCTTTCCTCACAGGTAGGTCCATTGTCTGAGGTCGCTGTCTCCTTCCAAAGGTATGGGATGTGATTGGCCGAAGCCTGGTCATTGATGAGGGAGAAGACGACCTGGGCCGGGGTGGCCACCCCTTATCTAAGATCACGGGGAACTCAGGAAAGAGGTGGGTAATGCCGCCCCCGGCGGGAGGCCGTGTTCTACTAGCTGTGCATGGGGAACCCGCAAGGCGCCCAGACAGGTGCTCCTTCTTGACCACATATTTCTGCAGGTTGGCCTGTGGCATCATTGCACGTGCTGCCGGCCTTTTCCAGAACCCCAAGCAGATCTGCTCCTGTGATGGCCTCACCATCTGGGAGGAGCGAGGCCGGCCCATCGCTGGTGAGGGACGCAAAGAGCCAGCCCAGCCCCCTGCCCACCTCTGAGCCCAGCCTCAGCCTCAGGTCTGACTGTCCTCCAGCTGCATGGCACCCTCCTTGGGGCGGAGGGCGGCCCTGCCTGTCCCATCCGAGGAGAGTGAAGGTGTGGGATGTGCAGGGCTGCTGTGACATTCCCTCGGCAAATTAAAGTTGTACTTTCCTATGGAATTCTGTGTTTTGTCTGTGTCCCCACGTTCCCATGGGCTTGGTGAACACAGTCGCTCTGCCTCCACCACCACCCCCCTTCAAGGGCCAGCTCTTGGCTTTTGGAGCCAAACCAAACTGGGTTGAGATCCACACAGCTCCCAGGGTCTGCATCCTCCTCCTCAGGGTCCCAGTGACGGGTGACAGCAGCCATACTTCTGTTTGTGCCCTGCCCTTCTGCCCTCACGACGGCCAGTGGGAACCAGTATGGATGCTGACCCCTGCAGGGCCTTTCCCCCCCTGAGAAGTCAGGGCCACTCCAGCTTTAGTTTTCCCTGTGGTTGTGTCTGTCACATGGGAGGTTGGGAACTGAGGGCAGCCTCTCCTCCCTGTCCTGTCGACTGAGTTTCAGAAAAAGCCGGTCTGCTGAGGCGGAGGAAGGAGGCAGGTTCACAGGGAGAGCCTATGAGTTGCTGGACGATGCCCAACACTCCAGAGTCCCCACTCGGGGCCTTTCTCAAGGCCAGCCACATCCTGACCTGGGGGTCAAGAGAGACTCCTGTATCCTCCTAATGCGCCCACCTTGTTAATTCTCCCCTCCCCCCCGAAGTTAGAAGCGGGAAGGCAGTCAGACTTCTGCATGCGCCCAACCAGGATCCACCCGGCATGCCCACCGGGGGGCGATGCTCTGCCCATCTGGGGCACTGCTTCATTGCAGCCAGAGCCATTCTAGCACCTGAGGCGGAGGCCATGGAGCCATCCTCAGCACCTGGGCCAACTTTGCTCCAATGGAGCCTTGGCTGCGGGAGGGGAAGAAAGAGAGAGAGAAGGAGAGGGGAAGGGTGGAGAAGCAGATGGGCGCTTCTCCTGTGTGCCCTGGCCAGGAATCGAACCTGGGACCTCCACCTACTGGGCCAATGCTCTACCACTGAGCCAACTGGCCAGGGCCCACCTACCTTTTAAAAATAATGCCTTGAGTTGATTTTTTTACTCACAAATAAAAGATTTTTAATTAATAAGTGAAGTGCTTGGAACAGGGCCCAGCACATGGTAAGTTAAAGGAGCAGCGGCTGTGATTCTGAGGCCAAATGGGGCCCCGGAGGCAGCCCCTGCCAAGCTCCCCTCTTCCAGAGATGGCTGATAGCTAAGGTCTAGCGTGTGGGGCCAGGGATTCCGGGCCTCCCCACTCGCCTGCTTTGCCTCCCACCCCTACGCCCGCTGGACTATGCCAGCTTGCTCGTCCATGACCAAGCTGCTCTGTGACATGGTGGGCTGGCAGAGTGCAGACTTTGCCCTTGACGCCGCCTGCACCGAACCAGGTGGGTGGTGCTACAGTCAGCCGGCCTTGGCCGTGGTGTGCCTGGCTCTGCTCCCGTTCTCCAGGCCCTGCCCGTTTCCAGGCTGCTGTGCCTGTAGCCCCAGCCCTTGGACCCTGCTTTCTTGCCTAACCAGAGCTGGTTGCTTTCTAGCTCCCCTTGTTTCTTGGGGAACCAAATCCTTCTAATCCTGGGGCCTAGGCTGTCTTTCCCCATGTGGGCCTCATTGCAGGAACTCTTCTTGGACTCTGCCCACAGCAAACTGACCTCTCACCTTCCTGCTGAAAATGTAGCTAGATTTAACCCTTTTATTGCTAAACTGCTCACCATGCTCTACTCTTATTTGGACCCCAAGGAATCAACACCCTATTAGCTTTTCTTTCTCTTGAACTCTTAGCTATATAGTTTGCAACCTTCATTTTTAATCACAAAATACTGTCCAACATCTTGATGCCCATCTGTAGAGCAGCAGTGGAACTGTCCTGGGGCTCCAGGGAGCACAGTTTGAAAATCTTTGCCAAATTCAGTCAACTTCTGCCATGCCCACAAACCATCTGTACTGTCATTCACCAAATACTTGTCTTTAAATTTATTGGGTTTTTTTTTGTTTGTTTTTTGTTCAAATTTTTTTATTCATTTTAGAGAGGAGAGGGAGAGAGAGAGAGAGGAGAGAGACAGAGAGAGAGAAGGGGGGAGGAGCTGGAAGCATCAACTCCCATATGTGCCTTGACCAGGCAAACCCAGGGTTTCGAACTGGCGACCTCAGCATTTCCAGGTCGATGCTTTATCCACTGTGCCACCACAGGTCAGGCCTAAATTGATTGTTTTAAACTTACTTAAAAAATTAATTGTAGTTGTATTAGCTAATATAGTACCTATATAGTGATTATTAAGTGCCAGGCTCTATTCTAAGCACTTCATGTGCAGTAATTCATTTAATCCTCATGACAATGTCACAGGGTAGGTTCTGTTTTTTTTTTTTTTCATTATTAATTTTTAGAGAGGAGAGAGAGTAAGAGAGAGAGAAGGGGGAGGGAGGAGCAGGAAGCATCAACTCCCATATGTGCCTTGACCAGGCAAGCCCAGGGTTTTGAACTGGCGACCTCAGCGTTTCCAGGTCGACGCTTTATCCACTGCGCCACCACAGGTCAGGCGGTTCTATTATTTAATCCATGTTACAGGTGAGGAAACTGAAGCAGAGAGTGGTTATGTAACTTGCTCTAGGTCACACAGTAACATAGCCTAGGTGGTCTGCATTCAGGTCTATGCTCTTATCCATTATGTTGGTTCTCATTGTAAAGTATGGAAAGCAAGATTCATTTGTCATAAACAAAAAAAATTGTATATAAACTCAAGTGTTGTTTTATATTTTTGAGGGATGAGAAGAGAGAGAGATGAGAAGCATTAACTCGTAGTTGTGGCACTTTAGTTGTTCATTGATTACTTTCTCATATGTGCCTTGACTGGGGGGCTCTAGCTGTGCCAGTCACCCCTTGCTCAAGCCAGCGGCCTCTGGGCTCAAGCCATGTCAATGGTCCCATACTCAAGCTGGAGAGCCCATGCTCAAATCAGCGACCTTGTGTTTTTGAACCTGGGACTTCAGCATCCCAGGTCGGCATCCTATCCACTGTACCACCACCAGTCAGGCTAAACTCAGTAATTCTTGAACTGCAATTCAGGGAGCCCA
The DNA here is from genome assembly GCF_036850995.1 of Saccopteryx leptura. NCBI lineage: Eukaryota > Metazoa > Chordata > Mammalia > Chiroptera > Emballonuridae > Saccopteryx > Saccopteryx leptura. Next base: position 6,880,185 of record NC_089503.1, on the reverse strand, counting down.
GACACTTTCTTTTGCTTCTTATTGTCTCAGCCGCCATTTATTAACTCCTCTGCCACAGCTGCTTTCTCAGTGGCCCCCAGCACCCAGCCTCACAGTCCTCATGTCTTAGGGACCTCTTGTCTCTTTGGCTCTCTTCTCCCTGAGTTCACCCCTTCTAGAGTTCCATTCTCAGTTGTGCCTGGGACTCCATGTTGCGGTTTGTAGAGCTATGAACATTTAAAGAATCTTCTGTTGTCCCCAGCTGAATCCTGGCAGAGGGGGCTGATTGGAGTCCCTCTTCAGAGCAATGGCAGAGCCTCTTCTCAAGGACTATTGGCTGTTTCCACTACCAGTGGCTCTCAGGAGGGGACCTTTGTGGTCCCTGACCCAGCAGTATGAGTGTCACCTGGAAATATTTGCAATGCAGATTCTAGGGGTTTCACACTAGACTTACTGAATCAGAAACTGTGAGTAGGTAAAAAGAAAATAAAAAAATAAATAAAAAAGAAAAGAGGAAGAAAGAAAGAAAGAAAAAAATAAAATGATGTACCATGAAATTTAATTTCTAAAAAAATAAAATAAAATGAATTAAAAAAAACTATGGGTGAGGCCCTGGCCAATTGGCTCAGTGGTAGAGCGTCGGACTGGCGTGCAGGAGTCCCGGATTCGATTCCCAGCCAAGGCACACAGGAGAAGCGCCCATCTGCTTCTCCACCCCTCCCCCTCTCCTTCCTCTCTGTCTCTCTCTTCTCCTCCCACAGCCAAGGCTCCATTGGAGCAAAGTTGGCCCAGGCGCTGAGGATGGCTCTGTGGCCTCTGCCTCAGGCGCTAGAATGGCTCTGGTTGCAACAGAGCGACACCCCAGATGGGCAGAGCATTGCCCCCTGGTGGGCGTGCTGGGTGGATCCCTGTCGGGCGCATGCGGGAGTCTGTCTGACTGCCTCCCCATTTCCAACTTCAGAAAAATACAAAAAAAACCCAAAAAAAACTATGGGTGAAGCCTAGAAATCTACCTTAACATCCTTCCAGGTGATTTTTAAGTACACTGAATATTGAGAACTACTAGTCTCAACTTTCTAAAAAGCTTAGGGTCCAACCTAACAAGTGGTGGCACAGTGGCTAGAGTGTTGACCTGGGTAGCTGAGATTCCAGGTTCAAAACCCTGAGGTTGCCAGCTTGGCATGGGATCAGAGACAAGATGTCAAGGTCGCTGGCTTGAGCCCAAGGTCGCTGGCTTGAGCAAGGGGCCACTGGCTCAGCTTGAGTGCCCCCCCAACACACCCCATCAAGGAACATATGAGAAGCAACCAACGATCATTTAAAAGCTATAACAACGAATTGATGCTTCTCATCTCTTTCCTTTCTTGTCTTTCTATCTCTCTCCCTCAATAAATAAATAAAAAAGCTCAGGGCCTCGCATCTTTTCAGAGAGGTATGTTTGCCTACTAATCCCTCCCTATTCCTGGTATAAGAGTAGACATCAGGACCATCCTCCAGCCCACAAAACTTCCCCTGTAATTTAAATACACGTATGTCACCTACTTGAGGTATCTTAGCCACAGGTAGAGAGGAGATTATACCTAAAACCTTAGGTGAGGGAAGCATCACAACAGAGAGCTCAGCTTTCAGGCAAAGAGGACAGTGCTCTGGGTTCCCTGGGTCTTATTGTCTAGTAATACTGCTATTCATTTCAACAGGAAGGAATCCTGTCACCATGTTTATGAAGTACATTAGTGGTATCAGTACACTGAAAAGACTATAAGCCTGACCAGGCGGTAGCGCAGTGGATAGAGCATTGGACTGGGATGCAGAGGACCCAGGTTCGAGACCCTGAGGTTGCCAGCTTGAGCGTGGGCTCATCTGGTTTGAGCAAAGCTCACCAGCTTGGACCCAAGGTCGCTGGCTCAAGCAAGGGGTTACTCAGTCTGCTGTAGCTCCACGGTCAAGGCACATATGAGAAAGCAATCAATGAACAACTAAGGTGTCGCTCCGAAAAACTGATGATTGATGCTCCTCATCTCTCTCTGTTCCTGTCTGTCTGTCCCTATCTATCCCTCTCTCTGACTCTCTGTCTCTGTAAAAAAAAAAAAAAAAAAGACTATAAGTAATTGCTTTTATTTATTTATTTTTAATTACTATGAATGTCTGATAAGGTCCCCAAAGTTATCAGGTCCTAATTGCAGGGAGCTGTCAGTGTTACCTGATTTGGAAAAAGGGTCTTTGCAGATGTGATTAAATTAAAGATTTTGAGATGAAATTATCCTGGATTATCTGCATGGGCACTAAAGGCTCGCAGATATTGTGAGAAAGAGGCGGAAGGATTCTGACACAGATACACTGAGACGGTAGTGGGAAGATAGCAGAGAGATCTGACGGTGCTGACCTTGAGGACTGGGCTGATGTAGCCACAAGGCCAGGAAAGCCAGCGGTCATCAGAAGGCAGCTGGAAGAGGCAGGTCTCTGGAGGGACAGATTCATCGCCAACAATGAAGTTCTGTTTTCCAAAGGATGTCTCTTCTGGAGCTAAAGGCCATTTCAACAAAAAGGCTAACCTACACTAGCCAGTATGGCAGCCACTGGCCACATGTGGCCACCCAACACCTGAAATGTGGCTAGTCCAAATCAAGATGTGGGCCCTGGCCGGTTGGCTCAGTGGTAGAGTGTCGACCTGGCGTGCAGGAGTTCCGGGTTCGATTCTCGGCCAGGGCACACAGGAGAAGCACCCATCTGCTTCTCCACCCCTCTCCCTCTCCTTCCTCTCTGTCTCTCTCTTCCCCTCCCGCAGCCAGGGCTCCAATGGAGCAAAGGTGGCCCGGACGCTGGGGGTGGCTCTATGGCCTCTGCCTCAGGCGCTAGAATGGCTGTGGTTGCAACAGAGCAACGCCCCAGATGGGCAGAGCATTGCCCCCTGATGGACATGCCGGGTGGATCCCAGTTGGGCGCATGTGGGAATCTGTCTGATTGCCTCCCCATTTCCAACTTCAGAAAAATACCAAAAAAAAAAAACCAAAACCAAACCAAAAAACCCAAACAAACAAACAAAAAAAACTAAGCAAATCAAGATGTGTTGTAAATACACAATGAATTTCAAAGACTTAGAACAAGGAAAAGAATGTAAAATAATAATTTTTATATTGGTTACATGATGAAATGATAGTTCTTTTAGATATATTGGGTTAAATAAAATATATCAATGTAAAAAAATTATTTATGTTTTAATGTGGATACCAGAAAAATTAAAGGGTATTCACATTATATTTCTGTTGCACAGTGTTCTAACTCAAACCCCTATCAGCGTTATTGGAACCAACACAGAACTTCCTCCATGATACTTTTCAAATGATTTTGTGTACTGCATGGCTGAGGGCCTGCCGCTACCCACTCTGGGAGAATGGTCAGCTGTTGGGACTTGTGAAGATATCAGAGTGGTGCCCCTCTTTTCTTCCTTAAAATGTACTTAATTTTTTTTTATTTGTTCATTTTAGAGAGGAGAAGGAGAGAGAGAGAGAGAGAGAGAGAGAGAGAGAGAGAGAAGAGACAGAGAGAGAGAAGGGGGAGAAGCTGGAAGCATCAACTCCCATATGTGCCTTGACCAGGCAAGCCCAGGGTTTCGAACCGGCAACCTCAGCATTTCCAGGTCGACGCTTTATCCACTGCGCCACCACAGGTCAGGCTTAATTTTTTAATTATAAAATAATTTGATGCTCATTGTTAAAAGTTGAATGATATGGAAATGTATAAAAATTAACTCTCCATCTCATCACCTTGGGTAATTAATGTTACCAAAAGACTATCCTGATGTCTATCCTGATACATAATTTAAATACATGTACGTCACCTACTTGAGGTATCTTAGCCACAGATAGAGAGGAGATTATACCTAAAACCTTTTTCCCTCTATGAGGACATGTTACACAATTATACTGAATTATCCCCCTCTTCAATTATGGTTATCCTTCCATATCAATAAATGTAAAACTATTTTTAATAAGCAATACAATGTTCCATCATAAGGCAATACCTGCCTGACCTGTGGTGGCGCAGTGGATAAAGCGTCAACCTGGAAACGCTGAGGTTGTCGGTTCAAAACCCTGGGGTTGCCTGGTCAAGGCACATATGGGAGTTGATGCTTCTTGCTCCTCCCCCTTCTCTCTCTCTCTCTCTCTCTCCCCTCTCTATAATGAATAAATAAAATCTTTAAAAAAAAAAAGGCAATATCTAATTCCCTTATTAATGGATATTTGGGTTGTTTTCACTAATTGCTACTACACACAATGCCAAAATAAATACATTTATAATATTAGCCTTACTGATGGCTTCTCTGTAGGCTAGATTTCCAGTTAAATGACTGTTAAAAGGCTCACCACATTTAAAGTTTTGTTATTGCCAGAATACTTCTGATCAAAGATGTGGAGTTCACACTCTCATCAGCAATGTGGGAATGTACTTTCCCCACACCCTTACAAACAAATATAAATCCAGTACTTTTTCCAACCTGGGGGATGAAAATGTTCTCAGGAAATTGCATTCCCGTGACTACCAATGTCGTTTTTTGTTTATTGGCCATTTGTACTTCCTTTTTAAAAAAATTAAGCTTATTGCCTGGCCTGTGGTGGCGCAGTGGATAAACCTTCGGCCTGGAATGCCAAGGTTGCCGGTTCGAAACCCTGGGCTTCCCTGGTCAAGGCACATACCGCAAGCAAGCAATGAACTAGCCTGAAACAACTATGAGTTGTTACTTCCCATTCCACGCTCCCCTTTCTCTCCTGTCTCTGTAAAATCAATAAAGTATTTTTAAAAAAAAAAGCTTATTGGGGTGATATTGGTTAATAAAATTATGTCTCAAGTGTGCAATTCTGTGGTACATCACTGGATACTGCATTGCGTGCTTCACTTGCACTTCTTTTCCTATAGGATTGCCAGTTCATATACTGTCTCATTTATCTCATTTTTATCCCATTCTCAATTTGTAGGAGTTCTTTGTACAGTAATAGATGTTAGCTCTTTGGACCCACAAATTTATATCCTCAGTCCAGACCTTTGCAGATACATATCTAATTGCTATTGGTATCTCCACTTGGATGACTTAGAGGCATCTCAGACTTATAACATCCAAAATTGAATTTCTCATCTTCCACAAAAATCTATTTCTCCTGCAATATTCCTCATCTCAGTTCATGCTTTCAGTTGTTCCGTGTCATCTTGGACTCCTCTTTCACAACTCACATCCAATCACAGCCCTTCCGTCCTATCTGACCACCTGAGTTCTTTTGGGCCACCATGATCCATGTCACCATCATCTCTCTCCTGTATTTTTGTGTAGTGGTAATTTTTCAGAGCAAACAACTGTTTTTGTTTTTGCCCATTTTGATAGCAGCCATGATACTTATAAAATAATGAAAATCTCAGATGAACTCCTCTGTTCTATGCCCTCCATAGACTTCCAGCCTTACTACGAGTAAAAGCCCAAATCATTTCAATGGTCTACAAGGTGTTAGTTACCCCCTACCTCCCCACCTTTCTCACACTTTATTATTCAATTGTTTTTTTCTGAGTGAGATGATTACGCCAGAGCATGGCTTGTTTGCTCCCTCTGTTATTTCAAGTTTTTAGCACTATCCAACAGCCTTACAAGTTTTACTTGTTAATCTGTCTCCTCACCATTATATAAGCTCCAAGAAGGCGGGGATTTTTGTTACTTTTTGTTCACTGTTGTATTCTTGGTGCTGCCCATATGGTAGGTGCTCAATAAATTCTGTAGAATGAGCATGCTTCCCTGAGTTTGTCACATGTATTTGTTTTTGACGTCTTTTGTCACACAAAATCTTTACATACATCTGTCGGTTTTGAAATTTTTCCTTTTATGTGCTTTTAAAGGCTCAACTTTGCCTGTTCAATGACTGTTCTTTTGAACCTACTTTTCTACTTTATTAAACTTTTTATTGCGGAAAACTTCAAATATACATGAGAGCTACATCACATTAACCCTAGTTTGTATATTCTGTAAAGACAGAGAGTGATCTTAATTTTCACTTCTCCAGCGTCTGCCAGGACCTCAGCAATCTCAGGATATGTGATTCCAAAGAATGAACTAATGGCACGAGCCCCCCCCCCCCCCCCCCCCCCTCGGGCGTAGATGCCTCTCAGATCTCCCTCAGACAGTTCCGGAGGCGGTAGTCCCGGGAGCTTTGCTGATTGAAGACGTTTGTGCTGTTTTTTTCCTGCCAGGCTCGGCCTTCCCGTGGACATTTTTCCTGCTCCCTCCAGTTGCAGGCTTGGCCTAAGCCGCCAGACTGGGAGAAGCTCTGACTACCGACTGAACTAATTATTTCCACGGGGCCCCCCGACACTGGCCCCACCCCGGCCAGAGGCCGCCTCTAGGACTAGGCCTCTCGGCCGCCGACGCTCCCCGAGCGCGTACCACCTCTACAACCCTCCTGCCCCCTCCCCCTAGCAGTGGCGGTTGGTCGCGCGCCGTCGTCCCTCTCCCACCCCTCCGCTAATGAGCGGGCGTCAGGCCCTTTGGGATTGGCTGCGTCTGTGTGCATCTTCCCTCTGGCTTTCTGATTGGCTGCAGGGCGCACGGGATGCGAGCCCTGATTGGCTAGATCAGAGCGCCTGCGCGGCGGGGTTCTCGGTCGCCAGCCATTCCTGGGGAGGACTGCCGGCTGGCCGGACGTCTTGCCTGACGGTTGAGGAGAGGTCCCGGCTCTTCGGGAAGGCGGCTGCGGCGGCAAAATGAAGATATTCGTGGGAAACGTCGATGGGGCAGATACAACGCCGGAGGAGCTGGCAGCCCTCTTCGCGCCCTACGGCACAGTCATGAGCTGCGCCGTCATGAAACAGTTCGCCTTCGTGCACATGCGCGAGAACGCGGGCGCGCTGCGCGCCATCGAGGCCCTACACGGCCACGAGCTGCGGCCTGGGCGCGCGCTCGTGGTGGAGATGTCGCGCCCACGGCCTCTTAACACTTGGAAGATTTTCGTGGGCAATGTATCGGCTGCGTGTACGAGCCAGGAATTGCGTAGCCTCTTCGAGCGCCGTGGACGCGTCATCGAGTGTGACGTGGTGAAAGGTAACGCGGTGGCGCGCGCACGGCACTCTGCTTGTTAACCACGCCCCTTTCCTGGGGGTCGGTTACCGCGCGGTTGGGTGGGGGGAAGTCCGCGGGAGCGAGGCCGGAGTTGCTGCGGGCGCGCTGGGTAGAGCCACCCTCCTCCCCTGCGGTCCGGGCACGATTCACAAAATGGGAGGAAGCTGCTCTGGGTGGGTGCGGCGGCCACGGTCGGCTGAGCTACGGGGCCGGGGGCGCGCCTGAGAGACTTGGGAGTGTACCGGGGGCGCGCCTTCCACTGTTCTCCTGGGCCTGGCACCGAGCGGAAATTGGGAAGTGACGGGCACAAGCCGGATCGTGGAGCGGGGAAGATCTCTTCACTTCCCCAGACGTCGGTCAGAGCGAGGGATGAGGGTAAAGGTGGGGGCTGACGCCCCAAGACCACCCTCGTGTTCCCTCCCGGTGAATGTTCCCGAGCGGAAGGTAACGGGGCCCTTGGACATTTCTTGGGCTGGGATCTTCTTAGTATTTTGTGGCGTGGGTGTACTCATGGGTATAGTAACTCTTGGGTACAGAAGGGGCCCCTTCTGAACCACTTGGGCCTTTCAGTATTGTTAGGTGGGTTAGGCGTGGCAACTCTGTGCTTTCCAGCTCCCTCAAATTTGTTTTTTATTTAGGGTTTGATTTTACATCTATCAGCTGGAAATCCCGACCTCTCGCATGTGGAAGGAGGCTTATTTTATGAAGGCCCCTTCTCTGTAGGCTTTACTTGTGCCCCAGAATAGTGTCATTCTTTTATAAATCTGGTGATTTTGCAAGGGGGCATACTCTGTGGCTGAGAGGGAACGTGGGAAGGGGCCTGTGAGAGGTCTTAATTCCTTAAACATTGGTTAACAGATTTCCTCACTAATTGCTTTTGCTTGATTAGTCCAACCCTCAGGACAGATCCTTAGCTTGCTTTTTAAACTTCGAGAAAAATGTATCACCATAATTTAGGCCTGATCTCCTATTTACAACCTAGTTGATTTTTTTCATAGTATGGGTTCTTATTTCCTAAGTTCTTTTTATTTTATGCTGGCAGGGTTAGGTGGGACAGCCTTTGAGTGTATGTGGCTATTTTCTGTTCCACTTGGGAGCAGATAAGTTAACTTGGCCCTGCCATCTCTGAGGATGCGGTCTGGGAGTATCTGATGCCTTCCTCCTGGTGTTGGATTCAAATGAGCTCACAACCCTGTATGAGGATAGAAGATAAATGTGGGTACAGGTGCCTACTCATTTCCACCAAGATACTTCATTGGCTGTCCTGGAGAGGCACATGTTTTGGGCCATTCCTTGTCCTTTCCTTAACTAGGGGAAGTGTAAAGGGTTGTACTCTCCACTTCTAGGACCAATTCCTGTTCTGCATTAATACTACATTCTATTTTCCTCAACTCAGGTTATGCAAGTCCACGACTATCCGGAATGGGGCTTTCCTGCCTGGTGCTGTGAGGCAGGCTGTATGGTGCATGGATTTTTGCTTTTGTTTAGAGTCATGAAAGAGTGGGAAGGCTCTGATTGGGCACCTGGCCAGGAAACGGATGGGAGTGTATGGCTCATGAAATTTCTATGTTTAATAGACCTACTATGTGTCTTCTGTGGTTCTTAGAAAGGGTGTCTATTAGATTGGAGTCTAGAAGCTAGCATCTTCTGGGACAGTTTCCATGGAATTTGTTAATTAGGAAGCTTGCTTTCAGGTAATAGAGAAAGCAGAACATTTGCCCGAATTTGCTGGGGACAGACATTAAGTGGTAGTGGAGGGCAGGGTGAAGTGTCACCACATGTGGTTTTTAGAAATCTTAGCTGACTCCTGTGAAGGTGGGAGTAAAAGTTTTGTGGTTTGTGTTCCATTGTAAACATTTGATTAGCAGAAATGCCTTGACTTCCTCGGGGAGTATTGGTCAGCTGTTTACTTGTGCTGATGTAACGGTTCTGATACACTTGGATATAAGGGACTGTGGGAAAGACTTGAGCATCCTATCCTTCACTGATGCCTTTCTGTGTCTTTGGGATGGAGGAAAGTGAAGTTTGTAAGTTGGGAATGTAGTAGAAGAAACTAGGTCTGGCTCTATAAATAGCTTATATTTCTTAGGCTGAGAATGGGCATTTTATTGAGTCTTGTGTTGGCTGTCATGGTTTGGAAAAGCCCAGAAACTTGGCACATAGCACAGGACAACCAGTTCTGTTATATTTCACAGGGGGGCAAAACATAGTTGCTTGGTTACCCCAGGAGCTTAAATATGATTTGATTTGTAGAGTAAAAGTCCATGGCAACAGCAGATTGTAACTGCTCTCCACTGCTACATTCTATTGGATGTTCAAAGATGAAGTAGGAGAGACACAGCTAGGAATCATTTAGATTTCAGGGGAGGTCTGAAAGGCAGAAGAGGGAACTGTTTCCTCTCTTTTTTTGTGGGTGGCCATTCTCCTATACACAGCTCTAGTTTCAAGTTAGAGGTTTTTACTCTTCTCAGGATAAGAAAAACTCATTTTTCTGGATTCTCTTAACTTGGTACTGGAGGGATTGTAATGCCAACAGGCAGCTAGAGGTGATCTCTGTAAAACATTGCTTTCTAGTCCCTTTCTATGCAGATTTCCTCAGGTTATGGTTCCTTGAACTAGCTCTCCAGGTAGATGGGTCATTGGAGTTCTCTAGGTCTTTGTTTTTCTCTTTATTGTCGTAAGAGTAGTTGTGTTCCAAGAATCTTTGATAGTGCTGTATTTGTTCACTGATAGGATTAGTTAGCCTGATGTGGTTGAGTCAGCTGGACAACCAATATCAGGTTTAGGAATTTTTTTATATAAACTAGTTACAATTGTATCTGGTGGCTTAAAAAAATTCATATAGCTCAGGTGGGCAGTCAATTGAATTGTACATGTGAAATCTCAATTTTCAAATTTCACAACTTGGACTCTATAAAACCCAACTAAGTAGAGAGTAGACAGTGGGATGTTCTATTGCTCTTGTAAACCCATTGAAATTTTGTTGGGTGTTTTTGTCCGCGCTCGTTTCAGTCTCAGGTTAGCCAGGAATATAGTATGGTTCTTTTACTATTCCCTCACAGTGCTGGGGGCTTTTTTTCCATTCAGCTTAATCTGCCTACAAGCTTCTGCTTTCTGCTTGTCATTGCATTCTGTAGTTGGTTTTGCCATTCTCCTGAGGGTCAGTCAGTCCAGCCTCTGCTTTTAACTGATTAAAAAAAAAAATCATTCATTTAAGAGAGAGAGAGAGAAGGGGGAGGAGCAGGAAGCATCAACTCTTATAAGTGCTTTGACCAGGCAAGCCCAGGGTTTTGAACTGGCAACCTCAGCATTCCAGGTTGACTCTTTATCCACTGTGCCACCGCAGGTCAGACACAGCCTCTATTTTTAAAGATATATCCAACCACCATCATTTTTTTTTTTTAATTTTTAAAAATTTATTGAATTTAGGGAGGAAGGGAGAGAAGAAGAGAGAGAGACAGAGCACCACCATCTATTTTTAGCTCACTTGACCCAAAGTGGAGATGAAGATCTGAGGATAATTCTATTGCCCTTTGGCTAGGTGGAAAAGAACACTTCGCTTTTCACAATTGGTAGCTAAGAAATCAGGTTCTGGCCATGGGGCTGTGCGGACTGAACTTGTGATAGTTCATTTTGCGCTTTTATCACCTTAGGCTGGTTTCAAGTTTGCATGTATATGGCATTGTATCTCGTGTTTTAGTAGAGATGAAAGGTAATATTCTGCAGGGAAATGAGCCTATATTTATTGCTAGGCTTGAAAATCATAATCCTTTATTATATAGTTGGTTTTACTTTCCAAGGCATTTTTATCTTCTTATTTGAATCTCTTTAACTCTGAGGTAGGTAGGACAGATTTGTCAGATGGAGAAATAAATTATAAGATTCTTAAGAGCTTATAGCAAGTCAGTGATATTTAGATCTATAACTGAAGCCATTTAGCTCCTAGCCCAGGTTTCTTTGTGCTGTACGATGCTTCTGACTTCTACCTATAGATTAAAGTCTTATTCTCATTTGTATGGGAGTTGGTTGTAGATCCAGGAAAATGACTTGCTCTATAGGAGCAGCAAGGGAGGGCATCCCAGTATGAAGGTTTCTAGAAATTAAGACAGTTGTTCAGGGGCCATTTAAAAGGAATTCTTATCTTCAAGAATGAAACCTTAATAATTTCATCCAGGTAGTTCTTCATTTCCTAAACTGATACGAGAGAGATAGGGGTCCTGGTAATTGGACTGTATTTTAAAGTAGCTGTAGGTCCAGATGGGGTTAAGTGCATCATTTTCCATAAGCATGATCTTATCTTTGTTCTTCATATCCTGCTTGCATCATCGTGGTTTGTGAGTTTGGATGTGAACAAGAATTTCTTCCTGTTCCTCTCCCACCTAAAATCCTCTTTCTGTGTGGCAGATGCACAGGTCCTTGAGATCAACATCCTGTCTTAAGAGTCTGTCCCACCACAGCTCATTGAGATCTGAATGAGGACCTCGGGAATAACCTGTTTAGCAAAGCCTGCTTGCTGAAGTAGTTGCAGCTTCTCACCTTGAAGCTGTGAAATCAAATCTTTTCTGTAAGCGGTCTGCTCTGCAAACAGGAGCCCAAGGAACTGTGGAGGATATAATGTAGCCTGGGGGAGGCAACTTGGGCCTGAACTTGGCCAGGAGGCTGTTTGCATTCCCACATCTTGTTGGCTTACATGGAGTTCATCTCCCCTTTCTAGTCATATTACAATCCTGCCTTATACATTGACTTCTTGGGGTTAGACTGGTGTAGTGAAGGGCATGGATAGCTTGGAGTATGTTCATGGCTCTAACACTTTTTGATTTGGGGCAAGCCATATAAATTCTCAGCATGTTTGCCCACCTGTAAAATGGGGAGAATGATCCTTTGTTCTACCTACTTCACAGGATTATTGTGAGGTCCAGTGAGGTCCTGTGTGTGAAAGTGCTTTGAAAACTGGAAAGTACTATGGGAAAAGAGACCATGTTGGAGGAATTTCATGCACTGTGCATTGCAGTGTAGCTCTCTTGCCTTAATTGGACTCAAGGCTGAGACAAGGGTCATGCCAAGGCATAAGTGGTCATTTCTAGTGTTTGAGAGTTAAGCTCCAAAGGTGAGCTGTAGAGTTTGGTGACCTTGGGTTAGAGACTGCTGAATAATTGAGTGATCCAGGCACCTTTCTGCGTTTGTCTGCTGATTTATACTTACAGGAGCTGTGAAGATTTTTATCCTGTGTTGCAGTTCATCTTTGCTCTTTCTTCTCTCACCAGGAAGTTGGGTGAGGTGGCAGTGGGAAAGGGGAGAACGGGGAGAAGGCCACAAGCAAAGTTGGCTGCCCGGGACAGTCCGAAGCTTTGTTATTTGGGAGTCACATTTTATGACCTAACTCCTGGAGAGGAGGGTTTGGAGGCCTGGCGGTAGCTGGCAACAGCTGGGTGCTGTTGGTGTGTCCAGTTTGGGAGCCATTGAGTAGCGTGCCCTGCCCCCCTAATTGCTAACCCTCTGTCTGCTGCTTTATCAGACTACGCGTTTGTTCACATGGAGAAGGAAGCAGATGCCAAAGCCGCCATCGCGCAGCTCAACGGCAAAGAAGTGAAGGGCAAGCGCATCAACGTGGAACTCTCAACCAAGGGTCAGAAGAAGGGGCCTGGCCTGGCTATCCAGTCTGGGGACAAGACCAAGAAACCGGGGGCTGGGGATGCGGCATTCCCTGGAGCTGGTGGCTTTTCTGCCGCCTTCGACTACCAGCAGGCTTTTGGCAACAGCACTGGTGGCTTTGATGGGCAAGCCCGTCAGCCCACGCCACCCTTCTTTGGTCGCGACCGCAGCCCCCTGCGCCGTTCACCTCCCCGAGCCTCTTATGTGGCTCCTCTGACGGCCCAGCCAGCCGCCTACAGGGCCCAGCCCTCTGTGTCGCTGGGAGCTGCCTACAGGGCCCAGCCTTCTGCCTCTTTGGGTGTCGGCTATCGGACTCAGCCCATGGCAGCCCAGGCAGCCTCTTACCGCGCTCAGCCCTCCGTCTCCCTCGGGGCCCCGTACCGGGGCCAGTTGGCCAGCCCTAACACCCAGTCTGCCGCTTCATCACTTGGCCCATATGGTGGGGCCCAGCCCTCGGCCTCAGCCCTTTCCTCCTATGGGGGTCAGCCAGCTGCAGCCTCCTCGCTCAACTCCTATGGGGCTCAAGGCTCCTCCCTGGCCTCCTATGGTAACCAGCCGTCCTCTTACGGTGCGCAGGCTGCCTCTTCCTATGGCGTTCGTGCAGCTGCCTCCTACAACGCCCAGGGAGCAGCTTCCTCCCTTGGCTCCTATGGGGCCCAGGCAGCCTCTTACGGGGCCCAGTCTGCAGCCTCCTCACTGGCATATGGGGCCCAAGCGGCTTCTTACAATGCCCAGCCCTCAGCCTCTTACAATGCCCAGTCTGCCCCGTATGCTGCACAACAGGCTGCTTCCTACTCTTCCCAGCCTGCCGCCTATGTGGCACAGCCAGCTGCAGCTGCTGCCTATGCCAGCCAGCCAGCCGCCTATGCTGCACAAGCAGCTACCCCAATGGCCGGGTCCTATGGGGCCCAGCCGGTTGTTCAGACCCAGCTGAATAGTTACGGGGCTCAAGCATCCATGGGCCTGTCCGGCTCCTATGGGGCTCAGTCAGCTGCTGCGGCCACTGGCTCCTATGGTGCCGCAGCAGCCTACGGGGCCCAGCCTTCCGCCACCCTGGCAGCTCCTTACCGCACTCAGTCCTCGGCCTCATTGGCTGCTTCTTATGCTGCCCAGCAGCATTCCCAGGCTGCTGCCTCCTACCGTGGCCAGCCAGGCAGTGCCTACGATGGGGCAGGTCAGCCGTCTGCAGCCTACCTGTCCATGTCCCAGGGGGCCGTTGCCAACGCCAACAGCACCCCGCCGCCCTATGAGCGTACCCGCCTCTCCCCACCCCGGGCCAGCTACGACGATCCCTACAAAAAGGCTGTCGCCATGTCGAAAAGGTACTGTATGCCCCCCCCCCCGCCTCTGCCCCCAGCTGGGGCTTAGGGCAAGGGGCTGAGGTTGGCATGGGAGGGAAACTGGAACCATCGGCCCTCCCTTGGTCTTCTCTGTTCCTGTGGGATGTCCAGAGGCTGAGGGGGTGATGTGTGTGAACTTTCCTGGTCAGGTGGAGCGTAGTTCTGAGCCTGGGGTGGTACCAGCTAGTCAGGCTGGGAAAAGTGTCACCTGTCTGGGCTAGCCCAACTGCCGTTGGAGCCTGCAAGATTGTGGCCTGTAGCCTTTCCCACTGTCTGTAGGATCCTTAACCCTGTTATGTGGTTGTCCTGGCTTTGGTGGGGGTAGGTTGGAAAGAGTAGTTCCTTTGGCACTCACTGGCTGAAGGCAAGGTGTATGAGGTGCGTCCACTCAAGGAAGTTGGGTACCTTGCTTTCGTCCGCCGTTCTGTTGATAAACAACCACGGTCTTTCTCTGCAGGGCCCAAGGGTGGGAATAGTTTGTGGTTTGGGAACGTAAACCAAAATCCACCTTGGCCAGTTCAGAAGGGAGGGCTTCAGTAGCGGGCTTGGTTTCCCACTGAGTTGACTGGGCTGGATTTCTTGCCCTGGAGAGGGTGATGAGCTTTCTGACAAAATCTCATTTGTTGGAGACCAGTCTGATCACACCCGCCCTATCCCCATTGGCATCTCCCCCATGCCCACCTGGAGCCCTCCCCTCAATTGTCTCATTCACCAACTGTCTTCTTCTCTCGACTAGGTATGGTTCCGACCGGCGTTTAGCCGAGCTCTCTGATTACCGCCGTTTATCAGAGTCGCAGCTTTCGTTCCGCCGCTCGCCGACAAAGTCCTCGCTGGATTACCGTCGCCTGCCCGATGCCCATTCCGATTACGCACGCTATTCGGGCTCCTATAATGATTACCTGCGGGCAGCTCAGATGCACTCTGGCTACCAGCGCCGCATGTAGGGCCATCCTGGGAGGGGGCATCACAGGGAGGGAAGGAGAGAAGTGGGGTGGCAGGGTGCAGACCCTGTTTATAACCACTGGCCCATACTTCTCTGTTTGTGGTTTTTCATCCCCTCTACTGTATGGGCCTTCCCATGGATACGATTCTTTTGAGTGTTTGGCAGTAACCTACTTTGTTCCTTCGCCTCAGCAGCAGCAGATCTTGCTGCTGGCTCTAGATCTGCAGCTTCCCCTCTCCCCGGCCTCCCATCTTCTGAGGATGGGAATTTCTTTTATGTTTTTATTTTTCCTGGCTCCCTTTTATTTTTGTGCGCGATATTTAAGGTCGTCTGGATGGGGAAGCAACCTGCAGCTAAGGTTGGCAGCGCCTTTTTCTTTTTAGATATGAGGGAGGCCAGGAAAGGGTTATCTCAACCATTTCCTATGCGCCAAGCTGTGCCAGCAGTCCAGGGGTCCCTGACTGAACCTCTAGACTGTGTTAAGACTGAGTTCCAGTTGGGACAGTCAGTTGGTTTATGTCCAAATTCCTTCTGACCCCTAATGTTCTAGCTGATGCTGAGCCGCACAGTCCCACTTCCTTATTTCCCCAAGTAGGTGGTGTTAGAAAACTAATTTTTTTTCCCTTTTGTATGGACTACAAATAAAACTTGGGGCAATTTGCAGTTTGGAAACCTGGTTGTCATTGTCTTGATTGCACTCCGTTTCAGAGGAGCTAGTTTGACATCCAGGAAGATGTGACACCAGAAAGACAGGCAGCCAGGGAACGCAGGGCAGATGAGGAAGGGGGTTTGAACATGGAAATTAGAATGCTGTCCCTGCTGTGTAGAGGAATTTAGCTCATCATTGTCCTGCTAGTCTTTCATCTTTAGGAGTAGAGTCCAAACCAAGTTGCTTGGGTTTCTTCGGCCCTCAACTTGAATTAATCACTCCTCAATGCAGTAAGTTTATTGCCCATTTTCCTCTCCCTATGCTTGTCTATTTCCTGACTTGTTTCCAATTGAGGAACAACCTGTGCTCCAGCAGGGTGGTTCTGGGGTTTGGCTTCTTGAGTGAGAAGTAGGGAGTGGAGGGGGCTGCTTTGGTGCTGATGAAGCTAGTGGATCCTTCAGGTCGTGGGCTGAAGGGAGTGTTGGGGCTGGGACCCGGAAAAGAGCCAGTGGTGGGGTAGGGGTGACGTCGGTGTCTGCCACTGCCCTGAGGTTGGAGAAAGGAGGGGCAGGAACAATTGGAAGAAGGTGTGGGAGACTCTGGTCACAGACCTGATATTTCGCCTGTTGAACATCACCACAGAGCGTCCTTCCTGCGTCCTGTCCACCGCCTACCATCGTGGTCACCTGAGACTCATCTTCCCTATCTCCATTTGTTAAGGTTTCCAGATGTTTACTTGCTGGGTTTAAATTTGAAGTGTCATGATAGATTCGGATTGGGTTGAGGTGCAAGCATAACTAAATAGGGATGCTGGGATAGGGTGAGGAATGGGAGATCCTTTCTATACTTGTATTCAGGAGCTGGGAGTTGGGAGGACCTGGGTAAAAAATAGGGAATTCCAGTCAGGGACAGGATGGGAGGCTTGGATTTAATGATGGATGATTTGAAGGAGACTGGTTGGGTGTGGTGATAATAGGACAACCTATTGAAGTTCCTTTGGGTAAGGCAATTTTGGGGAGATGTGTCAGTCAAGTGGAGTTCAGGTGGGTTCTCTTCTTGCCTCCTTCACTGGCTTCTTGTGAATTTGCACGTGACAGAGTAGTTTGCCCCAGATGTTCTCTCCCGCCTGTCTAGTGGGTGAAAGCGTATGTATGGTCTTTATAACCATGAGCTCTGTATATGCTTACTGGGGTAATCTTGGGGGGTACAGGGCCATAGCTTTTCTTCTTTCTGCTCACTGCTTTGCCTCCAGGTGCTTTGCTGCTCCTTTCCATTTCTTTGCAGGACTGGGAGGAGTTTTCTAGATTTCTTGTCACTTTTCCGCAGTAAGGGTGGGTAATATGAGGTCCAAGCTAACAAGTTTAGCTCTGGTTACTACCCTGGAAAATGGGAGAGTTGGTTGATTATAGGTCTGTGATTGTGGCCTGTGTATTTGTAATGTTTGTCATTGTGGCTTTCTGTCTTCCTTTCTATTGAGGGTTCCTATGAAAAATAGCTTAATGTGCTCTTGGGGCCAGTGTTGATATTCTGTATTGAAGCCCAAGTTCTTCAGGGTGACCTGGCCTAGATGATCACTAATTGCCTGTTATCTTTAGGGGCTGATGCCCTTGCTGCCTCAGCCCTCAGGTTTATAACTGTTTAAGGCAAAAGGAGCCACAAAGCAAAATGATTTGTCACTTTCCTCTATCTTGGAGATTGCTTTTAAATCCCCCCTTCTCTTAAATTATGCCACCTATGTTAATCCTATAGCCCACTCATGCTTTGCTCTCTGTGGATTTCTGATTTTCAGGGTCCTATCTATAACTTGGAGATGGTTGGGTTGAATGAATGAGAGGACAGACATTTGTGTTTTTGGGAAAAGGGGTGGGGAGTATGGGCTCCCAGGATCTTTCAGATCTTTGTACTTTTGCATCTGTCACCTCTACAACTTGGCCTTCATTCATTGGAGAAGTTTTAGTTGGTTTGTTCTTGGAATAAGACCATGTAGAGCAGCAGTAATATGTATTTTCCGATGGCTTTAGCCGACCCCTGTGTTTTGGTCGTTCGACCCCCGCCGGGGTCGCGACCCACAGGTTGAGAACCGCTGATGTAGAGGCTTCTAGCCTCATCAGCCTTCTTTTCTGAGGTTTGGATTTTTTTTTTTTTTTTTGACAGAGAGAGGGACAGATAGGGACAGACAGACAGGAGAGGAGAGAGATGAGAAACATCAATTCTTCGTTGCAGCTCCTTAGTTGTTCATTGATTGCATTCTCATATGTTCCTTGACTGGGGGCTATAGCAGAGTGAGTGACCTTGTGCTCAAGCCAGTGACTTTGGGCTACAAGCCAGCGACCCTTGGGCTCACTCAAGTCAGTGACCATGGGGTCATTTCTATGATCCCACACTCAAGCCAGAGACCCCTTGCTCAAGCTGGTAAGCCTTGCTCAAACCAGATGAGCCCATGCTAAAGCTGGCGACCTCAGGGTTTCGAACCTGGGTCCTCTGCGTCCCAGTCCGATGCTCTATCCACTGCGCTACCGCCTGGTCAAGCAAGGTTTGGATTTTGTTTCAAACTGTTTGGGGTAGGCCTGGCCATTACTAGAGGTAATGGACTTTCACTGAGTGGTTAGCTTCTCTGGGTAGGTGACCTTTCTAGTCATGCCTGTCTGTTAAGCTATGTCAAAATTCATACTCAGACTTTGTTTGCTGGTCATTTTGTTCTGTCAAGCCAAGTTAACTATAACATGGGATGTCTGAAGTTACAATGAAAATAGTTTCCTAGATTATGGACTAGTATGCTATGTAATAATGGGTAGAGAAGAGAAGATAGATGTCAAGTGGGAAATTTATAGTCACACAAATTCTGAAGGTACCTTTGTAAAGGTCATAATGGATAGAATCTAGGGTTTTCCAGGAAAAACAATTCTTAGTTCTTTAAATCTAGCTTTAAGTTATTTGAAATACTGGGTCTGTAATTCTGGAAATACAGCGTTTAGGTAGCTGAGCCCTCGGGCTGATCTTGAGGAATATACAGTTTTGGGGAGACTATGCCTATCTTAATGAACTAGTTACAGTAATAAGCAATGCTAGGGGAGTGATAGGTAAGGAAGGAGAAGATAGGGCAGTGCTGGTAATTAGAGACAGCTTTCTGGAGTTAGGATTTGAAGTGAAAACTAACTTGGCACAGAGAGAATGAACAAAGGGGTGTTGTCTCTAAAATCAGGTTTCCTGATTTTGAATCCTTGTTCTATCACTTGGCTGTGTGATCTTGGACATGTCAGGAATTCAACCTCAGTTTTTTCATTTATAAAATGGGGATAGTGGCTAACATTTATTGAACATGTGCTAAGCATTGTTAAAAGTGCTTTTCATATATTAACTTCATTTTGTATTCATTACAACCCAAATGCATTAGGTATCCCTAAACCTATATATTTTATAAATGGATAAGTTGAGGCTGTAGGTTAGTAACTTAAGATCACGTCGTTAGAAATTAGTGCATGGCCTGACCTGTGGTGGTGCAGTGGATAGAGCATCAACCTAGAACAATGAGGTCACAGGTTCAAACCCCTGGGCTTATCTATAAGGTCAAGGCACATATGGGAGTTGATGCTTCCTGCTCCTCCCCCCTTCTCTCCCTCTGTTCTCTAAAATGAATAAATTAAAAAAATTGAAAGTAGTGGATGAAGGAATTGAACCATCCAGGACTTGGCTTGTAATCATCACAATAATACTCCTGTTGGAGGGCTCTAATGAGAACATGTCATTAAATATAGAGCCTCATGTATAGTCACTTACTCATTACGTGCTAGCTATCTCATAGAAATGAGAACATTCTGGGAGATTGGGATGACCTAGTGGAGCACACAGCTGAGCAAAGGACTTTGAATGTAGGTGTGAGTGCTAGTACATATGAGTAACAGTGAAGGCAGTGCATTTTGTAATGTATGGTACCTAAGTGATGTAGGTCACTGGACCATACCAGTTTTGGCCACCTCCAGCCTCAGGCAACACTGTTCAGCAAGTAGGGTCAGATTCTCCAGGAAATGGAGAAGAAAGGTAATGGGACTGCAAAGACATTAAGGGGAGGCTGAGTGGATAGCAGGGAGTAGGATTGGAGGTGTAGGAAGCTTGTTTAACTGGCCTAGTGGCTCCCTCTGAACCTCCCTGGAGAATACTGGTTTTTAATTTGAGCCATTATTAGACTAGTAACTCTTTTGGCCCAGGAACCTGAGTTATTTATTAGATGTATGAACTATACTCACCCATAAGGGTATGAAATTAACACAGATTGCTTTTCACTGATAATTGGTGTTTTTCTCCCTAAATTTGGATCTGTCCCTCATTTTCCTTTCAAGAGTCCAGGTTCTGTGTAGGTTCTTTATCTCTTCAAGATCTGCAGCCAGAATATATACTATATTTATGCTTGACTCTGACAAAACATCAGCTTTCTAGAGGATTTTGGACAAGTCACTTTACTCTTTTTAGGGGCTTGGTAATCAGATCAGCAAATTAAGAATCAGCAAAATGACATCAACAATGTTCAGACAAAGTACTTTTAAAATATCCCATTTAATCCCATTTTCTATAGTTGGGTGGTAAGGTAGAGGATTTGTACTAGATGTCTTTAATGGAAAAAATTAAAATAAACCTTTAATGGTTTTTAAGGGATAAACATTAAGCTCCTTTAGTTGTTTAGAGGAACATCGTGGAGACACTCGAGCTATCAATCTTCCTACCTAAAGCTTCATTTTGCAGCTTTTGTCAAGCCGGTAATCCTGTGATGAAAAGTTGTAGCATAGGTTACCCTTTGGCTTTTGGGCACTTGCTTGTTTTTAGAAATAAGTACCATCTTCTTAAGCTGATGTAAACTGAAAATCCAGTCATTTCTCTTGTTTTGGTTATCAAGAGATTAACATTCTTTCATCCATTTGTTAACTTAGCAAGTAACAGTGCCTTGCCAAGTACGGGTCTAACACTGAAGACACAAGGAATAAAAAAGGTCCCTGTCTTTGTAGAACAAGTCTTTGCTTGGGGCAGGGGGTGGGAGGAAGACAGAAGATGGAAAAACGAGTAGGATTTCAAGTGGTGGTAAGTATTTGGAAAAATAACATGGAATCATGGGATGGAGTGCTAAGGTAGGGGTTAGGGTAGAGGGATGTCTTTAGATGGGAGGACAGAGAAGGGCCTGGAGAAAGAACATGACTGATCTTGGGACAAAAAGGCCAGTGTGCTGGAGCATGAGTGGGGGAGTTTTTAAAGAGATTGGGAGATCCACTGGTTCGAACAAGTTGCCCCCTAATAATGGCTCAGTTGCTGAGCAAAGCCCCAAATGGGCAGAGCCTCGCCCAGGTAGGGGGCTTGCGGGGTGAATCTGTTTCTGCTTCTCACAATTAAAAAAAAAATTTTTTTTTCCTAATTGCAATGGGTTTTAAAAAGTGGGATGATTTAATGTGGTTATTCAGTTGGATGAACTCACAAAATGAAACAAATATAAGTGGACCTAGAGGGCTTTCAGAAGGTAAATTAAATAATTAGGTTGGGAGATGGGAGTGGGCAGTGGTCTGCAAACTGGTTTAAATTGTGATCCAGAGAAGAATTGTTTCCAGTTTCCTGAGATTCCTAGTTTCATAGAGTGAGTTGATCTCATATGTTTTGGTATTTTGGAAGAAAGTTTATCCCCAGGGTTGTTGAATGAAAAAAAATTTTTTTGGAAGATCAAACTGAAAGGTGCTGAGAGGATTTCTTTACCAGATTCCTTTCTCTGTGCATATGAGTTGCTACCACCCTCCAAAGAGGGTACACAAGCTAACATGGAGTTGCTTCTTTTCATCACTGATAGTACGGGTTTTACTCAGTCTCAGTATCAGCATCAGAATCCACAATGAAAATGGACCAAGATTAGTGACCACCACATGTGTAAATGTTAGAGTTTGGGGTTTTTAGGTCCTTTTCCCACCCTAGAATAAATAATAGACCCGTTTCCCACCATTTGGTTTCAGTCATGTCAGGTTTTAAAACCCATTTCCATAACCTTGCTTCACCTTTCTCTTAATGACCCCACCCCGTTTTGTTTTTTTTTTTGGTGAGGGGTGCCTGCTTTGGACAGTAATTTTGCTCTACTTGTGTCATTTCCACTCCTGATGACCCCTTTTCTCCTAAACATGTCACTGATTTTATGTTTTAAGTTTTTCCACCCAGTATTTGTCTCTCCCGCCTTTTTAACTCCCTCTTCAAAAGCTGCCTTGCAAAGGGGACATTGCTTGCTCAGTGAATATGGGGTTACGTGAAGAAGCCAGAGGATGAGAAAGAAAATGTGATGAGGGAGCTGGACCCTCTGGAAAGATGTTTTGATTGTATTTTGTTTATAGCTGGTTGTTATTAGGCTTTTCCCTCTGAGGTCCGTTCTAGGAGTTATACAGCTCTGGCTGATGGCGCCCAATAAAATCAAACAAAAAAAAACTTTTCTTCTCCAGTTTTTTCTCAGGGCAGGGTGGGGGTGTTTTCTCAATTTCCATGGGCACAGACACAAGCCGCTTCTTCATCTTGGACTTCAGGAGGGCTGGTTCCTCAGGAGAACTTGTCTTCTCAGTGCCTTCTGAATAATGCAGCCCGAAGTGGGCCAACTTCGTGGTCATTACCTCGTAATTGAAGTGCGCACATTAACATTTTAAAGTTGCTTTCATCACCGCCTCTGAAAGTAGTTCTAATCTGAGGGGAGGGGACTCCCAGGGCTACGGTACGGATTCTTGATCAAACGAGGTTGATTTCTTAAGGTGAAACACTTCGATATTTTTCTTACTGGCTTGGGTTTCCATAAAACTATCGTCCACACTCCTAGCTGCGAGGGGGTGTTCTGGGAGGTTGGAGAAATTTGGAGTAGAAGGCAGAAAAGAGCGCAGAATACTGTCAGGGCGTGCACGTGGAAGTGGCGAAATGAAGTTTAACAAAGTTGGCGCCACGAAGCTAAAGACGGCCACACCTGGCCCCTAACTTGCTCTGCCTAATGGCGGGTGTAACCCCGCCGGCAAAGCACACGTTTGTAGTTCCTCCCGCACGCCAATCTTGCCCAATCAGTGACTTCGGCTTCGTGAGACTGCTGCTCATTGGCTTTCGCGTAAAAGCTTGGGGTTACTGACGTTTCCACCTCTTCCCGGCCTCTCAGGTAATTGGCATTCATGGTAACCAATCAGGAAGAGGATCTGCGCGAACGCCTACCTTTTACTTTACCGAGTGGCCAATCCGGTGGTAGGCTCACCTTCCCTTCTACCCAGAGTTATTGCTGCGGCCGCCGCCATTTTAGCGTTTTGTCAGAAGCATCGCGCCGCGAGGAAGAGTTCCTGCTGATTTCCGTGCGGGTGAGAGACTCCGATCCCTTACATTGTCTGTCTTTTGCCCTGTTAAATCTCATATCACTCCCTTGGGCTTCAGAGGTATCCTAATCGGGTCGCAGCCTCTGCACTGGTAACTGAGCCGATTTCGGTGCTCGGCATTTCGCGATAAGCCTAAAACGTCCCTTCCCCCACGACCTCCCCCGAGAATACCTTGCTTTCTCCCACCCTGCCCTCGACCCGACTTTGGCTCGGCTTCTTGCCTCGAGGTTTCCACCGAAATAACCGCGCTTCCCCTATACTTAGGAATTACAATCTCGTTTCGAGAATTTCTCAGACCCTGAGACACTGGTGTGTGGCTCATGAGTCTGAAGCCCCCTTTCTCTGGCCCTATTTCTCCATTCTGCTGGAGCCCGGAGAGAGGCATTCCTCACTCCAGCACTTCTGTGCTCTTCTCACCCCTTTCTGCTATCTGGCCCTAGAGTCGCCCGTTCACTGCTTTCAAAGGAAACCCTAAAACGCAGTTATAAGGCCCACTTTACCGGAAGTGGTGGCTACTCGGTTCTGAGAGGGAGAGCCAATTCAAAATGTTAGGCAGTCAGTCCAGCCCGCCAGTAGTGAAACCTTTGTTTTCTGACTGTCCTTCCAGTGGGTGGAAAAGCCCAGTTCTCTCAGCGCTGCATTTACGCGCTCAGTTTGATTTCCACTCCCGTTTGAAACTATCCATCTCTTACCGAACCTCTTGTGTAGGAAGTAGCTCTATTACACACGTCTTGCTCCTAATAGGACTGTAGCTGGTACTGCAGAGGGCTGGCTCCTTATTTCCACTTCCCTTTGTTATTGTTTGGTGGTGGGCGTGTGAGAGGGAAATGTGTTTGAAAATATTAGAATGAGAGGAGATGACAGCCTTTTTTTTTTTTTTTTAATTAATGCAGACCCAAGGCCTTGCTAAAATTATTTTTTCTCCTTCAGGCAGTGTGGAAATGGTGAAGCTCTTTATAGGAAACCTGCCGCGGGAGGCCACGGAGCAGGAGATCCGCTCACTCTTCGAGCAGTATGGGAAGGTGCTGGAATGTGACATCATTAAGAACTACGGCTTTGTGCACATAGAGGACAAGACGGCGGCGGAGGATGCCATCCGGAACCTGCACCACTACAAGCTGCACGGGGTAAACATCAACGTGGAAGCCAGCAAGAATAAGAGCAAAACCTCCACTAAGTTGCATGTGGGCAACATCAGTCCCACCTGTACCAACAAAGAGCTTCGGGCCAAGTTTGAGGAGTACGGTCCAGTCATCGAATGTGACATCGTGAAAGATTATGCCTTTGTACACATGGAGCGGGCAGAGGATGCGGTGGAAGCCATCAGGGGCCTTGACAACACAGAGTTTCAAGGTGAATCACCCTCTTTGGGATGAGGGCTGAACACAAGGCTGTGTGCACAAAATGTTAGATAAGTAAAGGGAGGGGTTTGAAATAGAGATAGAGCTTTTGGCTTGTTGATGGTAAAGGATTGTGATGACCTAAAATGGAGAATATTTGATATTTAGGGGCTTTAACTTAGGCAAGTCCAGGCTCAGGGAGAAAAACCAGTTGGCTTTAGTTTGAAGCAACTAAGACCTATTTTTATGCCTATTAGTGCAGAAATCCTTTTCTTGGAAGATTTGCCCAGTTATGGCGTTTGGGGGGGGGGGGGAGTGTTGTAGAGTACATGACAGATTTTCATTCTGTATTGCCTCAGCACAGTACAGGCATATACCTCAGAAATATTGTGGGTTCAGTTCCATACCACTGCAGTAAAGCGAGTATTGCATTAAAGTGAGTCAAAGCAGGTTGTAATCTTTTTGGTGGTGGAGGGTCTTAATTTGGGGGGAAAAAGCAACATCTGCCAGGTGCAATAAAGCAAGGTATGCCTGTATCAGCACTAAGTTTACGTATATGAAGAACCTGGCAAAAGCTACTTAAGCAACACATTTAAGAGTAGAATCCCTGAAGCTCCTCCACCTCATCCCAATGCATCGCTTTTTAGTAAAAAGAATTGGTCTTTAGATAACTGGTATCTTTAAAGGGCTACAGCTCTTGTTGCTTGTCTTAAGAGGTTCTGTTTTGAGGATGAGGCCACTGTGTAATTAAAAGGCTAATTCCAGGAGTTTCTGAGGAGGTATTGAGATGGGGGGGGCAGTAATGGCAATGTATTTGCACTGGTTTGGGAGGGGTAGACTTTAATATCCTTTGAGAACAGAGCACTTAGATGGGTGTTATCTTGAAGCCTTGGCTAGTTGGATTGTTTTAGTGTGCCTGGAGGGAACAGCATGAGTAATGCTGTAGACTGTCACTTTATTCGGAAGGTATCTTTTCTTTAAGCTCTAAGCTTCTGTGGCAAAAGTGACAATCATGAAGGAGATGGTAACCATGGTGAGTTGTTAATTATTCTTTCACTCCTTTTGGGTCCCCAGTGTCAATAAAAAGAGTCTTTTCCCTTTGATAGTAACTAGTTCCAAAATATTGGGTATTTCCACAACTCTGCTACATTTTTAACTTACATTTCAACTTTTTTAGCACAAATCAAAGTAGTGGTCTGTTTTCCCTGAGTACTACTGTTTTTAGGAGTAATTGCTGCTGTCTTTGCTCTTTATGTCCCTTAAATTGGACCTCTCTTAGGGCTGAAGCTTTGATGATCATTCTCCCAAGTAACAGTTGCCTTGTGTCATGGGTTTTGCTGTGCATTATTAAGGAGAGGTATCACAGGTCTCCCAAGTGTAGTTTGTTTTTAATTGGTAAGTTGAGAATTATTTTGGGTCAACAAAGGGTGCTCTTATGGAGGGTTTGTGGTCTGATACCTAATTTTTGGACACTCTTTTATACCTAAATGTAGTTCAAGAAGAGATGGTGTCTGCTTTATAGAGGGAGGAGCAGTGTGGATTGAGGACAAATCCTTTAGCATTTGAACTCTAGGTTTTCTGCTACCTATACTTAGTTATACCTAGTCTATTTTTTTTTTTACTACCAGCTCTTCTTAATACTGCCTAGTAGAGTTCTATGTATGTAGAGTAGCAGTATTTATTGTTTTTTTTCCCTTTCAATTTCTCAATATTGGGTATACAGCTGACCATTGAACAACTGGATGGTTAGGGCTGCTATCCCCTCCACAGTCGAAAATTCTAGTATAACTTAAGTCTGCCCTCTGCTAAATTCAGGGGTTGGGAACCTTTTTGGCTGAGAGAGCCATGAACACTATATATTTTAAAATGTAATTCCGTGAGAGCCATACAACGACCTGTGTACGTTATGCATTATCCAATAAAAATTTGGTGTTGTCCCGGATGACAGCTGTGATTGGTTCCAGCCACCCGCAACCATGAACATGAGCTGTAGGAAATGAATGGATTGTAATACATGAGAATGTTTTATATTTTTAACATTATTTTTTTTCAGGTTTTTTTTTTTAATTTTTATTTATTCATTTTAGAGGAGAGAGAGAGAGAGAAAGGGGGGAGGAGCAGGAAGCATCAACTCCCATATGTGCCTTGCCCAGGCAGGCCCAGGGTTTCGAACCGGCGACCTCAGCATTCCAGGTCGACACTTTATCCACTGTGCCACCACAGGTCAGGCGACCATTATTATTTTTTTTAATTAAAGATTTGTCTGCGAGCCAGATGCAGCCATCAAAAGAGCCACATCTGGCTCGTGAGCCATAGGTTCCCGACCCCTGACTTAAGTGGATTTCCATCCTCAGGTTGAAAATACCATTGACTTGTACAGTACAGGTTTGAACTTCATGGACATAAGTGGGCCCATGCAGTGGAAACCTGTGTTGTTCAAGGGTGAACTGTATTTATTGTTTTGCCCGTTTAAGAAAATCCATTTTTGATATTTTTAAAACTTAGCTGCTCTTTATAGCTTATTTTCAGGGCACTTAATAATAATCTTTTACATCTTGAGTGTGTTGGTTGGTTCCTTGGTCACACTTAATCTCTCTAATTTTGTTGGGTGTTCAAGTGGCCCTCTGGGCAAATGCCTGAGGAACATGGGTTAGCACTTAAAGCATTCAAATATTTTACTGCCCTTGCCACTTAGTTCTTAACCTGCAACTTACACTTGACCAGATATGTTTAAATCAGGACGTTTTTGGTAATTTTGTCCTTTTCTAGCCTCCCAGAATCTAACTTTAATTTTGTAGGTGAAATTGTATATTTACTATTTTCTGTAATGTTAGAATAATAGGTTAGTGTTTTTCAGCCACCGGTCGGCCAGAAATTTTGTGCCAGTCGATGAAGGAGTTAACCATTTTGATGTTCAGGGTGGTTGTTTGCACCAGCAGTTGAAAAACACTGGAATAGATGATCTGTTGATTCTTCCTGATTCTAACCATTCACTTCTCTGACATCTGCATGTTTGGGTGCATCACAGCCAATTGTTTTAGAAAGTTTTTGTTGGAATTTTGCTGACCATTAAATTGGTAGCTTATGTTAGGTGGAAACTGCTTCTGTGAAAAGATTTAAAGCTTAAACTCTTCCAGGAAAGTTATTTTATTTTATTTTTTAGTTAGGTTTTCAGAAGTGATATTTTGCATTTCCAGAATACAAGTAGTTTTTAGCAAAAGGAAAGTAAAAAGTGCATATTCCTATGCACTCAGGTCCCTAGTTTAAGGAGAAAAGATACTTTAATCTTGCTAAAATGAACAGTTTGATCCACTAACATTACCAGTTATTTTCCATTTTTCTTATCCCCCCAACCCCCGCTTTCTTCCACATTTTTCATATTCTTTTAAAAATTTAGGCATCTTCTGACCTCCCTGCCCTGTTTCCTTTGATTCTACTAGGGGTCCTCAAAGTTAGTTGTCAAGTATCCTTGTTAGGATGAATAGCAGAACCAGCAATTTAAAGGTCCCAGTTAGAGGGCGGGCGGTTCTGGTGTGTCACTCCTCCTCTTCCAGTTCATGAGTGTTTTTTCCAAAAATCTGAAAATTGCCTACCACAGTCAGGCATAGATCAAGTCTGGATCCCTCTGTCAGTGGAAACTTGAGAGTGTTACGCTATCCTCTTTGAGTTTGGAGTGGGGTGGAAGTCTGAAGGGACTGGTCTTTGCATTCTACTTAATGAAATCAGAGTCTTGATAGTGATTGGAGGGTTTCAGAATCTTGTCGCACACTCTTGTGGTTTCTTTTGACTTTGGGCCCTGTTCAGAGCTTTTGTCCACATTTACTTGGAACAGAATGACATGCTTGTTTTTGAGTAAGAGTAGTTTCTTTCTTAAATGTTAAACTAAGTATTAGGTATTAGGGTGGAAACATTTCTTTAATCTTTGTCTGAAATCAGGTCATTATACTAAATTACATATTGGACTTAAAAGAAAAGTTTTTCTGGCATTGAGTCCTGCATTAGTGTTGTCTAGGTAAAGCCATTGCTATGACCAGTGTCTGGGGTAGGGGCTGGGGCTATGATTAAGAGTGATAGCAACCCTTCTTGCGTCTGTTTCTTCAAGGCAAACGAATGCACGTGCAGTTGTCCACCAGCCGGCTTAGGACTGCGCCCGGGATGGGAGACCAGAGCGGCTGCTATCGGTGCGGGAAAGAGGGGCACTGGTCCAAAGAGTGTCCGATAGATCGTTCGGGCCGAGTGGCAGACTTTACCGAGCAGTATAATGAGCAGTACGGAGCAGTGCGTACACCTTACACCATGAGCTATGGGGATTCGTTGTATTACAACAACGCGTACGGAGCGCTCGATGCCTACTACAAGCGCTGCCGTGCTGCCCGGTCCTATGAGGCGGTGGCGGCTGCAGCTGCCTCTGCGTATAATTACGCAGAGCAGACCCTGTCCCAGCTGCCACAAGTCCAGAACACGGCCATGGCCAGTCACCTCACCTCCAACTCTCTTGATCCCTACGATAGACACCTGTTGCCGACCTCAGGAGCTGCTGCTGTTACTGCAGCTTCCACTTCATATTACGGGCGGGATCGGAGCCCCCTGCGTCGCGCTACAGCCCCAGTCCCCTCTGAGGGCTACGGTTACGGGCATGACAGTGAGTTGTCCCAAGCTTCAGCAGCCGCGCGGAATTCCCTGTACAACATGGCTCGGTATGAGCGGGAGCAGTATGCGGATCGGGCGCGGTATTCAGCCTTTTAAAGCTTGAGGTGAGAGCGGTGGGGTGTCACCTGTTCTGGTTTTGCGGTTCCTCCTGCAGCCCAGAGGCTCCAGCTAGGCTACCCTGCTTGCTTGCTTTCGCAGGGTTACGGTAAGGTTATTAGCATGGTTCAGAGGCTAGGGAAAAGTCCTAACTAGGAATTTTTTTTGAAATATGTAAACATCCTTAGTCCTCATGGCTATTTTTCCAGGGCTCCTGGTAGTGGGAACCAGTCTGATTTTATCTGTGTCTGGAGAAACAAAGACTGGTGTGATGAGTCTTGGGTCACACCTTTGTGCTGTAATTGAACAACCTGAGATCCAGACACTCAGATTCAGGTGTGCTGTTTTTCAGAGCTTTTGTGGAAATTCGTAGGTATGGGACATTACTAAGGTACGCAAGTTTCCTTCTGCTTTGTGATGTGTGAAAGGTCTGATAGGACCTGTAATGATAAAATCAGTTAACTATCTAGTTAACTGGTCATCACTGCTCAGGTCCCAGTTACTGTGAAGACTACCCAGATGGCATCATCTTAATCTTGAAGCAGTGTATTTCTGACATTCCTGAACATTTCTTCCCCTAGGAGCTTTATAGAAATAACTTATTTGGTGTTAAGTTGGGGCAGCAAGGGAGTACAAAAGGTAAAAGGTATCTTCTTTTAATTTATAAAGTTGGGTTCAACAAGTAGTCTGAGGCATAGACGCAAACCCAGCTTTTCCACACAGTTCAGATTCATCCCCATATTAGAGCGCCCGCTCGCCATTGCTTTATCTTTGGATCTGTCCTGTAAGAGCCTGTTTACTTTGTTCTAAACTGTCCCCATAGAGTTAGATTTGCCATCCTCTCCACCTCTTCAAGACAGATGATACGCGTGCACACCTGTTAATTTTACTTTCCTTGGTAATGTTGAAATCCAGGGCTGGGAGCTTTGCCTTACGCCAATGATTTTTCAGCTGGTGTGCTGCAAGGATTTTTAAAACATGCAATACCTGACTTTTTTGGTATGCCACAGAATTTTAGTCATTTGTGCCACGAGATGAAAAAGGTTGAAAATTGTTATAATCCTCATGAACAACCAGCTCTACCTTGAGTACTCTGGCTTTTTCCTAGACAACACATTTTGAGCCTTATGATCCATTTGGCTCTACTTAAGTATGTATTTATATATATTCCCTTCTGACATTTGCCAGTTTGGGGCTCTAGGTTTTTGTGATTGCTGTTGTACTCAAGGGTGATTCTTAATGCCCTTTGTTTTGAGTATCCCCTGTATGTCCCAGGTATTCATCTGAAATCCTGTAGTAAGAGACAGGGTGGGTGATACTCCATCTTTTCCTGTTAGGGCTGAAGGTGTGTAACTTGCCTGGGGTTATTAGATAGGAAACCACTCATAGGGCTAGAAAAGAAACTTGATGTGTAGCTTACACTTCCCCTCTGGTACACTCTTTCAGTTTCTTCCCTAGGCAGAGTTGGATGCCCTCAGGTCTTAGACAGTTTGTTCAGTTGATGCTCCTTTTGCCTAGAGTAGACTATGGATGGTTTGTAACTTGGACCTTGGTAGTAATGCCCAGATTCAAACATACTTTTGAATTTTTACCCCTGAGTGCTAATTGGAACCTTTCCCTTTTTCCTGTCTTCCAATGACAGTTTGTGATGTGGAATTACTTCCTCTGAGGATTGCTAATGTTAACATCAAGGGAAATGCAGTGTTTTTGTCTATTCTCTTGAAAGAAAATTTGCAATTTAATTTAAAGAAAGGCCTCAATCTGGGATTGCTTGACTTTCCCAGTTACTCTTGGCCTTCAAGCTCTTTTTACTTTTAAGAGATTATTGTGATACTATACAGATTTGTATGAGCAAGTAAATTTACCAAAGTCAAGTTACCAGACTTTGTAGAGATGTTCTTTGAAGTTTTAAGTGGGAAAGCCCTTTTGAGCTTTGCTGTAAAGCCCCTGTATTGTGCTCTCTTGCAGGTGGGATGTGTGTGGGCTGAAATTCCAAGCTGCGGTTGTGCATGAGAATACACCCTTCATGGTACCCCGTCTCCGGGACGTTCTCGGCTCTGTGCGTTCAGTCCCTCAGGAACCATGGACCTTAATTTACCTTGTTAAATACAGACCATTTCTTCCTTTCCTCTCTCCCACTCATTTTCCTGTTCTTCCTGTCCTTCATTACTTCTGTAGTTTCCCATTCATGTTCTGTTCTCCTAGCAGGCCTCGTTGTGTGCAGAAACTGTGGTGGGGGCTACGCCGTCTCCCCACCTCCTGCTTCCAGTGGGTGTTGGATTTGGGAATGAACCTGGTGAGAGTGTCACTGCTTCTGAGTCTTTGGCCCAAAGGCTTGTGGCAGGTGGACACAGAGTTGGATCACTTTTTCTTTTTTTCCAGTGAAATAAATGATTTTTCAACTTAGGATATGCGTGCTTTGAGAGAGTTCTTGCTTGGCCTTGTGTCTGGGTTCTTTATTGTCCCTGGAAGAGAGGAGGGAGGATGAGAAGGTTGACATTCAGCTGTGGGTGGACATCACTTTATTTTCTTTACTACAGATAGACTTACAGGTACCAAAGGAAAAAGAAGAACCCAGGCAGGCAGCCTTATTCCAGTCAAGACTTCCTCCCACTGGTTCACCTTTGTTATAAAACCACTTACTAGTAGTTTTGAGGTGTAGATCCTTTCCTGCTTGAGAAACCGTCATCACCCACGCCTTAACTACTAACTACCGTTCCGACCTCCCAATCAGTACATATACTTGGATTTGTTTCCACAGAAGAGGTCTAAGAAAAGGAAGGGTTCGAGGGAACACTTGCATTTTTTGTTATGTGGAAAAATAAAATTGTGGCTCCAACAGCATTCTTCTATTTTTCTAGCACAATAAGTAACACTTTTTAATACCCTTTGCTGTCTATTTGTATTGCTTGGACAAAAAACAATCCGACTAGCACCACATTACTTGTACTTAGAGCTTTTTGAATGCTTGGCATAGAAAAAGGACCTACTGTGTGTTTTTTGATTATTTAACAATAAGATTGGGTTGGTGAATGCAAGGAAGAGCCACTCCTTAGCCCTGCTTCTATGAAAAGACTTCCATTTTTTTTTTTTTGAAGTGAGAAGCGAGGAGGCAGACTCCCCACATGTGCTCTACTGGGATCCACCCGGCATGCCCACCAGGGGGCGATGCTCTGCCCATCTGGAGTGTAGCTCCGTTGCAACTGGGGCCATTCTAGCACCTGAGTTGGAGGCCATGGAGCCGTCCTCAGTGCCCGGGCCAACTTTGCTTCAATGGATCCTTGGCTGTGGGAGGGGAGGAGAGAGAAAGGAGAGGGGAGAAGGGTGGAGAAGCAGATGGACGCTTCTCCGTGTGCCCGGTCTGGGAATTGAACTCAGGACTTCCACACGCTAGGCCAATGATCTACTGCTGAGCCCACTGGCTAGGGCCCAGATTTTTGTCTATACTTGTTCCAGTTTTAACATACATAGTAGAGCAATATTTAATTTGGGTATTTCCCAGAATCATTCAACTAATACTAAGCACTTACTGTATGCTAGGCATTATGTTTTTAGGAAAAATTGTAATGGGAAATAAAAAGGAAATAGTCTTTAGTTGGGTGGTTTCTCAGATTTTTATTTTATTTTTTACTTAATGCTTCTACCTGACTTAATTCACAGATGGCCTAAATGGGAATACCTCTGTATCAATATAACTTGTAATTTATTGACTGCTCTGTATAAAACTTTGTGATGTGTTTCATGTTATTTAATCCAGTAATTTTTCTGTCAGTTACAGTCTTATTCTAACCTCAAGATACAAATAATCACTAAACATGGAAGCTCTCTTTGGTGAGAGGTCAAGTGATTAAGAGCATTTCTAGGAAAACTGTTAGGGGTGGGAGTACCTACCGTATTTCCCCATGTATAAAATGCACCTTAATTTTGGGTCCTGAAATTTGAAAAAAAAAAATTACATAAAGTTACTGAACTCATTCATAAAATTCAGTAAGTGCAAAAACAAGCATGAAAAAGTGGGAAATGCAAGTAAAAAAATCTACAACCACTGTATAAGATGCACCCAGTTTTTAGACCCCAATATTTTGGGGAAAGGGTGCGTCTTATACATGGGGAGATATGGTAGTAGTTCCTACAGGTAAAATGTGGTCAGTAACAAAGATGGCTAATGTGGGCTAAGTTCTTTGCATTTGTCTCTTACCTTGTTGGGTTGGTTTTCTACCACTTTTTTAGAGGTTTGTGTCTACTTTGGTCCCTTTTTCTCTTAAAATACACAGCCATCGGCCTGACCTGTGGTGGTGCAGTGGATAAAGTGTTGACCTGGAAATGCAGAGGTCGCCGGTTCGAAACCCTGGGCTTGCCTGGTCAAGGCTCAAGGCACATATGGGAGTTGATGCTTCCAGCTCCTCCCCACCTTCTCTCTTTGTCTCTCTCTCTCTCCATTTTTCTCTCCTCTCTAAAATAAATAAATAAAATTAAATTAAAAAAAAAAAAAGACACAGCCATCACCAATCTAAACTTTTATTGATATACTCATTGGTTTGGTGGGTGGAATTAACAAGTGTTAAAAGATAGAAACTAACAGTTTTCATTGATTCAACAAATATTTTGTTGAATCTCTGCAGTGTGTTCTAGGTGTTGGGATATCTACAGTTCTGGTGCTTCTACTCTAACAGGAGACAAAATACAGTAGAGAGTATTTTTTTTAGATGGGAATGGCTAGTGAAGGCTAGTGGTGACATGTCAGATTAAATACAGGGTTGTATATAAAATTGCATTACGAGACACTCATTGAAATTTTAAAGGGAGTCATTTTTGCTTTCTGCTTTGCGAACATGGTCTTTCTATCAGAACTTAAGAGCAGTTTTTCATGACTGCTGAATTCGGGCTGGTTTAATGCTACATTTCAACTTGCTTTAAAATAACTTTTTGTTAAAGGGGAAAACACTATTAAGAACAATGGTCTCCAACTCATACATTTGATTGGAAGCTTAAAAAATTTTAAAACCTTAATGTTGAAATATCAGCAAGTTAAATTCAATTTCAAATCGAGTTTTATGTGTGTAAGCGATATTCCTAGAGATGGAAAGATATTTTACATTTTTTACATGTCAAATTGTTCTCCAGTTAATTGACTTGAAATTCCCACCATGAAAGTGTTTCTTTAAACCCTCAGCAGTGCATTTGTTGATCTTTTCCAACGTGATGGGTTAAAATGGTTGTGCTTAGCATTTATTTTTATGAGTGAGGTTGATCCTCTTTATGTTATAAAGAGCCATTTGTATTTCCTTGTCTTTTCATAGTCTTAGTACTCACCATTTTAAAAAATTCGATGTTGGCCTTACTAATTTGTGGAAGCAGTGTATAAATGAAGAAAATAGCTCTGCAATATGATTTGCTAGTATTTTTTCCAACTTGTCATTTTTACTTTATATTTTTGCCCTGCAGGAAGATTAAATGTATAGTAGTTGAATTCCAATCTTTTCTTATGACTTCACGATTTTGAAAGTTACTTGATATAAAGTGTGAGGTAGATAATCTAGCTTTGTGTTCTAGACGATCACTGAGTTGGGAATGGAACTTTCAGAGACCACTCTGCCTGTATTAGTCAAGATGGAAGAGAAGGACATTTCTCTCCTCACCTATTTATTCCTTCTCTGCCTGATAACACTGTAACCATCTCTGGTAGAAAGGGTACCGACCAATTTGGGAGCAGATCCGTAAATTTTAACTCCTCACCTTTTTTTTTTTTTTTTAAATTTTTTTCTCATCTTTTTTTTATTTTCTTATTTATTTTTTTGAATTATTTTTATTCATTTTAGAGAAGAGAGATGGAGAGAGAGACAGAGAGAGAGAGAAGGGGGGAGGAGCAGCAGGCATCAACTCCCATACGTGCCTTGACTGGGCAAGCCCAGGGTTTTGAACTGGCTACCTCAGTGTTCCAGGTCGACACTTTATCCACTGCGCCACCACAGGTCAGGCTCCTCTCAACTTTTGAAAAAAAAATTCTTTGGCAAATTATCCTCATTGGCAATCTTGAGACAAAGCTTACATGTGATTTTTATAACCTCGTATTTGGTGAAAGAGCTCATTTTACTTGACTTGCAATACGTTTGCTCCACTTCCATCTTGGTGCGTTGCCATCCTGGTCTGCTCTTTTGTTCTCTTAGGAGTTGTTCTTCACTCAGGTCCCATGGTCTTGTTCTTGAATTAAGACTTCAATATTGGTAGCCTCTCTTTTTTATTATTTTTTATTTTTTACAGAGACAGAGTCAGAGGGATAGACAGGGACAGACAGGAATGGAGAGAGATGAGAAGCATCAATCATTAGTTTTTCATTGCACGTTGCAACACCTTAGTTGTTCATTGATTGCTTTCTCATATGTGCCTTGACCACGGGTCTTCAGCAGACTGAGTAACCCCTTGCTCAAGCCAGCGACCTTGGGTTGAAGCTGGTGGGCTTTTGCTCAAACCAGATGAGCCCGCGCTCAAGCTGGTGACCTCGGGGTCTCGAACCTGGGTTCTCGGCATCCCAGTCTGACGCTCTATCCACTGCGCCACCACCTGGTCAGGTAGCCACTTATAAGTTATCTGGCTGCAAGATATACCTTGAGACTTGGACCAAGTTATGGGCCATTCTGTTGGCCTAGGTGGGTTTCCCAGCTTGCCCCCCAGCTTTTCTGCTAGGTGAAAGACTTGTTGAACCTTTGCCCAACTGGCTTTCTGTAATGCTTGTAGGTCAAGGTACAGGTTATATCATATTATTAGCAGATGTCTTTTTTTTTTTTTTTTTTTTTTTTTTTTTTTTTTTTTTTTTTTAAAGCGAGAGAGGCAGACGGAAAGGGAAAGAGTTGAAAAGCATCAGTGCTCCTAGTTACAGTGCCTTCATTGTTCATTGATTGTTTCTTGTAAGTGCCTTGACTGGGGGGCTCCAGCCGAGCCCAGTGACCCCTTGCTCAAGCCAGCGACCATGGGGTTATGTCTGTGATCCTGTGTTCAAGCTGGTGAGCTTGTGCTCAAGCCAGCTACCTCTGGGTTTCAAACTTGGGTCATCAGCGTCCCAGGCCGACGCTCTATCCACTGTGCCTGGTCAGGCTTAGCCGATGTCTTAATTTCTTAGTGTCAAAAGCCATGACTCGCCCCCACCCTCCCACTTGGCATCCAATTCTGGTATATTCTCACTGCAAACAGGAACAGCCCCTTCATTACCATCCCAATTTTTTTTTTAAGATTTTATTTATTGACTTTAGAGAGGGGGAGAGAGAGAGGTGTGGGGGGGAAACAGCTGATTCTTGCATGTGCCTTGCTGGCAAGCCAGAGGTTTTTTTTTTTGGTATTGTATATTTCTCTGAAGCTGGAAATGGGGAGGCAGTCAGACTCCCGCATGCGCCCGACTGGGATCCACCCGGCAAGCCCACCAGGGGCGATGCTCTGCCCATCAGGGCGTTGCTCTGTCGCCTGGGGCAGAGGCCAAGCCCGGGCCATCCTTTGCTCCAATGGAGCCTTGGCTGCAGGAGGGGAAGAGAGAGAGGAAGGAGAGGGGGAGGGGTGGAGAAGCAGATGGGCGCCTTTCCTGTGTGCCCTTGCTGGGAATCGAACCAGGGACTTTCGCACGCCAGGCTGACGCTCTACCACTGAGCCAACCGGCCAGGGCCGAGCCAGAGGTTTTGAACTGGTGACCTCAGCATTTCAGGCTGATGCTTTATCCACTGCGCCACTAGAAGTCAGTTCCATCCTGATTTCATTAAATTATTTGACTAACTTGACATGGCTTGGGGTGTATTCAGCATTCCTATTATTTGGTCCAGTTGTTCATCAAGAGACTGATTTCTAACTTTGGATTTAGAAAGAGTTATTTTAGGAACTTTACCAAAACACATAATGAAATAAAAACAGTATCTGGGCATCATCAAAAATCAAATTAGGCCCTGGCCGGTTGGCTCAGCGATAGAGCGTCGGCTTGGCGTGCGGGGGACCTGGGTTCGATTCCCGGCCAGGGCACATAGGAGAAGCGCCCATTTGCTTCTCCACCCCTCTCCCTCTCCTTCCTCTCTGTCTCTCTCTTACCCTCCCACAGCCAAGGCTCCATTGGAGCAAAGATGGCCCGGGCGCTGGGGATGGCTCCTTGGCCTCTGCCCCAGGCGCTAGAGTGGCTCTGGTTGCGGCAGAGCGACGCCCCGGAGGGGCAGAGCATCACCTCCTGGTGGGCGTGCCAGGTGGATCCCGGTCGGGTGCATGCGGGAGTCTAAATACAAAAAAAAAAAAAAAAATCAAATTAGTTGCCTGACTTGTAGTGGCACAGTGGATTAAATGACCTGGAACGCCGAGGAAGCTGGCTCGAAACCCTATACTTGCCTGGTCAAGGCACATATGGGAATTGATGCTTCCTGCTCCTCCCCCTTTCTCTCTCTCTCTCTCTCTCTCTCTCTAAAAAAAATCCCAAATAAATAAATAAATAAAAATTTAACTTAAAAATCCAATTAGTTATAAAACAATTTCTTTTAACAAATTTCCTTTAGGTTTCAGTGTTTAGATTTCTCAAGATATCAGATGGCTATTAAACACCAATTGATGTAGAAGGTGGTTTTGTTTTGGAGACAGTCCTTGGTGTTAATTTCTTGAAATTTACTTCTTGTCCTTATTTCAGTCATCATCTCTTCAGATTTTTCTTTACTATTCCAGCCTTTTTGATCCCACTGGAACATCTGATCCATTGATCCAAATTTCCATTTTTCAAAAATTGATTCATTTTACATAGAGAGGAGAGGTGGGGAGAGCGAGAAGTATCACCTCATAGTTGTTTCACTTGAGTTGTTCCTTGCTGGTTTGTTGAATGTGCATTGACTAGGCAAGCCCAGGGTTTGGAACCTTGACCTCAGGTTTCAGGTTGACACTTGATCCACTGTGACACCACAGGCCAGACTCCACTGTTCTTAATATTATCACTTCCTTACTCAATTTGAAATTCATAGCCAGTAATTGTCATTCCTTTGCCTACACCATTAAGCCCCAGGGCTACCCAGTCCCCTAGCTTCATCATACTTGCTTGGCAGAACCACACCCCAGATTAAATCTGGTTTACCTATTCATGCACCTGACACAGGAGACAAGGTGACTGGAGAAAAACAATCTGACTAGTCTCACTTTAAGTGATCACAAACTTGGTATAGACCCATAGTGCTGCCAAGTAGTCAGAATACATCCCTAGCCCGTTCCTCTTCCCTTGTGTGTACTCAGGTAATGAGCTGCTCCAAGCAGCGGAGAAAACAAGCAATCAGAAGAGATGTGAAGCATTGTCATTGCCTCCGCTCACCTTCTAGCATCTGCAGCCACATCTCTCTCTCTCTCTCTCTCTCTCTCTCTCTCACTCACTCTCTCTCACTGCTTTCATCTGAGGCCAGTTGCTCTGCTGACACATCAGGGCTTGGGTCTCTCCTGCAGCTCTTCCTCACATGTCATCCACTTCCCTCTTTACTGGATCAGTATTAGCATCACACAATTCTGTTCTTTCCATGAGAAAGTTCTTGACTCTATTTCCACTGCTAATTAGGACCACTTCATTTGCTACTTCTTGTAGCAAAACTCAAAAGCCTTTTCTGTGGTTTCTGTCTCTAGTTGTTGCCTTCCGTTTTCTATTCAACCCTCTTTAATAAGGCTTTTACCCCTGCTAGTCCACAGGAACATTGCTAGTGATTTCATGTTGCTTAATAATATGGTCATTTTTTTTTGAATTAAAAATTATCATGTCTGTTACATTGTGGTTGTTTCTACTCTGTGTTATGTTCATGACCCAAACTAATGGAATTGTCACCATTGGAAACTTAACTCCAGCCTAAGACCGACAGTGAACATAGTAAACAAGTAAGTTGTATGTTATGAGGTAAGGGCTTGGTATTAAAGATAGAGTTGAGCAAGGATTGGGAGTGCTAGGGTAATGTATATGTGTGGATTACTGTAATAAATAGGGCGGCCAAGCTTCATTGAGAAATTGAGATTTGAGCAGAGAGTTAGCCAAATAGACTTCTAGAATTCCCAGTAGAACAGTTTGAGCAAGGGCCCCAAGGTTCTGATTGTAGCTAACCTGTTCTAATAGACCAGGGACAAGAGTGGAGTGATGGGGAGAGAGTATAGGATAGGAAGTCAGAAAATTGAACAGTGATCATCTAGGACCTTTTTGGCCTTTACTTTGAAAGTCTTGCATTGTTTTAAAGCAGAGGAGTATTTTGTGATGTGCTTTGTAAAAAATGGCTTTATTGGGGTATCCTTTTGATACAACAAATTACACCATTTTTAAGGGTATAATAGGACATTTTGATTGTGTAACCATTACCACAATCAGGATACAGAATGCCCTTCTGCTGCTTTGCAGTTAATCCCCATAGTCCCCGGTCAGTTCTTAAGTCTTCCATCTACCTATTTATATCTTATCTTTGGTATTAGTATGTTGATATAGTTGATTACTGGTTTTTTTTAAGGTTTTATTTATTGATCTTGGGGGAGGGAGCAAGATCATAGTTTCTTCACTTTAGATGCTCATTGCTTCTTGTATGTGCCTTGACCTGGCAAGCCTGGGGTCTTGAACCTGTGACCTCAGCATTCCAGGCCAACTCCTATCCACTGTGCCACCATAGGCCAGGCTTGATCACTGTTTCGTAACACTTACTCATTTGACTTCTAGGACACAACACTTGGTTTTTCTATCTTCCCAATTTTCTCGGCCGATGCCTCTTCCTCTCTGACCTCGATTTTGGAGGCTCCATAGTTCAGATCTTGGTCTTTGGTGATCTTCTGGATACAAATGCCATTCTGTATGTGAAAATTGCCAATTTATATCTCCATTTCAGATCTTCCTTCCTCACTCCAGATTCATATCCTACTACCCACTTGACATTTTTGCTTGAGCGTCTTGATATTTTATTTATTTAGATTTTTATTCATTTTATTTATTTATTTTCAGAGACGGAGAGTCAGAGAGAGGGACAGACGGGAACGGAGAGATGAGAAGCATCAATCATTAGTTTTTCGTTGCACATTGCAACACCTTGTTGTTCATTGATTGCTTTCTCATATGTGCCTTGACCGTAGGCCTTCAGTAGACCGAGTAACCCCTTGCTCAAGCCAATGACCTTGGGCTCAAGCTGGTGAGCTTTTGTTCAAATCAGATGAGCTCGTGCTCAAGCTGGCGACCTCGGGGTCTCGAACCAGGGTTCTCGGCATCCCAGTTCGACACGCAATCCTTTGTGCCATTGCCTGGTTAGGCGATTTTTATTCATTTTAGAGAGAGGAGGGGGGAAGAGCAGGAAATATCAACTCCTTCACCAGGCAAGCCTGGGGTTTCGAACCGGTGACCTCAGCATTCTAGGTTGATGCTTTATCCACTGCGGCACCACAGGCCAGGCGTCTCTGTTATTTTAAACACAGCTTGTATAAAACTGAACTTCTGGCTTGACCAGGCGGTGGCACAGTGGATAGAGCGTCGGACTGGGATGC